>NC_138769.1:643482193-644082193 GCF_965119305.1 Pelophylax lessonae
ACATGCCGAGGAAGTGATTTCATTCCAGGAACTGGAAGTTGCGTTGCAGCCATCTTTGAATGGGTGTGTGATCTTTCTCTTCTATATGTAAGCATATTGGAAAATCAGTATATGTTTTTAACTAAAAATACCACACTTATAAAAAGAATAATCAAACACACATAGGTAAAATATTCCTGTAGCGCAAGGGGAGACCACAATCCAGCCCCTACCAATTCGTCAGCTGACACTGACAATATGTAAAAAATCACCAATAGGGTACAGTTCATAGATTGATATGCAGCATTAGTCTTCAAATATCGGTTATAATAAGCAGACTGTCGGTGCAGATGTATGGGGTCACCAAACCGTCACCACTTGTGTTCAGAAGGGGGATAAGCAATGCCCACTCACCAGCTCCATATGCTCAGTCACTCTTGTGACAGAGCGAACAGGCAGATAAAGCAGCTTCTCTCAGGCTTCCAAACCGGAACAGTAGCTCAGGACCACTCAAGTGTGAGACATGCAGAGGAAAGGCGCGCAAACCCACGGCGTGGAGCCTGGGTCTCGATCCCGAAGGGTGAACATCTCCATTCTTGATATGCTGTTATCCAGTTGAGACATGTGAGTGCAATATGTTTTATATGCTAATAAAGTGAAGTGTTTAACGATACTACACTAGTGGAGCAATTTCTCTTCCTCTGCATGTCTCACACTTGAGTGGTCCTGCGCTACTGTTCCGGTTTGGAAGCCTGAGAGAAGCTGCTTTATCTGCCTGTTCGCTCTGTCACAAGAGTGACTGAGCATATGGAGCTGGTGAGTGGGCATTGCTTATCCCCCTTCTGAACACAAGTGGTGACGGTTTGGTGACCCCATACATCTGCACCGACAGTCTGCTTATTATAACCGATATTTGAGGACTAATGCTGCATATCAATCTATGAACTGTACCCCATTGGTGATTTTTTTACATATTGTCAGTGTCAGCTGACGAATTGGTAGGGAGGGGCTGGATTGTGGTCTCCCCTTGCGCTACAGGAATATTTTACCTATGTGTGTTTGATTATTCTTTTTATATGTATGATTTGTATTACGTAGCAGCATTACCATACTATTGTGAGAGTTTCTCCTCATTAAGCGCTTGGTTGCTTACAATCAATTTGGTCTCCGTAAGCAGTTTTACTTAAAAATACCACACTGTTGAAAGCTCTTTTTTATAAGGTGGATTGGTGACTCTGGAGAAGGTAACAGAGAAGAGGAGAGTGAAGATTGGGTGCATTCTAGACCTATTGTGGTTGCAAGTACTTGGTAATGCTCCACTGCATGAGGGAACACAAGGTGGTGGAAGATTGTTTAGTGTAGTGCAGGGATCCTCAAACTACGGCCCTCCAGCTGTTGGGGAACTACACGTCCCATGATGCATTGTAAAACTCTGACATTCACAGACATGACAAGGCATGATGGGAATTGTAGTTCCTAAACAACTGGAGGGCCATAGTTTGGAGACCCCTGGTGTAGTGTGATACCAATACATGTTTATGTGAGCACAATAAATAAAAAGTGGGGAGAATGGTTTTGGTTTGATAGTATCAATTGATATGATGTTTTTGTTTTTATATGTCCATGAGGAACTATTGCACAAAAGGTATGAGAAACAGTGGAGGGATAAGGAGAGAGTGACACTTGATTGTTGTTGAGCACAAGTACGATTTGATCCAATTTATAAGAGGGGTCTGGTGAGCATTTAAGATATTGGTAAGAAGATCAAGTGGATTGTTGATTAAGAAACTTTGTACATGTGGATATTCTAGCGCTGGGAATAAGGACTATCATTTTGAGACCTTTAGGTAAAGGAGGATTCCAGCAGCTGGGATAATACTCTTTTTTGGGAGGGATTTTTCGTTTTCATATATTCTAAGCCCTGATTTGCACAGTGTTAATAAATTTACATAGCTTTTGAGTTTAATATAGTGTCCTACACCTCAATTCCGATAGAGGTACATACTTTAACAAATTGTATAAAGCTTGAACATGGGGCAAAAGGGATGTCCTGAAAGCTAGCATCTTTAATAACTTAGTATAACCAATAAGAGTATCACTTAAACTCCAAACGTTCTGCATTCATTTGATGAATAAGAAGTCGGATGGATGCACTCCCACAGAAGATACAAATGAGCTTTATTCAGATATCCATAAAAGCATAACACCGATGAGCTTGCAGACAGGGGAGGAAAAAGGTTCATGTTTTTCACATGATAAACGTGCTTTCTTAAAACCACTAGGTGGTGTTATGCTTTTATAGATATTTGAATGAAGCTCATTTCTATCTTCTGTGGGAGAGCAGCCATCCGACTTCTTATTCATCTGATTTTTGCAGCAATGACAGGGCGTGCCCCCCTTCCCAGAGATTCACACAGCTAGCCAGCTCACCTGTGAGCAGTGGGGGCACTACTTGTTTAGATTCAGGATTTCTGCATTAATTGTCAAGTGCTAGTTCTTAAAGTGGAAGTAAACTGACAGACTCATTTCAAAATTTTGGACCTCCAGAAGGTTTTTACCATAATGTGCGACCTTTGCAGCACTGGTGTCCAGTGCTGACCTCCTTCACCAATGCTTCCATCTTCTCCGTTTCTTCTTCTGGGTTTGAAGTCTTCTGCTTTTCTGCTTTGTAATTGGCCAGGCTCAATTGACATAACTCCTGCATACACGCACAAGATTTTCTTCATCCTCACACAGAAACATGCCGAGACTTAAGGTGGCCAAAGATGGATTGAAATTCGGCCAGTTTAGCATTGGGCAGCCTCATTTCAATCAGTGTGTGCCTGTCCCAGTTGGACAGACGTTTATCATTTATCTTTTAAGAGCTAGTGGGGTTGTATAAAGGGTAGTTCTATCCTGTAAACTGGAGTTGTGCCAGCTGACCGATTTGGAAAAATCCATGGTTTCTAATTTTCTAATGCTTGTCGTAGTTTGCTTAGGTGCATGTGTTGCATATAATGGGCCCATTATCATGGAATTCTTACATTACAGGGGGTTGTGTTATCAATGGTAATGATACTTTACCTTGCCTCTATGGTGGAGATGAACATTTTGCTCATTGTCCGATTTCTAGACTCTGGACCAACGGTGAGGACAAGCCCCAGGCCTTGTCAGTAACAGCACGGTGATTACGGTGCTGTGGTCTTGTGTGTGGAATATAATGGATCTGAAGCTCTACATAGTCAGTCAGACAGGTGATTCTTACTATACAGAGTGATCATGGGACCTGTGCTCCGGGCCATGTTCCTTCATTAGTATTTCTGTGCAGTGTAGCTTGGCAGCTTCATTGGCCTCACAGGGATAATTAGCATTCTGTTACTCTAAACTCACAGCCCACATCTAGTACAGGGTGCTAAGTGTGTAAAGGGTAACAGACCATGATAGGCTAAGGCATTAATGTGTTTACAGCCTGCATTTGATGAGCATTTTACAGCTATTTCTTATGTATATTTTTGTATCTTTGCCATTTTGATTTTTTTGGCTGCATTAATGATCTCAACGATCCCAATGTGTGAAGACAAGTGAGACTGTCTCATCCCAAGTTCTTGATAGATAATCATTGTCCTTATAATGCAGTAAGGGAGGCTGATCTGATCAGTGATAAAATATCTGACTCCTTCAAAACAAGACCCCTGTATATATTAAATGAAACTTGTTGAGATCCTCTAGACCAGTGATGGCGAACCTTGGCACCCCAGATGTTTTGGAACTACAGTTCCCATGATGCTCAACTACACTGCAGAGTGCATGAGCATCATGGGAAACGTTGTTCCAAAACATCTGGGGTGCCAAGGTTCACCATCACTGCTCTAGACTGTGCAGCTTGAGAAGGCACCCCTTACCCCCAAATTTATTATTGTGTTCTGTGTGCATTTTAATGCGGAATATGCATATCCCATTGCATATCATGGGGTTTTCCTAACTTTGTAGTGGACCCTGTTTGTGTGTCTTCCCCTTTTATTAGTAGTAGTTATGGTGACAATGGCAGTACCAACATGTAAACAAGCTTACGGCCAAAATGGCAAGCAGCTGAAGATTGGGGATGGGCTCATGTGCGTTCGGATCATAGACTCAACCCACCTGAGCAATCCCGCCAGGAAGCTGACACTTCACACGTCCAATCATAGATAGCGAGTACATGTGCAGCTGGAGGCTGGGAAATGCCTCACTGCCTATAATTGGTGGTGTGCAGTGAGGGCTTCCTGGAGGGACTGCTCAGGTGGGTTGGGACAGCGATCAGAACACGCCTGAGCCCATCCCTACTGAAGACCAACAAATCTCTTTCAAACCTTAGCACCTTTAGATAGAAAAACAGCTGACTGAGCAATTTTTTTTTTTTTGTTCAACCTACTTGAAGAGAGTGCAGAAATAACATTAGATATAAAAGACCCCTAATATTTCTTTAAAGCAGAATTATCACATGAACCTCCCATCCTTCTGCATTCCTTGTGGTTGGTGCTTGCCTCAGGCAAGTGCTGCGAGCCAGAGACAATGTTGTTATTCCCATTGCACGGGGTTCCTGGATTCAGCTTGAAAGTAACGGGTGCTGCAGCAACATCCAGCTTTAAACTTGAACAACCATAGATAAACTTTCATATTTGCTAGTACACTACGGATCACAAATGTCATCCAGAAGGCCTATTTGTATTGAAGAATGATCACATCATAGAAAGAAAGGTGCAACCTTATGGATTTTTGCAGGACCTGACAAAGGGGTAACGCGTGGCCCTAAAACACTGCACCTTTCTTTCTGTGATGTGATCATTCTTCAATAAAAATAACCTTCTGGATGACATTTGTGATCCATGCCATGCTAGCAAATATGAAAGTTGGGAGCCAGAGACAAGCGCTCACTATCAAAGCCGCTGCGCGATGTTAGTTAGCCATGCGTTGAGTGAGATGCCCTATCCAACATCACAACTAGCTATACATGGCACCTAGGAGGACAAAGTACTACATGTGCGTTGTCCCATGGGAAACTGAACAGTGTAAAAAAAAAAAAAAAAACACCAGCACACTATGCTATCAAATAGGGCAGTGGTCCTCAACCCTGGTCCTCAGGGCCCACTAACAGGCCAGGTTTGCAAGATAACTGAAATACATCCCTGGTGGTATAATTTGCTGCTCAGTGATTGCAGTATTCTAGTCTGCATCTCCCCAAGGTAATACTTAAAATCTGGCCTGTTAGTGGGCCCTGAGGACCAGAGTTGAGGACCACTGAAATAGGGGACTTATTAGCAACAAAAAAAAAAGTGTTTAAAAACCCTTTTGCCACTGCTTATGACCTTGAACAGTAATAGATCCTCTCCACTGTGCCCTTGTGTGTCCCTCTCCCTTATCCTTTAGTTTAAAAAAATCAGTTTATTTAAAGAATTAAAAAAATACTCTGAAAAAATGTAAAAGCTACTCATGTACATAAACATACGTGAAGTGCACGTGTTCACAATTGACAATTGCACATCAAAGTGGGTATCACTACGCATGCCAGAGTGAGAGGAGTGACTGTAGAGCCATCTTTTATGATTAACTCTCAATTGGTAAGCTATCAAGGCCTTTAATGCATCACTTATGGGCAATTGAGTGTCATTTCTTTCTGAAGGCTTGTGGGTGCATGAAGTTTTGAGGCTTGTCATATGTGGTATCTGTATACGCAACATCAACTTTTTTTTTTTTGTTTTTTTTAATAAAGTGTGGAGTGGTTAGAACCCCCTTTTGTGTCGGTGATTTTTATTTTTTTTTTGTTTTTGTGTGTGCTTTGTTGGGGAGATTTCCCCAGAGGTTGTTCCAAAAAACATGGCAAGAAAATCTCTTTAACATGAGGGTATATTCCCTGTTACACAGTTGTAACCAGGACAGGCGCTCACATGTGCTGAGAGTTCTACTTGGTTACTTGTGCATATCAGTTTGTGTAAACCTGGCAGTCATATTGGGTTCAGTTGTCTTAATCGCATTTCAGTAGGCTTTTCATGTAAATCAGCTTGAAACCGTTTTTATCAACTTGAAGTTCTTTAATGTTCTTGGACGAAGTTGTGAAATCTCATGAGAAATAGTTTAATACTGATACACTGATATTTAATGCTAAACCTATTGCTATTCTGTTTTTAGGCAGTCCAGGGCCGCTCTGTCAGCCAACATGAACGGGACCTACGTGTTGACTTGGGATTCCGTGGGATGCCAATGACTGAAGAACAAAGGCGGCAGTTCAGCCCAGGTCCACGAACCACAATGTTCCGTATTCCAGAGTTTAAGTGGTCCCCAATGCACCAGCGACTTCTCACAGACTTATTGTTTGCTTTAGAAACAGATGTGCACGTGTGGAGGAGGTAAAACACATTTTGCTGAATAATGTTACTTGCATGTTAAAGATGTTGTGGAAAGATAGGAGTCAGTGCTTCTTAAAGCATAAGCAAAAAATGTGCCCTTACATCTGGCCCCAAAATACGATAGAGGCAGGGGTGTATGTCTTTCTACATTGTTCAGTGAGCAACCATGGGATCACGCTCTTACGTATTCATGTTTCTTTAGCAGATGAAGTGCAGACAGAGTTCATAATTTCTCATTGTTTTTGAATAGTCAAGCTGTAATTATAGGTTTAACGTGCATGTGTCATGGGGGGCAAAGTTTGGAATCACCCTTAGCAGCTTCTAGGAAACTGGTGAGATACAACTGTTGTAAACTCATTCCATGCTGGGAAAGGGGTCGACATATTTTGTCTTGAATAGTAGCATAAAATAGAGGGAGAAACCACATTATTGTTGTGTATCTTTATTATTAATTTTCCAGTATAAATGTAGATAAAACAAACATGCATTATTACACATATATACTTTGGATAAATGGGGGAATTAAAGTGGTGGGGGTATCGGCATTGGAAAGGGTGGGAAACTATGGTAAATACCACTATGAATTACATGTAATGTTTTTACTGTAAGTGTACATTCTGGCAAAACTGGGGATATACAAAATATATATTTCAGCCTATATAAATAAGTAGGTAAATATAAGTATACATTATTAACATTCAATAATCCTGTACATCCTATTCTAAGTTATATCTGTGGGGAGTAATGAATCCATGTAGCCCATATCATACACCATTTTTCATCACTCCACTTACACTTTTGAACCCAACGTTCTGCCTTCATAATCCAAAACCACATTCTACATTGTTCTTACATATAATATTACTTTAAAACCCTGCAACTAACCCAGTAAAACACTGACTACTGTATTTAAAAAAATGTATGCAGCAATACACATTTCCTATTCTGGGTTGAATGAAATAGGGCCCTGTCACCTGCTAGGTATTTCTTAATCTCTGCAACTTTAGAGAGGAATTTTACCCAACCCATTGTTGTAACATTAGCCGCCAGTAACTGTGCTGGGAGCGTGCAGAGCGCGTGCTCTGGGCACAGCTATGTCTGCAAATTGGTACACAAATATTCGGCCTCTCGGTGCCAAGGCCTACCCACCGGAAGCCGCATATTTGCTTACCATTCACACCTAGGGGTTATCATTCAACTTTGTAATAAATGGACTTTACTGGACAAAAGCCGCATACACTGTTAGAATTTTTTTCTCGAGTGTACAAATTTCTATATTGCCCTTTCAAATTTTCTTGTCACTGTGATCAAAAACAAACGTCAATTTGACCCCATTAATAATTCGAAAAAGGAACAAACTTTCTTGCTATTTTCCTACAACAAAAAATGTCAAACGAAATTCTACTTGTGTATACCCAACTTTATTTGAGAGTGAGATAAAATATACAAACAGAGAGTGTATTTTGTCAATGTCCATCATCTTCTAGACTTATTGGGGGTTGATTTATCAAAACTGGAGAGTGCAAAATCTGATGCAGCTCTACATACAAACCAATCAGATTCCCTTTTTTTTTCTCAAAGCCTAATTGAACAAGCTGAAGTTGAAGCCGATTGGCTATCATGCACAGCTGCATCAGATTCTGCACTCTTCAGTTTTAGTAAATCAACCCATATTTTCACTTGCAGCAGTAAAAACAACCATTGTTTGGGCATTCGTCAGTTTGAGGTCTGATTCTCCTCTTTTGCAAAAATCCTAACATTAAATACCATGTGACTGGCTGCTGGGGGACCCAAGAGCCTGCACTTCCTGAATCGGATGGTTTTTTTAAATGTTTTTTCTTTTTGGGTTATTTTTGTTTTATGGCTTTTCAATAGGTCCATCCTATCTGTGTATTATTATTATTTGAGAATTAAGCCTCGTACACACGTACCGATCATCGGCCGACCGATCGGCCGACTTTTGTCCAGGGATGTCCTGTCCGCTGAAAAGTGCAAAAGACTGCACACGAATTTTGTCGGCCAACAACAGCCGACTGCAGAAGTGATGTCATGTGATGGTTAACTTTCCTTGTCTTTTTTCTTTTCTGAGCATGCCCAGTCTTGCTAATCTGCTGTCTGTCGGCCAAAATCTGTACTGACTGGCGAACAATCGGCCGTTCTGGTGTTGGCCAACAAATATTTTAATGCCTGCACGACAGATTCTGTTCGGCCGAAAATGCGCTGTCGGAAGCATCATACTAACAAGCCTACAATCGACTGATCGGTCGTCGGCCGAATATTTACGGCCGACAATCAGTACGTGTGTACGGGGCTTTAAAGTCCCACACTTTGTCTTGTGCAGAGTGAACAATTGGCAAATTCTAAATGTCACACAAAAAAAGAAATAGCCAAAATCTGCAAATGTAATTCAGTGTTCAGTCCTCAGATTTTGTAATGATGTTTGAGCGCCGTGTGCTTTTATGCTCATTTAAGTTTGCAGCAGCTGAACTGTTGCTGAACTCTTGTTCCCATGAGAATTCATGTTATCGTAACATAGACAAGAGAACATCTTAAATGGATGACACACTTTCTGTATATGGAAGGCACCATGTAGTCAGAACGCACTGTGTCTATGGCAAAGCTCGATGGAGGAAAGCTAATTGGAACATTTAGGTTATGGTCAATCCCCTGAGCACTAGACGCAGCATGCCAAGACTGAATTTGCTTCTCAGGTGAAGTATTTTACCTTGACGTTTTTTAAATAATGTATGGTCACTTTCTCGGTGGTCTTTTGAACAGGTGACTTGAAAGGCAGGTTGTAAAATAAAACAGCCCCGATATTAAATATTCAGAATCCTAATTTGGTTTCTAGCTGACATCGTATGGTTTGCTGTGTAGTTGACCAACACAAAAAAAGAAATAGCCCAAATCTGCAAAGGTAATTTAGTGTTCAGTCCTCAGATGAAATAAATATATGGTGTAAAAAGTTTAAGACAAAAATATTCTCAAACAAAATGTGGTAAGGACTCATGCACACAGACCTATTTGCAGGTGTATGGGCGTACTGCATAAAATGCCCGCGTATTTCCCGCGGGGGGGCAGACTAGGGCCAGTGGGAGTAGAAATGCCTTATGTTTGGTGTCAGTGGGGGGTGTAGTGCCCAGTTGATGTCAGTGCAAGGAATAGTGCCCCATTGTTGGTTTCAATGTAAAGAATTCTGCCCCATTGATGGTGTCAGTGGGAGGAATAGTGCCCCATCGTTCGTATCAATTAAAGGAATTATGCCCCATATTTGGTGTCAATGGAAGGAATTGTGCCTCATCGTTGGTGTCAATGGAAGGAATTGTGCCTCATCGTTGGTGTCAATGGAAGGAATAGTGCCCCATCGTTGGTGTCAGTGGGGAGGATTAGTGGCCCATTTTTGGTATTCATGGGAGGAAATGTGCTCCATCGTTGGTGACAGTGGAAGGAAATGTGCCCCATTGTTGTTGACAGTGAAAGGAAATGTGCCCCATTGTTGGTGACAGTGAAAGGAAATGTGCCCCATCGTTGGTGACAGTGAAAGGAAATGTGCCCCATCGTTGGTGACAGTGGAAGGAAATGTGCCCCATCGTTGGTGACAGTGGAAGGAAATGTGCCCCATCGTTGGTGACAGTTGAAGGAAATGTGCCCCATCGTTGGTGACAGTGGAAGGAAATGTGCCCCATCGTTGGTGACAGTGGAAGGAAATGTGCCCCATCATTGGTGACAGTGGAAGGAAATGTGCCCCCATCGTTGGTGACAGTGGAAGGAATTGTGCTCCGTCGTTGGTGACAGTGGAAGGAATTGTGCCCCATTGTTGGTGACAGTGGAATGAATTGTGCCCCATTGTTGGTGACAGTGGTGACAGTGGAAAGAATTGTGCCCCCATGTTGGTGACAGTGGAAGGAATTGTGCCCCATTGTTGGTGACAGTGGAAAGAATTGTGCCCCATTGTTGGTGACAGTGGAAGGAAATGTGCCCCATCATTGGTGACAGTGGAAGGAAATGTGCCCCCATCGTTGGTGACAGTTGAAAGAAATGTGCCCCGTCATTGGTGACAGTTGAAGGAAATGTGCCCCGTCGTTGGTGACAGTTGAAGGAAATGTGCCCTGTCGTTGGTGACAGTTGAAGGAAATGTGCCCCATCGTTGGTGACAGTTGAAGGAAATGTGCCCCATCGTTGGTGACAGTGGAAGGAAATGTGCCCCATTGTTGTTGACATTGGAAGGAAATGTGCCCCATTGTTGTTGACATTGGAAGGAAATGTGCCCCATTGTTGTTGACATTGGAAGGAAATGTGCCCCATTGTTGGTGACAGTGGAAGGAAATGCGCCCCATTGTTGGTGACAGTGCAAGGAATTGTGCCCCATTGTTGGTGACAGTGCAAGGAATTGTGCCCCATTGTTGGTGACAGTGGAAGGAATTGTGCCCCATCGTTGGTGACAGTGGAAGGAATAGTGATCCATCGTTGGTGACAGTGGAAGGAATTGTGCCCCGTCGTTGGTGACAGTGGAAGGATTTGTACCCCGTCGTTGGTGACAGTGGAAGGATTTGTACCCCGTCGTTGGTGACAGTGGAAGGAATTGTGCTCCGTCGTTGGTGACAGTGGAAGGAATTGTGCCCCATTGTTGGTGACAGTGGAATGAATTGTGCCCCATTGTTGGTGACAGTGGTGACAGTGGAAAGAATTGTGCCCCCATGTTGGTGACAGTGGAAGGAATTGTGTCCCATTGTTGGTGACAGTGGAAAGAATTGTGCCCCATTGTTGGTGACAGTGGAAAGAATTGTGCCCCATTGTTGGTGACAGTGGAAGGAATTGTGCCCCATTGTTGGTGACAGTGGAAGGAATTGTGCCCCCATGTTGGTGACAGTGGAAGGAATTGTACCCCATCAGTTGTGTCAGTAGGAGAAATAGTGCCTCAATATTAGTGTCAGCGACAGGAACTATGCCCAATTGATGGTGTCAGTAGATGGACTAGTGCTCAAAGGGTCAGATAAGGGCTGCAGTTTGGAGACCACTGCTTTAGGGGGAAAAGCATATAGACTATAGTACTACTCCATCCTTTAAATTAGCATGACAACCTAGGAACCTATAATTTTAGAAAAAGTGATTATCATTTTTAGTACATATTTGTTTTTATAGAGGGATTAGGATAAATTATTTTAGGCATTAGAAGCCTGCATAGCATTCTTGGGCTTTTCATTATTTGGGAATGACATGGATGGGAAAACATCATAATTGAGAGGACATAATTATACTGAATTTATAAGGGCGCTCCTGCTAAAAGGATACCAGTGGCAACCTGATTTGGACTGCCCATTATCTGATAGGATTCAATAGTAATAGTTTGTGCAGCCTACAGGTATAATTACATATATTTATGCTGCAGAGTGTAAGCCCCTCTTTTGTTGTGAAAAAGTATTAATTTACAAAGTTTGCAAGGATTTTAGCCCTTAGCAGAGTTTTACCTGCTGTTTTCATGCTTAAACTGACTCATACTCCCACATAATTTGTAAGTGTCCGGGTCTGCCAGTTAGAATCACATCATCACCAATGCTGTATTAAGGAGAAAATGACAGGGAGACATTTTCATGGGTAGGCATTGAGGTCATGGGGGGGGGGGGGAAGATGTGGGATTGTGGCAGACAAAGATAGTAATATATATTTTTTTCCAAAAGAAGAGCATAACTCAGCTACAGTAAAACATTTTTTTTTTCTTCCTGCTCCTTAGCCATTCCACAAAATCGGTCATGGACTTTGTCAATAGCAATGAAAACATAATCTTTGTCCATAACACTATCCACCTGATATCTCAAATGGTCGACAACATCATCATTGCTTGTGGAGGAATATTGCCTTTGTTGTCAGCTGCTACCTCGCCAACTGTAAGTACAATGTCGCCATCTAGTGGCCTTTTGTAGGGATGTCATTTATATTTCTAGTTTTCAGTAACTTAGTTTGTAAGTATAGATTACACTACTGAAACCCGTAATATCCACCATAACTTCTTTAAGGGCAGACCCTTTTTTCTTTATTTTTTTTTTTGTTAAATATTTATTTTGCTTAAATTGCTTTTGTTTCTTTTATTTGTTTAAACTAACAAGCATTGCTGTATTTATATTACTTTTAGTTGTCCACAAGTACTTTTAATTGGTAGCATTAGCTATTGAATATGCTTTGAACCTGTTTTTATTTTTTGATTTTAATGCTTTTTTTTCTTGTACTGTTGTGGTCTGTTGTCTGTGTGTCTATTGTTTGTCCAGGGTTCTAAGGTTAGTATATCTGATGTAAGTTTTCGTTTTATTATTATCTTTTACCCCCCCCCCCCCTTTCCGCCACACACTTCATTGTATGCTGTGTCTCACTCTTGTGTTATAACTTTAAACCATGATGCATGCATGTCAATTTTTCCAAAGTATGCACAAACTTGATGCAGTTGATGCTGCCCTGGTGGCTTCATGAATGGAGAATGGAGGAAGTGTTTAGCTTGCTCAGAAAAAAAAACAAAATGGATCCCTTCTGCCATTTTTGTACAGTAGGTTAGAAATGAAAGATTGGATCTGATTATGGTTTATAGTACACAACCTTTCACTTTCTCTGGTTTTCATACATGAGTCCATGTGTTGCTTTGGTTGATGTCATCTATTGTCCTGTCATGATCCTAATTAAATTTTGTATGGTACAGTTCTAGGTAACATGACAATACCTTGTGTCATCCGTTCTTTGCTTTATGTTCTTCCCCATTCCAGTGGTGTAGCAAGTCGCAGTGAAAAGTTACTCGAGCTCCCTGTTTTGATTTATATTGTTGTTTCTGTACATTTGACAAGGCCCTCTCACTATGGTACTGCCTGTGCAGAATATTTCTCCATTAGTAACCAATAAACTCACCACCTACTTCCAAGTTTACTTTAGGCATTATCTCCCTGCTAACATAAAAATTCACAGCGCTATCCTTCCTCGAGTATAATATATACTGTATATATGTAAAGCCATGCAGTTCATATGTGAAAAAAGATCAATCCAAATACAAATTAGTGCAATTCTTAAAAAAAGTGCAAACTTGCAAATACTCTCTCTGGGATTTTCTCTTTGAGTATATCATATGTATACAACCACAAAGTTCTTAAAAAAGTCCCATCCAAGTCCTTTGCAACAGCAGCTGTCCCAGAGAAAACTTGAAACATTTCACCAATTATTTTTGCACATTTATTAAGGTAACCACAGCTCAGGTATATAAAAATAATTAGGATGTCCTTACTGCTATCACCAACACTGCTCCATCACCTGTTGGTTCTCAATATTTATGTAGTCATTCTCATGGCACAGCTCTTAAAACCCAGCTGACCTTTTCATTTAAATTAGAGTAATTCATTCCGAGTGTATCACAACAAAAGGTGTCCAATGTTTTTTTACGGTTTGTTTTGTTTCTAAAGCAGCAATAGCTTAAATGGAAACACCAGCAGTTGCAGATTAGGACCCTTGCTATCTATGTGGAAGCAGTGATCTCTCTGCAGAGGTTTGAGACGCTCCCTCCTGAGTCAGATCAATAGCTCTGTTATCAAATCTCATGTTTCTCAATTGTAGAGATCTGGCTCTAACTCAGCACAAGGGCATGTTAGAACTCTACAGAGAGCCAAAAAAAACAATGTGTAAGCTGCTCAGGCTTCAAGAGGGGTGCAAGTCCTTGGAATTCACTGCTATGAGTGCTGGCTTGGAAAGGAGCTCATCCCAGCTCCTACTATCACTGAGTATGAAAGAACGTCTCCTGTAGCCGCACATCAGAACGATCCTATCAATTGGTAGTGTGTGGCAACCTCGGCCTGGTTGCCACACACTATCAACTGATAGTATCGTTCTGATGTGCGGCTGCTGGGAGACTTTCTTTCAAACTCTGCAGGGAGACCACAGTGGTCCCGTGGCTTTTTTTTTTTTTTTAAATATAACAAATTGTAAGATGTTGCACTTTTTTGTTGCACCTAGAATATAAATAGCTGGTTTAAACTGAGAATTAAAGTGATTGTAAAGGGTGTTATTGGAAAATAAAAAAAAATCATAAACCTATTATACTTGCTCTGTGCAACGGTGTGCACCGAGAAGCCCTGATCCTCCTCTTCTATGATCCCTGGCTGGTGCTTCTGGCTCCTCTTCCTCTGTGTGCCACCATAGGAAGCTACTTCCTGTGGTGGCACATCTGTGGACTCGATCCTGACTAACGATGCTTGTTTCCATAGACACAGACAGCTCGGCTCCACCCTACCTCCCACTCCATCACAGGATTTTATTACCAGCAGCAGGAACAAATGGCTCCCGCTGCTATCCATCTTCCCTTTGTGAATGGAATGAACGGACACAGCCACTGCTCTTGTACACAGAGCTGAATTGAGATTAGGCTCCGATAAGTATAATATAGGGGAGAGCTGCACACAACAAAAGGTTTTTTACCTTAATGTAGAAAATGCAGCCTGTTAAGCCGCTCGGATCACTTCTGCCTTACAGGACATTTGACGGTTGAAAATACGGATATCGGGATGATGCCTGTAGCTGCAGCCATCATCCCAGTATAACGACTGCAAGCCGAGGCGTTTAGTGTTTAACATTTGCACGTTTCTAAATCAAGCAAACATAAAGGATGTAATATTCAAAATGCTTTCATCCATAGAAAAGGGTAAGATATAATGTCTTAGAATGCAGAACTCTACAGCAGCTCTTCCTTGCTGAAGAAGACTGGTACTTTAGCATCCCTAGTGACCATTTTTGTACAGTTCACACATCTGTCCTTAAAGTCCATTCTGGGATAACTTCCTTCATTCCATAGGAGACTCCTCTGCAAGTCTTCATGCGTGCTCCCAGTGTCGCCTACGAACGACTCTCCATTAGCTGGTTACATCCATGTGGCTCAGCCAAAGACTGACAGGGCAGCTCAAGTCTGTGCTGTCTTTAGTAAAGAGATTTTGTTACATAGGCACACTCCCTTACTAGAAAGTTCCTGGGAAGTGGGGCTGTTGTACCTGGGGCCAGTGCTGGTGAAGGAGGAAAAATGTAGGTCATTTTGGCACACAAGGCACTGTATAAAGCAGTGAATGTGTCTTTCACCAAACATTCACTGTTGCTAAATCAATCGCTCCAAATTAAAAACACACAGACACCTGAAAGATTCACCTGCAGAGAATGTTAGATCTACTGCATTATAAATATGCCCCAAAGTGTATGTCAAAGCAAAATAAACAAAAACCCATGCAGTGCATCTCTGCTATACATGTACATTTGCCCATGTTTTATTCCTGCAAAGACCCTGCAAGTACAGAAAAATACCCATTGACCTGCCAGAATTGCACTCAGCCTCTAATTTCCCATTGTGGGCTGACAACACAGCATTTTTGTACACTGCATGGTCTCAGCTCTGCTCAGTTTCTTTTGCTAAACCACTCCAATTCATCTCTAGGATAGACACTAGCTGACTTCTAGTTTTAGGATAAAAACTGGGAGCTATAAATAAACCCTTTGAGATAACACGCAAAGTGTGCACAGGACACAACACAGATATGAACTTTTAAAAAGATCAACATTTTCTTTTGCACTTTCAAACCAGATGCAGAAAAATGCTTTCAATAGTATATTTAACAGAGTTTTTAAATAGGAGAAGGTAAGCAAGTTCCATTAAATATATTATCCTGAGCGCAGGCAGAATGATATAAAAAAAATTAATAATGGGAAAAAGCAGCTAGCACAATTTGCTTGTAACAAATAACGTAAATAGAAATAGAAATGCAGCGCTTTCACATGATAGAACAAAGTCCTTCGCAGTCCAAATAGTAGTATTCAAAGTTGAAAAAAAGCACCTCAAATCAGTGCACTTTAACGCAAAGGGCGATGAAAGATCTCCTCCTCCGGCACCACAGCTCACAGAGCCTCTTACCTTCAGTTGTGGACCACCTGATCATAAATGGGTCAACAGTGCTCAATTTAACATCCACCACAATCAAAATATCCAGACAGACTATTGGGAGCTTAGAATCTTTTAATCTAGAAGGAGCACTAAACCATGCAAAGTTCAGGAAGCAGAGCAAAAGCACCGTATTGTGCAGTATTAAAGGCAATTTTGCATTTATTTAAACACGCTAGAATACTCATAAACGATAAAGATGAAAGCAGTATGTCAATCCAAACATTGGGAGAGTTTTCAACCAACATAATTGCTGCGATCCTTGTGCGTGGCGACGTCACGTGTCCAGGCTCCACCCAACGTTTCTTCATGAAAAGACCCCAATGACGTCTTTTCATTACAAAATGCGTTGGGTGGAGCCTGGACACATGACATCGCCACACAGAAAGATTGTGGCCAATTTGTTGGTTGAAATCTCTCCTATTTGGATTGCAATGCTGCTTTTATCTTTATCGCTTACGAATATTCTGGGGTGTTTAAATAAATCCTAAATTGCCTTTAATCCTGCACAGTCAGGGGTCTTTGTCCTGCTTCCTGAACTTTTCATGGTTTGGTGCCCCTTCTGGTAGAGTGACTAGTCTGTAAGATTTTAGGCTGCCAAGAGGCTGTCTGAATATTTTGATTGTGGTTTATGTTGAACTGAGCGCTGTTGACCACTTATGGCCAAGACAGTTTCATTCTTAGGATTTTTATACACTTAAGTTTTTTTTAAATGTACAGAATAAACAGAATAACCCTCTAATTGGACTTTGAAGGGCTTAATACTGAGATATGTATATTATAAAAACTTGCAAATTTTATTGTACAAATATTATGAAAAAAATATACAATCACATATTAAAAATTATTTGCGATTAATAAGAAACATGACTGAGTTGGGACATAACGATCCTTACTGGACTGCAGAGATCCAACGCGTTTCGATGTATTTCAATATAATTATCTTCTTCAGGGGTCTTTTAGCATAGAACCAAAGAAGGTATCTGAGATGGAAACAAATATATTAAATATAACAACTGTCAATAAGACAATAGTAATGAAATCATGAACATATCAGATAGCACACATACCCAGATATAGTCGGGTTCAAATATAAAGTCGCATATTTAACCACTTTAAGACCGGAGGATTTGGCTGCTCAATGACCAGGCCCTATTTTGCGATTCGGCACTTCGTAGCTTTAACAGACAATTGCAGGATAGTGCGACACTGTACCCAAATAAAATTGACGTCCTATTTTTCCCCACAAATAGAGCTTTCTTTTGGTGGTATTTGATCACCTGTGCGATTTTTACTTTTTGCGCTATTAAAAAAAGAGCAACAATTTAGAAAAAATAATATTTTTCACATTCTTTTATATAAAAAATCCTCAAAAAGAAATGTAAAAATCAAAGTTTTTTAACATTTTAGGCCAATTTGTTTTCTGCTACATATTTTTGTTATTAAAAAAATTGCAATAAGCATATTTTGATTGGTTTGCACAAAGGTTATTGCGTTTACTAACTACGGGAAAGATTTGTCATTTTTATTGTTTTTTTTTTTTTTTTTACTAGTAATGGCAGTGATCTGCGATTTTTTTTTTTTTTTTGCTGGACAGCGACATTGCGGCGGACAGATCAGACCCCTGACTGACATTTTTGACACTTTTGGGGGTACCAGTGAGATTACTGCAGTAATCAGTGCTAAAAATATGCACTGTTACTGTAAAAATGACACTGGCAGGGAAGGGGTTAACAGTATGGGTGATCAAGGGGTTAAATGTGTCCCTAGGGGCGTGATTCTAACTGTCAGGGGGCGTGGCTTGTGAAGTCATCACAGAGAGATGCAATCCTATATAGCAGGATCACATAGCCTCTGTGATCACTTCAGGGAGAATGACAGACGGGTTGTGTTTACATCAGCCGTCTGTCCTTCTCTCTCAGCTGCAGGAGACCGTGAGTGGCCGGTGGCCATCGGAGCCGCCAGTCACACGCGCTAGCTCCCCGGCTAACGAGCAGGGGCGGGAGAGCACCGCCGACGGCGCGCGTTCGCCCCCTAGAGTCTCCTGAGTGAGCAACGTAGTACTATGTCTGTTTGCCCAGGAGCGGCTGCCTGTCGCAATAAATCTGTGGTGGTCGTTAAGTGGTTAAAAACATGCTGTCAAGGAAGGGGCCAAATCTCTCCACCTCCACTACCAAACATGCATGACCCCAGGAATATATACCGTATTTTCCGGCGTATAAGACGACTGGGCGTATACGACGACCCCCCTAATTTTCATCTACCAGTAATACTTATACTTGGGTTACCTTGGAGATATTATACTCGGCGTATAAGATTTTTTTTGAGGTTCCAAAGTAGTCTTATACGCCAGAAAATACAGTATTTGTTTTCATCTCAGATTCCTTCTTTGGTTTTATACTAAAAGATCCCTGAAGAAGATAATTATATTGAAATACATTGAAACGCGTTGGGTCTCTGCAGTCCAGTAAGGATCATTATGTCCCAACTTGGTCATGTTTTTTGTTAGTCGCAAATAATTTTTAACATGTGATTGTATATTTTTTTCATGATGTTTGTACAATAAAATTTGCAAGTTTTTATACTATACATATCTTAGTGTTATGCCCTTCAAAGTCCAATTAGAGTGTTTTTCTGTTTGTTCTGTACCAATTAGGGATGTGGGCATTCCATGAGACACTCCCATTTATGACATAACTAGTCTCCAATTTTTTAAATTTACCACAAAATAGCAGATCTTTTTTTTTTTTTTTTTTTTTTTTTTTTAGGTCCACTGAACTATTTTGTGTTACCATGATGACTAAAAGGGTTGTAACCTGTTTTCTTAGTAGTGTTTTTTTCACGAAGGTTTAACAATGAACACATACAATTACCCTTAAATACTCTATATTATCCTTCAGATGAGGGCTGCTAAAGCATTGCCAAAACATATTCATTTAGTATACATGCTCTTATTAAAGGGTTAAACTGCAGAGAAGGTTTAGTACTGTCTTCTATCTTGTATATTAGAATCCCTTGGCTAGCTATCAGATCCATGGAGAGAGCTGGCCTGCTTTTCCTCATTCTCATAATGGAAGACGATAACTTTAACACCTATAGGATAAAAAATGAGTGTCTATAAATATTATCGCATTGACCTAGTGTGCAAAAGTATGTTGTAATATCATTCCATAACCAGGTGGACAGATCTCTGTACTATGACAGACAATATATTTTACAGGGAGTTTTCCCTTATGGGATTACACGTAGGATGTCAGAAACTGGAGATCTGTGTTAGTGAGGCCCAAAATTGCGCAAGCAGCGTGTAGTGGGCGCCCCAGCCAACATAACATCACTCTCTGTAGAGAATTGTCCTTTCAAAGCCAATCATCTTTACAGCTAAGTGTATATTATCAAATCTGCAGCAGGACACTAGGCTGTGTTTAAATCAGATTTGCAGATGCTAAATAAATTATGTTCAGGAAAATGTCGGAAAGAGAAGTTGATTTTGGCAAAGATTGCTTTGCTTCTCAGAGCTTATAGTGAATACAGCAAATTTGCAGGCAGACATTTTGTGGGTTGAGACTGGATTTTCTCATGACTTGACTGTGTTACATCTTTTTTTGACTGTTAAGTGGGGTACACACTAGTAGAAAATCTGCTGACAATTCCCGTCCGAGGTAAAATCGTACGATTTTCGGCTAGTGTGTACACAACTTTCAGCAGGCGATGCCAACATTTTCCAACTAAAAAAAAACGGAGGGACAAACACCAAAATTGTTATCGTCCGTCCCCAGCCCGACCAATTTTCCTTTAACCACTTTACCACCGGAGGATTTTGCTGTCTTCCGTCCAGGCCACTTTTTGCGATTCGGCGCTGTGCGACTTCAACTGACAATTGCGCGGTCGTGCGACGCCGTACCCAAACGAAATTTACGTCCTTTTTTTCCCACAAACAGAGCTTTCTTTTGGTGGTATTTCATCACCTGTGCGATTTTTACTTTTTGCGCTATAAACAAAAAAAGAGCGTTTATTTTGAAAAAATAACAATATTTTTAACATTTTTTTATATGAAATTCCCCCCAAAAAAGATGTAAAAACCAATTTTTTAAAAAAATTTATGGCCAATTTGTTTTCTGCTACCTATGTTTGGTAAAAAAAAACCGCAATAAGCGTATTTTGATTGGTTTGCGCAAAAGTTATTGCGTTTACTAACAAAGGGAAAGATTTCTGTCATTTTTGGTGTTTTTTTTTTTAACGCGTAATGGCGGCGATCTGCGATTTTTTTTTGTGGGACTGCGACATTGCGGCGGACAGATCGGACCCTTGACTGACATTTTTGACACTTTTGGGGTTACCAGTGACATTACTGCAGTAATCAGTGCTATATATATGCACTGTTACTGTAAAAATGACACTGGCAGGGAAGGGGTTAATTTTATTGGAGAGGGAGGGGTTAATGTATGCCTGGTGCTTACTGACATGTAGGGGGGGAGGTGACTGAGTGAGTCATGGACAGATCGGATGTCCAGCTATGCTGAACAGTCCGATCTGTCACTCCCTGTCACTATGGAGATCCGCCCGCTTGTGTTTACACAGGCGGGCGGATCTCCACACTAGATCCCCAGCGATCGAGGCAGAGCAGCGGCGATCGCCGCTGCTCCTCCCCTGGCCCGACTCCCGCTGTGAATGAAAACAGCGGGAGCGAGCCTCCGGCGGCGCGCAAGCGCCGCCCAGAAGGGGGAGTGTCTGACGACGTTAATACTACGTTGTCAGACGATAACGAACCACTTTGCCGCAGTACTATTACCGTACTCAGTCGGCAAGTGGTTAATGTGTATGCAGTACGTCCGCCACAAATCGGATACGAAAGACCACGCATGATCTGAAGTTGCTGATGACCCAGAAGTCTAGGTACAAACGTCCCAAAAAAAAAAAAAAAATCAGACGAGAAATTTTGTGAACATTATGCACTAAAAACGGTTATGACCGCTGAGCATAAGAGAGAAAAATTGGAGGATATTTCGTCTGATTTTTGTAAAGTGTGTACGAGCCTTAAAGCAGTTGTATACTCATGAAAAAAACAAACCCTGTAAGACAAAGGCATAATGAACTAGTATGCATCGCATACTAGCTCATTATGAATTATTTACCTTAGAACGAAGCCCCGGTACGGTCGTCTGGACAACGCTGAGGGAGCTGACATGCTCCCTCGGCGTCTCTTCCTGGTTCGGCGAGTTTCACTTTCCGGCGAGGACCTCTGAAGGTCTGCTGGACCTTCAGAGCGCATGCGCCGCAGACGTCAGCGCCTGCATGCAGGTTTAACATCTACTAAACCGTGCAGGTTTAGGAGATATTAATTGTATCTACAGGTGAGCCTTATTATAGGCTTACCTGTAGGTAAAAGTCATATAGCAGAGTATACTACTGCTTTAAGGCTACCTTTTTCCAGCAGCCATGTAGCAAATACCCTCAGGATACAAAAAAAAGGGTTACCTCACACAATAATGTTTGATAAATTTGTTTATACACCGGCTTAAACAACAGCAAAAAAAGATGAAAAATGATAATGTAGGCAAAGAAAAAAGCCGTTTTATTCTGTAATGATTGTAGTGCCCGTAGGTAGCGAGAAGATAAACAGAGTAGCTGTGATAGTCACATGTCCACAAAGCCTTGGCCATATAGTGTATGTGAATTTTGTTGTGATATAAATAACGAGCATCTTCAGAATCTGTTTTACTATAACCATAAAGAACACTAGGATTTGTGAGAAGACTAGACTAATGCCTAATACACAAGATGATAAAATCGGATGTAAAATACCACTTTCAAATGTGCGATAATCTGAGCGTTAGTACACATCTTTCAGAGCCGATCATGATGGTTCATGTGAAATCACTCAAATTTTTTGATACCAGAACGATTTTAATTTAATCAGTACAGTATTCTTCCAAGAAAATCAGAAGACCGACACCACACATGCCCGAAAAACCAAAGAATACGTTACAATACAATACAAGGCATAATGTCACTTCTGAAGTTGTAATCTGCCGTATGAGAATTTTCATAACTTAAGTAACCTCTTCGTTTTTGATATGAGACTAGCATACAAAAAAAAGATCATTTGTCTGATATTCTCATCATGTGTACAAGGCTTTAGAGGAGTAGAGATGTCTAAGTTCTACAGTGGTAATCTGTACAGCAGCTTCTCTAAACATCAATATACAAATCTCACATTTAATACAAAGAAATAGCAAAAAAATCGAATATAATCTTCCTAAGGCTAAGTTCACACTGGCATTAAAAGCAGGCATTTGAGAGGCGTTACAAAAACATCTCACCAAAAGCCTGTGCACAAGATACAATAGACAGCACACAGTGCTGTTCACACTTTAAAGAGGAAGTAAACTCTTGAAAACTTTTTTTCTTTTTTTTCCCCCTGCAAAGTAAATGCATAATGTGCTAGTATGCATGACATACTAGCACATTATGTGACACTTACATGCAACGAAGCCAGCGTTGTTCCTGCTGCCGGTGGCATCCATCTTCACCCGTCTTCTTCCCGGTCTGCGGACTCTGGCTGTATTACTGGCCAGAGCCACGTGACGCCACCAGTCACGGCACAGGGCTCTATAGAAACAGCACGGGCAACCGTTTCTTCAGAGCGCTTGCTCCGATGACGTCATTGGCTGCATGCACTGTAAATATCTCCTAAACCGTGAAAGTTTAGGACAGGGCTTGACAAATTTGCCTGAAATCTAGGAGCCAGCTAAAAAAGTTAGGAGCCAGTTTTTTTTTTTTAAACTAACAACCAAGCTTTATTTAATAAAACGGATACTACATTTACACATAAATACGACTAGAACCCCACTCTCCTCTATAGCGCAATTGGATGGAAACAGACTGTCTGTCTCTTTCCATCCGATGCCATCTGATCCGATCCACGGGATGGATAGAAAATAGAACCACCATCTGTCTGTTTTTGGCGGACAAGATCAGATGGCGGCAGATTACTGCTCCATAGAGGAGAATGAAGGGTCCGATCAGGTCTGCCTGAAAAACTGACAGGCGGACCTGATCAGACAGCCCGTGTGAAAGGGGCCTTTGGCTGTGGCATGGCGATGAGGGAAAAAAAAAAAGATTTTATATATATATATATATATATATATATATATATCATTTTTTTTAAATAATAATAATTGAAAAAAAAGAAAAAAATTATTATTTATTTTTTTTAAATGTAAAAAATAAATTAATAATAATAACCACACTCCCTGTCCACTCCCCTTTAAGCAAAGGTAACTGGACAGGGAGATGAAGCCTGCAAAAACTTCCCTCATCTCCTCTTGGGAAGGAGATGAGAATGCATTGAGAACAGGCAGTGGAAAGTCATTACTCCCGGCCACCACAAGAGGGCACCAGTTCCCCATTGGAAGCCTCTCTCATCTCACAGAAGAAGGCCGAAAAGCCAGGGCCTCAATTTTCAGACGGCGCGGAAGTCCGTGCACTCGGGGAGGAGGTGGGGGCGCAAAAGGGACAGGACACCTCCTGCAGGGCACCCCAGGTGCCAGGTCGCTAATTCTATTCGCAAATGCGACCTGGCATCGGGGTTTGTCGAGCCCTGGTTTAGGAGATATTTACAGCACATATAGGTAAGCACTAATATAGGCTTACCTATAGGTAAAAATCATTAAAGTGGGTTTACAACCACTTTAAAAACATGAAATGTTTGTGTTGCTTCACAATTGAAGCCTTTCAACGCCTCCCATTCAAATCCATCATAACGCTTCGCAAATGCTCTGGCAGGCAGGTGCGGTTGCGAGGCATTGGGATTAGTTAATTTACTGTAATGGAATAGACATTTGTGGAGCGGTTTAAAAAAAACCTTAATGATCATCAAACGCTTCAAAACTACCCCTAGGGCAGTGATGGTGAACTTTGGCATTCCAGATGTTTTGGAACTACATTTCCCATGGTGCTCATGCACTCTACAGTGTAGTTGAGTATCATGGGAAATGAAGTTCCAAAACAACTGGGGTGCCAAGGTTCGCCATCACTGCCCTTGGGCATTTGCGGAGCATTTTTAACTCATCATTAATGTTTGTAAAACGCCAGTCTTATGCCAATACTAAAGCTCATTTACGCGAGTCTAACGCCCATACTATCTCCATAGGAGCATTTGTTAAGCGTTAGAAATTTAGTCAAGTGTGAACAAGCTCTAAATGTTTTTAATGGTTTCTAACGTTAAGGTTCTCTTTAACCACTTGCCGATCGTCCGCCGCAGATATACTGTGGCAGGCTGGCTCGGCTATGCGAAGCGCTGTACCTGTAAGGCGATTCACAGGAGCGCTCCTGGGGGCACGCCCACGCCCATTAGGCAGCGGGGAAGCCAATCCATGGGGCCGGCGGCTGCGATTGCCACCGGGCACCTGCGATCACTCCCTCTGGAGAGAGAACGACAGTCTGCTGTTATACACAGGTCTAGGATCTCAGGTCTCTGTGTTGATTCCCTCCTCCATCCAGTTAGAAAACACTCCCCTAGGCTCAAACTTAACCCTTTAATCGCCCCTGGGTTAACCTCTGCCAATGTCATTATAACAGTAGCAGTGCATATTTTTAGCACTGATTACTGTAGTAATGTCACTGGTCCCCCAAAAAGTGTCAAAAATGTCAGGGGTCCGATCTGTCCGCCGCAATGTCACAGTCCCGCTAAAAAGTGCTGATCGCCACCATTTTTAAATTAATTTTTTGGGGAATGTTCTACAGTAGAAAGTGAAAAATACTGTTTTTTTTTTTTTTTTTCAGAATTGTTGCTGCTTTTTTGATTATAGCTCAAAAAATAAAAATCGCACAGGTGATCAAATACCACCAAAATAAAGATGTAATTGTGGGAAAAAAAGGACATACATTTTTCTAGGGTACAGAGTGGCACGTCCGCGCAATTGTCAGTTAAAGTAATGCAGTGCTGAATCGCAAAAAATGGCCTGGTCATTAAGGGAGCAAATCCTTCCGGTCCAGAAGCGGTTAAAGCTTTTGGCATTTCTTATTTGTTTCGCCAGCCCTGCATTCGAACTTCTATCCTATGCAAATTTTGACAAGAGCATGCTTGGTTGCACTCTGAACCACCTCCTGCTCTTGTTATTTGTTGGTTTAAAAGGGAGGTGCCAGGGGCTGAAGGAGGTGGGCCAGCATGCATTACTAAAAAGGCATAACAAAATCACCTGGTTTGGTGTGAATACAGTATTCTGGACATAATCTGCAGGTCCTTATAGGGATTTGGAGGTGTCATTTCTAGCGTTAATACTGCTTTTGGTGCCTATATTAAGCATTTGCACAAGTACTTGTGCAAATGCTCTAATACTAAAACCAATACCTTCATGTCCGTAGACTGTAACCGCCATCTTTAAAACCGGTTCACATATGTGCGGGGCCAGTTTCAGTGCGATTTGTAAAAAGAGCCTGGTGCAATTTCATTCAGTGGTTCAGGTGCTGTTCAAAATGCAATAAAAAATATAATAATAATAATTAAGTTATAGAATAAACAGAACCACAAGGTTTATTTAGTATTCGATTAGTATATTAGCTAAATTAATAATGTGTCACATGACACTAAAAATCAGTAATTGGTATCGGCAAGTACTTGAGGAAAAAGTATCGGTACTCGGTCTTAAAAAAGTGGTATTGGTGCATCCCTAGTCCTTTTTCTAAGGTCTGATGGTGATTGGATTACAAGAGCCCACAGATTTACATAACTCCCCATGACTTAATGAATGCTGTCTCTGTACCCCTTATAGTGAATGACTTGCAGTGTTGTTAATAAATACACTACATTGTCAAAAGTATTGGGACACCTGCCTTTACACACACTTGAACTTTAATGGCATCTCAGTCTTAGTCTGTTGGGTTCAATATTGAGTTGGCCCATCCTTTGCAGCTATAACAGCTTCAACTCTTCTGGGAAGGCTGTTCTCAAGGTTTAGGGTTGTGTCTATGGGAATGTTTGACCATTCTTCCAGAAGCGCATTTGTGAGGTAAGGCACTGATGTTGCAGAGAAGGCCTGGCTTGCAGTCTCCGCTCTAATTTATCCCAAAGGTGTTCTGTTGGGTTGAAGTCAGGACTCTTTGCAGATCAGTCAAGTTCCTTCACTCCAAACTCCCTCATCCATTTCTATTTGGACCTTGCTTTGTGCACTGGTGCGCAGTCATGTTT
Source organism: Pelophylax lessonae (assembly GCF_965119305.1). Lineage (NCBI taxonomy): Eukaryota > Metazoa > Chordata > Amphibia > Anura > Ranidae > Pelophylax > Pelophylax lessonae. Next base: position 643,508,667 of record NC_138769.1, read on the forward strand.
GAACAGGAAGGGGCCATCCCCAAACTGTTCCCACTAAGCTGGTAGCATGAAATCCTCCCAAATGTCTTTGTATGCTGACGCCTTAAGAGTTCCCTTCACTGGAACTAAGAAGCCAAGCCCAGCGCCTGAAAAACAATCCCACACCATAATCCGCCCCCCCCCCCCCCTTCCACCAAATGATTTGGACCAGTGCACAAAGCAAGGTCCTTAAAGACATGGATGAGCGAGGGTATGCATAGGTGATACTCTTGAAAAATGCTCCCATGACCCTAATATAGACCTATAGATTGATGTTTGTCCTTTTTAACACAACTATCTTTTGATAATATGAAAGTCATTAATTTAGCTCTATAGTGTAGCCAGCTCCATTTGTTTGTGGGTTTAAAATATATTTTCTGCATGTATTTGCAATACACTAGCTAATCCTTACTGTCATTTGTCTTTTTAAAACATAACATTGTTGTTGCCAACCCACATAATGCGTGCTTATTAAAGGTCTGTCTGAACTATGTGCCTCAGTGTGATACATCTGTGCTAATATGTTCTGTCCTTAGCCGTAAGCTTGAACGCTTGACTTACATAGGCCCCTGAGTTGGGCCTTTGCAATTAACATTGGCGATCATTATAATGAAATCACATTGTCATGTTTTTTTTAATTTTCTTGTGACTTTGTTTTAAGACGGAATTGGAGAATATTGAAGTGACACAGGGTATGTCATCTGAGACAGCGGTGACGTTCCTCAGCCGTCTCATGGCCATGGTGGATGTCCTGGTTTTTGCCAGTTCCCTGAATTTCAGTGAGATTGAAGCAGAGAAGAACATGTCATCTGGTGGCTTAATGCGACAGTGCCTGAGGCTTGGTAAGTTCATGCTGTATAGTGCAGATGGTGTCTGGTAACCCTTGCTGTGCAGAAGGAGAGTGAGCAGCCTCCTACACGGTGTTCATGGCCTCCTTCTCTATTATGGAAAGAGTTAAAGTTCCTTGCCTGTAGGAATACATTGCTGCATTTCACTATGGGAAGGTTTTGACCTAGTTCTAGATCTGCTTTGATATTATATATTTATAAATCACCTACTGTGCAGCCTTATTATACAGAGCTGAACAATGTGATGAATTCAGGACTTGCAGTCCCCAGTAGGGTCTTCAGAGAGGTTTTATAAATGTATTCTGTGAAAACTAAATGTATTTATTTTATAGAAAATCCATTCTTGGTGCAGTCACAGCTTATCAAAACTTAGCATGAACTTGTCACAGTGAATTAACCTTTTCTGGATTGACAGAACGTGGTAAAAAAATAGGCATTTGTTATAAGAATGGCTAATTTTTAACTTGCTTTGCGGCCGTATTCGTTTGCTGCAATGAGCCCAAGCCAAATATAGAGGAACTGGAAGATTACTATTATAAATGTCTAAATTACATGTTCGTAATTAAAGAGCCAGGCCACCCTAAACTGATATCTAGGTTTTGGGTAGATCCCAACAGTTTCTTTTTTTCCTGCGGCTCCCTGCCTCAATGCCACACGGATAAAAGGCATTTTTGACACCATCCCCTGAAAAAGGTAATTTTTTCATTGAACATTTTGTCTGGCCAAAGTGATGTTTGCTTGATATTTTCTGGACTGTCCCTGGTTCCTAAACAGAATTTGGAGGGGGGGGGGGGCACTGTTGCTTAGAAAAAGAGCCAAAAATGCTGTGGAGAGGCTAGAGTAAAAAATTAATCCACTGTTCAGTAATTCAGTCTTATTCCTTTGTTAGTAAAAACATAGGTAATTGAGCTTCAGTGAGGTTTTATTTGGATTTAAGCCCAGATGCATATAAAGCTACTCCACTCTAATCACCAGACCCCGTGTTACAGTTGAATTGGCTCTTATGAATCAAACAAATACTTCGGACAGCTTAAGGCCCCTTTCACACTGACGGAGTCCACCAGCGGATATGCCGGTTAAGCAGGAGATCTCTCTGGTGATCCTCGCTGAGCAGGTGGATGACAGGACATAGCCCGCTGTACTCTATGGGCTGTTGGATGGAAGCAAGACCGCCTGCCCATTTCCATCCAACTGTAATCTGAACCCATCCACCGAATAGATAGGGAACGGATCCCCATCCTTCTCTTTTTAGCGGACAAGATTGAATCAGGTCAGATGTCGGCAGGTGTCATCGGGCACGTCTGCTGACATCCACCACTCTTTAGAGGCTAATGGATGGTCCAGTTGGGTCTACCTGAAAAACTGACAATCGGTGTGAAAGGGGCCTAAGGCTGCATTCACACCTGAGCAGAGCAATTTTCAGGAGATTTTTAAATTTAGCTTTTTTGAGCGATTTTTCAAGTGTATACAGGCATTTTTAAAAGAGTATTACAGGCGTTTTAAATGTGTATTCAAGCTTCAGGCTTTTTGTTTGAGCCAATGGAAATCACTAGGGGGAGGAGATCAGTTAATATAGACAAAAAAAAGCCTGAAAAAGCTTGAATTAAGTGTTTTCAGGTGTTCCCTTTGAAGTCTTTGGGGCCAAAATTGCTCAGTTCTGCCTGAAAAAGTAGTTGATGCCCTTTTTGGAGCAATAGGAGCTCAGCTACAAGCGGCAGGACACTCAAATGTGAATTAAGGCTATTAAAAACAATTGGTTTTGGCTTGAGTGTTTTTGAGCTACAATGCTCAGGTGTTAACAGGGCCTCAGATCCACTTTTTTTTTTTTTTTCTTTTAAGGCCTGATGCATACAGGGTGTTTTTCCCCAGCCATCCTCCAGGACAGTCACATGAGAGAGAGATAGGCTCCTCCTTTTTGCAGAAACACAAGCACACACAAGTTTAAAAAGGCTGCCCTAAGCTTGCCCCTTCAGTTCTTGTGTTTCCTGCACCCTGGAAACACCGGCACTGGAGGGGAGCATACATCCCCAGTTTATTTTTAGCCTTTTTTTTTTTGGTCAGGGCAGGCATCCCTGGATACCTCCTTTACTCCCCCTGTGCCCAGGCTGACGAGGCAGTCAGTCACAGGTATCCTGGTAGGGAAGGGGGACCCGAGCAGTACAGGATTCCAGGCTAAACTCCCAATGAACCGGAAACCCCCTGTACACTCCTGCATCAGGTATGTGGACAAGAGAGGGATTCTGCCTTTTTTTCGCCCCACCCTTACTTTAGGTTAAGCTAAGGATGGGGGAAGAGCCTAGAGAAAGACTCACTGTGCGGCGACCAGGAGTTCCTGTGTCAGGCTGCATGTTCCCGCCAGATCCTAGCCATTAGGCAGACTCGTGGGGGAGGAAGGGACATCAGGGGTTTCCTCTTTCCCCCACAGCATGCCAACACTGCTGGTCTGCCTCCCGAAGTGTTCATTCTGATCATGCCTGTCGGGGGTAGATCGTATGTCAGCAAGATGGCGCTACCACAGGAAGTTTTGAGACGGCCTACTTCAGGCAGGGCCACAGGCCTGAAAATAGCGACAAGGGGGCAGTACAGAGGTGGTTGGAGCCTCTAAGGTCACATTAAAAGCGCCCATTCAGAACAATGGTGGCGGCGGTGGACACGGGAGGAAGGCCACAGGGGCAGCAGCGGGCTGAGCTGACTCTCTCCCTCTCTCTTTCTCTCTGCTGTTGTCTCCTCTTCAGCCCAAAACCCAGAAGTCAGTAGATGATAGTCAAAGTGTAAAGATAAATAAAGATTCCATCAGACAGAGATAAATTACTTTGCCACAGATGCATTAAGAAAATCGTTAATGAGGAGAAAAAGCCTCTGGCAAAGGACTTTCTCAATTTCAAAAAAGAGATGAGATTCACGCTTAAATCGCTACAAAGGGTCTATGACAAGATGAGAGGAGGAACAACCATCAACCTCTTCTCCGATCCCCAGCACGGCAGAAAGAAAAACCTAGGAAACCTCCCCCACAGCCACAGTTGAATTCCTCAAGTTAGGATTCTGAGGAAGGAGGAGAACTCCTATACCAGGAAAGCTCTGACTCTGATGACGAGTCAGGCATGATCGAATCACAGAAAATCTCAAAACATATTTTTCCTGCAGAAGAAACCGAGGAGCTTTTAAAAGCAATCTATGTAATCAAATAGGTCAGGGACACAAAATAGAATTTAAATTGAGACCTCATACCAAGTTCAGAACCACAACGGTTCCACCCCTCCTCACAGCAAGGCATACCCATGAAGAAAGCAATCAGGGAATTGCTGAAGGAAAAATTGATAACAGAGATATATCTGTATCATCACACATTGGGATTCTACTCCCATGTGTTTCTGAGGGCAAAACCCTCCGGTAGACACCGTTTAATCCTGAACTTGGAAAACCTGAACAGGACAACCCTCTACAGAAAGTTCAAATTGGAGACAATCTTTTGGGTAAGATCGTTACTCCAAGAAACCGCTTTTCTAGTAGCCCTCTACCTAAAGGACGCCTACCTTCTTGTCCCAATTCATACCAGACACTTATAAGAACAACACGCGACCTTCTCTCATTGGTGGAAGTTCACTTGCTATCGCTGACAGTGGTACACATCAAGGGTACGTACAATACCCTAGCTGATCTCTTGAGCCAAAAACAGCTGGACCCAGCAGAATGGGAACTGAACCACAGAATTTTTTTTCGATACTTACCTCGAAGTGGAGCCTTCCAGAGGTCAACCTTTTTCCCATGGCAAAAAACAAGAAGGTGACAAAGTATTTTTCCCTAAAAAGAGAGGAAGACTCCCTAGGGGTAGATTCCCTAGGGTTCCTGTGGAGGTTCAACCTAGGTTATGCCTTTCCTTCGTTACAAATTCTTCCCTGGACAGTAAGGAAGATTTGTATGAAGACGGTAAGGGTGATTCTACTAGTACCCTTTTTTCCAAAGAGATCTTGGTTTACGGCACTAAAAAAGATGGCAGAAGAAGACCCTTGGACTTTACCGAACCAAAGCAACCTACTGCTGCAGTCAGGAGCGTGCCACCCACAATTTCAAACTTTGAAATTGACAGTGTGGATCTTGAACGGCGCATTTTACTGAACAAGGGTCTTTCTGCTAAAGTAGTGGAGACTCTCCTACAAAGCAGAAAACCAATACCGAGGAAGATTTACGGGTAGGTCTGGAAAAATAATGCAGCAAATATGCTACCCAAAAACAGAGACTTGCAAGACGTGGGCACGGTGTTGGATTTTCTTCTTGAAGGGGCTGAAGGCGGCTTATCGGTAAGCACGCTCAGAGTGCACACTTTGCCACTTTGGATACACAGCTTACGAGAACGCTCTAGTCAAACGGTTATTCAAGTCCATCTCCAAAGCATTAGGATAGCTCCATGGGATATTTCCCAGGTGCTCAGGGCTCTATCTTGTGTGTGCTTGTGTTTCTTGCTGGAGGTGGAGCCCATCTCTCTCTCATGTGACCGTCCTGGAGAATTCCTGGGAAAAGAGTTATTGGTAATAACTGTAGCTTTTCCTCCCTTTGACACCTGGGAAGGAAAAAGCAGCGGAAAAAAACATGCCTAAAGCTGCCTTTTGCAAAAGTGTTTGGTCATGTCAAGCTTTTGGGCATTCATTCAATTGTTCAGAATATTAATTTATTCTAACCATTTGAATGAATAAATGCTCAAGCATTAAACACGTCTAGCTCGTTTAGACGTGTCTAGCAGTTTTTTGTCTTCTAAACTCCTGTGTGTGCAATGACCTATAGGCTCACATAGAGCGGCATTAGAGGTAGAAAAAATGACAAACGTCTCCGACAGCCACGTTTTTAAAGTGCTGTGTGCATGATGCCTAATAAAGTCATTACACATATTCTTAAGGGGCAAGTACCTAAACTCAAATCTCTACATAAAGAATGGTTAACCACTTTGCTGGCATGGATCATTAAGAATAACAGTTATCAGATGTCAGAAATACCCATGGGCTTGGTCATGTAAAGTATGTTGAAAGAGAGAACCATGGCTCAGCCTCATCAGCAAGAGCTCTTGGGACCAAGCATGACGGAACATTGAAGTAGAATTTTCTCCAACAACTATCTTTTTCAACCTGTGAGGTGGAATAAGCTTAGCGTTAGTCACTTCACTTTGCCCGTTATCACTGCTTTTTGTATGGTCTTATTTAAAATAGACTAAATATTTCTAATTATTTTATTTTAATGGTAAGAAAACAGGCAGCAAACGTACTAAGTACTTAAATTCTTGGTTTTAGGTTTTATTTCATTACCAGAAAAAAAGGTTTGCCTTTCTAAGTTAGAGTCTAGTTACAAAGATATGTAATACCAATATATTTAGAACCAATTCATTATTTTTTTTTTTGATATCTAAATTCTTATCATTTCTAATTGGTTAAGTAGAAGTTATTTCCAAAGTAATGAGATAAAAGTACATACCAATTTATACTTTAAGAAAAGTTGTTTCAGTTTCTGCATGTATTAGTTACTTATAGCGTTTTGGGTCAAGGGCCTATGGGTTTGGCATAATGATATGTTCCTTGAACACATATCCACCTAACCTGCATTGTAGGTAAGTAAATGTGCCATGGCAGAGTACCATATCTGAGAACACACCTGAACATACCCTGTAGAGTTTTTTCATTTTATCAAATTCCATTATATAAACTCTTTATCTCATAATGTGTTGAAGATATGAGCTACATGCGAGTCGATTTTGATTAAACCTTTTTTAGTTTGCTGTGTAGCTGTACGAAATTGCCTGGAGTGCCGGCAAAGGCAGCGGGAGCGAGTAACCAAGCCTGCAAGCAGTGGAAAAATCCCAGATAATATGCAGAATGTACCAGCTTCAAGTACAGCCAAGGTAAGTTCAAACTATTTGTGGTCTATAACACTGCATGCTTCTAAAGCACATAATATGTACCTGTGTTCTTTTCAAATGAGTAGCTGAAATTTATAAGACTGCTTGAGTTTTATGTAGTTTATGAAGTTTATGAGGGCATCCAACAGTTCTAGTAGGTAGGATTTGACACAATTGCAACCTTATGTTTAGCTGTGCAAAATAATACACAAGATTTACATTAAAATAAAAGTTAAACAATATGTATAAACTGTAATTGCTTTTATAAATCATGTGTAAATATGAAGCAAAGCTATACAATAAAAAAAAAAACACCAAAAAAACCACACACACGCACGCACGCACGCACGCACGCACACACGCACGCACACACACTAACACTGACACACAGACATACACTGACACACACACATATACACAACAAAGTAGAAACTTTTTATTGCAAAAAAAAAAAAAAGTCTCACTTTCTGAAACCCTTTATTTAGTCCCTATTCATACTATGTGATTTGGAATCGGGGCAGAATTGCCACGATTCTGCTTGCGATTTTAAATGACGTGGCTATAGCTGCAAAATGCACACTGTACGTTTGAGTGCCCTTATCCTCCAATGGCACCTCAAATGTAATGCGATTCTGTCACGACAGGATCTCATGGTAAACTGGGATTTTAAAAATCTTGTGAAACAAGTTGCCTGAAAAGAAGCAGGAACTTCTTTTCGAGTGACAAAGGCACATTGGGCAGCCCATTCAAGTGAATAGGCTGGCCCCAAGCATCACGCAGAATTGTGCGACAATCGCTCTTTAGAAATCGCGCAGCGGACGATATGTGAAACTGGCCTAAATGTTTCAGCTGTGAGTAATATGTGAAACTTTCCATCAGTATCCACAGAAGTGTTCATTAAAATTAGGGATGCACTGACTCCCTTTTTTAATCGACCAGTACGAATACTTTAGATCAAGTACTCACCATGATAGAGTACTGATACGTCATGGTGCAATTTGCATCCAAACAAAATAAATGGGCTCAAATTGCACTGCAAAGAATTCCATGAAATTTGAACAGGAATGTGGTACGATTCCTGTCAGAATCTCATGCGGTCCCCCCCCCCCCCCCCCGCTCCTGTATGAACCCAGTCATAGTGATTTTGAGCCTGATTACACACAGGAGCAGATAAACCTCCCTGCCTTACGGGTTCCACTAGCTCATCTGTGGCTCCTCCTGCCTCTCCCATGGCTTTGTTTCCCCCACCCTCCAGTGGCTCTCTCTCCTAAGCCTCCAGCAGTTCTAGCCATCCACTGGTCCCCCTTCCATCAACCCTGGTCCCCCTGTACCATATTGCCAATCCACCGCTGTCAGAAAAGCTGCTTCACCGGTCCGGGGATTTAAAATCTCCTCGGTTTTCTCTCCTCTCCTGACAGTAGGGGCTAGACTGTTTCTGATTGGTCAGGACCGTCCATGTGATGGTGCTGATCAATTAGAATCCCTGTACTCAGCACTAGAGGAGGATGACTTGTACCACTGGAGACTGGGGGGTGGGAGCCGCTGGGGGGGAAAAAAGCCATGGGAGAGGCAAGAGTAGCCGCAGATGTTCAGTCGGATGGGAGCCAGAGCTGGTGGAACCCGTCATGCAGGGAGGTTTTCCCGCACTGCTCCTGTGTAAAATTCACTATGGCAAACCTGGAAACACACTGGAGCAGTGCAGGAAACCACATGTGATTTGGATAGGAATCGCATTGCATTCCTGTTCAAATCGCATGCAATTCTTTGCGGTACAATTTGTGCCCAATCATTTTGACGGAAATTGACGGAAATCGCACCGCATAGTATCGGTTTCAAGATCGGGAGCATTTTAACAAGTACTTGTGAAAATACTTGGTATCGGCACATCCCTACTTAAAATGCTTTAATTATATGAGATCCTGTGAGCTACTAGGAATAGGACTCTTTTAATGAAGCTGCTTGTACTGATCACTTCCCTTTTAGTAAGTGCAGAAATCTAAATTGTAATAAAAGTGCTGCGCTTTCAAATTATAAATGTGAGTATATATCCTTTTAACAAATAAATATTACAATGCCGTGGCCAAAAAATATTAAAAATGTGTGGAGAAATAAATATATAAAAACCTGATATAGCCTAAATGTGTTCATGTGCTTGTGTCGTTAAATAATTTTAAAGCATAAATTCCTAAAGTTGTGATATACACCTCTCCGTGTATCGTGCTGATATTCGCAATTAACAACACATATGTATCAAAACATATTAAATAATGAACCTAGTGAAATAAATCAAATGGAACTTCTAAAGAAAACCCTTTGTAAACTTTTAAACATGGTGGTGGTATAATACATTCAAGACAATAAGCAACACAGTTTCAAATAAATATCAAAGTCCTTGATGTTACTGCATTCGAAAAGTTGTGTATATCAAAACTTTAGGAATTTATGCTTTAAAATTATTTAACGGCGCAAGCACATGAACACATTAAGGCTATATGCCGGGTGTATTTCAGCTATCACATTTCTATATATGTATTTCTGTACACATTTTTAATATTTTTTGGCCACTGTATTGTAATATTTATTTGTTAAAAGGATATATACCCACATTTATAGTTTAAAAGCGCATCAATTTAAATACAATTTACTTAAAATGCTTGTTCAGCTTAGTGGCATATTTGGGTACTTTTAAAGGATAACTGCACTTGAAGCACTAAAGTACTCAAACCCAAGCCAGTGGCTAAGTGATTAGCACTTCCTCCTAGTAGGTCTAGGGTTATCGGTTCAAATCCCAACCATGGAACTACCTGCACAGAGTTTGCTTGTTCTCCTTGTGCTTGCGCGGGTTTCCCCTAGGTACTCTGGTTTCACTCCACATTCCAATGACATGCTGAGAGGTTAATTGACTCCTTTCTAAATTGGCCCTAGTATGTGTATGTATGAATGCGAGTTAGGGACCTTCGATTGTAAGTTCCTTAAGGGCAGGGACTGATGTGACTGTACAATATATATTTAAAGCGCTGCATAAATTGTTGGCGCTGAGGTTATATATATAACTGTTATATATACATATATATATAACTGTTCTATATAAAATTACTGTTTTGGAAACCCCCTTCTGTTCCTAATGTTCCCTTAGATTAGAGGAGATGCAGTGTGTGATGTTTTGGCTGACACATATTATAGACTCTGCCTTCCTGTATACGAACAGCATTCTATAGGTAGGCAGAGTTTAGGAGATGGGAACACAGTGTGGTAACTAATGCCCCGTTTCCACTGAGCTTTCTGGTACGGTTCGGTTCGGTACGGTACGCTATTTATGCTGTTTCCATTGTGAATGGTACCCTAATTCCGAACCGTACCGTACCACTTTTTTAGGACCCTTTCGTTGGGGTACCAAGCACATTAGTACCGTACCAACAGGGTGGAGCTACACTCTGCAGAACTTTGGTTGGTTGACAAAGAATCGTCTATCACAGCTTTCCTGCTACACCACGCCTATCATGAAAGGGTACTATTGGCAGTGGAAACGCAAGGTGTACCGTTCTGAACCGTACCGTACTGAACCGAACCGTACCGTGCCGTAGCATACCACTCAGTGCAAATGAGGCATAAGGTGTCCAGATGCCACGGGCAGTACACATTTCTTCTGTAGCCAGCACTTTCTTATACTTTACACTAAGGCTCCATTTACATTAGCGCGTTTTCAAAGTCACATGATTTCCAGTGCGACTTTCGAATACAACTTTTGGTGCAACTTTGATCCAACTTTGCATTCTCTGGACCAAAGTTGCACCAAAGTAGTGCAGGCACCTTTTCAAAATCGATGCAACATTAAGTTGCACCAATCTGAACAGGTGCCATTGCAAACAGTTAGAAAAAGGGGCACTTATCCTTTAAATACGGTTCTTGGAAGTTTTGCAACTAAGATCGAATAATCTTTTAGATCAAAGAAGCTTGTCATATACCCCAGAGGATTCTGATTCCGGTCTCTCTCAATTTCTGTAAAAGTAAATCATATTCGCACAGTTTCTTCAGTTTATAGTACCAAGGAAAGGGGTGAGAATCAGCAAGATCCTTATTTTTTTTTATTTGGACAACTAAAAAAAGTGTAACACATTCTTAAAAATGTATGCAATGAACACATTTACATGATGATCATAAGAGAAAATGTTATTGCACAGCAGATACTCACGTGATACTCTCCCCGCACAGTGGTGACAGACAGCCTCTGCTCTACAGGCAGTGTCCTGGGAGACAGAGATGTGTAGATCATGTAACATGGCTCAAGGCAAGACAGGAAATATATCTATCTGATCAGGACTTCTCTAGACTATCTGCAGAGCACTGGAGGAAGGTGTATTGTCAAAGGTTAAACAAACTGAATTAAGTTGGATGCTAGTGGGACTTATTGAATTTGTACTATAAAGCTTTAGACACTGGTAAATGATGAAATTAAATCTTAGAAAAATACTACTGCAGTGACCTGTTTTTTTAAAATCAGAAACATACTCTGAGTGATTAAAAGCCAAGCTGGGAAGAGGCGGACGGCCAATTATCATTGAGAAGCCATTATGTTACAATTCAGTCCCTTGCGAGTAAGAGAGTACATTCCATTCCCTCAGATGGCTCTTATTGGCCTTGTGCAAACTGAACAATACCTTCTAAATAAATACCATTAAATGAAATGTTCCTAATCCCTTTTTCACCTGCTCTTGGAAGATGTGTTATACAGAAAACGTGTGGGCGTTAATAGAGCTAGAGCAGCCTTAGCGTAGGGTAACATGTGATCAAATCTTCGTCTCTGAGAGATTTACCTACTTGTTGTTAATTTTTTTTAGCAGCACACTAAATATGGGGAAAAAAATGTTGAAATGGAACATTAGAAACAAATATATTTAAAGGAAAACATTGAATGTAAAATGTAAATATGTGCCCACAAGACCTCCCTCTTATTTGACTGACCTGCCACATCAAGTATTTAGCTGGTAAAGGAGAATGCAGAAACCACCTGTTATAAAGGAATGGAACTGCCACTCTGATAATCCTTGTGTATGAGTCATGTAACCAAATACTGAGGCACTGGTGACATGCCTGTACACTCCCTGTACTCCATTGAAGGAACTGTACCTTTAAATGAACCCGTCACACTCAAGTATGATAAATTGGTACAACGGCTGTAAGGTGTAAATTACCATATTCGCTTTAAATATAGCTATCCAGCTGCTGAGCCTGGCTGTGTGCATTGTGCTAAACTTGACTTGGGAAGAATTCAGAACTCTGCTGATGTGCCCCTCCAACATTTCTCTGTGCTTGTCTCTCAGGAAGCATACATTTTCCAAACTGGAATACGGCATACCCAGGTTTGGAGGTACCTGTGGCTTAGAAAAGGAATTTTCTGCTTCCCTAGCATCCATTATGGAACACAGGAAGTCTTTAACCTTCTGGTTATAGTGCTGTCTACCGGAGGATTGAACACTAGCCAACAAAGTAAAACTGTAGGCCAGTCCAGGATAACACCCCTCTTACTACCAGCATGTCCTAGCTTTTTTTTTTCTAGTGTCCGAGAAGGATAGATGTCTTTCTCTTCAGCATTGCTGTATTAAAAAATATATATATATATTTTTTTTTTTTGTTAGCACATTTTTTTTTTTTTTTTTTTCCATCAAACAAGACTCGTGGCAGGTATCTGGCACTTTGGTCCTCAGAATGGCTTTTGCGTACTATATCTGGACCCCCCCTGGACTGGATGTTGTGGTGTTAGCTTGAAAGTGAGGAACTGGGTTCCATGTGAGGAAAATTTTTTTTGCTGTAGAGCATGTTTCAGGTCCGTAGTCTCAGGCATTGCCTCAGTGCTAACCCTGTCTCTGAGGACTCAGTAAGTAAGCCAGTTGGGAATGCTACCTTATTTACATATGTTGGTGGGTGCCTATTCCTTGTTCCCACTGTTTTTTTCCGCAGAAGGGGGTTTATGCTTTGGAACTAGGCGTTGACATAACTTGCTAGGTGAAGAGTTGTGCGGGCTTACTTCAAGCTCTTTTTTACCGTACTTAGTTGAAGAAGCGTCTCCCTATAGCCCCTGCTGCTTGCAAAGAGCCATGTAGAACTTTGATCTGTTTTTGCTGGACCATACTTGGCTAAAAAACGTACCCATAAGGAATTGCGGTCTACTGGTTTTACTTCCAAATAAAAGGAGACCATGTCAGCACTTATCTTTGTGCTTTGAAGTCTGAGAATCAGTCTGTTTGTTCTACCAGCTCTGTTTTAAAAAAAAAAAAACTTAAGGCCACAAAGACTGTCCCTTTGCACCCGCTTTTCCAATAATTTCCTTATTGACATTGGAAGCATTCTGAAAAGTTGTGCTGATTAGTCCTGTATCCATTTATTGAGGAATTTGTGCAGAAGTGGATCCGGCTTTCTCCAGCCTTTACAAGGCGCTTGCTGTTCCAGTAGAGCATTTGGATGTGTTTAAGCACTCAAATAAGTGCCTTGAATCCCCTTTGACCACTATTATATAACTGTTTTCTAAAAGCCTCTCATTTCATTTCCCATATGTATGATGTCAGTCCATTTATGCATAGGTCACCTTGGCTAAAGTTCTGGACTGCATATACCCTCATGTGTAAAAAAAAAAAAAAAAGGGCCTGGGCTCCACATGGCCTTGCCTTCATCTCTTCAGACCAGCTCTTGGTCTCTATGGAGGCTGCATATTCCTCAACAAAAGCCCAAGGAACAGTGGTAACAAACCTTTTTCATTTCTCCAGTCCCTTGACCCCCAAGTTGACCCCCCCAGCTTGTCTCATAGTCCATAGTCCATCCAAATAGTCTCATACTTAATCTACCAAATCATTTTAAAAAAAATTCTTTATATGATGGTGTACCCCCACTATCTAGAGAAGGAGAAAATTGTTAACCTTTGTGGATGCTTGGGCAGCTTGCATCTCATACACTTGGTTGCAGGAGGTGGTATCCCAAGGCTATAAACTGGAATTTCAAGCCTTGCCCCCTACTCTGGTTCTCACCTTCACTCTTATGTCAGCACATGCACCCCCTACATTACCAGTTTGTGGCCCTTATCCTCAGTCTCTTCTCTGCAACTCAGGTATTCACTCTGGTGCGGGATCCAGTATTAGTCCTGCTGCATGCACTCTTGTGGCATCCCTGTTATGGGGGTATACTTTGATGGGCTCATGTTGAGTCAACAGTCGGCGAGGGCTCCTTAGGACAACATAGCTTTGACTGTCCAGCTGTTACAGTGATTTGGGTGGATCCTGAACCTTCAAAAATCATTGCTGGAACCACTAAGGCTAGAATGTTCTTTCCACAGGACAAAGTTAGGGCTCTCTGTTTTGACTTTTCCCATTCAGAAACCATCTAAATGTGTGCTTTTGCTTGAGTGTCCTCAGTCGGATGGCAGCCTGGCTAAGGGAAGTTTACTTTGTCCAGTTTCACTCTAGATATCAGCGATGCAACATTGTATGGTTGTGTGACAAGTCTATCCTCTCTCTGGACAGGCTGAATCGGTTAATGCCGAGGACCAGCTTGTATTTGGTTTGGTGTTCTCTGTTCATTAAGTGGATTAAGTTAATATATACAGATCAATGTGGATACCTGTGAGGATAATTGATACCTAAATAACTGATTTAAATTGCGTTTATGAAAATAGGGATGTATTTCCTATCCAGCTTGTATCTTAGGGTATTTTCATCATTCCAGATGGACCCTGAAAGGGTGCACCAACTTCTCATTCCACCATCTCTGGGTGGCTTAGACCATCATTTAAGCTTATGGTCTCAAGAATTGGGTTCCACACTTTCCTTTCAAGATACTTCACTACTTTATTTATGAGTGTTTCTATGTCTTTTCTTGTATAGGTGTGTGATTCCTAAAGAACTTTTCAGTTCTGTTTAGCCATCATCCCGAGAGAAATTTTGAATATGGGGTTGGTGCCTCAGGTCAAAATTGGGACTTTACGGGCTCAATACATATGTTCATAGAAGATTGTTGTTTTTACATAAAAAAATATAATGTATTATATGTATTGCCACATATAATATAATTTCACAATTATATACAAGATTCAATAAAGTATTCAAGAAATCATATATTAGTGTATGGGTTATAGACCCATTGGTGATCGTGAGTAAATAAGAAAGGTAAGAAAGGTGACAATGTGGTATAGAGTCTCTCTATTGTTCCACGCTTTATATTTTTTTATGTAAAAACAACAATCTTCTATGAACATATATATTGAGCCCGTAAAGTCCCAATTTTGACCTGAGGCACCAACCCCATATTCTCTATGTCTTTTCTTATTCCTCAGATTTACAAGGATTAGCTATTGTTCACATGTTCTCAAAGTTCTACCAGGTGGATGTTACTGCCTCATCTGATGCCAGCTTCAGGCATAAGGTCTTTCAGGCAGTCTTTAAATGTGCAGATAGTCCCCAGTTCTTTGTTGTTTTCTGGGACCTGTAAGTGATTGTTTGCAGAGTTGCACATCAGTTGAACTACTTTGAGATGTCCCTAAGGTTAAAGTGTTCCTGTGTTCCACAATGGACAAGAAAGAAAATAGGATTTTTGTACTTGCTGTAAAATCCTTTTCTTTGAGTCCATTGGGTGACACAGGTCCCTCTTCTCTGTGTTTTTTATGATGATGGTATTACTTTGCTACAAAATGAGGCATGCAGATACTAGGAGGTAATATCCTGTGTCTGGTCTACAATTTTGTTTGTCAATGTCCAATCCTCCTGTAGGTGGCGGTATAACCCTAAAGTTAAATTCTTGTGTCCCTCAGTGGACTCCAAGAAAGGGATTTCATAGTGAGTACAAAAATCCTGTTTTATTGCTTAGCGAGTCTCCGTTACATCCTGTTCCTAATAATGTAATCTCCCTAATGAGGGCAAAGACAGGTGTAACAGCCTGATAGAAATTCTAACATTTCTCACTCCATGTTTGGGCTGGAGCTGGTTTTTACATTTAACCTTTGCTAAACAGAAATATTCCTGTTGTTAGGCTCTAAATATTTTAGGATGTCTAAGATGTTATGGGTAAAGTATCTACTCCCGCATTGTACAGTATACTTCATAGACATATATATATATATATATATATATATATATATATATATATGTATGTACGTGTGTGTGTATATATATATATATATATATATATATATATATATATATATATATATAAAATCTATCTCTTAAATTACCTTTCCAAATTCCTAGTCTGAATTTGTCCTCAATGATTTTAATACTTTTGCTAAACAGTCTGACCATATATGAGATTTGTTTTGAAAATGCCTATATAAATACATTATATTTATGTACTTGTAGACCCCTGTGGACAATGTTTCTGGTAATCTTTCACCAATCAAGGATCCTGATCGGCTACTCCAAGATGTTGATATAAATCGTCTTAGAGCTGTAGTGTTCCGTGATGTGGTAAGTGTGCTTCTTTACTCTGTAGTACTGTAACTGACATTTGATACTGTACTGATGATATTGGGTTATTGAGATAAATGTCTGACCCCAGAAGATTTGGGGAAGTCATTTGAAGGAATAGATCCCCCAAGGCTTATGGATTTTTGCTTTGGTTTCTGAGAGCCTAGCATGCCAACTTCTGGACTGAAAACAAATGTGGTTTTCTCTTTGAGCCCCCATGTCCC
Organism: Pelophylax lessonae; assembly: GCF_965119305.1. Classification (NCBI taxonomy): domain Eukaryota; kingdom Metazoa; phylum Chordata; class Amphibia; order Anura; family Ranidae; genus Pelophylax; species Pelophylax lessonae. The sequence goes on from NC_138769.1 coordinate 643,525,084, forward strand.
TGACATAAAACCTGTCTGTTATGCTGGCCTCTGTACACACAGCAATTTTTAACTAGCTTTCACTTGCAAAAATGACCAAATGGATCTCTGCACCCTTCCAACAAGAATTTTCATCAAAACCATAACTCAAACAAAAATGTCGGTAACTGTTCAATATTTTGATCAGGCTGACCTAGGCAGACTTGAATGATGATGCCCTTTTCTACAAGCTGTGCTTCTTGTGTCATGCTTGTATTATAGTAAATTTTACTGCTAGATTGCACTATTGGAGGCAGCATCTGGTCAGCCTTATACACAGAGCTACTTCTCAGCCCTGCGGACCAACATACAAAAGAGAAAAAAGGTTTTCAGAGACTGTCACTTTTCAAAGAAAACATTCAAAGCTTGGTTTCTGCAACAGAAGACACTGAATCTCTGGTGGCTGAATGTCTGGACCCTGCTGTCGTCCAATAATTTAGCCTCCAGCAAAGTCGTTCGCTTTTAATACTGCGCTGTGGTTCCTTCAGTGGGTCCCTAGGCAACTACAGAACTAAGAGTGATGAAGGGGCAGGTAGGAGGAATCATTGAGCACAGCAGAGGGGACACAAGTGTTTGATACTTTGAGAAGTGTTGAATACTGAAAACTACTGCTGGTCCACAGCATACAAACTTGCAGCCTGCCAAAGAGGTATAATATTCCTCTATTTCAGTAGCCAGGAAGTTCAACTTTTTTTTTTTTTTGAAACTGACAGCGTCCCTTTCATATTTCCTGAACTCTAACCAGACCTTTGATTCCTTTTATTAACCTCTGGAGCATGGGCCGTTCTTTACCAGTTTTTAGAGCACCGATTGCCAATCATGTGACCCGCCAGCTCTCTCCTCTCCCTGTCTGACAGCTGCCTGTAGAGGGCAGGGCCGGAATTTCCCTCTGACGTCATTCAGGAGGGGAGGAGGAGAGACCGAGAGGAGGAGAGAGGCGGCAGGTCACACGAGCAGTGAACAGCGCTCTGAAAACTGGTAAAGAGCGGCTTATTCTTCCTCTTTAAAAATAAATACTCACGAGTCGCAGCTTGTGCGGTGACTGACACCAGCAGCCACGTGGACCACTGTCCTCAGCCCCAGGTCCCGGTGCTATCATTCCAGGAGAGGGGGAGCCTGGGGCAAGGAAATTGAGGAGCTTCGGGGCCCCGTGCACAGAGGCAAGGCACATGTCACAGCACGTACTGATGTCACGGGCATACATGCGCCGCTTGCATGGACCCAAAACAGAGGGTCAGCTTTGCTTTTGCATCAGGTTTCTCAAACCTTTGAATGCCTGCCATTTATGTGATAATGACTAAGCCCCTCCCCTTCATGACATTGTTGAAAAGGGGCAGAGCATGGCTGACCTTAAAATGATGCCCCACCCCTGTAAAAAGTTCTGCGGACGCCCATGCTCTGGAGCCTTTTACCCCTATGGTGTTCTTGCTTACTTTAGCCACCAATGTTCAGAGGTGGTCAGAAGAGGGGGAAAAAGGAAAAGGTAATCCTGACTTAAGCTTTGATTTGGTGCTGCCCCTCGCCCTGATGCCCAATGCACTTGCATGCAAGTGCTACAATTGCAGCTAGAGCACTGGTTGGCTGGTGATTAGTTGCTTTGACACATTTATTTGTTATGGCAATTAGAATTTGCCCAAAATAGTCAAAATTGCAGTGTTAATTTAAGCTTAAATGTAACAACTCAATGCCTTGCCTTAAAGTGGTTGTAATGGCTCAAGGTTTTTGTTAAGCCTTCATGCATAAAAACCTCTTCTGTGTGCAACAGCCCCCCCCCCCCCCCTCCCAAATACTTACCTGACTCCCATCTTGATCCAGCGATGTGCATGAGAGCAGCAGCTCTCCTACTGACATTTAACTTGGCTTAACCCTAACATTTAACCCTTAACACTTTTTATCCTAACTTGACATAAAAGTAAAACTTGAAAATAAATCTCAATATCATGTTAATGAATAAAAGGTATACTTTTTATTTACTATGTTTTATGTAATATGATTATATTTAGCACCTGAAAAGTCCAAATGCTTGTTTTTTTTTCTTTTCAAAATGTATTTTCTGGGATGGTGGTGCCTATTGACTTTTTTAAGCCAGCCTCAGCTAATATTACTTAAAATATATCATTAATAAGATCTTGACTTTCTCTTCTGCTAGGTTTACAGGCCCATATGTGGCTATTTATGGCTATTCATTTGTGAGAATGCAGTAAAAAAATGCAGATGATGTGTGCACTCAGCATTTTTTTTTTTCCCTACTGATTTGTTCTATTTAAATCCTGGTATTTTTCATCCTTTTTATATAATAAACTTCTTTAACATATCCTGAGACTGTGGATTTGCATTTCTACTTGTGGCCAGTAGACTGCGCTGTAGAACTATAGTATGGATTTCTAGAACTATAGTCCAATGCCCCTTGGAAACATTGAGCGGTCTATTTAATTTTAATCACTTAAGGACCTTAATCACTTAAGGACCTTCTCTTTTACCCCTTTTAATGATCAGGCCATTCATTTTGCAATACAACACTGCATTACTTTAACTGACAATTGCGCGGTTGTGCGATGCAGTACCCAAATAAAATTTCATTTTTTCCCCACAAAAAGAGCTTTCTTTTGGTGGCATTTGATCACATTTGCTGTTTTTATTTTTTGTGCTATTAACATAAAAAGAGTAGCAATTCTAAAAGAAAAACAATATTTTTTACTTTGTTATAAAACCTATCCAATAAAAAAAATCAAATCAAAGTTTTTCATCAATTTAGGCCAAAATGTATTCTGCCACATATTTTTGGTAAAAAAAAAAAAAAATCCCAATAAGTGTATATTGATTGGTTTGTGCAAAAGTTATCACGTCTGCATACTAGGGGATAGATTTATGTAATTTTTTTTATTTTACTAGTAATGGGAGCAATCAGCAATTATTTAGTGGGACTGCGACATTTCGGCTGACAGTTTGGACACCTAACTGACACTTTTGACACGTTTGAGGGGACCAGTGACATTACTACAGTAATTAGTACTAACAATGTGCACTATATTAATGCACTAATGACACTGGTAGAGAAGGGGTTAACACCAGGGGCGATCAAAGGATTAAGTGTGTCCCTAGGTGATGCTTTCTAACGGTGTGGGGGATGTACTCAATACATGAACACAGAGACCTGTGTTCCTAAATAGTAGGAACACAGATCTGTCTCTATGGGGAGCAATCGCTGGCTGCCGGCACGGACCCACTGATTGGCTCCCCCTCTGGCCAATCGGTACGCGCCTCCCCACTGTCTATCACCCTAAACGACATACAGGTATGTCGTTTTGCGTAATAGAGCTGACCTGCCACAGTAAAACTATGACGGCTGGTCGGCAAGCGGTTAATATAAGTACAGTATTTCTATACTCTATATTCAGTATGTCCACTGACTTCCCATTTTTTTCTGAGCAAGGAGTAAATGTTTTGAATCTGATAGTAGATCTCCAGGTGGATTAAAACACTATTTTAGTCCACATATGTTTAGAAAATGTGTTTTTAAAATGAACCTGAATCGAATTTGGTAACGAGCATAAAGTGTAGGCACTTCCACATACCTTTTGGGGTCCTCACCATTACCCTCAAATTCTACTACTAATATTTGTTGGAAATCTCTCCAGAAATCAGAATTCTTTAGGCCATCAGGCTCTACACAGTTTTATCAATGTAACATGTTTTCAGGCATTGGGAGCTGTAGTACAGGGTGTTGACGTGAAACTATGAGCATAATATACATTACAGTCTGTCACAAGTATTAACACAGCAGGTTTTGTTTTATGGAATTCCCCCCAAAAAAGCATACTTGACCTGCCCATACTGCCAGTAGATTTATCCTTCTGTGTGAAAGGGTGACCGTTGTTCATTCTGCAGTAAAATTGTTCTTCAGTATTGTGGACAGGACAGTTTTAATGGCAATTAAAGCAGAACTAAAGTGAAACAATAAAAAAAATGAGCAGGCAGGTTTTACATTGCTGAAGAGACATGCAAAAGACGTGCAACTGTCACTTTTGCTGGAGATAAAGGCATGTGGGGGGAAAAAAAAGGAATTCATATACTTAATATACTCAATAGCAGGGGTGTTAAACTCAATTTAATCACGGGCCGCATCAGCATTATGATTGCCCTCAAAAGGGCCAGTTGTATCTGTAAGACTAGATGTCAAGAGCATCCCCTACCCTTACATAAGACATCAAGAGCCTCTCCACCATCAAAAGTTGAGCCCCCCACCGTCCCCTACATCACAGTGCACCTCCCTTACCTTGTGGTGCTGCTGGGAAGAAGCTGGAGGTATTGCTGGAAAGAAGAAAGTATAAGGTCTGGAGGAGGACTGGAGCTCTCCTGCAGCTACAGGAGAGGTGCGAGGGCCACATAAAATGGCCTGGAGGGCCGGATTCGGCCCGCGGGCCTTGTGTTTGACACCTGTGCTCAATAGTAATAAAGCGTACCTAACCCAAGAACAAAGACTCAGTACATTGCAGCTTACCAGTCCTTAGAGGTGCTGGCTGCATTCTTTTGGGGGGGTGGGTTAATGCTTTTTTTTTTTTTTTTTTTTTTTTTTACCTGCCATTCCTGGCACACTTTCAGCCCCAGGGTGACAACATTGTATGATAGATAGCATAGCTCACCTAAACACATTTCAAATATGTACTAAAATTTTAAGTTGGCTGGAGTTGGCCATATAGTGCAGGTTGTTCACCTTTTCCCTGTTCCATTTTTTTTTTCTACTCAATTATTATCGAACAAAGATAATCTTTTACATTTCAGGTAATATTACTCAGCAGGGTTAAAATGATTGGCAAATATTTGTATATCTTCCTATTGATGTGAATAAAAATCTATTTCAGTTATACATAATGTATAAGGATGTAGTTTGCCTAAACTTGAAGTTTAGTTGTTTTTTTTTTTATCAGCACAATGGAATATAAAGGGAACATAAATTGAACGAGAAGTGTCTCATGTCCTACAATGAAAAGTAGTTTGTGAATGGAGGAGGCAGACCTTTCATTCGTCAACAATGGCTTGCTTTAAAGCTTATTAGGAATGTATAAATAATTTAATATCTCTAGTCTGGGCCCAAATTAACTTTAAACTTTTTTGTGCTTTGGGCAGTCATTAGGTTGGATGCATTCATGAATCTTGTTGCTTTCTTCATCAAGTCTCTAGCTGGTTTAGTTATAATCAAGCAGCATCAAGCACAGTCTATGTTCTGTGAATAAAGCCATGCCTCATATACAGTATCTCATATTGCTGTATGGTCTTGGCCACCGTACTGCAGCTTAGTTTCAGGGTCTTTGGCAATCTTCTTATAGCCTAGGCCATCTTTATGTAGAGCAACAATTATTTTTTTCAGATCCTCAGAGAGTTCTTTGCCATGAGGTGCCATGTTAAACTTGAGCGATAACACCAAATTTAACACACCTGCTCCCCATTCACACTTAAGCCCTTGTAACACTACCGAGTCACATGACCCCCGGGGAGGATGGCTAATTGGGCCCAATTTAGACATTTTCACTTAGTGCCGGGTCACACTTGTGCGATGCGGGAAGGCTGCGAATTTGCAGCCTGTTCCCGCATCGCAAACGCACATCTGGCAGTTCACACTGCCATATGCGATACGCAGGGGATGTCAATTAAATGTTAATGACACCCCCAGTTTGATCGCATATCGCAGTGCGATCTGACAGTTCGCACAGGATCGGATTGCACAAGTGTGAACCACTGTGCGATCCGATCCTGATGCGGCTGAAAAAAGGGTCATGTGCGACTTTTGTGCGGGTGCAGTGCGAATTTAGCCATACAAAGTGTATGGCTGAATTCGCACTGCACATCCGATCGCATGTAATGAAGGAGCAGTGCGCTATGATATTACATGCGATCGCCGCACACGCTATAGTGTGAACCGGCACTTAGGGGTGTACTCACTTTTGTTGCCAGCGGATTAGACATTAATGGCTGTGTGTTGAGTTATTTTGAGGGGACAGCAAATTTATACTGTTATACAAGCTGTACACTCACTACTTTATATTGTAGCAAAGTGTCATTTCTTCAGTGTTGTCACATGAAAAGATATAATAAAATATTTACAAAAATGTGAACTCACTTCACAAATGTGTACTCACTTTTTGTGGGATACTGCATATCCCATGGAGTATTATTGACTGATATTTTATGATTGGTGTGTTGATATAAAGTCTCCTCTTTCTTTTGGTATCCTGCACCATCCTTTACAATAATGTCTCTTTTAAAGGGAACATGTTCTTTAGATATTAGGCTATCCTGATGCAAATTATGTTAACGTGCAAGCTAACACACCTTAAACTCATCTGGACTGCCCTGGTGTAATAGTGCTGGTACCACCTTCCTTTCCTACATGTTTTTACACTATAATGGCAATTTTTAAAGTATATAGAAAATGGACGTATGACTACCCTAACTGATTCTTATGTTTTCCTGCCTATGATTTTTGTAGATAAGAGTTTGTTGACAGTACTATTTTTTTTTTTTTTTTTTCAGGACGACAGCAAACAAGCCCAGTTTCTTGCGCTGGCCGTAGTTTACTTTATATCTGTATTAATGGTGTCTAAATACCGTGATATACTGGAACCTCAGCGAGAGACGGCGCGCTCTGCCAGCCAATCAGCTCGTAACATCAGGCAAGAAATTAACTCGCCAACGAGTACAGGTATGCTTTTTACCGTGGTTGCTTTTTTGATGATGTATGATTACCTAAGGTTTGTAAAGTAAATGCCAACTTCCAAATGCTACAAGTTCAACCGAGCACTACAGGTGACAGTAGGTAAAGAAAATATATAGTGCTAGAGAATGTTTTAACCTACTTCAATCCTCAAGAATTATTTCTACAAATGAAAGGTGTACAAATAGAAATTTTGCACATTTAAAGAGAGAAGCTGAAAAATAGGGTAACAAATATGCATAAAACCAAATGGTGATCTGTCTACTCACATGCCGTGAGTCAGAGCTCACTAAAGAGGTATACAGTTGATATAAAAGGTCTACACACCCCTGTTAAAATGTCAGGTTTCTGTGATGTCAAAAAAGGAGACAGAGATAAATAATTTCAGAATTTTTTCCACCTTTAATGTGACCCTATAAACTTGTACAATTCAATTGCACAATGATCTGAAATCTTTTATGTGAAGGGAAGTAAAAAAAACCCTAAAATTCTATGGTTGCATAAGTGTGCACACCCTTAAACTAATACTTTGTTGAAGCAGTTTTTGATTTTTTTACAGCACTCAGTCTTTTTGGGTATGAGTCGATCATAGTAATGGCGAACCTTGGCACTCCAGATGTTTTGGAACTACATTTCCCACGATGCTCATGCACTCTGTGGTGTAGTTGAGCATCATGTGAAATGTAGTTCCAAAACATCTGGGGTGCCAAGGTTCGCCATCACTGGTCTATCAGCATGGCACAGCTTTGTAATATTTGCCCACCCTTCTTTGCAAAAACACTCTAAATCTGTCAGATTGCAAGTGCATCGCCTGAGCACAGTCCTCTTCAGATCACCGCACAGATTTTCAATCGGATTCTGGTCTGGGCTCTGGCTGGTCTAGTCTAAAACTCTAATCATCTTCTGGTGAAGCCATTCCTTTGTTGATTTGGATGTATGCTTTGGGTCGTTGTCATGCTGAAAGGTGAAGTTCCTCTTCATGTGCAGCTTTCTAGCAGAAGCCTGAAGGTTTTGTGCCAATATTGACTGGTATTTGGAGCTGTTCATGAATCCCGCTACCTTGACTAAGGCTCCTGTTCCAGCTGAAGAAAAACAGCTCCAAAGCATGATGCTGCCACCACAGTGCTTCACTGTGGGTATGGTGTTATTTTGGTGATGTGCAGTGCTGTTTTTGTGCCAAACATTTCTTTTGGAATTATGGCCAAAAAGTTCAACCTTGGTTTAATCAGACTATAACACATTTTCTCACATGCTTTTGGGAGACTTCAGATGTTTTTTTGCAAAATTTAGCCAGGCTTGGATGTTTTTCTTCATAAGAAAAGGCTTCCATCCTGCCACTGTACCCCATAGCCCAGACATATGAAGAATACGGGAGATTGTTGTCACATGTACCACACAGCCAGTACTTGCCAGATATTCCTGCAGCTCCTTTAATGTTGCTGTAGGCCTCTTGGCAGCCTCCTGTTTTCTTCTTGTCTTTCATCTTGTCTTTTCATCACTTTTGAAGGGACGTCCAGTTCTTGGTAATGTCACTGTTGTGCCATATTTTCTCTACTTGAAGATGACTGTTTTCACTGTGTTTCATGGTATATCTAATGCCTTGGAAATTCTTTAGTATCCTTCTCCTGACTGATACCTTGTAACAAAGTGATCCCTCTAATGCTTTGGAAGCTCTCTGCGGACCATGGCTTTTGCTGTAGGAGTGTGACTAAGAAAATGTCAGGAAAGACCTACTAGAACAGCTGACTTTTATTTGGGATTAAGCAGAGGCACTTTAAATGATGGCAGGTGTGTACTGTCTCCTATTTAACATGAGTTTGAATCTGATTGCTTAATTCTGAGCATAGCTACTTCCCCAGTTATAAGAGGGTGTGCACACTTATGCTTTTTTATTTTTACTTTCCTCCACCTAAAAGATTTTCATTTTGTTGTTCAACTGAGTTGTTCAGTTTATAGGTATATTAAAGGTGGAAAAAGTTCTGAAATGATTTATCTTTGTCTCATTTGTTTACATCACAGAAACCTGACAATTTAACGGGACTTTTAATATCCACTGTAAATACCCTGTTTAAAGCCCAAGTCTATCTAAAACTAAAACCCCAAAAAATCATCACAAGGGACATAGCTTACACATGTCCCTTGTGTTGATTTTTCTTGTGGTAATAAAAATCTCCCTCTGTCCTATCCCTGCTGCTGTAATATTCCAGGGCAGTGGGAGCTAATACAGCTAAGGGGCTGTCGGAAGCTTCTCACCAAGAGAGCTTGCCTATGCCTGCCCTTTTCTATCAAAATCTGCCATACTACAGCTTCAATGAATGACACAGGATCTATGAATGGTTAAGGGGTGGATGTTTCATAACTCTGCCCCCTCAATTCAGAGATCCTATATCATTCATAGAAGCTATAATATGACTTTTATCAATGGCAGTTCTGGCAGGAAAGGGCGGACATAGTCAAGCCCTCTTAATGAGAGCTCCTGACAGCCCCTTAGCTGTATTAACCCCTGGTGGCTGGGGGCCTAAGACAAAAGAAGATGTCTACTCAAAAGAATAAGCACAAGAGACACAAGAATTTTGGTAAAAATAGGCTTTAAATGTGATGAAAAGTAAAAAGGACTGGATCCCACTCGAAAACTCATTTTCCCCCATGCCTCTACGAATGGCGCCATGGCTCTTAACTCAACATATTCCCCCCAAGCCTAAAAGAGCATCCCCTAATTAATCACTGCTTCAAAGACGCCTCTCGAAATCTACATCTCTCCTCTGTACCTAGTCCTCTTACACCAGTCAGATTAAACCTGGCCTTCCCCCCTGGTATGTTGATGCAATTCCTAAAGAATGCTTGGCAATACCCAGAAATTCTGGTGCATCGGTTCTTCCGTGATGGCGCATTTCTAGAACGAACTTTCCTAATACTTAATTCAATTGACACTGCACTTCCCTTCTAGACATACCTCCAGATCAGACATTTTCTCCGAAATGCAGACCGTAACTCATCCGTTTATCGTCAACTCACGCCCTTCAGACACCTTTGTACCTAATCCAACCCGCAGCAACATGTGATTTCCAATATATACAGCATATTTTTCTACAACACCCCCACCATGTCTAATAGAGCTATCATAACATGGGAAAAAGAATTACACAAAGAACTGCCTGAAGAACAATGGGAATGCATATCTACGATCGCACACAAAGGGTCTCTTAATGTTATCGATCTAGGAAAACAACTACAAGGTTCTAACCCATTGGTACTGCACACCAGTAGTTCTAAACAAGTATAACCCCAATAGCTCCAATCTATGTTGGAGATGCAACAAAGAACCAGGCACGATGCTACACATCTGGTGGTCCTGCCCCTTAATCCTACCGTTCTGGACACAGATACATGACTTGCTAGAACGGATATCCGCACTTCCCATGGAATACACTCCAGCACAGCTCCTTCTCCACCACTCTGACACATCAACACACCATTACAGGAAAACCTTAGTTCTCCCCCTACTCAATGCGGCCAAGATGTGCATTTCTCTCCACTGGAGATTGACTCAAGTCCCCACCATCCCTGAATGGCTCAAACAAGTAGATAAAATTGCAGAGATGGAGGAACTAATTTCATTAGCCCGAGATCTCCCGGGCAAGTTCTCCCATACCTGGGCCTGCTGGAATCGCTTTCGTAACATAGATAGATACAAATCATTGATAAGATCAGATCACCTATCCTAACTTTCTCTCGACCTTTTGAATTCTGTGTATACATCCATCACAATAAGTGTGTGTTAAAGCGCGACAGGGAACCTCTTACCCCTAAACAAGGGATGAGTGTGAGAGGACCCATGGCACTGTGCTATGTGTGACTAGGGAATTAGTACAACCTAAGGCTTGACTCTTGATTCCTCACTCCTGTTTACATTTTATTGTTAATGCAGTTTGAATGGGGGCGGAGACTGGGAGAGAAAACCCTCCCCCTTGTTTCACTCTAAATCCCACCTGCTGCTATCTTTCCTTTCCTTTCCTTATCCCCCTTCCCCCTTTATTTTTTGTCCCTTCCTCTTCATACGGTACGGCACATAATATTATTAACCACTTTACCACCGGAGGATTTTGCTGTCTTACGTCTGGGCCACTTTTTGTGATTCGGCACTGTGCGACTTTAACTGACAATTGCGTGGTCATGCAACGTCATACCCAAACTAAATTTACATCCTTTTTTTTTTCCACAAACAGAGCTTTCTTTTGGTGGTATTTGATCATCTCTGTGATTTTTATTTTTTGCGATATTAATAAAAAAAAGCGACAATTTTGAAAAAATAACAATATTTTTCTACTTTGGCAGTTAAAAAATATCCAATATATTCAATTTTTGTCATATATTTAGGCCAAAATGTATTTAGCTACATGTCTTTGACAAAAAAATTATCAATGAGCGTATTTTTTAACCACTTTAAGACCAGAAGATTTTACCCCATTCCTGACCAGGCCATATTTTGCGATTCGGCACTGCGTTACTTTAACGGACAATTGCGTGGTTGTGCGATGCTGTACCCAAATTAAATTGACGTCCTTTTTTTCCCACAAATAGAGCTTTCTTTTGGTGGTATTTGATCACCTGTGCGATTTTTACTTTTTGCGCTATAAACAAAAAAAAACGACTATTTTGAAAAAATAACAATATTTTTCACATTTTTTTATATGAAATCCCCCCCCCCCCAAAAAAAAAAATGTAAAAATCAAATCTTTTTAACATTTTAGGCCAATTTGTTTTCTGCTACATATTTTTGGTAAAAAAAAAATCGCATCTTTATTGTTTTTTTTTAACTAGTAATGGCGGCAATCTGGCAGCGATCTGCGATTTTTTTTTTTGCAGGAATGCGACATTGCGGCGGACAGATCGGACCATTGACTGACATTTTTGACACTTTTGGGGGTACCAGTGACATTACTACAGTAATCAGTGCTATACATATGCACTGTTACTGTAAAAATGACACTCACAGGGAGGGGGTTAGCTTTTATTGGTGATCAAGGGGTTAATGTATGCCTGGTGCTTACTAACGTGTGGGGGGAGGGGACTATGTGACACAGGCACAGATCGCAGGTACAGCTATGCTGAATCCTGCAATCTGACCCTGCCTGTCACTTAGGAGATCTGCCCGCTTTGTTTACACAAGCGGGCGGCACACATGCGGACGGATCTCCACACTCGATCCCCGACGATCAAGGAAGAAAAACAGCGGGAACACGCGCGCGCCGCCGAGAGAGGGGAATGTCTGGTGACGTAGGTCTACATCGCCAGACGATAACGAGCCACTGTGCCGCAGTAGCAGCACAGTGAGCAGTGGGCAAGTGGTTAAAAACCTTTGTCCCCTTAAACAGCTACCAATATCAGTACCATTTTCTGATGTATATAGGCCTCTTGGGGCCGCCTGTAAAATTATCAACATATACCATTTTTTAACACTTATGATACAACTTCCTATACATCCAAACAGCTATAACGATTCCTATGTGACGCATTCCAGTATCAGACAGAAGATGTGTTGTCACCGCCTGATTTAGTAATATTTGTGCATCTTAACCTACTTGAACTATAGACGGCACTGGGATTATCGCTCTTCTCAATATGCATGGTTTTGAATGTCTTTGTAAATGACAATGTGTTGTATTCTTATGTGTATCCTATATGACTTTAGTTGCTTGCTTGGATTATGATAGTCTGATGGCCAGAACCTCTAAGAACTATATTCAGACATCCTGGTCTTCAGATGGGTGAATGTATTCTGGTTATAATAATGTAACAGAAAAGCGTTATAGTGGTGGTTGGCTGGAGAATATGAGCTACTCTGAAAAGGATCAGTTATTGTATGTATGCAGATGTGTTTAATACAAATGAAGAATGGCATGTCCATTGATAGAGAAATAGCCCGTGTCTTACTATGTTATCTGCTAATAACTGACAGCGCTACAATTCAAGACATGATCCTGACAAGCAGGTATTTCCCTGGTGTATATTTCTTAAAAAGTGACATCATGGAGGCAGTTGTGTCTTCAAAGAAAGAAGAACTTATAACTTGCCACATCAATTGCTCAGTAATCATCCAAAGGCATTCTCCAAACTGCCTTTGTTTTTCTCCATCCTATTTGTTGGATGAATTGTTTTTACTCAAATTGGCTGAGTATTTTTGGGTTTCCTATTATAGATATGATAAAAAGATTTTTTTACACCCATCAAATTACTCTACAGTAGGGGAAGAACAAATAGCACTTCAAAATGGTATAGTTAATATCCAAGCACCTCTCAAAAGGTTAATGTATTCATTATAAAATATGAAATGTATTTTAAATACTGCCTGTGTAGATAAATAATTTGACTTGATGAACATTTTTCACAAATGAAATATGGCTGGTAAGGAATATTGCAGAAGTGTGCTGACAAGTATTATGCTGACAGGAAGGAGATAGCACATTGAACAGTGTGATGAGATTATGACTCTCCTGATGCTGCTCTTTTATTGTCCAATCACACACTGGAGGTGAGTAGGTAACTAAAGCTATCTATACGCTGTTAGAATTTTATTGGAAAATTCATAACACATTTCTATAAAATTCTAGAAAATGTTTCATCAGAAAAAAATTTTTTGCCATCATTGATTCAACTAAATTTGTTTGAACGGCACTAAAATTTTGGTCCAGACCTGCACCGTGAATGGAATCCCAGATGTGAAAAAACAGGTTTTCATTACAAGTTTTTTTTTTTCCTTTGATATTTTCCCATCTATACTGTCAGAAACTAAAGTCTTTTTGACCCCTCTAACTGTTTTGAAAATGAACATTTTGGACCATACCAGTGTACGACCAGCTCTATCGTTAACTGCAGTACAAACCTTAGGACTAAATGGACAGAAATATGAATTCATTGACAAGTACAACAGCTCACTAAGGGCTCTTTCACACGGGCTTTCCGTGTGAGAGCTCCGCTGCGGTCCTTTTTTTTTTTTTCACGGAGCGGATGACATTTCTGTCATCCGCTCCGCAGGTCCGCATATCATCCCATCCGTTTGCGGATGATATGCGGACCTAATGTAAGTCTATGGGGATTTTCCTTCCTTTCCGTTTTTTGAACGGAGGAAAAATAGGGTTCTGTTCCGTTCCAAAGAAGGAAATCGGATGTCAGCGGATGGTATTCCGCTGACATCCGCAATGCCATAGACTTACATTATGTCCGCAAATCATCCGCAAAAAAATAGGATGATTTGCGGACATACGGAAAGCCCGTGTGAAAGAGCCCTAAGGGACATTTCATGTGATTGTGCCCTCTCTGTTCAGTAGAGAGTCACTGAACTGATCCCTTGCTAAATCAGGGCTGGATGAGATGGAAGCCACTTTGATGGCATCCATGCTTGTTCATTTTTTGTCTGCATTTTGGATGTGGCGGAGCCATGATGGCTCTACAGCATAGGTGCTCAACCTGTGGTCCTCCAGCCGTTTCAGAACTACAAGTCCCATGAAGCATTGCAAGGCTGATAGTTACAAGCATGTCTCCTTAAGGCAGAGGCATGATGTGAATTGTAGTTTGTCAACAGCTAGAGGGCCACAGGTTGAGCATCATGCTGTACGGGCAGCTGGATGCAAATGACCTTGTGTCCATTTATATTAGTCCTTCTCTGATCCATCAAGTTTAGGCCAGGAAAAACAGAAATGGACACAGTCTGTTTCCATTACTTTTTTTAACAGGCTCAGAGGAAGAGGGGTGCACACAGACGCATGCCTGTTTTATATCTGCCTGCCCTTAGACTTGCATAGAGCCCATGTGAAAGGGGCCATATATGTGTTTCAACCTATTGTTTTCCTGGAGTTGAGTTTTAATTTTGTATAGAAGCCCTTTTTTGGAACTAGCTTTGTCTATACTCAGCATTTCTACGAGGATATCTATATTACTGCCTAATATACATAAGGTCAATCTGTGTTTGAAACAAAGATGACTATGTATTAAACATATTATGTCTAAATAAAGATGCATCTCAAAAAAATTAAATATCATCAAAAAGTTAATTTATTTCAGTAATTCAATTCAAAAAGTGAAACCCATATATTATATGGATACATTAGACACAGATATATTTCAAGCATTTCTTTATTTTTTTGTTGATGATTAAGGCTTACAGCTAGTGAAAACCTGAAATTTAGTATCTTAGAAAACTAGAATATTACATAGGACCTTTAAAAAAAGGATTTTTAATACAGAAATGTTGGCTTACTGAAAAGTATGATGAATAAATAAAGTGGTAATAGAAATGTCAATGAAATACATCTAGAATATTCAAATATTGCAACCAAGTGTATACAAGTGCATAATTGAGTAAACACATACAAATTGGTTCTAAAATTAAGTGGAATAAATTAAATAAAGAAAGGGGGTGCAAAATAAATGAATACAGCTCGGCCAAATATAGTAATCAGTGCAGGCGCACAATACAAACAAAATAAAAATTGTAAAATAGTGAAATCCCAAAAAATAGGAAATAAAAATTAAAAAATCAGTGTAGAGAAAAGTGAAGTCCTCCACCACAGCTGTATTAAATGTTCCTCCGCGAGGCATCCGTTAGTAAGACAAGCCCATACGCTTACCAGATACTAGTAGAGAGTGTGCCATTCAATCTTATCCTCAATAGGTCCAGGTATTAAACCACCACGATACAGACTGGCTGCAGATCCGCGCTAGATGACTGCAGCCTTCAAATGCTACTCAGGCAGTATGGGACACAAACGGCTTCCACCGCAGGGTCAGCATATATAAAAAGTAAAAGCTTCCATAGTGAAGTAGGTAAAAACGTTGTTTATTGGTACAAAGTAAAAAACTCACATTTAGATGAATATATCAGCGCTGTGAAAACAAAGAGAGCAGGCAAAATGCACTATCGCCCGTCTCCAGGTTCCACATGGTGACGTCAGCACACCAACCTTGACGCGTTTCGTCACAGCTGGCGTCTTTAGCCCCGGTAAGACTCTTCTGATGGTAAGACTCTTCTGATGTTCAGGAGTGGCTTGAGAGAAGGAATGCGACAGTTGTAGCCCATGTCCTGGATACGTGTGTGGTGGCTCTTGAAGCACTGACACCAGCCGTAGTCCTCTCCTTGTGAATCTCCCCTAAATTCTTGAATGACTTTTGCTTCACAGTCCTCTCAAGGCTGTGGTTATCCCTGTTGCTTGTGCACCTTTTTCTACCACACTTTTTCTTTCCACTCAACTTTCCATTAATATGCTTGGATACAGCACTCTGAACAGCCAGCTTCTTTAGTGATGACCTTTTGTGATTTACCTCCTTGTGTAGGGTGTCAATGACTGTCTTATGGACACCTGTCAAGTCAGCAGTCTTACCCATGATTGTGTAACCTACTGAACCAGACTGAGAGACCATTTAAAGGCTCAGGAAACCTTTACAGGTGTTTTGAGTTAATTAGCTGATTAGAGTGTGACACCAGGAGTCTACAATATTGAACTTTTTCACAATATTCTAATTTTCTGAAATACTGAATTTGGGGAATTCACTGGCTGTTAGCCATAATTCCCCCAAATTAAGTATCTCAGAAAATTAGAATATTGTGAAAAAGTTCAAGTACAAGTATCACCCTGTGTGTAATGAATCTATATAATATGAGTTTCTCTTTCAGTTGAAATACTAAAATTAACTTTTTGATGATATTCAAATTTTTTTTGAGATGCACCTGTATACTGTCTGCAATCACTAAATATACTTATGATTCTCATATTGTTAGCAATGCCTTATAATAAAGTACTGCAACTATTTTGCTATGTCCTTAGTGCAAGCATAAAGTAAGAAAGTAATAAAGTAGAACTATAGGTAAAAGGTTTTTTTTTTTTTTTTTCTTCGTTTTGGATAAAGCGAGAGGGGGTTATATCTCCTAACAGATTTTTTTTGCCATCTGTGTCCTATTGCGGAAATTTCTCTTCACTTCCTCTCCCATAGCCAGACAGGAAGTGAGTGGAAATCCCTACAAATTAAGGGAATTCCTTGGGGACCCCCAGTTGACCAAAACTAGTGTCCCCATTTCCCCACTATTATTTTTCTAGGGACAGCCCAAAATGTGTGATTTTCTTTTACTTTCACTTTCAATGATAATGGTAAACAAGACAAATACAGAGGGTGAATCTCCCTTTTTTTTTTTTTTTTTAGTTTTTATGCCTATTAGCACCAGCTCTATTGGTGAATACCAACATTTACCAGTTTTCCAGTCAAGCTTTGAATACACCCTTGTCAGATACCAATGGGCTTGAAATGGCGTATATTACCATTTATGTAATCTTCTCATTTTACCTGGTAAATAAAATGCTTTCTGAGGGTAAAAAGCAGGTTTTAAACAAATTCTGGAAACATTTGTCTTTCAAGCAATAGGGTTTGGCAGCTGCTTTAAACTGGTAACTTATTGGTCTGGACATTTTTATACCGCATTAAACCTTTTATATTGTGTTGGACAGTTTTATACTGTGCTTGAGAGTTTTCTGTTATTAAACAATGTGACCTTTTCACTCGCAGCTTAATCATTTCTTTCCCATTAAGCTCCTGGTACATTACACCAGAATATTGATGGGCAGTGTTTACTCTAATATGCAGCTGTATTTTTAATAGCTGGCATGACTGTGAGTACCTGGCTGTGTTTTAGGCCCCCTTAAAAATCATCAAAACGGTGCTAAGAGCACGCACCTTATGCTTGGAGGAGTGGATCCAAAGGTGTATTATAGCACATGGCTGAATGCAGGCATGTATGAGCTATTCTGTGTTATATTTACAGACTGCAATGTCTGTGTGTTCAGTCCCTAGTCATTTCTACTTTTCTACTTCCGTAACAGCAGAAAACCTGCCCTGTTGTTTCTTATAGTTCTTAGCTGTCTGGTCTCTGGCCAAATATGGTGTATTCTAAGGAGAACCATTGCTTTTTTATGGTTAAGATGCAGCACCAGGTTGTCTCAACATTATGGTTCAGTATGTGATTGCATAAAAGAAGAAAAAATCAGTTTCTCCTGGAAAATCCCCTTTTTATATACATTATTTTAATTTAGGAAAAGATTGCCATATTGCCAAGGTATCATATATTTTAGCCATGTCATCGTTATTTTCAGCACTCATTGGACAGCAAGGAGGCTTAGTGGTTAGCACTTATGCCTTGCTGCCCTTGTTACATAATTACATACCGGTAGTTAATTTGGTTGAAAAAAGACACACATCCATCTAGTTTAACATAGAAAAAAAAAAAAAAAAACACACACGCAAATAGAAAACCTACATATATCCAATCCTATACCCACATTTGTTCTTCCAGAGGAAGGACAAAACCCCCAATAAAGCATGATCCAGTTGGCTTTAGTTGGGGGGGGGGGGGGCGCAAGTGCCTTCCTGAACTCCCAACAGGCAGTCGGATATTTCCTGGATCAACTTTACCTATAAATATTAGTATCCAGTTATATTCTGTATATCTAGGAATAAATCCAGACTTTTTTTTTTTTTTCTTAAACAATCTACTGAGCTGGCCCACACACTGCATGCATAGAGGTTTGCATGTTGTCCATGTGCCTTTGTGGGTTTCCTCTGGGTACTCTGGTTTCTTCATACACTCCAAAGACATGCTGGTAGGTTAATTGGTGCCTGTACAAATTGGCCCTAGTATGTGTGTATGCATGTGCGATATGGCCCTTAGACCGTAAGCTCCTTGAGAGCATGGACTGACGTGAATGTACAATATGTAACACACTGCGTCAATTGTCAAAACTATATAAATATCTGTAATATATTGCGTGTAATTGCTGAAATGACAGGTTCTCTTAACCCAAGAATAAATATTTTATATATTGAAGTGTATAAATGTGTATTATTGTCTTTTTTGCAGCCTTTTTTCCTCTTTATTTTCACCTAGGTATTCTGGCAGTAACACACTTCCCTTCCCTGCATTGTAGCTGTGCAGGAGCAGTGTTGTCACCCTCAGGGCCTCCTCCCCTTTCCTATTCTTCGTAATATTTTGGGAGGTGTTTTATAGTTCTCATGATAAGTGGTAAGAATGCAAACTGTACAGTTAGCTAAAGCATGGCGCACCGGAAGTTAATAGCTCACAAAATTTCTGGCAGGATCAGCAGTTTTTGTTTTGTGTGTTTTTGTGCACTTACCAAACATATCCTTTCAATGGTGTATATATAACCGACCAAAAGGGAGCAAATAAGCAAAGTTCAACCATGACTATGTGAAATAATGATAGCTATAGTGAACTGATCCTCATGTCATATATTCTGACTCCTTGGAACAGGCTTGCCAAATTTTTCTTTGAGGTTCTCCTCTTGTGGCATGTAAGATCCTGTAGTCACTCTCCTGCCTTTCCTCTAAACACATGGCTGCTATCAGTGCAGCCCACAGAGGCCTCAATGAGAAGAGAACATGCTTCTGTCAGACCACAATTACACACCTCTGTGTAAATGGTGCTTGTGTCGGAGTATAAGCCATTTTCAGAAATCCGTGATGAGTAAATAGATCCAGCCTCTCCACAGATTGCAATTCTTCCAGAGGTTGAAAGGTTTGAAAAAGCTAACATGTCAGACGCTAGCATCTCCCCTGAGCCCCTCTGTCTTTTCAGTTTGTGTGCAAGCAGATCGTCCTGTAAAACTAATGCAGCACAAAGTGCCTCCACTCTCCATTTCCCTACCAACTCTCTGCGCTGCTGCTCCATTTTCATTCTCTGTCATCTGATGGTTTGGCCCTGTGGGGAGCAGCTTTCTGTGTGCATGAGATGCTTGTCAGGAGGTTTTACATCACGGGGGTATTTTTGTTTTACCTTCCAATGCAAGATTTTTCGTCATGCACAACTTTCACTGGTTCATCATATTATCCAGCATTCCTTTCCTTTATGCATTGCAGATGCCTGCCTTTAGAAGACGGGCTTTATTTCTGTCACATCCACTGTTTAAAGCAGGAAAAAAATGTAAAAGCTGTGTATTGGATTATTTTTTTCTTTTTAAATAAAGACTCTGACAATTGGAAGTATTCAATAAAGTTCAAAGGTTTGATTGCGAACCCGTAGTTAGGAGATTTTTCCCTCTTATATTACCACAACAAAAAGCCTCTACATAGTTACATAGTTAGTGAGGTTGAAAAAAGACATCAGTCCATCCAGTTCAACCTATGATGTGTGTGTGTGTGTGTGTGTCTACTGTTAACCGCACATTGCATACCCCTGTATGTTGTGGTCTTTAAGGTGCCCATCTAATAGTTGTTTGAAACTATCAATGCTCCCTGCTGATACAACTGTTTGCGGAAGAGAATTCCACATCCTTACTGCTCTTACAGTGAAGAACCCCCTGCGTATTTTAAGGTTAAACCGCCTTTCCTCCAGTTTTAGTGAGTGGCCACGTGTCTTATTGTATTTCCTTTCTCTGAATAGGTTTTTTCATATGCTAGGGTTGCCAGTACAATATTTGTACATTGATATCATATCCCCCCCTCAATCGTCTCTTCTCCAGAGAGAATAAGTTCAGTGCTTGCAGTCTTTCCTCATAGCTGATGTCCTCCATTCCCCTAATTATTTTTGTTGCCCTTCTCTGGACTTTCTCCAGTTCCAGCACATCCTTCATGAGGACCGGTGCCCAGAAATGGACAGCATACTCCAGATGTGGCCGGACCAGAGTCTTGTAGAGTGGAAGGATAATCTCTTTATTTCTGGAGTGAATCCCCTTTTTTATACATCCCAGTATTCTGTTGGCTTTGCTTGCAGCGGTTTGGCATTGCATGCCACTGCCAAGCCTGTTGTCTACCAGTACCCCAGGTCCTTTTCCATCCTAGACTCACCCAGAGGTCCCCCCCAGTGAGTAGCTTGCTTTCTGGTTTCTGGCACCCAGGTGCATTACTTTACATTTTTCAACATTAAACCTCATCTGCCATGTAGTTGCCCACCCCATAATTTTGTTCAGGTCCGCTTGTAAGGTTTCCACATCCTGCCCAGAAGCAGTGGTGTATTTTGGTTTTGTGCTGCCCTAGGCAAGACTAAAATTGGGCGCCCCCCCCCTCCCCCACCTATGTAACTTTGCCCCACTCCTTTTTTAATGGATGTGGCTCCCTCCAAAATTGAAGGACTACAGTCCCAGCATGAACCCCTGAGATCTCACGAGAGAGGGGGTGGGTGAGGGAGAGAAAGAGGGGGTGGGTGAGGGGGGGTTGAGAGAGAGAGGGGGGTGAGAGAGCAAGAAAGGGGGGATGAGATAGAGAGAGGGGGATGAGAGAGAGAGAGAACGCGAGAGGGGGGATGAGAGGGAGAGAGAGGGGTGAGAGAGAGGGGGAGGGTGAGAGAGAGAAGAGGTATGAGAGAGAGAGGAGGGGTGAGAGAGAGAGGGGGGAGTGAGAGAGAGAGAGAGGGGCGGTGAGAGAGAGGGGGGATGAGAGTGAGAGAGAGGGGGTTGAGAGAGAGGGGGGAATGAGAGAGGTGGCTCTAGCAACCAGTGGCCAATAGAGACTCAGGTGGAGGGTGGACAGTTTCTTTGCTGCCCCCCTGCAAAGTGCCGCCCTAGGCCTGGGCCTTGTTGGCCTAGGCCAAAATACAGCACTGCCCAGAAGATATTGGCATGCTTAGTTTAGTATCATCCGCAAATACTGAGATTTTGCTCGATATCCCCTCCTCTAGATCATTTATGAATAAATTAAACAGGATTGGCCCCAGGACAGAACCCTGGGGTACCCCGCTTTCCACACCCACCCAATCTGGGTACTCCCCATTAATCACCACCCTTTGCAACCTCCCCTGGAGCCAGTTCTCTATCCAGGTACTCACCTTATGGTCCATACCTACCTTCCTTTGTTTAAACAGTAGGCGTTTGTGGGGAACGGTGTCAAAGGCCTTTGCGAAGTCCAGGTACACCACATCCACAGGCTTACCTTTATCTAGGTGGCAGCTCACTTCATCATAGAAGGTTTGGCAAGAACGATTTTTCATGAATCCATGTTGATTACTACTAATAATACCATTTTCATTACTAAAGTCTTGTATGTGGTCCCTTAACATCCCCTCCAAAATCTTGCAGACTACTGATGTTAGGCTGACCGGCCTATAGTTAACCGGGATATATCTCGGCCCCTTTTTAAATATTGGTACCACGTTGGCTTTTTTCCAATCAAAGAATAATGGTCTGGCAATCACCTGGCTGAGCTCTTTAAGAACCCTCGGGTGCAAGCCATCCGGTCCCGGTGATTTATTTATGTTAAGTTTCTCTAGTTTAGTTCGAAGTCTATCTTCTGTTAGCCATGGCGGTATTTCCTGAGGTGTGTTGTTTAGTTTGGCCTTACAAGCTGGGTTAGTGTAGCCCCCCAATTCTTTTGTGAAGACTGAAGAGAAGAAATTATTTAACACTACCGCCTTTTCCCTGTCCTCTGTGGCCAAAACTCCCTTATCGTCCTTTATGGGGCCAATGTGTTCTGGCCTCGCTTTCTTACTCTTTATATACTTAAAAGAATTTCTTGGGGTTCTTTTTACTCTCTTCCGCTATATGTCTCTCGTGCTGTATTTTAGCCGCCCTGATTTCGCCTTTATATTTCTTATTACACTCTTTGTAATGCTTGAATGCTGCCAATGACCCCTCAGCCTTGTATTTTTTGAAGGCCTTTTCCTTAGCACTAATATGCATTTTTATGTTGGAGTTTAGCCACCCAGGGTTTAGTTTTGCTCTTTTAAATTTATTTCCCTTTGGAATGCACTGGTCAATCCCTTTGTTAAGTATGCTTTTGAAGCACTCCCATTTTTCCTCCGTGTTCTTTGTTCCCAGGGTTCTATCCCATTTGATATTTTCTAGCAGAGAGCGCAGTTTTGGGAAATTGGCTCTTTTGAAATTCAGTGTCCTTATATTGCCCTTGTGTTTCCTATTACTGTAATTAATTCTGAAACGAATTGACCTATGGTCACTGTTTCCTAAGTTGCCCCGTATTTCTATATCTGTGAGCAAGTCTGTATTGTTGGTAATCAGTAGGTCAAGAACTGCATTGTTTCTTGTCGGTGCATTCACCATCTGACCCATGAAATTGTCTTGCAAAACATTTAGGAACTGCCGAGCCTTGGCTGAATGCGCGGTTCCTTCTGCCCAGTCTATATCTGGATAATTAAAGTCCCCCATTATAATGACATTTCCCATCCTTGCTGCCAATCCTATTTGTAAAAGGAGGTCCGCCTCCCCCTCCTCCCTCTGGTTGGGGGGCCTATAGCATATGCCCAATATTACTTTCCCCACAGTGCCTTCCCTTTGAAGTTCTACCCATAGGGATTCTACCTCGTCCATAGCTCCATTATTAATATCATCCCTCATATTTACCTGTACACTGTTCTTAATATACAGACATACCTCTCCCCCTTTTTTACCTTCTCTGTCTCTGCGATAAAGGGAATACCCCTGAATGGTCGCCATCCAGTCATGAGAGCTGTCAAACCAAGTCTCTGTTATCCCCACAAAATCTAAGTCCTCCTCAAACATCAGCAGCTCCAGATCTCCCATCTTGTTGGCCAGGCTTCTGACATTGGTATACAAGCCTTGTAATCTTGACGGATTGCATATATCCTCATTTGATGTTTTTAGGCTGCTCTTGTGATTTTTCCCCATACCCCCCTGGGTTTAGGAGCTCCGAACACCCTACCGCTAATGTCCCCATTTCTGCCCTCTGGATCTTGCTTTCCACCGGCTAATTCTACATCTGTACCCTCCCCCCATCACCTAGTTTAAAAGCCCCTCTAACTTTTCGGCCATCTTCTCACCCAGTACGGCTGTACCCTCCCCATTTAGGTTCAATCCGTCCCTACCATAGAGCCGGTGGCCGACTGAGAAGTCGGCCCAGTTCTCCTTCTACTTCCGAGGTTTGTCCAGGCAGAGAGCTGGAGCTATAGATTGCATGTGTTTGTTAGTCCCAGGTTCACACTGGGGCAACTTGTCAGGTGACTTAGCTGCCTGTCAAGTCGTGCTCCATTAAGTGCAATGCAACCGTTTTAATTGGAGCAACTCAAGTCGCTCTGAGTTAGCGAAAGGTTCCTGCACTACTTTGGGGGCGACTTGCATTGACTTCTATTAGAGAAGTAGTTTGCAAGCCCTGCTGAAGTCTCGCTGCACAGGGCGGCTTCAGATTCGGGCGACTTTGAAGCTGCCCCAGTGTGAACCCAGCCTTAAAGAGGAACTGATCACTTGAAGCTGTGAAAGAAAATGCAATGATTGGGCAAAGGACTGCTCAATAGTATTGTCTGTGGTCTTCCTGTAGTCCGTGTTTATCCATTACGGTCTTACCGTGTGTGGAGGTGTTCATCTTGCTTTCTTCTGTCAAAACCTGTAGCAAGGAAAACAGCAGACGGCACTATGTCATCAACTAATCTCACTCCAAATCTCACAAGATTAAATGCCTGTACACATGATCATAAAATCGTACAAAAAAATACCACTTTCGAAGTGATCGTACAATAATCTAGTCATTAATGCACAGCTTTTCTCCGAAATTATCCGAGGGACACAAACAAAATTTTTTCTCGTATGATACCAGATTGTATAAGTTTACTTTAATCAGTACAGTTTTTGTTTGAAAATACAATACAAATACACTACAATGCATTACATTACTTCCGAATTTCTATTGTCATAAAATAATTTTCAAATTTTAGTAACCTTCATTTTCAATATGGAGACTAGCATACAAAAAAACCCCCAAAAAAGCAAATGAAAAATACAAACGGTCATTCATCCGTGTACCAGGCTTAAAGAGGTTGTAAACCCCATTCATGGAATTTAAACTAAGCACATATTATTATTATACAGGATTTATTTAGCGACAACAGTTTACGCAGCGCTTTACAAATTGTGGGTAGACAGTACAACTACAATACACTTTAATACAGTAGGAATCAGAGGGCCCTGCTCGTTAGAGCTTACATATACAGTGGGTACGGAAAGTATTCAGACCCCCTTAAATTTTTCACTCTTTGTTATATTGCAGCCATTTGCTAAAATCATTTAGGTTCATTCTTCTTCCTCATGAATGTACACATAGCACCCCATACTGACAGAAAAACACAGAATTGTTGACATTGTTGCAGATTTATTAAAAAAGAAAAACTGAAATATCACAGGTTCCTAAGTATTCAGACCCTTTGCTGTGACACTCATATATTTAACTCAGGTGCTTTCCATTTCTTCTGATCATCCTTGAGATGGTTCTACACCTTCATTTGAGTCCAGCTGTGTTTGATTATACTGATTGGACTTGATTAGGAAAGCCACACACCTGTCTATATAAGACCTTCCAGATCACAATGCATGTCAGAGCAAATGAGAATCATGAGGTCAAAGGAACTGCCTGAAGAGCTCAGAGACAGAATTGTGGCAAGGCACAGATCTGGCCAAGCTTACAAAAAGATTTCTGCTGCACTTAAGGTTCCTAAGAGCACAGTGGCCTCCATAATCCTCAAATGGAAGACGTTTGGGACGACCAGAACCCTTCCTAGAGCTGGCCGTCCGGCCAAACTGAGCTATCGGGGGAGAAGAGCCTTGGTGAGAGAGGTAAAGAAGAACCCAAATATCACTGTGGCTGAGCTCCAGAGATGCAGTCAGGAGATGGGAGAAAGTTGTAGAAAGTCAACCATCACTACAGCCCTCCGCCATTCGAGGCTTTATGGCAGAGTGGCCCGACGGAAGCCTCTCCTCAGTGTAAGACACATGAAAGCCTGCATAGAGTTTGCTAAAAAAACACCTGAAGGACTCCAAGATGGTGAGAAATAAGATTCTCTGGTCTGATGAGACCAAAATAGAACTTTTTGGCCTTAATTCTAAGCGGTATGTGTGGAGAAAACCAGGCACTGCTCATCACCTGTCCAATACAGTCCCAACAGTGAAGCATGGTGGTGGCAGCATCATGCTGTGGGGGTGTTTTTCAGCTGCAGGGACAGGACGACTGGTTGCAATCGAGGGAAAGATGAATGCGGCCAAGTACAGGGATATCCTGGACAAAAACCTTCTCCAGAGTGCTCTGGACCTCAGACTGGGCCGAAGGTTTACCTTCCAACAAGACAATGACCCTAAGCACACAGCTAAAATAACGAAGGAGTGGCTTCACAACAACTCCGTGACTGTTCTTGAATGGCCCAGCCAGAGCCCTGACTTAAACCCAATTGAGCATCTCTGGAGAGACCTAAAAATGGCTGTCCGCCAACGTTTACCATCCAACCTGACAGAACTGGAGAGGATCTGCAAGGAGGAATGGCAGAGGATCCCCAAATCCAGGTGTGAAAGACTTGTTGCATCTTTCCCAAAAAGACTACTGGCTGTATTAGATCAAAAGGGGGCTTCTACTAAATACTGAGCAAAGGGTTTGAATACTTAGGACCATGTGATATTTCAGTTTTTCTTTTTTAATAAATCTGCAACAATGTCAACAATTCTGTGTTTTTCTGTCAGTATGGGGTGCTATGTGTACATTCATAAGGAAGAAGAATGAACCTAAATGATTTTAGCAAATGGCTGCAATATAACAAAGAGTGAAAAATTTAAGGGGGTCTGAATACTTTCCGTACCCACTGTATCTGTAGTGTTTACTTATCTCTCTCCAAAGCTCTGAGTGTCGTTTCTCTCTGGTGCTTTGTTCCTCTATTATCAGCATAAGTCACTTCTGACAAGTTCTCCAACACATGAGCTCAAAACTTGTGTGGGAGAGGGAGCCTAGAGGGAGATAAGCAGGGAGCTTGTCATTTCAAAATACAGCTCTGCATGTTCTTTCGTTCCTCTGCCTATGTGGAGGGGGTTGTCCTTTTCCTCCAATCAGCTTTTCACACCGTGTAAGTCCAGTCTCCCCACCCCTATGTACTGCTGAAAGATGAAGAATTTTTTTTAACACGATCTGCACTTTTCAAAGGGTGTACGAAGTGGAAGACCGCAGATATGTTATTAAAACTTATGTAGGAGGATTTGTTTCATCTTTGTGTATCATCTGAAGCTGTTCTCTTCACTGGGTATATGTGAGGGTTTACAACCACTGTACCAGTCTTAAGCAGCAGTGCCTTCATTCTCACACTGCAGATATACAGCAATGAGACTGTAGGCACACTTAAATACCAGGAAGCACACTGCTGTTTTATGTATGATTCAAGACAAAAGTTATAATATTCAGTCTATGGCTTTATCACAATTGTAAATGTCACCTGTAACATAGTAAGTCTTCATTTGTGAGTGTGGCTATACGTTAAATCTGGTATTGTGGCAGCTCTAAAATATAGAGGTTCTCTTTGTGCCTCTGTTTTTCACTTCATTGGGAATGTTAGTTAATGCAAGTGGCAGGAAGACCAGAATTCCTGCGGTGCTAGGGAGCCTTATTTACGAATATGAATATACAGTTTTAAATTAGCATAAACATGTAGTCTTACCTATTAAGGATTTGCCCCCTTGTTTAGCTTAATTTATTCTGTATGAGAATAACTTTAGCTGATCTCTTATCTCTAACTTCCTGAACTTAGTCTGCCAATTGCCTGACCTCATGATAAAAACACATACTGTTATGTGCATAACTGTATCACATAACACAGCCTTGTTGTTAAGAGGAATTTAAAGGGATACGGGACTCATTGTTTCATGCTGTTATGGTTACTTTGGAGCTGGAAAGCAGCACATGTTATTACTATGCATTCAAGCAGCTGCCAGGGTAGCAACTATCATTTCTTGGGAGGCATCTCACTGTCCGACTCTCAGTCCTCCTCAGGGAAAATAAGTAGAGCTAAAATAAAGGAGTAGATAAAAATCTTTATTGGTAATCCTGCATTTTTAACACTTGTAGACTACCCCCCTCGTACCTTAACTTACCCTCTTCCTCACCTCCCTCTCCCCCCTTCCTCACCTCTCTCTCCCCCCCTTCCTCCCCCTCCCCCTTTCAATCTGGTTTCATCTTCCTGGCAAAATAAAATAATAATTCTGAATGCTTGATATGGGCAACATATCCGGTTGGTGCTTGTTTTCTTCACTGCACTTTTAATCAGTCTGATTCATGACTGTAAGGCAACCTTAATAACCACAAAGCTAGTATTTTGTGTTATAGTATTAGAATGTTCTTTGTTATTTAGTGAAACGAAGTCTTGTTGTATGCAAACCATAAATATGCTAGTACTTGAGCAAAAGTGTTGAAAAAATGAATCTACATCTCAGCTTTCTGTGAGAGGAGCCAACGGCCACTTAATATGTTATCTCTTCTGTTTTAGATACACCAGCTCTGTTTCCAGATATGAAGGAAAAAGAAACACCAACCCCCACTGAAGAACTCCATTTAGAAAGCTCTATTCCTCACACAGACTCTGGCATTGGAGATGAACATATAAGCAGCATCCTAAATGGGACTGATCTTGACAGTAGTATGAGCCCAGACGTCATGGGTGAATTATTGTCTACATTGTCATCTGATGTAAAGAAGTCACAGGAAAGCCTGACAGACAGCCCAAGTGAAATGCTAAAACCAGCTCCCTCCATATCTAGCATTAGCCAAAGCAAAGGCATTAATGTCAAAGAGATCCTAAAGAGTTTGGTCGCTGCTCCCTTTGAGATGGCAGAGGCAGGACCGGACCCAGTACCCTATCCAGATCCTGCTTTAAAGAGAGAAGCCCAAGTTATTCTTCCCATGCAGTTTCATTCCTTTGACAGGTATGTTGTTACATTGTGGTTTGCAGTTATCCATGTCCTTTTGCTTTTCTTATTAAAGCCCTGTTGTAGTTTCTCATATACTATGCAAATGAGCTCAGGTTGGATCCAAAAGTAACTGTCGTTTGTCTTTTTGCTAATGCTACACATGTCCTCTTGTAGAATGACACCATATATTATTTTGTGGTTGCAGGGCCAGTTTACATCAGAACGTGGTGTAGGAAACCTGTATTCCTTGTGGTTTCCCACACTGTGTTCAAAACGCACTGCACTTGCGATCTGAAGCAGGTGTCAGGTGTATTCTCCCGGTAGCGGGAAAGCCCTTCCTGCCAGGAGAACATTTGCTACACTAATGCATTCAGTTTTTTTTTTGCCTAGTCAGGAGTAAGTACCTAGTTCCTTGGTGGGATCTCTGGTCCTAGCATTTTTTCCTTTTTAAATACATTTTTTTCCTCTTTTATTATTTTCTGTTCTTGTGAGAACTACAATCAACAGCTGGACTGAGCGACAGACTGGATATTCTAGATCCTTACGGTCTCCCCAGTCTGGCCAGCGCAGGCCTTAGCTATGCGCTAGGTTGGTCGCGACATAGCCCCACTGGACGGGGGCTGGCCTGTGAGTTAAAGATCTCGTGACTGAGAATCCGTGCTATTTGCGGCTGGGCCCCCATAAAAATTTAGGCTGCAGCCTGCTGAGCCATATTTTTCAGGTTGCCACCTCCCTTGAACTAGATGGCACTGCTTCATTTTTAGTGACAGTCTTGCCGCCATTATTGTGTAAGGAGGGAGTACCCTACCTGCGCGTCCGCATCATGGCGGGTGGCCCACCTTTAAGGGGGGCTATGTACTATTATGTCCTCTATGGTGAGCTCTTAAGGTGACCCCCTTGCCCTTGGCAGGGTCTCATAGGTGGTCCATTTGTGGACCCTTGGCCGGCGTCCCCTGGTGGGATCGCAGTTGGCGGTCTCCCCTGATTGTTATATTTTGGGTGTGAGCTTAGTATGTAACTATCCTACTGGGTTTGAGTCCACGCACTTTGAGTGCTCTGTTAGTGAGAATGATTCCTCTTCTACTGCAGCCACACATGAAACGGCGCTGGTGGATGTACTGATTGTATCTGTGCGGGAGACTTAAAAAAATGGAGGCGCCGGTCCCCTTTGGTATCCGCAGCTCCCCGAAAGCGGAAAAAGTATTCCCTTTTCCCACCTATTTTGACAAAATTGTCACGAGTCAGTGACCTAAACACAATAGGTCGGTGCCTAAGCGTTTTGCTAGACAGTATAGTATCCCTTTGAAAAGTCCCTGTTAAAAAAGTGGACAGTCCCACCTGTGGTGGATTCTCAGGTTCTAGGCTGAATAAATCCAATCTAATCTGGTGGGGGAGTCTCCGCCTTTAAAGACCCATTTGAAAGGAGAGCCGAGACTTTGGTCCGCTACATGTTTACTGTGGTCGGTTCGGTCCTTAGGCCGGTGTTCACCAAAGCATTGGTGTCCCCGGACTTTAACGGATTGGGCAAAGCTTTTGCACCAGGATCTGGAGGGGGGGGGGCAGCCTACCCCTGCCCTTGCGGAGCTGGCGGACCAGTTGTTCCAGGGGTTGCAGTTTGTCTGTGATGCCTCTCTGGATGCGGCTCCCTTAGTTTCTAGGCTGTTTGTGACAGCAGTGGTCCTTCAGCGCATGATATGGATGTTATCATTAAGGGTCTTACAGGGGGGAAGAGTACTCTTCTTCCACAGGCTGCCAGGGGCAAGGAGTCTTGTTGCGGATGTGGGCCCTTTTTTTCTCGGCTCATATGCAGCCTTTTCGTCTTTCTGGATCTCAAGACAAAGGATCTAAGTCTGTCAGGACCTCCGCTGGAGGTTCCAAGAGGCCTGGTCTGGTAAGCCGAGAGCAGGTTTTTCCAGACCTGCAGACAAGCCTTCTTCTGCCTGAAGGGACGGCCTCACCCGTGTCTGAGATGGGGGGAAGTCTTCCCTTTTTCCGGACCTATGGACCGGACCTCCCTGATTCAAGACGGGGGGGTCTCCATGAGCTGATTTGGTCTGGCTACAAGATCGAGTTTCGTTCTTATACTACAGTGAGGTTCTTTCCTTCCATCCTGCATTTGTCCCTGGACCACCTGTGGGGTCTCTTCGGGGCGGTGCAAGACTTGCTACTACAAGGGGTGATTGTTCCAGTTTCAAAATCGGAACGTTTTCAAGGTTTCTAGTCAAACCTGTTTACAGTTCCCAGGAAGGAAGGCAAGGTATGTCCAATCCTGGACCTCAGGGCTTTGAACCGCTTTGTGCGGGTCTAGAAACTCTGAATGGAGTCCTTTCATGCGGTAGTGGTATTCCCACATCAAAGGATGCTTACCTTCATATTCCAATATATGTCAGTCATCAGCGTTTTCTCCACTTTGTTGTGGGCAAGGAGCATTATCAATTAATGGCATTACCCTTTGGTCTCGCCTCAGCTCCTCCTGTATTCACAACAGTATTGGCGCCAGTGTTGGCATGGTAGGAGGGCAGCAGGGGATTATACTGGGTACCTGGACGCTCTTCTTCTGCGAGCAGTCTCTGACTGCTCTAAAGGACAACCTGGAAATGACTGTATGGACTCTGTAGAAGTTCGATTGGAAATTAAACTTCAAAAAATCTGCTCTGGTTCCGTCCACCAAGTTGGACTATCTGGGTCTGACTCTGGACTCTGCTTCACCCAGGGTGACTCTTCCAGAGGAAAAAAACTCCAAAGCTGCAGGATGCGATTTGGCTCCTGTTGTCCAGCAGTGATTCATCTTTCAGGACTTGCATGCAGGTGCTGTGCCTTATGGTGTCTACCTTCGAGGTGGTTCATTTTGCACAGTTCCACTCGAGACCTCTAAAAAGAGATATTCTTGCCAAGTGGGACAAGAACCCAGTCTCTAGACAATCTAATCCTGTTGAGCCAAAATACGAGAGGTTCCCTGATATGGTGGCTTCGCTGTTCAGCGCTTCGACAAGGCAAATCCTTCTTTCCCCTCTACTGGGCGGTGGTATTCACGGTTGCCAGCCTGTCTAGGTGGGGAGGGGTTTTGGGCACAGATATGCTCAAGGGGTCTGGACTCTGGAGGAGTCAAGACTACTGATCAATATACTGGAACTATGGGCGATAAGATTTATCTGGCTCATTGCACAAATTGTCTTTAGGGGTGCCTGGTAAGAATTCAATGGGACAATGCCACGGCCGTGGCGTATGTCAATCACCAAGGGGGCACAGGAAGTGTCCCGGTGGCTCTGGAGTTAGCCGGAATTCTAAGGTTCAGCTGTGTCTTAGGTGGGGAATTTCAGAGGTGGACCTGTTGGGCTCTCGTCTCAACAGGAAGGTACATAGAATTGAGGCAAGGTGTCGGGATCCTCTGGCCAACGCCACAGACGCACTGGTGGCTCATTGGGGCCAGTATCATCTTATATATAAAAAGAGAAAAAAATAACCGCGCTAAAGTGAGTATTGTATAAAAAGCAGTGACTTCAAGTGCGACCACACCCTCAGATAATGTATAGAAAAATAAGCCGCGCTGCGTGATGTGGGTAAACAAAATTAATGTCCAAACAAAAACAATGTCCCAAATATCAACTTGATTGACGCTGAAAACATAGATCACACTCCACGGTCTCTGTAGGAAATGTGCTTACCAGACAGCCACTAAAAATCTGCAAGATTCATATGCTGAGATGTAGTCACAGATCTGGGAGATGAGAGTTGTCAGAGTCCTCAGCGAATAATGTGAATAATATGCAAAAGAGAAAAAACTTGCATAGTGTGATACCGTAAATTATATAAATTCCACCACCAATAAGGAATCCCTATCGATTGTGCAGCAGCTCACCAAATGAATAATGAGCAAACGTGAATAGCCCAGTGTAAAGGGAATGAATGTAGAAACAGACCACCACCAATTGCGAAGCCTCTTACCGAAAGATAGGTCAAATGAGCAGATAGGTTAATCTAGATAGCCAAGATACCAGAAACGTCACTCAAAAGCCCTGTGGGCCTCTTACCAGATGACAAATAATCCAAGCAGTAAATCTATTAGCGCTTTCCCATCATACGTGAAGCTCCAGGACCATCAGCATCAAAGGTGTTAACTCTCCTCCATGATCGCTCTGGTGACTTCTAGAATCTTCTTTTTATCATTAGGCAATACGATGGTCATATGATCACGACTTCACAGGAGAAAATCTCCTCTGCTGCCACTTCCAGCAATGTCTCCTCTCTACTTTGTATCACATGAAATGTCCTGCCCCACAACAAAACTGAATGCCTATAGCAGAGTGTGGGAGTATATCCACTGGGACTAACCCATAGGTGTGGTAAAGCTTTTTCCTGCCTAGTGTCCTCCTCCTGTAGGGGGAAGCATAACCCAATGGTTAAGAAGATTCTGGAGCTGTGTCCATCAATGAACATCAGAGAAAGAGATTTTACGGTAAGACAACAAATCCAATTTTTACAATGAAGCCTGCAGAGTTTTGCATTCATGTTCAAAGTGTTGCCGGTGTCGTGCACATGCTCTTGAAAGTATGTTCCTCTGGCTACAGGTCTGTTCAGAGGTTCTGGGCTGCTGTTATGAGGCTGGAGGAAGTATGCCTTGACTACAAAAGGGAAAGGGAGGAGGGACAGCCAGCATGGGTCTGCACAGTCCCTCTGCTGCAGTGGAAGATGGCACAAGTAGTACTTCAGTGGGAATGATCCCTGAACTAGATGACAGAGCCATGCACAGCTGTGCTGAATTAAAAAGATTACAAGTTTCCTGGTATTGAGTGCTACAGTATAAATGCATTAAGGCTAGGTTCACATCTATGCATGTGCGGTTGATCCATTTTTGAGGACCATTTTCTGGCGCGTTCTGTGTTTTTTCATGCATGTTTTTGATGCATTAATGTTGCTAGGAAAAGGTGTCTGTCATGCAGGAAAACACACAGAAATACACTTTCATGCATTTTTCATGCAATTCCATTGAAGTCTATGAAGCCAAAAACACACCGTGCTGCATGACAAAGTAAAAAAAAAAGTCCCTGCACCTTTCCAAAAGAGAAGGCACTGGTGGAAACTGCATAGATGACAACGTGACCCATAGGAGCTAATTTTTGATGGACTTTAGTGCATTAATGCATATTAACTAAAAAATGCATAGGTATGAACCTAGCCTTAGAGTATGGGTATACTTGTCTCAAGGTTCGAACAGTGGTGCATGTTAACCACAGCAGTTTAGATTCTTCACTGTAAATTGAATAAGACACTGAGTCATGGGTGACATATTAATTATGCCTAACAAATCACCTTTAATAAATATATATACAGTATCTTAAAGTGAGTACACCCTCACGTTTTTGTAAATATTTTATTATATCTTTTTTCATGTGACAACACTGAAGAAATGACACTTTGCTACAATGTAAAGTAGTGAGTGTACAGCATCCATAACCGTGTAAATTTGCTGTCCCCTCAAAATAACTCCACACACAGCCATTATTTGTCTAAACCACTGGCAACAAAAGGGAGTACACCCCTAACTGAAAATGTCCGAATTGTGCCAAAAGTGTCAATATTTTGTGTGGCCACCATTATTTTCCAGCACTGCCTTAACCCTCTTGGGCATGAATTTCACCAGATCTTCACAGGTTGCCACTGGAGCCTTCTCCCACTCCTCCATGACGACATCACAGAGCTGGTGGATGTTGGAGACCTTGCGCTCCTCCACCTTTTGTTTGAGGGTGCCCCACAAATGCTTAGGTCTGGAAACTTGCTTGGCCATTCCATCACCTTTACCCTCAGCTTCTTTAGCAAGGCAGTGGTTGTCTTAGAGGTGTATTTGGGGTCGTTATCAGGTTGAAATACTGCCCTGTGGCCCAGTCACCGAAGGGAGGGGATCGTGCTCTGCTTCAGTATGTCACAGTACATGTTGGCTTTCATGGTTCCCACAATGAACTGTAGCTCCCCAGTGCTGGCAGCACTCGTGCAGCCCCAGACCATGACACACCCACCACCATGCTTGACTGTAGGCAAGATGCACTTGTCTATGTACTCCTCACCTGGTTGCCGCCACACACGCTTGACACCATCTAAACCAAATACGTTTATCTTGGTCTTATCAGACCACAGGACATGGTTCCAGTAATCCATGTCCTTAATCTGCTTGTCTTCTGCAAACTGTTTGCGGGCTTTCTTGTGCATCATCTTTAGAAGAGGCTTCCTTCTGGGATGACAGCCATGCAGACCAATTTGATGCAGTTCGTGGCATATGGTCTGAGCACTGACAGGCTGACCCCCCACCCCTTCAACCTCTGCAGCAATGCTGGCAGCACTCATACGTCTGTTTCCCAAAGACAACTTCTGGATATGACGCTGAGCACATGCACTCAACCTTTTTGGACGACCATGCCGAGACCTGTTCTGAGTGGAACCTGTCCTATTAAACCGCTCTGTGGTCTATTAGTGATAGATAGCTTGACAAGAATATGATTCCCTAGTAACCTTTTTTTATATAGATACTCTATTTTTGAAGATATCTTTGTAGTTGAGGATGTGGTTTCCTCCCGCCTCTTCCCCCTTTGTTTAAAATAGGCGAAAAAGTAAATTTATTTAATACATTTTATATTTTAATATATTAAATTATTATTTTTATATATATTTAAAATACATTTATGATGCATGATAATATTTAAATTGTATTATATTTGATGGTTGCAATCAGTTTAATATGTTTTTAAATTTTCTAGATATTTTTATGCATATTGGTTATATGATGTTGCATTTAATTGGAGGATGTAGGATGTGGTGCGCGATATGTGGGCTCGGATACTTATTTATTATTGTCATTTAATGTTTATTTTGCCCATCGTAAATACTGGCGGGATTTGGTGATACTGTGTAAGCTTTATGCAGTGTCACTCTTTGGATCGGCTCGCCCTTGTTAGTTCCGGTGTCCCTTGTCTGTAAAGGGGTGCCGGGCGGGCTCTTGCTTCATCATCCAATCAATGGAGAGCATTGCGGGCCGGATAGGTCTCCATGCGAGGCAGTCCATGCAGTCTCCACCCCTACTGAGGAAGTCGAAGCTGTGAGAGTGCTGACGTAACGCGCATAGGGGGCGGAGCCTGCATATCGGACGTCACATCCCTTCCTGAGCTTATGCGAAACTTATTTACATGCACGCACTGCTGAGTGCTTTTCAATGTAAGTGCAACTGCCTTCAATAAATTGATCCTATTATTCAATCGGAGAGCACTAGATTCTTTCTGTTTACCCCCTTATATACACCGAGCCATACAAGATCAGGAGTTGGGACCCTGGAAACACTCCCCTGTGCGGATTAACATCTTAACTCCCTAGTGAGGAAAAAAGCTGTTTTAGACCCGGGGTGGTTCTCGGGTCTAAGGTGAGAGGCCACTCTAGATGGTGAAAGGGACCCTGACACGATCACGGAGGTGTTATTATATTAGTTGGATTATGGGATTTGTTTAATGGACTTTTTCCTTGTCACTTCATTTGCACATTATATGATTTGAACCCTTTAAAGACTTTTTCCCTGCTTTATTGAGTGTGATTTTTCACCTATATATTTATATTGTATGTGCACTTGTATTAATTTCTCTGGCGCAACACTGTCTACGTTTGTTATTTCGCTCTGTGGTCTTGGCCACCGTGCTGCAGCTCAGTTTTAGAGTCTTGGCAATCATAACCTAGGCCATCTTTATGTAGAGCAACAATTCTTTTTTTTCGGATCCTCACTGAGTTCTTTACCATGAGGTGCCATATTGAACTTCCAGTGACCGGTATGAGCGATAATACCAAATTTAACACACCTGCTTCCCATTCACACCTAAGACCTGTAACACTAACCAGTCACATTACACCGGGGAAGGAAAATGGCTAATTGGACCCAATTTGGACATTTTCACTTAGGGGTGTACTCACTTTTGTTGCCAGCGGTTTAGACATTACTGGCTGTGTGTAAAGTTATGTTGAGGGGACAGCAAATTTACACTGTTCTACAAGCTGTACACTCACTATTTGACATTGTAGCAAAGTGTAATTTCTTCAGTGTTGTCACATGAAAAGATATAATAAAATATTTATAAAAATGTGAGGGGTGTACTCACTTTTATGAGATACTGTGCGTGTGCGTGTGCGTGTGTGTGTGTGTGTGTGTGTATGTATGTGTGTGTGTGTGTGTGTGTATATATATATATATATATATATATATATATATATATATATATATATATATAATTTTACACGCACGCAAACGTTGTGCTTGCTTTATAGATCTATGTGTCAAGATAGCTTGGTCCTCTCAGACCATTGTCCTGTAGGTCACCTCACATTTGATTGATCTGAAAGGGTCACTCAGAAAACTAGCCTGATCAGATGGGAGAAAGTGACCAGAGAATGAGGTCAACCAGTGACACACATAAAAGGTCATCAGCTGACCTGGAAGTGATAGAGGGAGCATCTTTTTACATGTGAATGTAGTCCTTCTACTGAAGAACCTGAACAGCTGTACAGTGCAGTGCTGGACTCTATAGCTTTGTTTTTGCTGCAACCAATTTATTTCATTGCCTTAACTATTGAGTTTTCCACAACTAGATGTGTTTTTCCTGATGATCTTGTTTCAAATACATTTTTAAAAGCAATAGGAAATTATTTTACCATTAGGCTGACATTGTGTAAGGAAAACTGAAGCAGATACATTGCTGCACTTAAATGGTAAAGCTTTGTTTGTTGGATTAGTGTTAGTTTGTGGATCAGCACCAGTGCTTGATCTCTGAACAATTCATACTGTACCTGATTCTTACCAATAAACAAGGAGTTCTCTTTGAAAGAAGTTGATAAAGTGAGTGTTAGCATAATAAAAAAAAAAGTAAATGATTTATTTATATTGAAGGCCAAAAAAACTGATTCAACTAATGCAGAGCTCCTGGTAAAAAAATAGATTTGGATTTACATCTGCCCATACAAATATATTGTTCATCCTGGGCTGCACTGGTTTACATGTGGTTATGTGCATAAACCTTCATTCTCTAAAGATATCAGGTGGAAAATAAGAATCCGTTAATACAGATTTTTCAGTCAAAGTAAATGTAAAAAAATAACAAAAAAAAAATCTAATGCTGACATTTAGAATAGATGAATATGGGTCTTATGGTTCAAAGTAAAAAGAGAATATTAGGTTAGGAGAAAAAGATAGCCTAAACAAGAAAATCTAGGCCCAAAAGTTGGGAAAAGCTTT
Organism: Pelophylax lessonae; assembly: GCF_965119305.1. Lineage (NCBI taxonomy): Eukaryota > Metazoa > Chordata > Amphibia > Anura > Ranidae > Pelophylax > Pelophylax lessonae. The sequence goes on from NC_138769.1 coordinate 643,562,744, forward strand.
ACAATGAACTACACTTAGAAGAAACTGCTGAGGTTATTGGGGGGGTCAAAGAATGCATAAATACATACATAAATATTCTGTGCTAATCATATGATAGTTATATAAAATATGTATATCAAAGTGCTAAAATTATCAGTGTCAAAAAACATGCAAAACAGTGACCAAAATAGTGAATTATATATGCATAAATTGCCAAAATTCGTATAATCAGTCCAGATATTTCATACAATTAAGTAAACAATATACAATAAAAAGTGACAATAGTGCTGTGAACGATCACCTCCGTGATCGAATAAATAATTCACTTCACAGTGAAAAGAGTGATCGGATCAATAGTCCACTCCAGTGTGAAAAAAGTGTATCAAAACGAATCCTCCGTGGTGAGTCGCTCCTTCACCTTAAACAAGCGCCTTATCCACCAGCGGGAGAGGATGTTCATTGAGGACTGTCGCAGACTGGTCCACAGTCTGCTCAGAGACTATAACCTGATGGATCTCATGGAGGAAGAGGAGGTCTGAAGATTTCCCCTTCCCCCACTCTCCCTTGTGTGTCTTTGTCCATTCAATAAAGCTTCGGGCCTGTGATTTCATCCCCCTCCCCTTACCCCACTCTCCCACCCCCCATCACACCTGTTGCTTTTTGAAATGTTTTATTATTGATACAGTTTGAGTAATGCAACGTATAGACAATGTTTTTAGTTTCATGCTTCAGGGGTATTGCGGCGTCTTGCATGATGTGATGGCACGGGTTATCCTTACTCCGCACAACACATCAGGCATCATACCGCAGAATGAATGTATGTGAATGAATGTATTTATTAGTATGAACGGAAATGTATTGTAATGTAGTGTATTTATGCGCTGCGTCGCAGTACAGGGGAGAATGTACCCCGACAAAGTATTGTTTTTTGTATATCTTTTATGCAAATAAAGATTACATTTTCAACCCAATGTGAATGGTTCCTCACCTCAGCTCCAGTGACCCAGCAATTAAGCCTGGTCTAATGAGCAGTATACCCTTTTCGGGTTACCCTTCTTGGGTCAGAGATGGTCAATTGATCCCCTCAGATGAGGATCCTAATCTGGATGGATTCCCCTTATATCGATTAATCAATGTACCATAAAAAAAGAAGGGTCTCTGATAGTGCTTATATCTTTTAAATTCCAATGTATTCAAAATAAAATCTGTCATCACACATCCAAGGTGCCAGAGTGCACCAAACTTTAAAAGCATTCCACAGTAATAAATTATTTGTGATGACAACGGATCTGAATGGTCAGCCTCTCTGCTTGCTACCTCTCCTATGAGCGTCTGCAGCTGCTGTCCGAGGCCCTCCCCTACGCGTGATGACACAGGGACATGTGTCTTCTTCAGGGGATTACCTGAAAAGGGTATACTGTGCAATAGACTGATCTTAATTGCTAGGTCACTGGAGCTAGGGTGAGGACCCATTCACATAGGGTGTTTTGAGGTGAAGGCACGACTCACCACCGAGGATTTGTTTTGATACACTCTTTTCACACTGCAGTGGACTATTGAGTGGATCACTTTTTTCACTGTGAAGTGAATTATTTTTTCGATCATGGAGGGTGATCGTTTACAGCACTTACATAGTTACATAGTTACATAGTTAGTGAGGCTGAAAAAAGACACAAGTCCATCCAGTTCAACCTATGTGTGTGTGTTTGCTTTTAACCGTACATTGTATACCCCTGTATGTTGTGGTCTTTAAGGTGTCCATCCAATAGTTTTTTGAAACTATCAATGCTCCCCGCTGATACGACTGCTTGCGGAAGAGAATTCCACATCCTTACCGCTCTTACAGTGAAGAACCCCTTACGCACTTTAAGGTTAAACCGCCTTTCCTCTAGTTTTAGTGAGTGGCCACGTGTCTTATTGTATTCCCTTACTCTAAATAGTTTGTTCCTTATGCTCGGGTCGCCAGTACAGTATTTGTACATTGATATCATATCCCCCCTCAAGCGTCTCTTCTCCAGAGAGAATAGGTTCAGTGCTTGTAGTCTTTCCTCATAGCCGATGTCCTCCATTCCCCTAATTATTTTTGTTGCCCTTCTCTGGACTTTCTCCAGTTCCAGCACATCCTTCCTGAGGACCGGTGCCCAGAACTGGACAGCATACTCCAGATGTGGCCGGACCAGAGTCTTGTAGAGTGGAAGAATAATCTCTTTATTTCTGGAGTGAATCCCCTTTTTTATACAACCCAGTATTCTGTTGGCTTTGCTTGCAGCGGCTTGGCATTGCATGCCACTTCCAAGCCTGTTGTCTACCAGTACCCCCAAGTCCCTTTCCATCCTAGACTCACCCAGAGGTTCCCCCCCTAGTGAGTAGCTTGCTTTCTGGCCCCCAAGTGCATTACTTTACATTTTTCTACATTAAATCTCATCTGCCATGTAGTTGCCCACCCCGTTATTTTGTTCAGGTCTGCTTGCAAGATTTCCACATCCTGCATAGAAGATATTGGCATGCCTAATTTAGTATCATCTGCAAATACTGAGATTGTACTAGATATCCCCTCCTCTAGATCATTTATGAATAAATTAAACAGGATTGGTCCCAGGACAGAACCCTGGGGGACCCCACTTTCCACACCCGCCCAATCCGAGTACTCCCCATTAATCACCACCCTCTGTACTCTCCCCTGGAGCCAGTTCTCTATCCAGGTACTCACCTTATGGTCCATACCTACCTTCCTTAGTTTGTACAGTAAGCGTTTGTGGGGAACGGTGTCAAAGGCCTTTGCAAAGTCCAGATACACCACATCCACAGGCTTACCTTTATCTAAGTGGCAGCTCACTTCATCGTAGAAGGTTAATAGATTGGTTTGGCATGAACGATTTTTCATGAATCCATGCTGATTACTACTTATAATACTGTTTTCATTACTAAAGTCTTGTATGTGGTCCCTTATCATCCCCTCCAAAATTTTGCAGACTACAGATGTTAGGCTGACCGGCCTATAGTTACCCGGGATATATCTCGGCCCCTTTTTAAATATTGGTACCACGTTGGCTTTTTTCCAATCAGCTGGCACCATACCTGTCTGTAAACTATCCTTAAAGATCAAGAATAATGGTCTGGCAATCACCTGACTGAGCTCATTCAGAACCCTTGGGTGCAAGCCATCCGGTCCCGGGGATTTATTTATGTTAAGTTTCTCTAGTTTAGCTCTAAGTCTATCCTCTGTTAGCCATGGCGGCACTTCCTGAGGTGTATTATTTAGTTCGGCCTTACAAGCGGGGTTCATGTAGCCCCCCGATTCCTTTGTGAAGACTGAAGAAAAGAAATTATTTAACACTTCCGCCTTTTCTCTGTCCTCAGTGGCCATTTTTCCTTTATCATCTTTTATGGGGCCAATGTGTTCTGGCCTCGCTTTCTTACTGTTTATATACTTAAAGAATTTCTTGGGGTTCTTTTTACTCTCCTCCGCTATATGTCTCTCGTGTTCTATTTTAGCCGCCCTGATTTCATCTTTACATTTCTTATTACACTCTTTGTAATGCTTAAATGCTGCCAATGACCCCTCAGTCTTGTATTTTTTGAAGGCCTTTTCTTTAGCTCTAATATACATTTTTATGTTGGAGTTTAGCCACCCAGGGTTTAGTTTTGCTCTTTTAAATTTATTTCCCAGTGGAATGCACTGGCCCACCCCCTTGTTAAGTATGCTCTTGAAGCACTCCCATTTTTCCTCCGTGTTCTTTGTTCCCAGGGTTCTATCCCATTTGATATTTTCTAGCAGTGAGCGCAGTTTAGGGAAATTGGCTCTTTTGAAATTCAGTGTCCTTATATTACCCTTGTGTTTCCTATTACTGTAATTAATACTGAAACCAATTGACCTATGGTCACTGTTCCCTAAGTTGTCCCGTATTTCTATATCCGTGAGCAGGTCTGTATTGTTGGTAATCAGTAGGTCAAGTACCGCATTGTTTCTTGTCGGTGCATTCACCATCTGACCCATGAAATTGTCCTGCAAAACATTTAGGAACTGCCGAGCCTTGGCTGAATGCGCGGTTCCTTCTGCCCAGTCTATATCAGGATAATTAAAGTCCCCCATTATAATGACATTTCCCATCCTTGCTGCCAATCCTATCTGTAACATGAGGTCCACCTCACCCTCCTCCCTCTGGTTTGGGGGCCTATAGCATACGCCCAATATTACCTTCCCCACCGTGCCTTTCCTTTGAAGCTCTACCCATAGGGATTCTGCCTCGTCCATAGCTCCATTATTAATATCATCCCTCATATTTACCTGTATACTGTTCTTAATATACAAACATACCCCTCCCCCTTTTTTACCCTCTCTATCTCTGCGATAAAGGGAATACCCCTGAATGGTCGCCATCCAGTCATGAGCTGTCAAACCAAGTCTCAGTTATCCCCACAAAATCTAAGTCCTCCTCAAACATCAGCAGCTCCAGCTCTCCCATCTTGTTGGCCAGGCTTCTGGCATTGGTATATAAGCCTCGTAATTTTGATGTTTTTAGGCTGCTCTCTTGATTTTTCCCCGTACCCACCCTGGGTATAGGGGCTCCGAACACCCTACCGCTAATGCCCCCATTTCTGCCCTCTGAAACTTGCTTTCCACTGGCTAATTCTACATCTGTACCCTCCCCCCCATTCCCTAGTTTAAAAGCCCCTCTAACTTTTTGGCCATCCTCTCACCCAGTACGGCTGCACCCACCCCATTTAGGTGCAATCCGTCCCTACCAAAGACGGATTGTAACTATTGTAACTTTTTATGAGTGTATATTGTTTACTTAATTGTATGAAATATCTGGACTTATTATATGATCTTTGGCACTTTATGCATATATAATGCACTATTTTGGTCACTGTTTTGCATGTTTTTTGAAACTTTTATAATTTTAGCACTTTGATATACATATTTTATATAACTATCATCAGGGGCAGACTGGCAACTTTCTGCCCAGGGGGCAAGTACAAACCAAAGGACCATGGTGCAGCAACTCAGCCCCCCTCCCACTCTCCCTCTTCCTGTCCTCCTCCTGACCCCATTCCAGGCTAAAGCCCTGCTCCAGATACTCTCTACTTACTGGCTGAATCCGGGTTCCCAACCTGGCCAGCAGGGGCGGTTGGGGAAAGCTGGGACAGCTCGTTCAGGGCTGGCCAGGGGAAAAGAGTCTCCAGTGGGGCATGGAACTGGCCTCTGCTCAGACACAGTTTATACCATCCATGCCAGGGGAAAGGGAGGGGGGGCTGCGCTCTGTCCCTGTCTTCAACCCGAACTCAGGTGGTCAGTGGCAGGGACTTTTTACTTCTCTTCCGAAGGAATCCTTTAGGCATGTCTGTGGCAGAAGCGGTGCAGCCTTTTTACGGGGCATCAGAGCTGCCCAGGGGACAATTGCCCCCCCTGCCCCCTGGCCCAGTCCTCCCCTTACTATCATATGATTAGCACAAGATATTTATTTAATTATTTATGCATTCATTTATTCATGTACTGGAAGCACTTTAATTGCGCGGCATTATTGATTTATTTATTTAACCCCACACTTATGAGGTAGTGCTGTGCTTGCTGCAGTTTTTTAAATAGAGCCTAAACTTGTTTGTTCGCAGGATTATTTAAATTTGGGGGGTCAAAGGCAAGAAAATATCTTCCAATGGGACGCGTGTCCCAGCTGAAGTGTCCAAAAGACTAATGGCCCAATCACACATGATCAGAAAATCATACGAAAAATACAGTTTTCGAATCAATCATACGAAAATCTCAGTATACAGCTTTCGAGAACCGATCACAACAATTCATGCGAAATTAAGCACGAAAATCTTTTTTGTACAATACCAGATAGTAGGATTTTTGTTTAATCAGTACAGGTGGTGTTCAAAAATACAATACAAATAGATTACATCACTTCCAAATTTTTATTCTGTCATACGAAAATTTTCGTAACTTCAGTAAACTCTTCATTTTCAATATGAGACTAGCATGCAAAAAAAACAACGATTGTTTGTCCGATAATCGCATTGTGTGTACCAGGCATAAGTCTTGCCATACATGGAGTGAATTTTGGTCAGTTCATAATTAATCCTCTGGAATTTGAGCTGTGGCTGACACCCTTGACACCTTCCAGTTCAATATCCTTCAATCTGAAATTCAAAGGAGCTGAGCAGAAAATTGTTGACTCACAACGGCTGCATCCAATTAGGTACAAGTCCCTTTAGGGTGCTGCCTGTCAGAATAAAAAAGGACACATGCTGGATTTCCATAGACCCTAATATAGGCTGCCACCTTCAGATAATTGGTCACTGGCAAAAGCCTTGCTGGGCATGGCCTCTGGGTGTACTTCTATAACCCCAGCTCACTCTGAACGAGCAAAATCTTACTGTGTATGACCAGCCTAAAGTGGTTGTAAACCTCAGATATGAAGTATGAACATAGAAAATCCCTCTATAGTGTGTGCTTGTCTCAATCCGGAGCACTAAGTGTCATTTCTGTCTGCTGCCTTGTTCCTCTGCTATCTGCATGTTACTTCTGACAAGTTTTCATGCCGACAAGAGAAAAAAGGTGATGGGGAGGGATCCCCAAGCACACAACCTCTGATTGGTGATTGACAGCCTCAACTCTGTTCCCTGTGCGCTGTGCGAAGGAGGTGCCCCTTCCTTCCTTTAGCTCTCACTGAGCTCTGCAGCATGTGGCTCTCTGCCCCCTTTTTTTTGAAAGCTTAGACAGACTGTTTATATTTTGCACTTTGAACAGATGTAGAGGAGAGAAAACTGTAGATAATACAGGTACAACTTCTGTAAGAGGGTTTGTCTCATCTCTGTGTATCATCTGAGGCCAGTCACTTCACTGGATATATGTAAAGGTTCAATTCCCCTCACTTTAGAAGATTATTTCTAATATCCTATTGTATCTCCAGAACAGGAGATAAGTGAACTTTTTACAGCAAACACAGCTTTACCCACTTAGTGACCGCCCGCAATGTACTGCAGCTGGGCAGCTGCTGTAGGCAAAGTAACATACCCGTATGTCGCTGCCTACTTCGGAGGTTTCGGGCACGCACATACGTGCCCTCCATCTGGCAACCACTGTGATTGTACACAGCAGGAGCCTGTCAGCAAGTCCCAGCTAAGGATTCACGACTGGGACCTGCTGATCGGCAGTGTGCAATCACAGCTCAGAGCTCTTGTGTTGATAAACAACACAGAGCTCTGTTCAAAGGGAGTGATCAGTCAGTTTCTCATCCTGGCAAGGCCAAAATGAGAAAGTGAGAGATCTCTTAGTAAAAGCAGCCCACTGTACACACATTACACATAGGCACATATTTAACACCTTCCTAGCCCTTCCTAGACAGTGTCATTAGTGCAGAGACGGTATATAGAATTATCACTGTATTATTGTCACTGGTGATGTCAGTGGCAGTCAGTTCCCCCAGCCTCCGTGTCAGATTGCCGTCGCACTATCACAGTCCCAATGATCGCCGCCATTAGTAGAATAAAGAAAAATTTATAATTTGAGTATACAGTAAATTTTATAGTTTGTAGGCGCTATAACTTTCACGCACACCATAAATATACACTAATTGGGATTTTATTTTTTTATCAAAATCGTAGCAGAATACATTTTAGCTAAAACATTTTGAAGAAATTCATTTTTTTTTTTTTAATATGTTTTATAGCAGAAAGTAACCCAATATTTCCTTTTTTGTTTTTCAAAAATTTCAGTCTTATTTTTTTATTTATATTTAAAAAAATGAAAAACCCAGTGTTGATCAAATACCCCCAAAAGAATGCTCTATTTGTGTGGAAAAAAAAAACAATATATATTTTGTCTGGGTACAGCTTTGCATGGCCACGCAATCACCAGTTAAAGTAGCGCAGTGCCGAATACCACATAATGGCCTGGTCAAGAAGGGGGTAAAATCTTCAGTTAAGTGGTTAATAAAACTAATAAATACTTTCCTAAATTTTTCATATATATCACAAAATAAATACTTTATATTTTCCTGAATAACAGTATCCTGTTATGATGCTGGGATTGTCTGGGTTTACCAGACTAACTCTTTGAAGATACTGTAAATAGTATAATTTAGACATATGCTTACCAATCAGTAAAATTTATTTTGCTGCTCAAGGAAATTTGCAATCAAACAGAATTGTTCCTTGGGAGTTTCACCTTGCAAAACAGAACAGGAACCATTTACATTACATATATGAACATACTGTATGAGTATATAGTCCACCATGCACAAAAAGACATGAGCTATCCTCAAAGCTGGTGGTTTTAATGTGCTTCGCAAATAAAAGTAATGCTTCCGCTGTATTTTTCCTTCTGTCAATGGTTGGCACAGTATAACTTTTTTCTGCTTATGTATTTCCATCTTGTATAGAAGTGGAGCATTATAAAGTGAACCATTTCATCATTTATCAGTCCGTGTGTAGCAAAGTACATCTATGAATAGTGGGGAATGCCGAGCGAAGACTGTAAACAAAGCATCAATCTCTTGTTAGGCTCATTATTGTTCACAATCAAAGCTTGTCTGCAAAGCAGCAAAACAGGGTTACAGAGGCGGCTAATAGGTTTCAACAAAAAGCACTTCAGTGTTTGTAATGTATGCAGCAGCTCCAGGTACTCCCGAATGTAAATGATGAGGTGATATTGATGAAAGGAGGGGGATTGAGGTCTCAGGGGGCACCGATGAGGGATTGAACAGAAGCGGCCTTGCTCCACACGTAACTGAAGCCTGTCGTCTTCACCGCTCAAAGCCATAATGGGAGGTGGCAGTCTGAAATGAGTTGCCACGGCAAAGCGTATTATTTTTGAAATGCTTTCACACAAATCGCCAGGCCCCTGCATACAACTTAGTTTCATGCTTTAATGTCATCAGGAGGCACAAATTGGTGTGTCTAATTGTTTGCCACCTGCCAGCAAAATGAGCTGCCAGCTCGCCAGACGGGTTTGATTGTCTGTCAGCCATTCAGTCGATTGAGAGTGACAACATCAAAAATTATCCTTCAAAGTCCGAGGCCTGAGCTGCTTTCAAGGCACCCTTTCCTCACAAAGTGCTATTGGATGACTGCAGTTTTCAATTAATTTCTAATACACCCTTCCTGCTGTCTCATCTGTTCAGGAGTACCTATAATTACATAATAAAGCACAAGATCCAAGTTCTGTCATACCAGGGCCTGTCAGGCGACTTGTTAGTCTACAATGACATTTCTGAATGAAATGTCTCTTATAGCTTTGAGACTTTGAAGTATAAATGAATAATCTCACAGGCTGTAATATGTGCTATTATCACTTCTTTTATCTCATATGTGTGTTTTGTATCATTTTGTAAAAATTGCTGGTAGTGCAGGGGGTTTTGCTAAATATCATACAGATCTTTAAAACAGTTTCTAAAATTTTCACTGGTGCCGTTTTTCTAATTAAATGTAATTGGAAAATGTTGAGGAACTACAAGTCCAAGCAGGCCCTGAAGTGGAAGTTCTAATTTTCTTGTCCTGGAGGACTGTTATTCGCAGTTGAAACCCCATTCTACTACTGTTTCTATGTTTCTACTACCCATTCTACTACTGTTTCTACTGTTTCTACTGTTTCTTGGTGGACCTAAAGCAAACCTGTATTAATAGAAATTTGGGAACTGCCATTGCTGATCGGTTTCTGAAAATGTTAGTTGCTTGCCTGTCTAATTTTGTGAATGCATTACTTTAAATCATAAAGGCAGAACAAAAGCTTTGCCACCAGTGATCTGATCAGGTCTGCCTCTCTGTTTTTCAGGTGGACCTGATTGGAAGGTCCTTGTATTCCTGTAGAATGGTTGATGAAAAAAAAAAAAACCAGACTTGTCCATTTATATCCATTTACCTCTGGGTCTTATCTGGCCTGCTAAAAAAAACAAAAAAAACAGAGGACTGCATCCTCTTCCATTTGGATGGAGCCATTTAAAGACAGTTGAGTGTAAACAGACAGCAGCGTCTGTTTACTCCTGGCTTCCCATAGAGCGGAGCGGGGTCTGTCCGTGCCTGCTCTGCATAGACTGTGTGTTCATGGACCTGTCAACTGCCCCGCTCTGCCTCACTCTGCTCTGCTCCGATCAGCAGGTGATCCGCTCACAGATCTGCTGATCAGAATAGAAGGCACCCGTGTAAAAGGCTAAGTCTAACTGTTCTTAAAAATGTACCATCCACCTACCTACCCTGCCTAACCTTTATAAAAAAATGTGTACTGAACTATTTTTAACCTACTCCAGTCACATGATCCCACAGCTCCAGTATGTCAGTGAGTGGCTGCTGAAGGGGAGAGGAGGGAGCTCCAACAACAGCTGGGCCATGGGAGCTTTTGGGTGATGTCATGACTCCTGGAATTCCCAGCCATTGTCAAGCGCTTTCAGAGCTCCAGGCTCATGTGACTGGAGCAGATTAAAAACGGGTAAGTAAACACAGGAGGAGGAGGGGGAGGAAACCTTTTTAAGAATAGATAGACTTATGCCTGCTGTGCACTTTCAGTTTTTGTTTGTTCAATCCAGGGGGCCGAACATGGATTCGCTTGATTCGATGACTTTCCAATATTAGTACAGCGATCTCCCCGCTAAACTATTGGGGTCTGACTGAGGGACTGCCCCCCCCCCCCCGGAACACACTTGTCAGCGCTCGCAGCCATTGGCTTTCAGCGCTGATCGGATGCTGGTTTTCCAGCATGTCTTTTCAACAGAATCGTCCCATTATGTCAGCCAGTTTCTGTTGAACCAGCCGATATTTGGCCCGTGTGTAACAGACTTTTAACCACTTCCCGCCCGCCCTATAACAGAATGATGGCGGGAATGTGGTTGTGTTATCCTGACCGGACGTCATATGACGGCGGCAGGATAACACAGCTCTGGGCACCCCCCAGGGGCGCGCAGAGCGGCGATCAGTGATGCGAGGTGTCAGACACCCTGCATCTCCGATCTCGGTAAAGAGACTACTGACGTAGCTCTTTACCATGTGATCAGCCGTGTCCAATCATGGCTGGTCACATCGTAAACAGGAACAGCCGTTGATCGGCTTTCCTTAGTTCGTGCCTGACAGGCACGAGTAAAGGAGCGCCGATCGAAGGCTCCCCTGTCAGATCATTGATTACCAGTGCAGACCCTCGGGGGGGGATGCCACTAGATCCACCAGGGATGCCCACTATGACCCCAGGGATGCCCACTGTGACCCCAGGGATGCCCACTATGGCCACCAGGGATGGCAATCAGGGCTCAGGGAGCCCCCCATTGCCCTCCCTATCAGTGCTGCCCATCATTGCCATCCTTTAGTGTCGCCCACCAGTGCCCATTATTGCCCACCAGTGCCGCCTATCAGTGCCGCCCGTCAGTGCCCACCAGTGCCGCCTATCAGTGCCCATTAGTGCCCGTCAGTGCCACCTATCAGTGCCCGTCAGTGCCACCTATCAGTGTCCATCAATGCCGCCTATCAGTGCCCAGCAGTGCCGCCTATCAGTGCCCACCAATGCTGCATATCTGTGCTACCTATCAGTGCCGCCTATCAGTGCCACCCCATCAGTGCCTCCTCATCAGTACCTGTCAGTGCAGTCTCATCAGTGCTCATCAGGGCAGGAAAAAACTTATTTATTTACAAAATTGTATAACATAAACAAAAAAACGTTTTTTTTTTTCAAACTTTTCGGTCTTTTTTTATTTGTTTAGCAAAAAGTAAAAATCGCACAGGTGATAAAATACCACCAAAAGAAATCTCTATTTGTAGGGGGAAAATGACATAAATTTGGTGTAGGTACAGTGTTGCATGACCGCGCAATTGTCATTCAAAATGCAACAGCGCTAAAAGAGGAAAATTGGTCTGGGCAGGAAGGGAGGGAAGTGCCCTGTATTAAAGTGGTTAACCTTTCTTCCCCTTTAACTTGCTGAATACTTGTCAGTGACTCAAGACTAAAGTCCAAGCCAGGCAAGGCAACTAGTATTTGCAGGTTAACAATGGCAGCCTACATACTGCTTTCTGCCAGAAGAATGATTTTTACTAGCTATACTCTAAACATCTTATCCACAAACAGTGGATTGCTATCCACTGCATAAAACACTGAATAAATGTAAATGAAAGGGCGTGGTAAATGGGATGTCCAGAAAGCCCACTAGGAAAATACATCATTCTATGTGAATTTTCATATCCCAGCAAAGCAAAAACCACCTGGAATGCTGACTTACTAAAAATCTAAAAGGGATACTTTAGACTAGAGGGGCCAGAATGTGGACAATGGGAGTGAACACTACCCATTATTTGGTATTCGAGAAATGGTGTCCCATTGTTGGTGGCAGTGGAAGGAGTAGTGCTCTATCCTTGGTGTTAGTGGGAGGAATATTGCCCCATTGTTGGTGTCATTGGGCAGAATAATGCCCTGTCATTGGCGCTGGTGGGAGGAATAGTGCCTCATCATTCCTGTCAGTGAAAGAAATGTGCCCCATCATTGATGTCAGTGAGAGGAATACTGCCCCATTGTTGGCATCTGTGGGAGGAATTATGTCCCATTGTTAATGCCAGTAATAGGAATAGTGCCTAAAGGGCCGCAGTTTGGAGACCACTGCTTTAGACTAATAGCTTAGAGTATTATGCAATAAAAATCAATTAAACTATACAAAAATCTTTATTGTAAAATATATTTTTTCTGGCGACAAGACCACCATATGATTAAAAACATTTAGGAAAATATCTAAAATAAACACCAGTTGGTCGCTACCCCCAACATCCCCAAAACACTTGGATAAACTGTATGTATACCAATACTGGTATCCTTTTTGGGACTGTCATGACAGAGATAATAAAACAAATTATGAGGAAATGTCACTTTGACAAGTTCTTCTGAGCAAGAGAGACAAAAATATGAACAGATTTATTTGACAAGGTACTGGCGCTATCGTCTAAACAAGATTCAAATATATGGTCTCACAGATATTTAGAGTAGTTGTAAAGGTTCAAGATTTTTTTACCTTTGTGCATAGATTGCATGAAGGTAAACAACTTTCTGTGTGCAGCAGTCACCCCAATACTTACCTGAGCCTATTCTCCCCCCCCCCCCAGCTCTGTGCATGGGAGCCTTGGCTCTCCCGGGTCTTTCTATCCTCATTGACTGAGACAGCAGCGGTAACCATCGGCTCTCGCTACTGTCAATAACAGCCAGAGATCTAATGAGGAGAGAGCAGGGGCGGAGCTGAGCCAGGCTTCGTGTGTGAATGGACACAGAGCAACGGCTTGGGAGCAAGCCTGCTCAGGTACCTGCATAGCAAGCTGCTTGCTATGGAGGCAGGTGGGAGGGGCCAGTACCACCGGTGGGAGACACAAAAAGAGGAGAATCAGGGCTGCTCTGTTTAAAACCACTTTTGTTATTAAAAAAAAAAAAAAAAAAACGACCTTTTTGATATCACAATAAATAGTAGAAGAACAAATGAAAATACTTCCATGTAGAAATTATATTCTTGTGTTGTAAGGCAAAGCTATGCACTTAATTTGCAAGGTCTTCAATTTATTAGCATGAAGAACCTTAGAAAACAACATATATGTAGAATTCCCTTTAAGGCCCAATCATACCACCTCAGCCTTTTGAACCTCCAAACTCCAAAATCCCAGGCATTTCAATTGTGCATGTAAACACTTGACTGAAGTATCGTTTGTAGCTACAAAGAGTACATGAGCTTCTTTTGAGCTACAAGCTGTCAGTTTTTTTGGCACCAATAGATTTCAATAGGATCATCTTAAAAATGCAGAAAGCCGCACATATTCCTTCATTTTTTTTCATCTAGTAACTAGCTTTTAGATAAAAAAAAAAAATACTCAAAGCCTCAGACGCCCACAATGATGCCCATACAATCGTTCAAAAGAAAAGAAAAAAAAAAATTCACGTGTGATTGCAGCCTTAAAGTTAAAAACTGCAACAGGGTTTTAAATGGGCATGAAGCAAGCATCCAACAGATGTTAATGGCTTAGTAATATAGATCTTGTCACTTGGGAATAAATGCAAACACATATCAAAGTTCTTGTATCCTCAAAATTGTTCTGTCCAATCCTCCTAGTGAGTATACTCACCACTCAAGAGGGCAGTGATACAGTCTCAGTGATATGGTTGCAATATAAAGCCAAGTCACCATAGAGGTGATCAAAGTGCAGTCACAATACAGGTTCTGAGGATCACTATACCCTATGTAAATGCTGGCCGTGTAATGTGGAAATATAGTCATATAATGAATGTAATTATTTGACATGTCACAGTTCAAAAGGTGTGCAATTACTCCAATAGAGTGTCATATAGTGAGGCTCTATTCTAATAGCATTGAGACTACCGTATAATAATGGCACCTCGTAAAATATATCTATTCAGAACTGTGCATATTTTTAGACTCCCTTGTCCGATAGATCATCTCATATTGGCATTTGCCTATTATTTGCTTTATCGTCTTTGTCATGCCGGTCCCCAGATGGATTACTTGATACAGCTGAGACCAGGCTTAAAGGGTAACTTTACTTTCGTGGGGAAAAAAATAGCAAATAAAGAAAAATCAATATAGAGTATACAATTGCGACACAAATCATATTGTAATTAAATGTTATTAAAAATTACCTTTACTTTTCAATCTGCAACAGTTGTAGTTTTCTGAAAATGCAATATGGCTACCTGGAGGTGTTCTGTACACAGAATGTATACTGACCACACCCCAGAAACATAATTTCCTGCTTGTGCGATTGGCTCTCCAATTTTCCCAGAAGTCTGCACTAAGATAAGTCAGATTTCTGGCATCCCCTGCAACAAAAATGTCATTTTTGGTGAGATACTCCCAAAAGGAACATGTCTAAAGGGATGTTGGCCTAGCAGCATTCCTCATTAGAGCCCTGCAGCTGCCACAGCTAATTGATAATTATGAAACCACTCCCATTAGAGACACTCGGCACAGAGGAACAAACAGTGATTTCTTAAAAAAAAAAAAACTAGGAATCTGCAACAAAGTTTGATAAAATCCTTGCACAGAGGATAAAATCCTTGTACAGAGATCACCCAGAGGGGGATGTTTTTTTCTCAACAAAAGTGGAGTTACGCTTTAAAACTATTACCTGTTGATGCAGTTTATTCCATAATATTAAGGGATGTCGGGGTACTGCACAATGTGTCTGGTGATTTAGACATTTTCCTAAATTTTTTTAATCATATGGTGGTCTTGTGGGCAGAATGATAATTAGATTTTCAATAAAGATTTTTTTTTTTGTGTGTGTGTACAGTAGTGTAGATATTTTATGATTCTAATTTTCCTATCGATAACCTAATCTTTTTGTCTAAAGTATGCCTTATGTCATTTAACGTCTAAGTGCAGTTAAAATAAAAAACACAAAATCAGCACAAGGGACATAACTTAGTCAGTAGGACATGCCCCTTGTGCTTATGCCTCTTCTGTTAAAAGAAATCCTCCTCCATTGATGCCCCCACCCCTGGCACTGTAAACGTCTGGTGCAATGGGGGTTATTAAACTGTGGAAGCTGTGACAGGCTCTCAAGAATGCCTGACTATACTTGTCCTTTCTTCCCAGATTTTCCATTCATAGAATCCGGTACTGCAAGTTCTATGAATGAAAAATGATCCATCGAAAAAATGATCCATCCTACTGTTCTCCATCCATGTATCGCAAGGTTAGGGCGTCATCCAAGGAGGAGAATTTCCCCTAACAAAAGAGGCATCAGCACAAGGGACACATCCTACTTAACTGTAAGTTATGTCTCTTGTGCTGGTTTTAGGTTTTTTTTTGACTGCACTTAGGCTTAAAAATTAAAGCTCTGTAAAAGATTTAAAAAAATGTTGACAGAATAGAACCAATTATTGTTGCTTTCACTTTTTTCTAATTGTATCATATTTTCTTTGTGAATCATGTGAATGCATAGTCTAAGGTACTATAAGTCCAAGCACACCTTTTCTGTTCTGCAGGGTTATAAAAAAAAAGACATTAATGAGCCATTCTTTATTTTCATTCTACGACTAATTCCAATTTGTGGCAGTTTTAAGAGAAATGTTACCTGAAATAGGGAGGGGGGGGGGGGGGGGGACACTGCCTTTGCTATTTTTTGAAAATGCTGGTTACCTAGCTTTCATGCTGATTTTCTAACCTAAATAATTGACGCCATTGACCTGAGAGAAGTGTCAATATCAGGAGCGCTGACTGTTTTTCTTGCATGCTCTTTCTAGCTTTGGTGTTTGAGGTTGGTGGGTAACTAGTGCCTAAAAAAAATAACAGCGACCATATTTGTTCATGGCAAGCTTTCATTATAGGTAAACTATACTATGCTCAAGTAGAGAGGGGCAACAGATTAGTTTTAATCCTCCATATACCCCCAGCATATACTTGCCTCTTCCTCACATAATCCGATCTTCCCATTCATGTACCAGTGCTGTAAGCAGGGCTATCAGGCACTGAGCCCATAGCTATGAGCTCTGATAACCTACACAGGAATTTCCTTTTGCTCCTGGCTGGGAGTGGCTGGGGAGCGAATGAAAGCCAAGTATTTGTGTCTGTCTATGTTTGCATCTAGGTAAATCTGTTGCTTTGCCAGACATACATGGATCACATTTTCACTTGAAGTCCAGTTGCTGAATTACACGTCAAAAAGAGTCATTGCGGTTTATTATTGCAGTGCAGTACCAAGGTTTACCAGTAGGTTGCAGTATAATCTCTTATCATTGCTACCTTCCTGTCTTGATGGGAATATTCCCATGTGGCCACACAGGAGAGTCACAGGAAATGAGTTACCTGCTTATTATATTCTTTTTGTTAGAACTGTTTACCAATAAAACCAGAATAATATGTAAAAGGATTTATACATTGTTCATTCCTATTTCTTTCCTCCTATGTGTTTGCTACAGAAGTGTCGTGGTACCTGTGAAGAAACCTCCGCCTGGCAGTTTAGCTGTGAACACAGTTGGCGCTGCCAGTGGTGGTAGCTTAACCCCCAGCACAACGCCAAATATATTTGCTGCTACTGGAGCAACTCCCAAAAGTATGATCAATACTACAGGTATTTGTTCCCTTCATTTCATCTTCCATCCAGAAAGTGTTTCCAGCAATGTACGTCTCATGTACGCTAAGACTTTGTTGTACAGCTTCCATGTTTGTCTACGTTGGCAGGAATACAATACAATCTTAGACAAGTAGTTAGCAGAAAGATGAGGACTTTTTGTTTTAAAAAAAAAAAAAAAAAACAGTTTCACTGGAACTGTTTGTGAAGAAGTGCAATACTTGTTTGGAATTAAATATTTTAAGAAATAATGACCTCAGATGTAAGTTCTGCTGGAAATCAGCCTTGGCATACAAGCCAACGCAGCCCACACCTGGGTTTATTGCTGAAGTGCAAAAAAAAATATTAAATTTTTAGGTAATGCCTAAAATTTTATAGCATTTTTGCCACTTGCTTTAAAGCGGTTGTATACTTAAAAAAAAAACCCTGCAAGACAAAGGCATAATGAGCTAGTATGCTTCGCATACTAGCTCATTATGAAATACTTACCTTAGAACGAAGCCCCGACACGGACCCCCAGATACTGCTGTGGGAGCTGACATGATCCCTCGGCGTCTCTTCCGGGTTCGGCGGCTCCGGCGCTGTGATTGGCCGGAGCCGCGATGACGTCACTCCCGTGCATGCGCGCAGGAGTAATTTTCCGCCAAGTTCCCGGCAAGGAACGCTGAAGGTCCGCCGGACCTTCAGAGTGCATGCGCCGCTCGTGTGAGCGGCTGCATGCAGTGAAAATATCTCCTAAACCGTGCCGGTTTAGGAGATATTAATTGTACCTACAGGTAAGCCTTATTATAGGCTTACCTGTTGTTAAAAGTCGCAAAAAGCGGTATACTACCGCTTTAAACAGCATGGTCTAGTCTGAGCAGTAACATAGAAACAAGGATCACAGGTATTGCAAATGCCATAAGACCTTAAAATGCAAGTTCCCCTGTGCCAAAAAGGCACACTAGGCTGTCCCATATGAGTATAACAGCATAGTATGCTTAAACCTTACTTCCAACCAGGACTCCTTTTTTTAAATAAATGTAGGTCAAAACCACATTAAAAATATGTCAAAGATATCTTCTTAATATTTATTGTAGGGATAGAACAGGCATTGGGACCAGCACTCTCTAGTGGCACTTGAGGTGTGTACTTTCTACTGTCACAGTCAATGACCTCATCGTAAGCGATGGGAGAGAGTACACAGTGGGGTTGATGTACTAAAACTGGAGCCTTCGAAATCTGGTGCAGCTCTGCACAGAAACCAGTCTGCTTTCAGGTTTTATTTTCAAAGCTTAATTGAACAAGCTAAAGTCAAAAGCTGATTGGCTACCATGCACAGCTGCACCAGATTTTGCATTCTCCAGTTTTAGTAAATCTACCCAACTGCACATGTGTGGCCTGAAAGAACAGGGCGACACTCCCTCCTGTGGGACTAGGGGGCGGTGGTCTCAATGTCTGCTCTATCCCGCACTGTCACTCTGCCTTTGGGAGAAAGAGGAGCAGTGATGGGTCTTTATTACAGGAAGCGCCTATACAGTGGTAAAGTTTCACACTGGATTACTGCACAGATCTAGTAGAACACACAAAACAAGTAAAATGACACATACTTCCTCTGTTTAGACAATATTTGCTTTTTCTAGAGTTCAGCTTTAACTAAAGGCCTATGTGTTCTCATTCGTTTTGCCATACTATTCTGCTGTGATATCATACATTGTCCTGCTGTTTTCTGTGCTACCCTGTGATTCACACACTCCTTACATCAGATCTCCAATGCTTTTCTGTGGTGCCTTGTATGATTCTACTGTAATTACTGTCTTTTTGTATATGAAACTTTTCTGTGTACTGTGACTTGAAATGTTACTCTAGGCATGTCAAACTTAGATGAAACAGTGTGCCAAATTGAGAGGTCAACGTCTTAAAGGTGGCTGCACCTTCTTATTATAGAAAAATTCTCAGACCCAACTGTATACAGATCCTTAAAGGGTAACTCCACTTTAATGGGGAAAAAATTGGAAAAAAAATAATAAAAATTTAAAGCATATACAATTTCGACACAAGTCATCAAGTCATATTGAAAAAGGAAAAAAAAGCAGCGCTCCAAATAGTGCAACAATATAAAACTTTCAGTTGTACATAAAAAGTGAAAGTGTCTATTTGCAAAATAGAACTCAATCTTACTAATGCAACACCAACAATCAAAAAACAGTCCATAAGTGCAAAACAATCCAATAAAGGACTGATCCATGCAGAGGCACCAGCAGCACCCTCATACATTCGGACTTCTTACCAGATGCCCAGGACCATAAATTATAATGGTCAAACAGGCAGTGGCATGTTTATCCAGGAAGGTAACCATCATTTGGATCACAGATCGTATAGGGGAGACTCACAGTGATAAAAAAAAGGAAAACGCCTATAGTGAAGCCCATCATGATATAAAAGGATTTATTTTAAAAGATGGCTACAATTACCTTCATACAAAACCTTAAAGGCATTTGTTTTGTATAACAAAAGAGCAGCAGGCTGTTGGCTTCAAACACTACCACTGTTAAGCGATCCAGCGTGTGTGATGTCATCACTGGTAGGCCATTCCCTGATGCATTCCATCATTACCAAGACGCCTTCGAAGGATGGGCCAAATTATATGACCTATTGTAATTGAATGTTATTAAAATGTACCTTTCCTTTTCAATCTTCAGCGCAGTGATTTTCAATAAAATGAAATATGGCTACCTGGTGGTTTTCTGTACACAGAATGTGTATAGAACGCCCACCAGAAGCATAATTTCTTACTTGTGTGATTGGCTCACTGTTTTTCCCAGAAGTCTACACTAAGACACAAGTCAGATTTCCGGCATCCCCTGCATCAAAAATATCATTTTTGATGCAATACTCCCAATAGGAAATTACGTCTAAAGGGATGCAGACCATGCAGGTTTTCCTCATTAGAGCCCTGCAAGTGCAGTAGTTGATTGATAATTATGAAACCACTCCCATTAGATTTACTTTCCACATGGACACACAAGCACACAGGGATTTCTTCAGGATAACAAAAGGTAGGAATATGCAACAAAGTTTGTTAAAATCCTTGTAATGTACAGAGATCACCCAGAGGGGAATTATTTTTTTCCCAACAAAGGTGGAGTTACTTTGAACTTATATCCAAGTGAATACTTAGGGGTGTCTTTTATAAAAGAAAATGCATAGCGGTTTTCCATCAAACCTGCCCGTAAATTTGCTCTGAATAGCTCTGCAGATTAAATGTGTGAATGGGAAAAATGCCACAGTACCTCAGCTAGATGATGCCGCCTATTATAAGAAATAAGTATGCTCTTCAGCTCTAGTGGCCATAATGCAGTTACATAGTTATTCAGGTTGAAAAAAGACACAAGTCTATCTGGCTCAACCAATAAAAATATAAACAGTATAAAAACAAAAAACAGTAATGGAAACCCAACCATACAATCCCATATACACAATCCTATACCCGTGCAGTTGATCCAGAGGAAGGCAAAAAACCCCAGCAAAGCATGATCCAATTTGCTACAGCAGGGGAAAAAAAAATCCTTCCTGATCCCTCGAGAGGCAATCTAATATTCCCTGGATCAACTTTACCTATAAATATTAGTACCCAGTTATATTATTTAACCTAGGAAATAATCCAAGCCTTTTTAAAGCAATCTAATGAGTGGCCAGAACCACCTCTGGAGGGAGTCTTTTCCACATATTCACAGCTCTTACTGTGAAGAAACCTTTCCGTATTTGGAGACAAAATCTCTTTTCCTCACTTGTCCTCTGTTATCACCTTAAAGTGAATAACTCAACACCAAGTTCACTATATGGACCCCTTATGTATTTATACATGTTGATCCTATCCCCCCTTAATCTCCTCTTCTCAAGAGAGAATAAATTTAGTTCCTCTAATCTTTTCTCATAGCCGAGCTCCTCCATGCCTCTTATCCGTTTGGTTGCCCTTCTCTGCACTTTCTCCAGTTCCCCGATATCCTTTTTAAGAACTGGTGCCCAAAACTGAACTGCATATTCCAGATGAGGTATTACTAATGATTTGTAGAGGGGCAAAATGATCTCTCTCTCTGGAGTCCATGCCTCTGTTAATACAAGAAAGGACTTGGCTTGCTTTGGAAACCACAGCTTGGCATTGCATGCTATTATTAAGCTTAGGATCTACCAGAACACCTAGATCCTTCTCCGCTATGGATTCCCCCAGTTCTACTTCCCCTAGTATGTATGATGCATGCATTTTCACAGTGTTTTCCCCATTCAGACATCTGATCTGCAAAGACTATATCCTGAGAACATTCAACTTTGCCCTGTTCGCACAGAACAAATTTACATGCAGTTTACAAGCAGCTGTGCCAATTTTATTATTTTTTTTTAAGTACACCCCTAAGCCATGTTCCCACCATTTACCAGTCCCGTACTAGAACCTCTGTGACCAGTAGAAGAACTTTTATAGTTGTCATTTGTGTGGAGTATTATCACTTTTTACAGTAAAATGGTCACTCATCAATGTGTACCAAATGAATCCACTTAATGGGCATTGAAATAGGAATATACCGCATGTTAAAGTCATGCTATTGTGTTTGCCACATTACGTCTTGAAATGCAACCTCCTGCTTGTTACCTAATATTTATTCAGCTTCAGGATTGTAGTATAGATAGCCTGGATCTCTGCTAAATTGCTGGTTTTACAGTTTGAGTTTTGCTCTGAATGCGCTATGTATCAAGTATATGAGATTCTAACTCCAGCTTTCCAAAGAAAGCACAGAAACTTAGAATATGAACAGAGCTCTTGCTAAGTTTGAGTAGTTCAGTTCTTACCCACAAAAGGCTGCTCAGAACAATTATACAATTTTTTTTTTCTTTTTTCAATAGCAATTTTACCAAACTGTAGAAGACAATAGTTGTCATTTTTTCACTGCATCCCACATGAGCTCTCCTGCCTCCACTGTATTTTGAATAACTTCTCCGTGGAAAAGCTAGATTGTGTCATCAGGTAGATAGATACAGAAAATAAATCCTTAATCAGAATGATTTTCTTTTACATTTGAGCACTTTAGGTAAAGTATACCTAAAGCCAAACTTTTAGTTTTTGTGGGTTTTTTTGTGCCCCTTTGGGGTGATTTTGGTTCACTTTCTGTCTTAGAGACAAAACAGGGAGTTGGGGGGACAGCAAAGGAAAAATATGTTAGACACTTGCCATCGGAACAGGTGTCGTTGCAGGATTTCTCTTCAATTCCTGTTCGGGTGACAATTCCTAAATTTTTGGTGACAATGGCCACAAGGACATATAGAGAAGGTGGAGACACAGACAATGAAAAACCTGACAGAAGATTTTAAATTTTCTATACTCGGAAATGAAAGGAAAACTATTTGGCTTTAGATACACTTTAGAACAGCCATTCTCAACCAGGGTTCAGTGGAAAACAAGGGTTGCTCCAGAGTTTGCTGGGGATTCCCTGAGATGTGGCTGATTGACCTTCCGTCAGATGGTGCCTACATACTTTTGGCCAATGCAATGTGGCAGAGCTAGTGACATTATACTTTTAAAGTGTCTGTAAGGGGGACGCTCTGATCACCATTGTAAAGGGGGAATTCTTCCAAATATCCTCCCATGTAAAGGACATTCTTCTCGCTGATCTCCAAAAAAATTGTTTTAGCAAGGGTTCCCTGAAATGTGAAAATGATTTTTCAGGGGGTTCCTCTGGGACAATCACGTAGAGAGAGGCTGCTTTAGAATATTCTTTTTTTGTACTTTTTTTTTTTTTTTGTTAATTTGAGCATTTTGCATAAAATATATCTAAAAGCCAAAACCTTTTGTTTTGGATTAGATAGGAAATGGGTAAAACTCCTGTCGAGTATTTTGTTTTTTTTTTTGTTTTGCGGTCTTCCATTAGGGAGATTTTTCTTCACTTCCTGACTTGGCGACATAGTGGAGAGTTGAAGGGACAGCGAAGGAAATCATTAAATTCTCTCTTAGATGGGAAAAGTTGTTGACATCGAAAGATTTTCCTTCTATTCCTAAACTAAACTCACAGAACAGAAATACTTGCTTCCTCATTCCAGCAAAGTGGCTACTTCCCGGTGCTGTTTTTTCTTTACCTCTTGATTGGCCATTTGGGGAATGATGTCATCTTGCATATGTACACTGGTGTCCATCATTCTGGCACAGCCAGAGTGTGCTGGGAATGCACGCTGAGCTGTGCATGCGCAGCTCAGTGTGCATTCAATAAAAAACTGTAAGCTGGCAGATGTATTGGTTTAGCAGAAGAGACATAGCATGTCTCTTCTGCAAAAAAGATCAACCTGCTCACAGTTTAGTTCTACTTTAAATTTTTAATTTTGGTGACAGTTGTCCCACTGGATCTCCCAAGTGGGTACAGATAAAACAGAGAAACCTGATAGACAGTTTTAAACTTTTTCTACTGTATTCAAATGAAATTGAAATGAAATATGTTGGCTTTAGATACACTTTAGCTATGTTAGTTTTCCAGCTTCCAATATCATCATTTGAAAGAGTTGCAAGTTGACTTCTGATTTTGCATAACATAACTGACTTTCTGTTTTTAGATTGTGGTATGAGCACACAGGCAGCTGAAAATATGGACAGATATACTTAGCATGGATCTTTTTGTCAAATAAAAGCCAACATCCTTACCAAGGGACAACATGGTTAAAAGCAAATGGAGAAAGCATTTCTTACTTTTAATAATTAATTTTAGAAAATTTTCCTCTTTACCTCCTCCTCGCCCACTATTGGAGGTTTTTTTTCTTGAAGGGGAGCGGGTACCTTGTATTACCAGGTACCCTCTTCCACTTCAAACCCCCCCCCCCCCAACAACCACCTGGGACTGTCCAAATCCCATGAAGCTGCATGTCCATTCACAAAGTGCAGTTGTGACTCAAAGACCAACGAAGAACCAGCCTGAGTGTGGACATCGCTGGATCCCTGGACATGTAAGTGATGGGGAGCCGTTCCTCTTACGTCCATCAAATCAGATAGCAGTCAGGTGTAAACCAACAAGCAGTCCATTTACATCTGACTGCCCACAGAGCTGAATGGTCTGTGTCTGCATGGAGCGGACAGACCTGTCATCCTCCTGCTCAGTAGGGATCAGCTTACAGATCACCTGCTGAGCAAGCGGATTGCAGCTGCAGTCCACCCTGTGTGAAAGGGGCCTCTGTGGTAAAATCTAAGCTGCTATTGTTGTCTTGTTTTTAGGGTAAACCTGTAAGGCTTTCATCCTTATTCTTTCTTTACTACTTAGTAGTCACCAACATACCTGTCGGGTGTTAAGATACGTGATGTGCACAAGCTCTTGGTCATGCATCTTAAAAAGGGAACACCAGGAAGAGCAGGTTATAGATTTCTATGTCAGTAAGTTCATTTTAAATTAAAATATGTCTTAAGGTTTCTATGTCAAAGTAAAATTTTTATTTTAGGCAGCTTCCTTTTATGGAGTTTTTTTCACCTCTGTTAGATGCTAGGCTTGGTTTGGAACTTTAGTTGCATCATGATTTATAGATCAATGATATAAATGTTAAAGGTATGAAACCTCTCCTTGTCAATGTGTGTGTCTCACTTGCTGAGGTTTTGTCATTGGAACAGGTGCTGTGGACTCTGCCTCTTCCTCCTCCTCCTCATCCTCTAGTTTTGTAAATGGTGCTACCAGCAAAAATCTCCCAGCGGTGCAGACAGTGGCTCCCATGCCCGAGGACTCTGCAGAAAATATGAGGTAAGTAGAGTTAAATAAAGCTAGTTGCTTTGAAAGTCGGAGGGAAGAAAAGATGGAAAAAAAAAAGTGAAAATGTGAACTAATACCCTCCCCACTCTCTCCGTTCCCCACTGCACCCCCCTCCGGGGATATTGAGCTGCCAGTACCCACGCAGTCAGTGTAGCAGTCCAGGGGTGTGAAATTCCATGCTCATCCTACCCTTCTTTCTGTAGGGATTCCAGGATGGAGTGCTCACCAGCCCGCACTGACCAATCAGAATTGCTCTGCTCCATCCTTGGAAGCCGTACAGAAAGAAGGTGAATAAGAGAGGGGATTGTAAAACCCCAGACTACTACACCAGCTGCGTGGGCATTGACAGCTCATCACTCACAGGGGAAAGTACAGCAGGGATGGATGGGGGGGGGGGGGGGGGGAGAGAGTGTAGGGTGTTAAACTTTTTCATCTTTTTCTAAAAGGTGAACTAACCCTTTTAAAGAAACTAACTAAAGGAAACATGTTTTGTGTTTCTTTTGGGATTTAGAACTACTGTCAGTTTTCTATTGCTGTTTGTGTCCCTGTCTAATTGTCCTGATCACCAATGTCATCATAAATTTAGAAAAAAAAAGTTAAATCCAAATTTTTTAGTTCACTTCTATTCCCATTTAGTGGCACATCTTCCATCTTCCACATCTCTTGTTCACGTGACAACTGTTGGGATTTCCCTAGGGTCTTAGTCCATATTTAGACACCAGAAGATTTAATAATGGTTTTCCCTGCCATTGGAGGTTTGCATTTTAATTTTATAGATAGCAGAGACTGGCATTCTACATTAACTGGCATCATAATTGTCTACTTGATACGAAAAGTTGGCATTGTATGTTTTGCAGGTAGCAAAGTCAGGCACTGTCCTTTTTTTTTTTTTTTTTTCTGACACCAGAATCTAGAAACAAATGGCACATTTGACCTGTCTGCTTTTTGCTGGTAGATTCTTGGAATGTGATTGAATTTTGCCAGAAATGAAGGGGTATACTTAGTAGTTTCCAATTTATTATGGGCCCTTTGTAAAAATGCAGATTTTTTTTTTTTTTTTTTTTACGTCCTATGTTTTGTTTCTGTTACATAGAAACATATGTTTGTTTATGTTATTGTTGACTGCTGATAACAGCTTGTATTATAATTAAAATGACATTTGCCTGTGTGTTCCTTCCATTTCAGTAACACAGCGACATGTGTAGGCATTGAATAATTAATTATGTACATGACCAGTTTTATGGGTTTTCCAGACTGCTAATCACAAAAAAAAAAAAAAATCACCTGTTTAATCTCCAAAATAAGCTATGCACATTATTCTTTCAGGACTTATACCTTTATTTTTGGCTGCTTTTTTTTTTTTTAAACTTTATTCTATAATACCCCCTTGCCATCAGGGGAAGTTTTGACATTTTTCACATGCATGTTAAAATCAGCATTTTTTGTAGAAAAATTATTTAGAATCCCCAAACACTATATAATTTCTGAGAACAGAGGCCCATACAATGGGGAAAATAATTATATGTCTATATAATTTTATCATATGTGTCTACATTTTTATCATATGTGTATTTTAAATGATAGATACAGAATATAAACCAAAAATCCAGAAAAAAACACAATACAAATGTTATAAATTAAGTTGCAATGCAGTGTGGGAAATAAGTATTTGATCCTCAAGCAAAGCAGGACTTAGTACTTGGTGGAGAAACCCTTGTTGACAATCAAAGAGGTAAGGTTTGCACACATCTCAGGGGCATTTTGGTCCACTCTTCTTTACAGATCTTCTCTAAATCCTTAATGTTTCTTGGCTGTCGCTTGGCAACTCGAAGTTTCAGCTCCCTCTATAAATTTTCTATAGGATTAAGGTCTGGACTGCCTAGGCCACTCCATGACTTTAATGTGCTTCCTCTTGAGCCACTCCTTTGTTGCCTTGGCGGTATGTCATTGTCGTGCTAGAAGACCCATCCATGACCTATCTTAAGTGTTTAGACTGAGGGAAGAAGGTTATCCAATATTTTACAATACAGGGCCCCGTCCATTGGCCCCTTAATGCGGCAAAGTCGGCCTGTACCTTTAGCAGAGAAACCACCCCAAAGCATAATGTTTCCACCTCCGTGCTTGACTGAAGGGATGGTGTTCTTACAGCTAGTCAAGCTAATGCCAAAGAGCTAAATTTTGGTCTCATCTGACCATAGCATTTTCTCCCAAACCTTCTGTGAATCATTTAGATGTTCATTGGCAAACTTCAGACGAGCCTGTACATGTGCCTTCTTGAGGAAGACTGCTTTGCAGGTGCTGCATGATTTCTATCCAGGGCGGCGTATTGTGTTACCAATGTTTTGTTTGGTGACTGTGGTCCCAAATGCCTTCAGATCATTCACAAGCACCTCCCGTGTAGTTCTGGTCTGATCCCTCACTTTTCTCATCATCATCCTTACCCCACAAGGCAAAATCTTGCATGAAGCTCCAGACTGAGGGTGATTGATGGTTATTTTGTATTTCTTCAATTTGCGAAACATCACTGCAACAGTTCTCACTAAGCTTATTGCTAATGTTCTTGTAGTCCATTCCAGCCTTGTGCAGGTCTACAATCTTGTCCCTGACATTCTTTGACAGCTCTTTGGTCTTGCCCATGATGGTGAGGTTTGAATAGAATAAAGAGATTCTGTGGATGGGTGTCTTTTATACACATAACTAGTTGTCGTTAAATTGACAGGACTAATCTGTGTACCACATGAGCACATACTGTATGTAGCTAGTCTGTGGGAGCCTGAATTATTGTTGGTTGGTAGGGCATCAAATGCTTATTTTACTCACTGAACTGCAACTCAATTTAGAACATTTGTATCATGTGTTTTTTCTTGATTTTTGGTTGATCTATTCTGTCGCTATGATTTAACATACACCTATGATAAAAATTATAAACCCCTAATTTTTTTGTAGGTGGGCAAACTTACAAAATCCGCAGAGGATCAAATAATAATTTTCCTCACTGTAAATACCAACCATGTCAAATTTTAAAATTGTTTACGCCTGTGAAATGGAAAAAAACGTTGGTACCTAAAACTGTCCATATGCGGCGCTTTAAAAGTTTTTACAGGTTATAAGTTTGGAGTTAAACGTGAGCTATGACACTAGAATTATTGCTCTCACTTGAACGTTCATGGCGATACCTCATGTGTACTGCAGTCACTGTCGATATATGTTTGCTGGACCTACGTGCACGTTTGCATTTGTGCATGAGCACAGGGGAATCGGGATGCTTAATTTTTATTTTATTTTTTTACACTTTTCTTTATTTTATTTAATTTTATTGCTATCACAAGGGGTGAGCAAGACACCTTGTGATTGCTTTCGGTAGTAACAGGTACTTTTTATGAAACGATTAGTGGTCTGTTAAACCCCGTGCCCTTCAAGACAGCTAATCAAACAAGCTTCCCGGGCTGTAACAGCCGAGGAAATTCAGTACTGAAACCCAAAGTGACAAAATTCTTGTCGAATCCAGCTTCATTTCGCTCCTCACTAAGCAGGTGCATGCAAGGGTATGTAGGAAGGTGAAGGGAAAAGCAGAAGAGTTTGACCAGCACAGAGAGCAATTATACACTCCCCAAAAAGCAGCTGGCTAATACATGCCAGGAGGGAAGAAATTGTCACTTATAATATACAAATATTAAAATTGTTTAGAAAGTTCAAAGGCATGTTGCAAGTTAATAAACATCTAAAACTGAGAGCATTTAAAATACTTGATTTCTCAATTGCCCAATGGGGGACATAGCTTGATAGAAACCTAGAGTTCTACCGCTGCCTACAGAAGAAATGGACACTAGACACTAGAAAACCACAGGCTGGAAGAGGTCTTCCACCTCATACATTTTTGCTTGGTGTCCTCAGGAGAGTGAACATGATTCCTTTAGTTCTGATGTTTTCAGTTTACTTGAAAGATTTTTCTACTATCAACACTTCTGGTATATTCAGACGAGATACTGAAATCCTGGAAATCAATCCAGTCAGTCAAGTTTTCCAAGTGCAATAACTAAACTGGTATTCTGTCTGCAACAGTTCTGCAGTTGGCAGGGACTACCTAGCACAGGACTCTGCTTTCAGTTCAGGCCAGTATATCTGAGAGTTCTCTAACCCAAGGCTATGGCATTGTTCCTGTCCCCATCTCTTAAGACTTACTGTGTTGAGTACCTAGCATGCTTTTTGTTGGAAAAAAATAAAGAAATCTCATGCAGAACAAGCATTTTTATCTGGCAAGTCAGAGAAGAGTCAGATCTTACTTTATGCTTTTTCAGGTTTAGCAGCTTATGACATTTTAAAACAAATATTTTTGCACAATACCCAGTTTTATACCATTTGCCAAATGGCAATGGTAGCCTCCTCTCTCAGAAAAAAGTTTACTTTATTTTCTTAGGTGAATTTGGATGCATTTTCACCAGCTTCACATGTGTAGCCTGAAAAGCTAGTAAAAAAACATATAGTCCTCGGTTTTTGGATATGCAGTTTCTATGAACCATAAATATGTCACCACTGCAGATCGAGCCCCCTAAACGAGCTTTGACCAGGAAAGAATTGCAATGCTGGAGCAAGTGGAATGGGGGAATTTTTTTTTTTTTTTATGGCAACTTATACCACCTGAACTGAAGGCATGTTTATTGCTAAGTAATCAAATGTTACCTACGTATTCTGATCTTACTCTTTTGAGGTGTGTTTTTGTCTTGTGGAATGCAGTTTGCATCATTGTCATTACAATAGTGCTATGTATTGCAATAACACATTTTCCTTCAGTACAGTCTTTACAAACTGTGCTATGTTCTATGAACTTCTAAACAGAACCCACTGAAATTTAATAAAAATACTGATCATTGGGTCTCTATACCTGTAATAGTTACATAGACAGTGAAGAACTGAAAATAATAGGAGCAGTGTACAGCCACTTTCCCTCCACAGCTCGTGTGGGGGTCAGTGGTGGCATCAGGCAAAGGCAAGGCAGAGCTTCCAGTGGTCTCAAAGTAGAACTAAAGGCAAACCGTTTTTCATTTTGGATAGAGTAGGGGAGGGTTATAACCATCATTTCTCAATATCATCATTTGTTTTCAATATCTGTGTCCCATTGCAGAGATTTCCCTTCATTTCCTGTCACATAGCCAAACAGAAAGGAATTTCCTGCAAATTAAGGGAATTCCTTGGGCACCCCCAGTTCACCAGAACTAGTGTCCCTGTTTGAAGATTTCCTTTATCACTTTTCTGGGAACAACCCAAAAGTTGGGATTTTCTTTTACTTTTCACTTTCAATGATGAAATAGGACAAATAAAGAGAGTCAATCTCCTTAACGGGGGACACACATAAATTATTTTAGTTGTCTGGCTTAGGATATTGGCTGATTTACATAGCAGATATCCTTGATGAGCAAAAACATTTTCATAAATAATATTTCTAGTTTCAAACTGCTCTGACATTAGAAATGTTTCTCTTTAATTGTGAATAATTAAAAATCACAGAAGCTCTAAAAGAAATGTAATTTACCCAATATATAGAGATTCTGTTCATTCATAATCTGACACAAAGAATATCATTAGGAATAATGTGACTGCATCATGTCCTCTTATGGTCTAAACACTCAGTATCTAGTTGAGCCCCCATTTACACCAGTGCAATTTGTCATGAAATTTGACAGTTCCAAATCGCATGACAAGTCACACCATTGTTGGCAATGGAACTGTTTAAATTGTCGCGACTCATGTCACAGCGACTTTGAAAAAGGTTCCTGTATTACTTTTTGCCAATTTCATTGCGATTTGCATAGACTTCTGTTACACGAAGTTCCAAGCCGCAGTAAAATCACAGGTGCAAATCACTCTATCTGTGGTTTGGAAATTGCGATGAAGTAGCTTGATTTCAAAGCCGCATCAGTGTGAACCAGGGCTTGAAGTTATTCAACACATGTGGTGGTTATTCTTGTCCATAAAGAATACAATTAGGATATTTTTGAAGCATGTATGTTCAATTATAGATTGTCATTTATAAAAAATAACATTGCATTATTAGGTGGCTGCCTAGATATGTAAAGTATTTTATGAAAAATAGAGCCATCTTCCATGCAACAAGCTTCCTAGAATTGGACCACAAGCTATGTTCTGATGTCGGTATGGCACTAGGTCAGTTAGAAAATGAGCATTCTGGGAAATTCCTCTAATAGATTAAATACAGCTTCAAGATAAATCTCAATTTTTAGGATTTTTAAAAATTATGGTTGGCTCCTACATAAAATATAAATGTCTTTTTAATAACATTAACTTTTGAGTTTTCTAAAAACAATCAATGTGATATGAATTGAAAAAAAAAAAAAAAAAAACACTGGAGTTTTCCTTTAAGCTGCGGTTTCACGTTTTTCTGCAGCTGCTCATAGAAATCTGGAATTTATTCTTGATTAGTCTCTGCTGCTGGTTCGGTGAGAGCCAAAACCGTGGGTCACACTGTTCAACTTTAATAAAATGAAACACATGAGTCAAACTCAATCATTGTTCTCCTCACCCTCTATGTACTAACACCATTATCTCGATTTAATTCAGATGACACCATATTAGCACACTGTTAATGATTGTTACACACTAGAGTTCATTGTTCAAATTAATTATGTGAAGAAAATATTTAGCACTATTGAAATTAGGTGAATTATATTAAACAGATATTTGACTGAAATGAGAGGGCCCTCTTTTTGAGTTTTTTTTTCTTTGCACAAAGTCTCTGGCTTATTCTCATCAGCAGTATTGGCTCTCATGTAATAATCATGTTCCAGATTTATTGCACAAGTGTTGAGACACGTCTGCTGTGGAGCCCAGTTCCCTGGGAATGTTTAGCTGACATTGGCCTGTAGATATAACAAATTTGGATAAAAGGTTGAAAGGGGGGCTGTTTCTGGTTGGTGTGAAAAGCCTAAGTGATTATAAGAGGGTGTAAGTCACTTTAGAAACCTGCAAGTTCAGGTCCACTGCAGGCAGGTTTAATCATGCTCTGGCTGTTTTAGTCCACTTTGAGAACTTCAATACAAGACCTAGCCCCCGTTCACTTTGGGGCGATTTGACATGTCGGATCGCATACCAATTCGCAGGCTATTGCCAGCAAAGGCACCGTCTGAATTGGTGCGACGCTGACTTTGCGGCACTGGTTTCCAAAAATAGTTGCACTACATTTGGCGACTTCGGGGGCAATTTCAATAAACATCTGTGCATGAACGCATACAGATGTCTTTCAAATCGCCCCAGAACTTGCAATGAAATGTGGGTTTAAAATCACGCTCGCACAATTTCAAACCTGCCTCCATTGTGAACGAAGGCTTGTGGCTAAAAGTTCCTAGCTCTATCCACTTTTTATGGCCATCTTGGGGTGTAGTAAAGAAAGACACCATCATTTTTTCATTGGGACCCCTTGCTGACTTTGTTCTTCACTAAACAGACATCACTGCTGGAGTTCAATATATATATATATATATATATATATATATATATATATATATATATATATATATATATATGTACTGTGTGTGTGTGTGTGTATATATATATATATATATATACACACACACACACACACTATATTACCAAAAGTATTGGGACACCTTCCTTTACATGCACATGAACTTTATTGGCATCCCAGTCTTTGTCCGTAGTGTTCAATATTGATTTGGCCCACGTTTGCAACTATAACAGCTTCAACTCTTCTGGGAAAGCCATCCACAAGATTTAGGAGTATGCCTATTGCAATGTTTGGCTATTCTTCAAGAAGTGCATTTCTGAGGTCAGGCACTAATGTTTGACGGGAAGACCTGGCTCGCAGTCTCATTCATCCCAAAAGTGTTCGATCGGGCTGAGGTCAGGACTGTGCAGGCCAGTCAAGTTCCTCCACCCCAAACTCGCTCATCCATGTCTTTATGGACCTTTGTGCACTGGTGCACAGTCATGTTGGAACAGGAAGGGGCCATTCCCAAACTGTTCCCACAAAGTTGGGAGCATGAAATTGTCCAAAATGTCTGGTTATGCTACCGCCTTAAGAATTCCCTTCATTGGAACTAAGGGACCAAGCCCAACCCCTGAAAAACAACCCTACTCCATAACCCCCACTCCGCCAAATGATTTCTACCAGTGCACATAGTCTTCCAAGACAGCCTTCCCAGAGGAGTTGAAGATATTGCAGCTGCAAAGGGTGGGCCAACTCAATATTAAGACTGGGGTGCCATTAAAGTTCATGTGCATGTAAAGGCAGGCATCACAATACTTTTGACAATATAGTGTTTGTTTATTATATATATATATATATATATAATTTCTCTTTCGCTCATTGACAGCTCCTTATCTTCTTGACCATTGGTTATACTGCCTCCTACAGGAATAGGACACTAGGCAGGAAAAAGCTTGCCTACGCCTATGGGGAAGTCCCGAGGGGTATACTCCTACTCTCAGCTATAGGCGTTCATTTTTTTTTTTTTGCCTAGTCAGGAGTAAGGACCTAGTTCCTTGCTGGGATCTCTGGTCCTGGCAATTTTTTCCTTTTAAATTTAACTTTTTCCTATCTTTGTGAGAATCTACAATCAAATGCCGGACTGGAAAATCTAGGTTCAGAGTGTCCAGCCAGCAAATGCGTGCAGGCCTCAGCTAAGTGCTAGGTCAGCCGTGACTCAAGACAAGGGATTAAAGCCCTTCAGGACCTCCACCAGAGGTTCCAATAGGACCTGGTCTGGCAAGCCATGAGCAGGCTCTTCCACACCTGCGGACAAGGCTTCCTCTGCATGAAGGGAGCCCTCACCCGTATCTGGGGTGGGGAGACATCTTCTCTGGTTTCCAGATCTGTGGACCTACCTGGTACAGGACAGGTGGTGTAAAAGATGGTAAGTAGTTGGAGTCGTCGTTACCTATTATATATTCAATAAAATAGTGGTATGTCCAAACCAAATGGTAAAAATCACTTTAAAACCATGTGCGGAATAAAGTGCCAGTGCAGAAGTGCATATAATCAAAGAATACCGTGTGGGTAAAATATATAGTTGGATTACTAAAAAGAAATATCACAAAGTGCTGGTAAAGGATATTTTAATGTGAAGTGACAAGATAGTGTATAATAATAAATATGCTTCACGATATAAAAACAATAAATAATATGTATCTTGTGGAGTTGGCTTTCTTCTGACACTGCTTGTAGCAAAACTGAGTGCCTATAGCTGAAAATGGGAGTATACCCCCCTGGGACTGCCCCATAGGCGTAGCCAAGCTTTTTCCTGCCTAGTGGCGCGCCGGGGGGCAGAGCGCATTATCCTGCCGCCATCCTATGACGTCCGGTCAGGATAATGCAACCACATTCCCGCCGTTATTTGCCTATAGGGCAGGCGGGAAGTGGTTAAACAGGGGGCCAGTTCACAGCCCCTCAGACACTGTTGGGGGCCGGACTATAGTTTGAAAAAAAATATGAACAAATTCAGTGCAGAGAGACCAGCGTGCCATGACCCCTTTCAATGCAGAGAGACCATTGTGCCCCCTTTCAATGCAGAGAGACCATTGTGCCCCCTTTCAATGCAGAGAGACCATTGTGCCCCCTTTCAATGCAGAGAGACCATCGTGCCCCCTTTCAATGCAGAGAGACCAGTGTGCCCCCTTTCAATGCAGAGAGACTAGCGTGCCCCCTTTCAATGCAGAGAGACCAGCGTGCCCCCTTTCAATGCAGAGAGACCAGCGTGCCCCCTTTCAATGCAGAGAGACCTGCGTGCCCCCTTTCAATGCAGAGAGACCAGCGTGCCCCCTTTCAATGCAGAGAGACCAGCGTGCCCCCTTTCAATGCAGAGAGACCAGCGTGCCCCCTTTCAATGCAGAGAGACCAGCGTGCCCGCTTTCAATGCAGAGAGACCAGCGTGCCCGCTTTCAATGCAGAGAGACCAGCGTGCCCGCTTTCAATGCAGAGAGACCAGCGTGCCCGCTTTCAATGCAGAGAGACCAGCGTGCCCGCTATCAATGCAGAGAGACCAGCGTGCCCCCTTTCAATGCAGAGAGACCAGCGTGCCCCCATTCAATGCAGAGAGACCAGCATGCCGTGCCCCATTTCAATGCAGACAGACCAGCGTGCCCCCCTTCAATTCAGAGAGACCAGCGTGCCGTGCCCCCTTCAATGCAGAGAGACCAGCGTGCCCGCTTTCAATGCAGAGAGACCAGCGTGCCCGCTATCAATGCAGAGAGACCAGCGTGCCCCCTTTCAATGCAGAGAGACCAGCATGCCGTGCCCCATTTCAATGCAGACAGACCAGCGTGCCCCCCTTCAATTCAGAGAGACCAGCGTGCCGTGCCCCCTTCAATGCAGAGAGACCAGCGTGCCGTGCCCCCTTCAATGCAGAGAGACCAGTCAGTGCACTTACCTGCAGCGGCTGCGGCTTCTCCTCAGTCCCCCACGTCTCCTTGAGTCCTCCCGCCTCCTCCTTGGCCAATGTCATGGGTTCGCCATTCGCTGTTGTCACAAAAATGGGTGGGCTAGGGCGCAGAGCTCTGTTTTTCAATACAGAAATGTTGGCTTACTGAAAATTGTGTACATGTAAAGTATAGTATGCACTTAATATTTGGTTGGGGCTCCTTTTGCCTAAATCACTGCATCAATGCGGTGTGGCATGGAAGCGATCAGCCTGTGGCACTGCTGATGTGTTGTGGAATCCCAGGTTGCTTTGATAACGGCCTTCAGCTCATCTGCATTGTTGGTTCTGGTGTGTCTCTGTGACAATACCCCACAGATTCTCTATGGGATTTAGGTCAGGCGAGTTTGCTGGCCAATCAAGAAAATAATACCATGATCATTAAACCAGGTATTGGTACTTTTGGCAGTATAGGAAGGTGTTAGAGGACCAGGCATGTCATCAGCTGGTGTTAGTCCACTGTGTTTTATCAAGTCCAAAGTCAACGTAGCCCTCTACCGAGAAATTAAAGTGCACTTCATGCTTCCCTCAGCTGACCAGCTTTATGGAGATGCTGATTTCCTTTTCCAGCAGGACTTGGCACCTGCCCACACTGCCAAAAATTCCAATGTCTGGTATCACTATGCTTGATTGGCCTGCAAACTCACCAACCTAAACCCCATAGAGAATCTGTGCGGTATTTTCAAGAAGAACATGAGAAACACCAGACCCATCAATGCAGACGAGCTGAAGGCTGCTGTCAAAGCAACCTGGGCTTCTATAACTCAGCAGTGCCACAGGCTGATCGCTTCAATGCCACGCCACACTGATGCAGTAATTCATGCAAAAGGAGCCCCAACCAAGTATTGAGTTTGAGTGTGTACTATACTGTACATGGACATACATTTCAGTAAGCCAACATTTCTGTATTAAAAATACTTTTTTTTTCTTTTTTTTTTTTATTGGTTTTATGTAATATTCTACGTTTCTGAGATACTGAATTTTGGATTTTCACTAGCTATAAGCTATAAACTATCCTAGGCTTTTCATCACATTTAAAACTGAGAAGTTGAATATATATAAATAGATAGATATCTATATATATCTATCTAGATATATATATATATATATATATATATATATATATATATATATATATACACACCAATCAGCCATATGACCATGGACAGGGTAAGAGAATAACCTTGATTCTCATTACAGTGGCATCTGAAACTTGGTTTGATATATTGGGTAGAAAGTAAACATGCCATCCCTGAAGGTGACAGTTTGTTTTGTAGACTGATCAGGGTTCCCTTGCTAACCTGCGTCCAAAGCCAAAAGCACCTACAATGGGCACATGTGCATCAGAACTGGACTGCGGAGCAATGGAAGGTGTGAAAGGGTTATAACGAATGACACGTACAGATTAAAAAAAATATATAACGCATGAAAGTGATTAATCCTAAAAAGGCACACCGGTGGCCATCTTGAATTCCTTTAAGGTGATAGGGTTTCATGCTGGCTTGTTATATTTATTGAAAGTGTGTGTGCAATTTTGGCAATAGTTTAACCTATTTTAATAAAGAATACTGCATTATGGATGGTGGCTAGCAGATATTTTCATTTTTTTGTTTTGCTTAGGGAATAGGATTTAGTTTCTCCAGGAGCGCAGGATTGTTCGGTTTTCAATGGAAGAAAGTGGACTGCTCTGATGAATCTTGTTTTTTTTTTTTCTTTTTTTATCATGTGGATGAACAAATGTGTGTGCATTGCTTTCTTGGGGAAATGGTACCAGGATGCCGTATGGGAAGAAGGCAAACTGCTTGAGGCAGAGTGATGCTGTGGGCAATATTCTGCTGGGAAACCTTGGGTCCTGCCATTCATGTGGATGTTACTTGACATGTACCACCTTCCTAAACATTGTTGCTTACCAAGTACACCCCTTAATAGAAATGATATTCTCTGATGGCAGTGGCCTCCTTCAGCAAGATAATGCACACTGTAAAAGTGGTTCTAGAATGGTTTGAGAAACACAGCAAGAGTTTGAGGTGTTTCAACTGACCTTCAAATTCTCCAGATCTCAGTCCAATCGAGTATGTGTGGGATGTGATGACAAACAAGTCAGTTCCATGGTGGCCCCAACCTACAGGACTTAAAGAATCTGCTACTGGTGGCTTGGTGCTAGATACCACCGCATACCTTCAGAGGTCTAGTGGCGTCCATGCCGCGACAGGTCAGGACTGTTTTGGCAGCAAGAGGGACCTACTCAATATTAAGTTGGTGGTCATGAAGTGATGGCTGTGTGTGTGTGTGTATATGTGTATATATATATATATATATATATATATATATATATATATATATATAATGTATAGTGGGTATAGAAAAGGATTGCTCCCCTTTAAAATAATCACATTTTGTTGCTTTGCAATGAAGAGACACACAGTTTGTCTTATCCAGCTGTATTTACTTAGTAACATCCAAGTGAAAGATAGAACACCAACATGTCAGAAAAAAACATAAAAGTTATTCAAAAGAAGAATCACTGAGTTGGAAAAATGATCACCCCCTTGTGTCAGTATTTTGTTGAACCGCCTTTTGCTTTAATTATAGCCTTTAGCCTGTTGGAATATGTCTCTACTAACTTTTCAATATGTGCCCACTCTTCTTTGCAGAACTACTCAAGTTCAGTTAAATTTAATGGTGACCATTTGTGGACTGCAGTCTTCAAGTCATTCCTCAGATTTCCAATGGGGTATATGTCTGGGCTCTGACTAGAACATTCACCTTTTTCTCCTTTAATGACTGTGTGGTCATTTTTGCTGTGTACTTTGGGTCATTGTCATGTTAGAAGGTAAACCTTCTACCATTGACAACGTTCTGGAAAATGGCAGCAGATTTTCTTTAAGAATTTCACTGTATTTTGCCCCATCCATTTTTCTATTTTAACAAGTGCTCCAGTTCCTGCTGCAGATAAACACCCCCATAACAGTATATTACCCCCTCCATGCCTTACTGTAGGAATGGTATTATTTTGATGGTGAGCTGTATTGGATTTCCGCCAGACATATTGTTTGGTGTTGAGGCCAAATAATTAAAATTTAGTCTCATCTGACCGGAACACCTTTTTTCACGTGGCCTCAGAATTTTCAAGGTGCGTTTAGGCAAAGCTCAGGCATGGCTGGGGTTCCCCCATGCAAACCTAAATGGCGATCGCACCACACGTATAAGGTATTGCCACTAATGTATTATTGAGAGCAATAATTCTTGCACCAGACTCCCTCTGTAACTCTAATTTTGCAACCTGTAAAGGCTTTTAAAGCATCGCCAATGGAGATTTTTTATATTGTAGCTTGTCGTCCTTTCACGAGCGTGCACAATTTTAAAGTATGACATATTGGTTATCTTTTTACTTGACGTAACATCATCTTTTATGGGTGTTATATTGTTTGTGTGTATTAAAATTCTTTAAAGTGTATTATGTTCAAAAATGTGCCTTCCAAAAACAAATACCATTTGACCTAAAAAATTACAAAACCCACCATTTTATTCTCTAGGGCCTCTGCAAAAAAAAAAAAAAAAAAAAATATATATATATATATATATATATATATATATATATATATATATATATATAAAATGTTTGGAGGTTTGAAGTAATTTTTTTTAGCAAAAATTACTGATTTAACTTCTAAACAAAAAGTGTCAGAAGAAGACCTGGCTTCAAGTGGACACACACACACACACACACACACACACACACACACACACACACACACATACACACACACACACACACACACACACACACTGTACTGTTCAAGATGTTTCTGATTTTTGTGTGTATCTTTGACCATTTTGTTTGTGCTGTTTATCTACAGTATCACTGCCAAATTAGAACGAGCACTAGAAAAGGTTGCTCCCCTACTGCGAGAAATCTTTGTTGATTTTGCACCCTTCCTGTCCCGGACACTCCTCGGTAGCCATGGACAAGAGCTGCTGATTGAAGGTAAATACCAAAACCTTATAGACTGTGCAAGGTTAATAATTTAAGGTTTTATAGAACAGCAATTACATTTTATTTAGAAACCCTCACATGCCCTAATAAGAAATTATTCCGCTCTTTGTGTTTTCGTATTTTATTAAGTTTGTTTAAAGTGTTCCTAAAGGTTTTCTTTTTCTCTGTGCTGTTAAATAATGTATTTATTCATATGAAATGAGATTGGAACATTACTATGCCTTAATAGTTGTGTGAACCCTGAGATTGTATATAGTACATTGATAATTCCTGCTTTAGACCCAACATGGGCTGATCTGTATATTAGTCATGACAAAAGTGAGGAAATGTATCGACAGCAAGCAAAAAAGTGGTGTTTTCGCAAATCTGTGCTAACGGTTTATTGTAGTTTGTGTGTGCATGGCTGCTGATAGGTAGTGTAGGGGGACAGAGAGGGGACCTTTTCATTTCCATTTATTGCAGGTGGCTTTAAACCCGCATGTCGCAGCTCCCAAAAAGTAAAATTAAATCTCCAGGGCCCCATCAGTTTAGCAGGGGAACCTAGGAGCAGAGGGGGAATTTTTTTTCACTTATTTGTATGCAGGCAAAGTCATCACAACAAATGCCAGGGCTCCAAACATGAAAGTTCTGGTGCACAGGGCTTAGGCTTTCCCCCAGTGTAGTGATACAGGAAAGGAGTAAGCAGGTTACTGGTGCTGCTGATGCTTGGCCCAAACTTGACACTGATGGTGGTGGCTAACATGGTCCAGATATCTTTCTTTCCTTTGTAAAGGTAGCACAGTCTGCAGGCAGCTGTACTAATTAGGGGAAGCTCAGCTTGTCTGCCTCCATCCCCCCCTCCGCTGCCCGATTTGGCACCTTTTTTTTTGTGGGGGGGGGGCGTGTACCTAGTTTTGACAGCTACCCGCTCCAACTTCCATGGCCCCCTTCCCACAGCTGGCCCATTCACAGAGCGCAGGGCACTTAACGCATGTGCAATAGAGAGCCAGCTGTGAAGCCGCTAGTAGAGGTGGCAGCACCTGATAGCTGATTGAAAAATTGGCTCAGGTAAGGACACCGCTGGTTTCCTGGACAGGTAAGTGTCCTAATATTAAAAGTCAGCAGCTACAGTATTTATTTTCTTAAGGACCCTGGAGCTCCTCTTGAACTATACTACTATATATTGCATGAAGGATACACTGCAGATAAGCAGAGATGCCTCATTTTAAAGCCTTCATTACAATTGCTAGCATGTATACTGCTTCTGACCTTTTTTTAAAGCTGGTCTATATTTATTTTTTGTTCAGCCGGTAGGCTGAATGAAAAAAATGAGCCAATTCACACATTTGAAATTGATGGGGGAATCATCCCAGTTGTGCGATTGTATTCTAACCGTTCATTTAAACAAAAAAAGCAGCTCTCAGAAAAAAAGTCCAAAGTCCTCCAGTGAAGTAAGACAAGCATATGTGATGAAAAAGAAGATGGATCCACCACCAAGGAGAAGAAACCCCCTGTCTCTTACCAGATTCAAATGACTGCTGAGTTTAGCAACAGTCAAAAACACTTGTATGATCAACTGATCACTAGATCCAGGTACCTTGAATTGATGGGGAAAGGACTCCAACAATATATAAATATAAAATAAAATAAAAAGGATCCTTGCGCAAGCATCGCTCAAAACTAGTTTATTGATTTCACAAAGAGCTATGCACAAGGTACTCACAATATCTCCACACCAATAAGCAAGGTCCCATAAACATAACAGCTATGATTTGTTTCCAACCACCAATATGGCCGACCTCCAGTTGTATATCTGTGTCACATGACGTGTTTCGTCATATCTTATATCAGGGGCGTGGCCACGTAACGTTTACTCACTCCTTTTGTATTAACACAAACCGGAAGTTGGTCAGATGTCAAAGAATGTGTAACTGTATAAAATGAATTCCAACGAATATATAATATAAAAAATAGCAATGTTAAATCATATCATCCAAGAGCACTTAAAAAAGGTGAATAAAATAGCCAGAAATGGAATGGAAAACATCCATTCTGTACGGAGCCCTAACCGGATATGACGTGCACATGAATAACCCGAAGTCGTCAATCCTTTAACCAGGAAACGAGAAATGACGTTCCACCGCTAAGATGGTATAACAGGAAGTCATCAATCTTTTAACCAGGAAAACAGAATTTTTTATTGTATTTTAACAGTGGACAGACTTCCCTGTTGTCAGAGTGCACAGATTAGCGCTTCCGTTATTGATCGAGTGGCTTTAATCCAACACTTTAACAGTAGAACCGTTTCAAGTCCCGTGGCTACACATGGATCACAATTTGCCTGATCCCTGCTGAACCAGCCAAGTTTTGATCCGATCCATCTATGGCCACTTTAAGGCTAAATAGATATCCCTTAAAGAACTACAGCCAAAACTCTATTAGCTGGTCTTGATCTACCCACATGCCTGGACCAGCACCTTGCTCAGCCTCTCCACAGCCCAACACTTCAGTGAGTGCGGGGGGGGGGGGCAGAGCAGAGAGCCGGTGACAGACAGCTGGCAGCTCTCTGCTCAGGGAGCTCTGGAACCAAGCGATCAGTGGTGTTTGGCCTTAGAGATGGCAGGGGATTGATGCTGCATCCATCTAGGTGAGTATGATTCAAAATAAAAATGTAAAAAATCCCCATACTTCTCGTTTAAGGCTTAAGCGGCACCATGCATTCTAATTATTGACAGGAAAGTTCTAAAATAAGGCAGCTCTGCTATATAATCTGCATCATGTGTGTGCTCATTACACATACACATGATGCAGATTATAGACCGCTACAATGATGCCCTTTTTTAGAGTGCACTCTGCTAAAGTGATACTAAACCCTATTTATTTATGCTGTTCAGTTGAGGAAGTCCAGGCTTAAATAATTTGGAACGTCTGCTTCCTTTAAAGTGTGCCTTATTTCCCTCTGGGCTGTTCCCCCCCACTCTTTACAGGGATCTCCTTTAGCTAAACATCTGCTGAGGAAACACCTGTGCATGCTCATTAACAGGGCTGTGTGCGTCCATTCAAACAGGCAGCCTCAGCAAGACACACTGCCTCATCTTACAACCAGGAAGTTTGGGGTGCAGCATGAGGGATCCAGCATCAGTAACAAGGACAGCGGGTAACTGGTGAAGGGGGGGATGGTAACTGTACTGGAGTGTTTTTTTTTACCTTACTGCTATTATTTTGTTATGGTTAGGCTTTACTTTAGGGCCAAATAGATATTCCTTAAAGAGGAACTTCAACCCCCCCCCCATTGTACATTTTTTAACACTAACTTTTTTTTTTATGTGCTGGGTTAGCACAATTCTCTTACTTGCATGCTCAACAAATCAAGTATTGTGCTTCCTGACTCCCCTTGGCTATATACGTCTGTTACCAAAAATCTATGAGAGTTAATCTATCTCAGACAATATTTGGGTTAATAATGAGAGTTCTATGACTGTGTGAAAACTTTAACACAACAATTATTTATTTGTATAAGGTATGCAAAGCCTACGTAATTTACAACAATATAACTATTGTACATACTACAAAATGTATAATTTTCCTAGTTTAATTGAACAAATACAATGCCTAGAATATAGACTCATATACACACACTATGACCTACACAAGTAAAATATACAATGTACCCTTAATCCTTACTCCATAATTACCTCTAGTGATGGCTCTCGCTCTCCCATGCCAAACAGGAAGTCACCCTGTCTCACCGAACCTAATATAGACCCATATCCCATAGCCTTGTATAGGGCCATTCTCATTGGTTCAGCTATCTTGCTTTGTCACTTCCTGTGGGCGTATCTCTTCCCAGATTGGACCATTTCCCCCTCCAATAGTTACGCCTCGTTCTAACCACTCCTTTTCTGTTGGGGGGGGGGGGGGGATTCACTCCTATAAATCCTGTATAATAATACCTGGGGTGCCCTGGCTCCACAAAGTCTCGCTTCCAAAGATGTAATCACAGGTAATACTATCCGTAGTTGTTTATATGTAAACAGCAGTTGCCTGCATTTTAAATGGACTGGTTAAACCGGTTCCTTTAACTGACTGCTAAAGAAAGTCTCACAGCTTCATATAATTGACAATCCTCTCTCAACTAAATGTAAAATCCAAAACTCAATATCTTGAAAAATAAATATTTACATCCATCTATTTACAATTATTATAGGAGATTTATGCATAACTCCTCATCCTCACAACACGTTAAGGTAGATTACGCCTAAACTCCATATGGCAACACGTCTGACCTCTGTATATTATATAAACCTGCATCTGTACATTACAAACCTCTGTACATAGGCCCATATATTAAGCCCCTCCCACTGTGCAGTTTTTCTGCACCCACAGTTCACTGTGCCACACTCAGCATGCCACCCCTTTCTGGCCCTGTGTGCCAGTGTGTGTGTAAATCTATATATGTGCAATATATGGTGGGGCCCAGCTTACTTTTTTTCATATTTATAAGTACATAAACACACACTGCGTATTGCAGTTTATTAGTACACCACCAAGCCCCCCAGAGCACACATACTACAATGTGAAGAGCAGCAAGAACAGCAGATTCAGTTTGCTTTCTTGTAAAAACGTAAGGGTCTTAATGATTGGTAAGGGCTTCACAGGTAAATCTTAATTTTAAAAAAAATCACCCAGTAAAATAATAAAGAATAAAAATCTCTGGTTCACTCTTTTGTAAATGGTACATCTGTTTGTGACATAAAAAAAATTTATGAAATATAAATAAATATTTAAAGTGGAAGTAAAGGCAAAACCAGGCTAAGCTGTCAGTGACCACTTCAGTGTGTAGGAGAGGCAGCATACAATGGAAGCACCATAGTAAGTCTGTGAGTGATATTACTTCCCAGGCATTTTCCAGCCATTGGCTTTCTCCTGCACACATAAGGTGCTGCTGAAGACCGGACCGGAGCAGCTTCAAAATAGGTATGTATAGCGATCTTTTCTTTTCAGAGTTAGATAGATTAGGCTTAGAATGTGGGTGGGAGTGGGTTTTGAATTAGGAAGGCCGTACATGGAGCAAATTTCTTTCCCGCAACCATGAGCAGACAGTGTTGATGGGAATCCCACCCGCAGAGTCATTATATTCTCCTGGTGGGGAAAGCCATCCTCTCTGGGAGAAGATACTGACTTTTGCTAGCGGCTATACCAGCTGCTAGCAATAATCGTATGTAACATCCAGCAGGCTGGTTGTACTCAAGGTCAATCGTTTCAGCCTGCCCATACATGGTTGTAATCTCGGTCGGATCCTGCTGAACTGGCTGAGATTCGAACCGTTTAGGACTGGCCTTAGTTAGGTTTTGCCTTTACTTCCAACTTAAAGTGTTCGCTTCATATTTTTAACCTGAATCATTATTTTTTGAAGCTAGGCTGTAAAAGAGTGAAAGGACTACTACTACTGTGTTGAGAGAAAATTCAGGCCACCATTGCTGACCTCCTTCTAAAAATGCAATTTGCCTGACTGTGTGACCGTAGTACTTTCAAAGACCCTGACCCTAAACAATAATGCATGTCAGGAAAGTAGTTCAGGGTATCCTATCTACATCCTTTTTTTGGATCAATTGAATCATCAGTCATCAACATACTATACTTCTTGTAGACAAGTCTACCTTTATTGCATTGCGATTACATTTTCTATTAATGTTGTATACAATCTTACATTTATCTTTACACAATTCATGCTAGGGTTTAATACCTAGTGGTGTGCAATGGGAATGTTCATTGCTTGTTCTGGGTAAT
This sequence comes from Pelophylax lessonae, assembly GCF_965119305.1. NCBI lineage: Eukaryota > Metazoa > Chordata > Amphibia > Anura > Ranidae > Pelophylax > Pelophylax lessonae. Next base: position 643,607,725 of record NC_138769.1, read on the forward strand.
TGACTCATATTACTGAAGACATGAGACTAGAATGACAACCAGGGGGGCAAGCATTTTTAGAGGGTAAATGTCAGCCTTGATTTCTCAGTTCAGTTTCCTATAAAGATGTGCCACGCTGTTTTATTTTCCTATGTTTGTGAAAAGTAGGGAAGCTTTAGCCCAGATATGTGTCCTTACATGTAACGCTTTATGAAAAATGTAGAGCATAGCGTGCTTCCTTCCTCAAGTACATCAATTCCAGTGTTGAAGTTAACTTTTCCCCTTTCCAAAGAATTTCAGAGCTTAGACTGAGCTGTAAGAGGTGATTTATGAATAAGTGTCGTTATTTTTTATTGCAAATACCAGTCCCTTCCCTAAGCACCTATCTTATTATGTCCAGAAAAAAGACATATTACAGCATAAAACACTTATTCTTCGTGTAATTTGTCAGTGGGTCAGGCTATATCTGCTTTTCATCCTGCTAAATAAAGAATTCTTGACAGGGTGGCATGACAATTGGGAATCCAAAAAATGTCATTTAGCTGTAGCTTGGGCTGAAATTTATGGGTGTGCTCATACATATGTGTCTGCATTCATGTGATGTAAACTGTGCTATTTTTAGGTGCACATTTTGTGAGACTGAGGTTACAGTTTAATATGCTTGAATGGCTGAGTGTATTTAGTAGAAGTTAGTCTTCAGCATTACTCCACTCGGCAAAAATGTTAGACAAGTTTTTCTTGTGTGATTACAATTAGTATCTGCTGCACAGGAAGCAGCCTCTATCTTCTCAATCTGAGTAAAACAAGCACTTGCTGAGGATTTTAAAGAGAGTAAGATGTATAGAAAATGGCAATATCATACTGCCAGTTACTGGATATGGTAAAGTGTGTGGTCCGTGAAAATATCCTATATTGCAGTGATCAAGATTTCTTCCCAAGAAAATGTTTATGGTCCAACTGCCTCCATACTTTACCTTTTAAATTACACTATTTCAGACTAGCTCCATGTCGGAATAAATATACCACCATTATGTTCTATTAGTAAAATTAATATGAAAAGGCATTCTGGACTTTTGTGTTAATTTCTCTTTTTTTTTTTTTAAATATCCAGCCACCTAAACAGCACTACGCTCTGAAAAAATGAAAGAAGTCCAGCATGTTTTTAAATATGAATTTTAAGGAGCTATAGTTTTATATATATATATATATATATATATATATATATATATATATATATATATATATATATATACTGTATGGTTTCTACAGTTATATATTTCTTGTAATTTAAAGGAATTTTAAAGTGATGTATTTAAAATGCATTGTGTACACTGTAAGATTGCAGGGCTTCTGCAGTCCTGGTCTAGCTACACAGTATCAGATTTGTTTCTTATTGTTGGGTTAAATTATTACCAACAACTGTGGAGTTTGGGGGTCTATTTTACTGTATATGAAATGTAAAATGTTGATAAAAATCCATCAACTTAACCGAGCAGAGCTCCTTGTTCAATTTTTGTAACGGAACTATGTTAGATCAGTTCAGTAAGTCAATACCATTAAGCTGAGAAATGGAAGTCTTGAGTTTTTTTGGGGGAATTTGTTGCCAGCTAGGAAAAGGACAGCTTTGGTGCAAATCTTCAGCAGCAATCAAGGAATTTCCACTATACTCATTACAATGCTGCCCATAAGAAGGATTGTTTTTTTTAGGGTGGAAATGGAGGGAAGGGATCAATGCTGTTTATTTAATACTTAATATGTTAGCCATATTCATCTTTAATATGTAAGCTATATTCATTTTAACAATTTTGCTGTGCCGCATGATAAAGTGGATTATGGTCACATTTGTATTCATTATAACTCAGTTTGACCTCCTCGAGGCACAATATAGGATTCTAGTAGGTGAATTATTGTGTGCTGTACCTGGCAGTTTAAGGGATTCATATATAAAAGAAAAAAAAAAGAATTACATTTATATTAAACAAAAGAAAATAAAGAATATCCTGAAAAGTGTAGGATTAGAAGTTATCCTATTGTATATATTATAATCTTTTATTATAGATATACTGCAGATGTTTACAGTATAGAGAAAAAAAATGTGTGTATGTGTGTGTGTATATATATATATATATATATATATATATATGATTGTGTGTGTGTGTGTGTGTATATATATATATATATATATATATATATATATATATATATATATATATAGGGTGAGAATGGAGAATTCAATATTGACCTATAGTAAGTAAGTTGGAATTTAATGTGATTTGACACTGAAAAAAAAAAAAGTGAAGCTGCGTTAAAAAATTCCATTAGCAAGCATGCGAGGAAACTATTTTAAAAAGATTGTTGCTTGTACATGATTGGATGATTGACTTGATTACAGCTCTACCTCATTTGCTTAACTAAGTGAAAACTCACTTGGAAAAGTGAAGATTCGCTTGGTCTCAAAGCAAATTTTCAATCTTCACTTAGCTTAGTACGTAAAGTATGCAGTACTGACTTTAATAATTCAATCATGTGTAAATCATGTTTTAAAGAAGATAAAGTGACTTTTCAAGACAAGGAATAATGGATAAAATAAATTATTTATATATTGCTATAACAGTGGGGACTCACAGCCTTCAATGTTAACTAATGCCAAGAATATATTCAGAAAGGCTTACAGAGTCCCCCACAAAATATACGTTCTAAAAGATACTTTATTAATAAAGAATAGTATTATCCACAGGAGGGTACACAAAACAATTTTTGCATCATGTTTGTTTTTGGTTTATGGACCCTCCTGTAGGTGATACAAATCTTTATTGATAAAGTATATTTAATGACATATGTTGTGTGGGCAGTATTGGTTTCCTGCCACTGAGCAAAATTGTACTACATATGTTAGTGTGGAAACTGTATTAGTATGTACACACTGAATAAAAACTAAAGTTAAAAGAAAAAAAAAAAGGAATAAACAAATGTCCCTCAGTAAATTGTACAAACTCTTTGTACATCCTCATTGCTAAATACATCTCTCTTGCTAAATGCCCCTGATGGGTAATACATGTGCATCTCATAAAATTAGAATATCATCAAAAAGTTTATTTTAGTCATTCTTTTCAAAAAGTAAAACTCTAATATTTTATATAGATGTATTACACACAAAGTGATATATTTCAAGCATTTCTTTATTTTAATTTTGATGATAATTGCTTACAGCTAGAGAAAACCCAAAATTCAGTATCTCAGAAAATTTGAATATTACATATGACCAATAAAAAGAAGGATTTTTAATAAAGAATTGTTGGCTTACTGAAAAGTATGTCCATGCACAGTATAGTATGTACTCAATACTTGGTTGGGGCTCCTTTCGAATAAACTACTGCATCAATGCGGCGTGGCATGGAGGTGATCAGCCTGTGGCACTGCTGAGGTGTTATGAAATCCCAGGTTGCTTTGATAGCGGCTTTCAGCTCATCTGCATTGTTGGTTCTGGTGACTCTCATCTTCTGCTTGACGACACCCCACGGATTCTCTTTGGGGTTTAGGGCAGGAAAGTTTGCTGGCCAGTCAAGCACAGTGATACCATGATCATTAAACCTGGTATTGGTACTTTAAGCAGTGTGGGAAGGTGCAAAGTCCAGCTGAAAAATGAAATCAGCAGGTCAGCTGATCAGCAGAGGGAAGCATGAAGTACTCTAGAATTTTCTTGGTAGAGGGCTGCGCTGACTTTTGACTTGATAAAACACAGTGGACCAACACCAGCAGATGACATGGCTCCCCAAATCATCACTGACTGTGAAAACTTCACACTGGATCTCATGCAACTTGGATTCTGTGCCTACCTACTCTTCCTCCAGATTCTGGGACCTTGATTCCAAATAAAATGCAAAATTTTCCACAGTCCTTGATGATTTAGGGAACCATGACATCTGCTGATGTTAGTCCACTGTGTTTTATCAAGTCGAAAGTCAGAGCAGGCCTCTACCTGGAAATTCTAGAGCAATTCATGCTTCCCTCTGCTGACCAGCTTTATGGAGATGCTGATTTAATTTTCCAGCAGGACTTGGCACCTGCCCACACTGCCAAAAGTACCAGTACTTGGTTTAAGAATTATGATATCACTGTGCTTGATTGGCTAGCAAGCTTGCTTGACCTAAACCCCATAGAGAATATGTGGGGTATTGTCAAGAGGAAGATGAAAGACACCAGACAACAATTCAGATAAGCAACCTAGGCTTCCATAACACCTCAATTCTCAGGGTGATTCCCACACACCTGTAGCCACGCACCAAAAGGCGCTGGTGGATGCACTGTTTGTGTCTGTGCGTGAGACTTTAAAAATGGAGGATGCAGCTGATGCTGTGGCAGAGGCACTGGCCCCCTGTGACACTCATAAGCTGTCTAGGGTGGCAAAGGTTTTGCTCTTCCCCCCCCCTTATTTAACAGGATTGTAGCTTAAGAGTGGGGACGTCTAAAATGTCTCTTTGTGGTCCCTAAGCCATTTGCAATGTGGTACCCCTTTGAAGAGTCTCTTCTTAAAAAGTGGACTGCTCCACTGGTGGTGGACCCCAGACCCCAGATTGAACAAGGCAACCATGATTTCGGTTGAAGAGTCTCTGACCTTCAAGGATCCGGGTGACAGGAAAGGCGGAAGCTTTGGCCCGCAATATGTTCACAGTTGCTGGTTCGGCACTTGGGCCGATATTCACCATTGCCCTGGTGTCGCAAACTCTGACCGAGTGGGCTAAACTTTTACACACCGTGAATTGGAGGGAGAGCAGCTCTCCCCTGCCTTTGCTGAGCTGGCGGACTAGTTGCTCCAGGGGTTACAGTTTATCTATAATGCCTCTTTGGATGCGGCTCCCCTGTTTGCTAGACTGTCTGTTTCGGCAGTGGTCCTTAGGCACGATTTTTGCCTCAAATGGTTGGGTCTGCGGACCAGACTTGTAAAAAAGCCTTAACTGATCTTCCTTTTCAAGGAGATCACCTGTTCGGAGCTACCCTGGATGACATCATTAGGGGTTTCACAGGGGGGGGAGAGTACCTTCCTTCCGTAGGCTAGTAAGGGTAAGGATCCTGGTTGTAGACGTTGTCCGTCCTTCTTGGCTCAAAAGCAGTTTTTTCATTCCTCGTGGTCAACTGACAAGGGATCAAAGCCTTTGAATGCCTCCTCGAGAGGATCCAAGCCACCTTGGTCTGGAAAATCAAGAGTGGGATTCTCCAGACACCCGGACAAGGCTCCTTCAGCATGGAGGTGCGCCCTCACCCGTACCTGGGGTGGGGGGGCGTCTTCGCTGGTTCCCGGATCCATGGACTTCCTTGGTGCCAGACAAGTGGGTCCACAAAGTAATGCGGTCCGACTACAAGATCGAGTTTCATTCTTACCCTCCGGAAAGGTTCTTTCCTTCCAACGTGCGCCTGTCCCCGGAGTGCTTATTGGCTCTCTTTGGGGTGGTGCAATAACTGGTACTTCAAGGGGTGATTGTCCCAGTTCTGACTTCGGAACATTTTCAGCAGTTTTATTCAAACCTGCATACAGTCCCCAGAAAAGAGGGCAAGTTGTGTCCAATCCTGGACCTTTAAGGCACTAAACCGCTTTATGCTGGTACAGCATGCATTCTGGTGGCATCCCTGCATCTGGGGGATTTCCTTGCCTCTATCGACATCAAGGACGCTTATCTACACATTCCAATATGTGTCGGTCACCAGCACTTCCTCCACTTTACCGTGAAAGAGGAGCATTAACAGTTTGTGGTTTTACCCTTTGGTCTCGCCTCCACTCCTCGGGTCTGCACAAAGGTGATGGCAGTATTGGGCTACCTGGATGACCTTCTGCATGTGGAGTAATCAGCTGCTCTTATGGACAACGTGGAAATCACTATACGGACTCTGAGAGAGTTCGGCAGACTTCTGAATTATCAGAAGTCTGCTCTGGTTCCTTCCATAGGGCTAGACTATCTGGGATGGACTCTGGACTCTGCTCTGGCCAGAAAGTTCCTTCCTCTGGACAAACTCCAGAAACTGCATGCTGCCATTCATCTTCTGCTGTCCAGAAAGTGGTCTTCCCTCCGGACTTGCATGCGAGTGCTGGACCTGATGGTTTCTACCTTAGAGGCGGTCCCGTTTTCACAGTTCCATACGAGGTTCCTGCAAACCGAGATCTTGGCCAAATGGGACAAGTGTCTGAAGTCTCTGGACAATCAGATCCAGCTGAGCCGGGACACAAAAGGGTCCCTGATTTGGTGGCTTCCCTCTTCCACAGGGCAAATCCTTCCTCCCCTTGTATGGGACAGTGGTGTCTCGGCTCAACAGAAAAGTGCAGAGTTTTGTGGCATGGTCACAGGATCCTCTGGCGGACACCTCAGACGCGCTGGTGACCCCATGGGGCCAGTATCTGATTTACGTCTTCCCTTCTCTCAAGCTTTTGGCAAGACTTTTGCTCAGGATCGAGGCAGAAGAGCTTTGGTCATTTTAGTGTCTCTGGACTGGCCTCGCTGGTCTTGGTACGCCGACCTGGTGTGGCTGGTCGCCGATGTCCCTTGGAGAATGCCTCTCAGGGAGGATCTGCTGTCCCAAGGGCCGATCTTCCATCCTGCTTTACAGTTGCTGTCTTTGACGGCTTGGCTGTTGAAAGCCAGGTGCTGAAGGATAGAGGTTTGTCTGAGTCTGTAATTCCAATGCTGTTAAAAGCAAGGGAGTCTACCTCTAGGAAGATCTACCATCTTACTTGGAAAACATACATTTCGAGGCGTGAGTCTTTTGGGGTTCACCCTCGCTCTTTCTCAGTGGCTTGGGTCTTGACCTTTCTTCAATGGGGGGTTGAGCAGAAATTGACTTTGAGTACCATTAAGGGCCAGGTGTCGGCCTTGGCAGTCTTCTTTCAATGACCTTTGGCCAGATACTCCCTGGTGTGTACCTTTCTTCAGGGGGTTCAGCATTTGGCTCCTTCAGTGTGGTCTCCGTTACTGCCTTGGGATTTCCTAATGGGGACACCTGTCCCAGCAGAAGTGTCTAAAAGACTAATGGCTCAATCACATACGATCAGAAAATCGAACGAAAAATGCAGTTTTCAAATCGATCATACGAAAATCTGATCATTAGTACACAGCTTTCGAGAGCCAATCACGACAATTTATGCAAAATTATCTGATTGTACAAGCCTTAAGATCTCAACTTGGTGCTCTGTTCTCCAGAAGCCTCTCTTTGAAAATCTTCTGGAGATTTCCCTGCTTATGCTGTCCCAGAAGGTGGCCTTTTTGGTGGCAATCACCTCTGCGCGCAGGGTCTCGGAATTGGCGGAATTATCTGGTCTTTCACCTTACTTGGTGGTCCACAGAGATAAGGTGGTTCTTCGCCCCTGTCCGTCATTCCTTCCAAAGGTTATTTCTGATTTCCATTTGAATGAAGACATTGTGTTGCCTTCCCTGTGTCTCAGGCCGAAACATCCTAGAGAAATGGCTTTGCATGCCCTGGATATGGTTCGGACAATTCCGGTGTACCTGGCAGCTACGGAGTCTTTTAGGAAGTTAGACTCACTATTATTGCTCATGGATGGGCCTCGGAAAAGGCTGTCTGCTACTTCTGTGACCATTTCCAGATGGATCAGACAGACGCCTTTTCCATCAAGGGTCAGGTTTCTCCTTTCCCTGTCAAGGCCCACTCTACTCGGGGACTCAGTGATTCTTGGGCCTTCCGTCATCAGACGTCTGTGACGCAGGTTTACAAGGCGGCCACCTGGTCGTCGATGCAAACTTTCACAAAATTCTATTAAGCGGATGTGTTGGCATCTGCAGATGCCTCTTTTGGCAGCAAGGTTTTGCAGGCTGCTGTTTAGAGGGCCTGTTCCCTCTTTGGGGGTGTAAAGTTTTCAGGTGGGCTCCAGTTGTTTTTTGGGTTGGCTACAGTGTAGCCTTAGGATTTTTTTCTTGCTGTTCCCACCCCTCATGTTTGACACTGCTTTGGAACGTCCCAATGGTCAAGAAGATCAGGAGCTGTGTCCGTCAATGAACAAAAGAGAAAATGGGATTTTTGACTTACCGTAAAAATCCATTTCTCTGATGTTCATTGATGGACATAGAGCACCCACCCCTCTATGGAGTTGTAATTCTTCTGACACTGCTTGTAACAAAACTGAGTACCTATAGCAGAGAGGGGGAGTATACCTCCTGGGACTGCCCATAGGCATAGTCAGTCTTTTTTTCTGCCTAGTGTCCTACTCCTGTAGAGGGCAGAATAACCCAATGGTTAAGAAGATAATTTTTATGAGATGCACCTGTATTTATGACCGTATGGCCCCATAGGCAGCCATGTGAATGGGGGGGTGAATCATGTGGCACCTCCAGAAATTCACAGCCATTGTCGAGCACTCCCTTACACAAGGGAGCTGGAGCTACTAGATCACATGACTGGAGCAAATTAAAAAAGTTTTACACTATTCTTTTTTTGTACAGGCCGTGCAGGATAGGTAGGACAGAAGGGGGCAGATTTTTTAGGATATATGGTTTTAAGCCTTTACTAACCCTTTAACCTAAAGCGGACCTCCACTTTTGTTGATAAAAACACAATGGCCCTTGGGTGATCAGTGTACATTGGAAGGATTTTAACAAACATTGTTAAAGATTTGTACCTTTTTCTGTTTTTAAGGAATAGCCGGCTGTGTCCCCATTTCCTTTCCAATAGGATTCCTAAATGGTAGGGTCTGAGGTTCTTTAGAACAACTTGGTGCACTTCTTCTAACGAGGAAAGTTGCAGTATCTTCAGGTAACCCTTAGGGAGCATATAAAAAAAATTAAGTTCCTACTGTAGAGGATGCCTAATATTTTGCTTTGTTCAGATGTCTGAATAAACCGTTATCCAGTCACAGAAACAGGAGGGACTAATGGTGTACAGAGTGCCTTCCGGTTGCCATATTGCATTGAATTTGTTGACAGTTTTAGAAAATCACAGCAGCTGCAAATTGAAATGGAAAGATAATTGGCTTGCCTAGCAATTGTATGTTATAGTATTTTTTTTTAATTGAAAGTGAAGTTCTATTTTAAAGTTAACACCGAAGTCTAACCCTCGAGTAAAATGTAAAATAACACCACATCAAGTAGTCTACAATAATTGCAAACACTGTAGCAAATATGATATAAAAATGTTGTAAAAAAAAAATGGCATATATTTACAAAAAGAGCTTACCATAAACCACAATGAAATTGCCTCACTGGTGACACTTTTGTGGCAGCAATCAGACATTTTTTTAGTCACTTGCGCTTTTATACAGCTTCTGGAAATTAAAATTTTTGCCCTGTGAGTTCTATGGAAATCTAGCAAATTTCTCACCATTTAGCAGCAGATGTAAACATTGTCTAAATCACATGCTAATAATCCAGAAGAAAAAATATTATTGTTCATAGATCAGTGCTTCTCATCTACTCTAACTAGGACATGTTTGTATTGCTTTCCTATTATGCATGCCTTTTTTAGATAAACCTAAAGCTCACTTTTTCCTTGGATTTCTGTATATAGTTGCACTTGTTTTAAGTGCGATTGTTCTTCTAACAGTATTTCTACTGTGGTATTTGTGGATCAGGTTCTCCTCAGTTTATGGGTAGAGTGGTAGGTCATGAGCATGGTCCAACATGATTGAGAGTAAAGGCAATGGATTACTGAAGCTTGGAGGAGGAAGGATAGTATTTGCAGGTGGCGGTGAGTCAGGGAATGTCCCAGTAGTATAGAAAAATACTATAAGGGGCATATGTGAAAGTATGTATGGTAAAATGTATTGCTGCTTATGTCTATATTTGTATGGTAAAATACTCAAGTGTGTATGATTGGTGTTTTGTGAGCATACCCACAGATTTGTGTTTATATATACAAACTATGAAACAATTTTGTTTTTCGGTTACCTCTTTCATTGGAAGCATGCAGGCAAGTGCAGGCTCCACAAATTAGACCAATTTTAAAGTTTCTTTTTCTAAATTAATCCAAGCAAACAAAACATTACGATTTAACTTTCTGTTCTTGCATCCCAATTGATTCCATTTGTGAGAAGGATTTCTGCTGGGTGCAATGGGGAAATCACAATGAGTAAAATGTAGACAGACCTTGATAAAGACCAGACGGAATGGCTGTGGTATCCTGCTAGACTTCGGCACATATTGGAGCAATAAAAATAAAACAGATCAAAACCTTGCTCTTATTTCATAGGGAACTTTTTTTTTTTTTTAACCCTCTTTAACTTCAACGCCGAAGGGGACTCTAAAAATTGTATGGCAGCCCCCAGTGGAATAGAAAGGTTACATTTAATTTATGTCCCTTTTGTATTTAACAGGACAGGAAGTACATGGTAAGTGTGGAAGCTCTTGTTTTAAAATAACATGAAAAAAATAAAATCATATATTTGTCTCTGTCTCTGTACTTTTTTCTTGATGACACTAAGCTAGAAGGAGCTGATAATTAACATATTCCAAGTTAAAGAAGAAAACCAATAGACATAAAATCCTTTTAAACATAATTACCCTCCATACATCAGTTCTCCCAGACTTGCTGAGGTCAAGCCCTCAGTTCTCTTAGTTCAGGTAGTAAAATGCAAGGTCAAGGGGACTCTAATATTGCTTTAAATGTCTCCTCGGGATGACTAGCTACAAGAGACCTTTATAACTGGTTTCTGATGTGTACTATTACTATGCAATTGTGTAAGCAATTTAAAATCCCTTGAAATGTTAAAATTACCTTAACATTAGTATATTTGAATTATGTAAATTAAGTAAAGACTTATCCCAATGTATTACGATCTATTATTTCCTTTTTAAAAAATCACATCTATAATTTGCAGTGCTAATGATACTACTAGATATGTAAATTTCATTTTTGTTTTAAATAATACATTTTAGAGCGTGGCTTAATTAAAATATCTATCTATCTATCTATCTAAAAATCCTTTTTAAATCTAACCTGTTAATGGGAGCTTTAGAGTTTTTTAGAAAGTTTTTATTTTCTATTAAAATACAATCTCTAGATATTGGGCTTTGACAGATATCTCCTGTTCACTTCCAGTAACATCTCGCCCTGGTGCCCTTTGGTAATGTGATCTGACACCTAGATTTTTCTAAATGGCGGAAGCACCTTAACTTTTCTATTTATATTCGTTCTGCCAAAGATTCAAATATTTTTCTAATTGTATTCAATTAGAAAAAGTTGTAAATTCTGGGTGAAAGAAACTGTGCTGCCACCAGCATTCATCCCAAGTAATGATTACATTTTCAATGCCTAACTAGCAATCACAAAACATGAAAAAAGTTACTCAGTTTACTCCAGGCATTAAAATGAGTTAATAGTATTATTGATAACTCATAAACAATGTCAGTTGGGCAATTCTGATAGCATGCTTTCCTTCCTTTAACTTCTAGAGGATGTGCCTTTTCTCTACCATAAAATCAAATAATTTGCTTTTCACTTGCCTACATGCTTTGCAGATTGAAGTTGTTGCATGGTTTGTGTATATTTTATAAGCTTTGAAGCCATGCTATATAATCCTATGACTATACAAACACCCAAACTTATTTTTTGTATTCTTAAGGCAAACAATTTACCGAATGCAGATGATTGATTACTACCCTAAGAGGTTTATTTATTTAGGCATAGTACAGTTACCTGGCTACAATGAAATCTGGTTGCTATGGATTAACTGCAAATAAGATATTTTTTATGTTCCACTTTTTATATATATAGTTTTATGGACATGAACTGTAATTCCTTCTGTTTCCCTGTATATCTCTTCCATGCATTCTAGAAGAAAACATCATTCTTGCAGTGTGTTTCCATATGTTCCTTAAACTTACTTTTTAAAGTAAACTTGTCAAGTTTTATATCACATAAAAAAAGTTAAAGTGAAAGTGCCAGTTTGAGAGGTTTCAGAAATTACAGCTCTTCTGGCTAACCCTGGTGATGTCATCTTCCATTCTGTGAAAGCCAATAAATCACACTTGATGGGGCCATAAACTGACAGCAATAATCATACATTTTTTGAATATTTCCATGTCATAAGCATATGTAAATATTTTGGATTGTATTTAAACATTTATGAACAGCCACCTGCAGCCCATATCAGAAAGATGGCTCCTCAGTGCACATAATATAGAAATGGTTCATGTGAAAAAAAAGTTTTAGGTAATGTACGAATATCATAAACTTTTTAGAGAATATCAGAACAGCAGATATTGAAAACTATTGTGACACAGCAGAGAGCAAAATATCCCAACACAGCTGGTTTACTATTTATTAATTCCGTAGAAGAAAATTGGGATTTTTTTTTTTCCTTCTTTTGCTTAACATAGAGCAGTACACTGAGGCATCAAATATCTTGGCTTCTGATATACAAATATAGTTATGAATTGAATAGCTCTTTTTCATATTTTATACAATATACTTTTTTTGTCTATAGTATCCTTTTAAATATTTTTGTAGATTTCTTGCTGGTGATTTTTCTATCTGTAAAACATTTTTTTTTTATATATATTGCTACCAAGCTTATGGTTTAATTATATTCAATTAATTAAAGTATGTGTTTCATTGTAAAATTTTACACGTAAATTGACAGGATGAGGGAAATGCCAACTGTATATTAGAGGTAATGCTCCTATATTTATGCACCAGTTTATAAGCCAGAAGTCATTTGAAGGGATTGAACATACAAGTATTAAGATTGTAAATTAATAGCCTTTTGTGGTGTCAGGACATTTATTTGCAAAAGTTTAAAATAGAGGACAAGTTTAGGACAGAAATATTGGTAGAACTTGGAAAAATACTCTTGGTAAAATTACATTTTTACTGTGGGCATATGTTACCACTTTAAAATTATACTTTTGATATCAATAGTAAAATGAACAGAATGAAATGTCAATGTATTTCTTGAGATTACTACAAAAATGTATATAACACATTTCTCAAGAATGACAGCTGTAATTCAGATTGGTTTAGTTTGTTATTCATTGTGATAATTTTAAAGAATTCCTATGAATACATGAGCATGTGCCTCGCTGTCAGAGAAAATGCACTTTCTATTTGATAATTTAAGATTTTGCCGGTTTAGCAAAATAGTGATGCAGAATAGATCTATAGACAGATAGCAGGCCTGCCCATTAGAACTGAAGATTCTTGGCTAAGCACATTAGCCTCTCTTTTTTTTTTTTTTTTTTTTTAATAATACCAGATTTGTATATAGAAAGATTGGGATTTTTATGGTGCCAGAAAACCACAAATGTCGTCATATAAAATGTCATAATTTTATTCAAAAGCAATAAATCACGTAAAATTGAAAAGACATAAATTTAGATCAAAACCATAAGTAAATCCATGTAATTGTGTGTTGTGATCACTATATCTATACATGTTTTGCCTGAAACGGCCTCTTTAGGGGATTTTTACAGAATCACAAACACTTAGATGTCATAGCCCCTTGCAAAGATGAAAAGTATCAACCCCTCCATTGAGCACCAGCTCATGAGCCCCCGACATATTGGGTATGCCATAGAGGAGACACCAAAGGTTTCAAGAAAGGGCAACTCTTAAGCCCTGTTAACACCTGAGCATTTTTCAGCTTGCAAAACGCTCATCTCTGATGTTCCAAAACACCCAACAAACAGTTCTATTCATTTCAATGGCCCCTGTTCACATATGAGCGTTTTGTCATCTGAAGCAAAAATGCCTGAAGCTCAAAAAAGTACATGAGCTTCTTTTTTTGGCAGATTACAAGTGTTTTTGGTCAGATGTCAATGCCTGACTGCAAACACCTTCAAAAAATGCCTGAAAAAAGCCCAAAAAATGTCTAAAAACATTACGCTCAGGTGTGTGTGCAGCCTTAAAAAGCTGTAAAGTGGCTATTCCAATAGATAAAGAGCTATGGCTTGTATAAGTGATTACTGGTTCCCAAATATAAGTGTCAAGAAGATTTAAACCCCCCAAAAAATGTTCCACCCGGCTAATAGTGGAAAAGGTATGACTATACCAAAAGACACTGCAAACTAGGACTATGTGCTCAGCCAGATCATATGTGATTTTCTGGTACCTTAGGCTGTTGGCGCTGGGCGCATGCAATTATGTGGCCTCTCAGCAGGTGGGTCTTAGCGGCGAGCAGCCACATATTCCCGCGCCTTTAGTGCAAATACAGCTGTGCCGAGAGCGCGCTCCTGACACAGTTACCCCAAATTTTTATATACAAATCTGGTAATGTTCTCTGGGATGCGGTGCCTTTGATTGCAACTTTGACCCTGATTTACCTTCTGCATTTACTCTCTATTCAATACAATACAATAATTTAGCCTCTACAGGCTTGAGCAGAACCTTAAGTCACATCTTTTAGATACCAAACAAGTTAGGCACAACTTGGATTGTCAGGACATGGGGTGTTAATAGAAATTTTAAATGACTTACCGTATATACTCGAGTATAAGCCGACCCGAGTATAAGCCGAGGCCCCTACTTTTACCACAAAAAGATGGGAAAAATGATTGACTCGAGTATAAGCCTAGGGTGAGAATGCAGGGCGGCGGGCATGGTGCAGGAGAATGCAGGGCGGCGGGCATGGTACAGGAGAATGCAGGGTACTGGCATGGTACAGGAGAATGCAGGGTGACTGGCATGGTACAAGAGAATTCAGGGTGGCTAGCATGGTGCAGGAGAATGCAGGGTGGCTGGCAGGGTACAGGAGAATGCAGGGTACTGGCATGGTGCAGGAGAATGCAGGGTACTGGCATGGTGCAGGAGAATGCAGGGTACTGGCATGGTGCAGGAGAATGCAGGGTACTGGCATGGTGCAGGAGAATGCAGGGTACTGGCATGGTACAGTAGAATGCAGGGTACTGGCATGGTACAGTAGAATGCAGGGTGACTGGCATGGTACAGTAGAATGCAGGGTGACTGGCATGGTGCAGGAGAATGCAGGGTGACTGGCATGGTGCAGGAGAATGCAGGATACTGCCATGGTGCAGGAGAATGCAGGGTGACTGGCATGGTGCAGGAGAATGCAGGGTGACTGGCATGGTGCAGGATAATGCAGGGTGACTGGCATGGTACAAGAGGATCCGGGGTTGTGGGCATACTACAGGAGATGCAGTGCTGTGGGCATGGTACAGGTGGACCATGCCCGCAGCACTGCATCCCTTGTAGTATACCCGCAGCCCTGCAGAATGGCAGGTAGTGCAGCAGTTTCCTTTACCTGTTCCAGAGGCGCCTTCATTTTAAAAATGGCGCCGCCCGGCCCCGACACGTCATTGCGCACGCGCCGCCGCCGCTCATATACTTTCGGCTATTCCCGGCCTCTCCCGAGCGGCGCCGGGAATAGCCGAAATTACTTGAGCGGCGGCGCGTGCGCAATGACATGAATGCGCCGGGCGGCGCCATTTTTAAAACTCAAGCACGTCGGAGCGGCCGGGAACTTTTTTTTTTTTTTCTTGACTCGAGTATAAGCCGAGGGGGACGTTTTCAGCACAAAAAAATGTGCTGAAAAACTCGGCTTATACTCGAGTATATACGGTATAAGGGTTTCAAAATAAACCCATAGCAGTTATCTGTATCAGTCAGTGAATACACTATGTTACCCCCTATTTGTACACAAAAGGACAGATCTCACTGCCAGATGCTATTGCCATGAAGCTTAAAAATATTACAATTACTATAATTTTAATGTGTATCTAAATACAAGAACATTTGATAATATTGCAGCTTAGCTGTCCTTAGATGTTGTGGTTACATTCTTTTTTCCATACTTTTTTATCATTTTTTAATGTGGTAATCCTGCTATTAACACTTCCTGTCCTTGGGTGAAAACTGTACTGATCTGCCTTGTCACTCCAGGAAAGTGAGTGTGTTAGGACTTCATAACACCTCCTTCTTTTCTTCAAATTAGGGGGAGTGTTTTGTAGTCCATGCAGATAGCTGGAAAAAATGCTAATTCATAAATTCCTATGCTCTATGCATCTGGACTTTCATCAACCCACAGCTTACAAACAATTTAAAGGATTTACATACACAGCAAATCTTTACAGAGAGAACAGTAGCTTTGGTGCTTTTCTACTTTGCTTGCTTTGCTTTTCTGCATTTTTTAGAAAAAGTGTATAGTTGTTAGGCCATCCTAGTTCTATTTATTCTAACCTACAGTATATCTGTGACTTTGAGAATGTTCCTTAGAAAGCTTTGTTCCTTGGGCTACCACCCAAATTATTTATTTTTAAAACCACTGTATGGTACGAATATTTTAAAAAAAAATATATATATATATATACAAATATGTTGTCTTTTTTCAATGGTCCTAAAGATCAAATGCTCAACAAATCTCTCCATTTCTATTCCTATCTTAGGACTTGTATGTATGAAGTCCAGTACCTCAGTGGTGGAGTTGGTCATGCTGCTTTGCTCTCAGGTAAGTCCTTTTTAATTCTGTACACATAAAATGTTGGATCTTGTGATGACAGCAAAGAATATGTGTTGATGCCCAAGTGGTGAGCACTTTAATGGTTGCTAAAGTACAAAGGGTTATCTATTATTATTAATATATTTTTTAGATATTGAACCTCCCTATTTTTTTTTGAGGCTACTAAGATGCTTCCTATAATACAGCTCAAAGCAGGTTCTTAAAATCCTGTTTATCTTTTATTTGTTATATACAAAACTGGAATTTTAATTTTAGTTGCCATAAAAATTTTCCATAACAGCAATTTACTGTGTTGGATGTTGCTGAATCTTTATGATAATGATCACTTAATAGAAGCGGTTGCAGCTGCCCTTCCATACAGCCCAGTTGTGATAAGTGATGCTTGAAACTGTCACATTGCCTTGCTATTATTGAGCCATGTATGACCACGCTATAGACTGTGCAATAGACACGTTTCTTATATGATCTGATACCAGATCATACCATACCGGTGGCATGGTTCCCTGCACCATGTCTAGCCCAGGATTCTGCGTCCGAACGTATGAAGCTTGAGCGTAAAAAGTTGATTTCTCTTACGTCCTCCGACAGTCGTCAGTGTCCTAAAGTAGTTTGGATCCACAAATGGCTATGTTACTTAGGTTGGAGGCATACAGGCTTATGTGTTTACCTTGTTAAGTGCAGGGAATGTATTTTGAAGGATGGCTCAAAAGCAAAAAAAAATTTGAGCAGCTGATAAAATGCCCTCAGCAGCACTTGTGTTGGAAAGAAAATCAGCACCGGTTTGCAGCTTTCAGATTAGAAACAATGTATCTTTTTCTTTCCCCCCCCCCCCACACACAGCTAAAAAAAGGCCCTCCCAAATATAATATGTATAGTTTAAGTAATTGGTTTGGCATATTGTCTGGAACAGCAAAGTTGCTGTCTGAAAAAGTGCCTTGTGTCCATCACCCTTAAGCTGGCTAAACACAAAACAGAGCTGGTTTCCCATCTGCACATTTAAAGTGGATGGGGAAATCTTCCCCTCTGTGTCTTTGTATTCTGACAGCGGGACTCCCGTGCTGTCAGAATACACTGATCAGCGCTGCGTCCTGTTGTCTGCATGCACAGATTGAATGCCGGTTTTTCAGCCGGACCGTGCTTC
The DNA here is from genome assembly GCF_965119305.1 of Pelophylax lessonae. Lineage (NCBI taxonomy): Eukaryota > Metazoa > Chordata > Amphibia > Anura > Ranidae > Pelophylax > Pelophylax lessonae. The sequence goes on from NC_138769.1 coordinate 643,625,253, forward strand.
AGATGCCATTCTAGCAACTGTCTTCTGTTGGACAGAGAGGGCCAGCTTTAGATTACATTGTGATCAACACAGTGTAGAGTTAAGTTCCTGCCTGCTACTATTATGGTTATTTCAATCTAGTGAATAATAGTGAGTTCTGCTAGTTTGCACCAGTATTTTTTTCTGTATTTTGGTTGGTCAAAAAATACTCTGAATTCAGCTACCCAAAAGCAGTCAGTGGTCAGTCCGGCTGTGCTGATTTAAGTCTCGTACACACGATCAAACTATCGGACTAATTTTTGTTCTTTTTGTTGCATGCTAGTCTCATATCGAAAGTGAAGAGGTTACTTTCATACGAAAATTCTCGTACGAAAGAATTAGACTTCAGAAGTGATGTAATGTGTTGAATTATTTTATATGTATTCTTTAGATTCTGAGCATGCATAGTCTTGCTCTTACGATTCTTTTCAGATGAAAACTGTACTGAATAAATGAAAATAGGACATTGTGTTCACTTGCGATAAAAATTTTATAGCATGCACATTCAGTTCTTGTCCGCAAATGTGTAATCAGCTGTCAAAAGCACTATACCAACAATCCGAAAATCGTCAGATCGTTCGTCGGACTAAATTTTACTTCCGATTTTCTTATCGTGTACGGATCTTAAAGCCACACAGAGGTTATGGTAAGGTAAGTATATGCACAGCCATGTACAAAAAAAAGAGGGGGGCTACCCTGTGAGGTGTAGCTGTTTACATTTTGCTTTGTTTTAGTTTAGCTTTCTTCTTTAGTGCTTGTGCATATGAGCCTTTTACATGTCAGAGCAACTTTTATCTCCATACAATTCAATAGACTACACTAACAGAAGCAGCTGAGGAGGAGGTCAAAAGCAGCTTAAAGCAAGGAGAGAAGGGGCTCATATGCTTCTCAAACTGATCTCAAATGCAGGCTAAATGTACCTGAAAGCAAGTTGCATTTTTCCATCTTTAAAATCTCTATATCTCAAAGCCACACGAATGATACAAAGTAAAACCAACTAATGTAGCTGGGTCAGCTGTGAATCACCAAAATATTTTCAGTTTATATTAGTTTTTTTTTTTGTCTTTATGGACAAGTTTATGTGTATGAAACTTTGGCCAAACGCCAAAACTCTCGACATTTTAAAAATCTATTAACTGGTAAAAGCATCCAGAACAACAATTCAGACTTTTCAGGTTTCTATATTGGAAATGGAGTGAACTCTAGTTGATGCCATTGCCCATTTGTTTAACATTGTTTTTAATATCTCCAAATGTGCCGAAACAGGCAAACAATTGCTAGTAGGAAGATTTCTTTGTGCTGCTCTGGTAAAGCTGTAGTGGGAGTAAATGATTGAATTCTTTTTTTTTTTTAGAAAAGTTAGACATTGTGAAAATATGTTTATCTTTTAAATAAGTATACAAAGGAACTGTAAAATTGTGTTGCCAAGGTAGACCACTGTGTGCCTGGTGAAGACTGGTGTGTTTCAGTAATATTGTGCGTTTTTGAATTTAAATAAACTTTTACTACTTATGTGAAATACCCTTCTCCTCAATCAATTTTTGTTGCCAATAATAAAGATTGTATATTTATTCAGAATTAGGTCATTGTATTTATAGAGCAGCAACATACTGTATTATGCAGCATTTAAAACCGTACAAAGCAACAATCACAGCAACAAAGGTTACAATCCATATGTTTGTATGCACCATGCAGGTGTGCGCACACAAACATAGTTCCGATTGGGTAAGAAGATGATAAACTTAAAATGATTTTGGGCTATGGGAAACACTCTAATACACAGGGACAAATCTTAAAAATTGCATGTTCCTGGTGCGATCCAAATATCCGCAGAACACGATGGTTCACCTTGTACTGTTCAATGACTTGCAAATATAGATTAGCCTTATTTTCGCAGCAAATAGTTCAGGATCTGTTACCAATAATGTGCCGGTTATCTTGTTCCTTCTCATATCTGGCCTTTAGTAATATATTGCAACTACAACCCTGTACAGTAAACTATGGAAACCTGGTTGAGAGATGAACTTTGTAATTGCTGTGGGTTACTATTCACCGCTACTCTTTGAACCATGATAAATACCTAGGTTGTAACAGTTGCAAATTCATTTCTTTTTAGTTTGATGTTCAGTTGCATGGTTTTATACTAAACCATGAATAAAACTAACAAGATCTTTACACTGGACCCAAATTGCTTTCTATGTAACATTTATAAGATATTCAGTATGATAAGGGCAGAGTTACCAAAGTCCTACTTTAACACAATATGTTCTGAGTAGAAAGGTCACTTATTTTATATAAATTAAACTAAATTTTTTATATGTTAAGCGACTACTGAAAAAATTAGATAATTTAAAAATATTTCCTGAGTTCAACATTGTAAGTTCTATCCCATGATATTAAAATTACAATAGGAAATAAACAGACTATTTAATGCAGAATGAGTACCAGCTAAATTAAAAATACATTTTCACAATATATGTGATTTTTTTTTTTTTGCATTCTAAAATTACTTTGAAGTTTATATTCTTAAGTAAAGCTTTGTACTCTTGTAGTGAGATTAGGCATCTGAAACTGATTAGGGTCATTTACAACATACAGCTGATTGAAGTGCTGTTGTAATCTTGACTTACCTGCTGTTTTCATGCCCAAGTCCTTCCATTCCGTCTGCCTGGCCCATAAGGAAGTTATTAGTCTGCTAATGCCTGGGATGAATATTGGTCAGCAAGACACTACAGAAAAATCTTTTCTTGGCAGGAATCCTCCAAGGGGTTCTAACTTCAAACTTCTTCCTGAAGGTCAGCTTGCAAAATTTGTCACCAAATGGAGAATCCCAGGTTCAAAACAAATTCCATAAGATTAATTTTAGCATCCAAGCATTATATCATGCTGGTTTTGTTTAGTACTGCTTTTGACCAAGCAAACAAAACGCTACACTGCTTTCTTTACCTTTTGGTTTTTGCTGGAGTTCATGAGACTAAAGCTCAGTGTAACATGAGGTTCTTGATGGCCTCATCATCTAATCAAAGGTCTAGCATTACTCATTTGCTGGCTCCAGCAATTCCTGCCATTAGTGGCCCCAGAGATGAAACTTTGCCTCTCATATTGATTGAAGGAAAGAGTGAGAAATTTAAGCCCCATCACTGCTCTCCTCCTAACAACATTTAGCAAAACCTTATGTACCATTCTAGCTTAATAGCTCTCCATATTACATGTTTTGAAGGCACAAGAAAACGTCCATCACATTTATTTTCCAAATCTATGTTTCTCTCTGTTAGATCAGATATCTAGCTTCTTATAGATACACAAATGAAACACCGTTATTTGACACTTCTTCTTGCTGTTTATGCAAGGGTAAAAGGTTACAGTCTGCAAAACATGTCTCCTGTTACATACAGAATCCTATTAAAATGGCCCTGAAAGCTTTCACTTAAAAACATGGGAACAGAAATGTGCAGAAGATATTGAAAAATAATCATCAGGGCTGTCATTGAAATATGCCTTGTCATGAAAGAGTACTGCAAACTGAATTGGGATATTAGCCATGTAGATTGGAATTTTTTCAAAAATAGGATTTGGAATTACTTAAACCCCACCACGTTTTGCTATCCATTTTTATTTAAGGACCCATTCACACCAGCACCTGCTGATGTGCAGAAGGACGATAGCAATTCTGATGCGTCTATCTCACACAGTTTACTTCTGTTTACTTAACTGGCCTGATGGGAAATTAGACATTTGGCCTTGTGTTATGGTGGGACTGCAAGGCTGCCCAGTGCAGGTCCATCACACCTGGCGTGAACAAGCTCTAAAGTGTAAGCACCCATTTTAGAGTCCACCTAAGAGGGTATCTTTGACTGCTCTGAGCGCTTCAGGTGATATTTAACCCTTATACAGAGATGTGAGTGGGCTATTTCCTTTACAGACCTTTTTATTCTGATGCCTACTGTGTAAGTGGTTTTGTGTTAAAATTGGCTATAGATGGGTATGTTTCACTCAACCAGCTTGTTGAATTAAAAAAAACTGACCCAATTCCCTCATCCATATATTTGAAGTGGAAGGGGGGAATCCTGTTCTGACAGCAGGGAGACTTCCTTGCCCCGCTATAGCCTGCAGCACTAATTAAGCAGTTTTTTTTACGACCGGCTTTTTGAACATAAGTCAGTTGGTCAACCACAGTTGCCATACACTTTTTTTTTTTTTTGCTTCCTTGAAGAGGAGTTCCAAGGAAGATAGCCCTATTTCACAGGTGCTTCAGCTTGTAAAAGGACAGTGTGAACGGCTACTTTTGCAGAGCTTTCAGCAAGCTTTGTGGAAGCTTTTAAAGTACCATTCAACTACAAGTTTGTAAATGTTGAACACAGATCTTAATGGGAGATCTGATTGCTACTTTATTCAAGCTTTTGGCAGGCTTCAGAAGGCTTTCAACGAGCTTTAAGAAGTACTGAAGCTTGCTAGCAGCTTGTTTAAAGTGGCAATCAGCAATCCTATTAGGATCTGTGTTAATCATTTACAATTTGAAGCTTAATGGTACTTTAAAAGCTTCAACAAAGCCTGCTGAAAGCTCTGCAAATGCTTTGTCAAAGCTTGCTGTTCATATTTCGCTTAACCACTTCCGGACCGCCTGCCGCATATATACTGTGGTAGGGCGGCCTGGGTGCTCAAAATTACGTACATGTATGTGATTTTGTGCATAAGATTTCGGGGGCACGTGTGCCGCCTGAGCTCCACTCCCACTGTGATTGGACTCAGCGGGAGGCAATCAGCAGGACCACTGTTCTGTCCACGAGGAAAAGAGAGATCTTGTGTTTCAGCTAAGCTAAGCTGAAAAACAGATCTCTCTTTTCCTCTAGTGCATCCACTCTCCCCACAGTTAGAAAGCACTCCCTAGGAGCACACTTAACCCCTTGATTGCCCCTGGTGTTAACCCCTTCCCTGTCAGTGTCACTTATACAGTAAAAGTGCATTTTTTTAATTTATTTTTTTTAGCACTGATTACTATATAGGTGTCACTGGTCCCCAAAAAGTGTCACTTAGTGTCAGATTTGTGTGCTGCAATGTCACAGTCCCGCTAAAAATCGCTGATCGCCGTCATTACTATTAAAAACAATAAAAAAAATAAAAATTCCATAAATGTATCCTATACTTTTTAGACGCTATAACTTTTGCGCAATCCAAATCAATATACACCTATTAGGATTTGTTTTAACAAAAATATGTAACAGAAGTTGATGAAACATTTTTATTTTTTTTTATTTTATTTTATTAGGAATGTTTTATAGCAGAAAGTAATATATATATATATATATATATATATATATATATATATATATATATATATATATATATATATATATAATTTTTTTTTTCCAAAATTGTGGTTCTTTTTTTGTTTATAGCGCCAAAAATAAAAACCATATAAGGTGATCAAATACCACTATATCAAAAAAAATGGCCTGGTCATTAAGGGGGTAAAATCTTCCACAGCTGAAGTAGTTAAACAAGCTGAAGCCTGTATGAAGAGACCATACAGTGCGGTGATTTTACTCTAGCTACTCTCCATGCTGTTACTGGAGAATCCCATCACACTTTTGTCTGACAGTAGTGAGAGGATGAGACTGGCACCAGAACTCAAAATATTATGGGGCATAGAGAACTGTACAAGGATTTTTTTAACACTTTATGTGTGTATAGCTAGTTTGACTGTGAAAAAGCTTTTTGCTCTATTAAGCATCTGATAAATTGGTCTAATTAGGGCTTATTAGGCTTCTACCATGGTCATCATTTATATCGGTAGCAACTGTCTTCACAATGAGCCTTTCAATCCTTAAGCTAGAATTCAGGATTGCTAGTCTGCAGAGGGTTATATAGTAGTTTATTTTGCAAAAGGAACAAAGACTGTTCACTTACCTCCGTTGACATTGAAAACCTAATCAGGTGTAAAGGGAAATAAACAGAAAAAACAAGATTTTTACTTGCACCCAGTTAATTGAATTGATAACAGCTTCACCTTATTCTTCAAGCTTATTGGGCATCCATTTTGCAAATTAAACAGTATCTAATACTTTAAAAACCAGCCCCTTAATGTGGTGGAAGCAATTATAGATATGGCACTGGACATAACATTCTGATGGAGAGTGACTTGACTGCGTTATAGCACCTGGACAGGCTAGAATTTATTTTGTGCTTTTTTTTTTTTCTCAGTGGAGATGCATGCCATGGTGAGGTGAATGTGTTTTGAATGCTGGATATGATACCTTTGTTCATTTAATGCTAGAAAAAAATGATCTACTCATTTTTTCTGACTGTTTTTCACTAGTTTTGCACTTGGCTAGGGTCAGTGTCACTACTGATAGCATAAGGTGATACCTGGACCCTATACAGTTTGCACAAGCAGTCCATCTCCTCCAGGATGGCACATCAATACGTGCCATTGCCAGAAGGCTTACTGTGTCTCCCACCACAGTCTCAAAAGAATGGAGGAGATTAAAAGAGACAGGCGGTTACTTGAGGAGAGCTGGACCAGGCCATAGAAGGTTCTTAATCCATCAGCAGGCCCGGTATCTGCTCCTTTGTGAGCACAGCGAGAGCCTTACAAAATGATCTCCAGCAGGCTACTGGTGTGAATGTCCCTGAACAAACAATCAGAAACAGACTTCATGAGGGTGGCCTATGGGCCTGACATCCTCTAGTGGGCATCCTGGAGCTCAATTGGCATTTGCCATTGAACACCTGAATTGGCAGGTCCGCCATTGGTACCCTGTGCTTTTCACAGATGAGAGCAGGTTCACCCTGAGCACATATGACAGACATGAAAGGGTCTGGAGAAGTGGAGAAGGTTATGCTGCGTGTAACATCGTTTAGCATAACCGATTTGGTGGTGGGTCATTGATGGTCTGGGTAGACATATCCATTGAGAGATGCACAGACCTCTACAGGCTAGACAATGGCACCCTGACTGTCATTAGGTATCGGGTTGAAATCCTTGGATCCATTTTCATATCCTATGCTGGTGCAGTGGGTGCTAGGTTCCTCCTGGTGCGCGACAATGCTCGGCCTCTTGTGGCTAGAGTATGCAGCCAGTTCTTGGAGGATGAAGCGATTGATACCATTGAATGACCCCCATGCTTGCCTGACCTAAATCCAATAGAACTCCTCTGGGACATTATGTTTTGGTCCATTGACACCGCCAGGTTTCACCTCAATCTGTTCAGATGCCCTGGTCCAGATCTGGGAGGAAATACCCCAGGACACCATCTGTCGTCTCATTAGGGGCATGCATACAAGCATGTGGGGGCCATACAAACTACTAAGTACCATTTTGAATTGCTACAATTAGATTTCAGCAAAATGGACTAGCCTGCTAAATCATTTTTTCAGTTTAATTTCTGGGGTGTCTTTGAATTCAAACCTCTGTAGGTTGATCATTTTTATGTCCATCAAACTATGTGGCATCCTTTCGTTCCGAACACATTGCCGAGTTCATATCAGTATAGACATTCATACAAAAAGAGAGATGAGGTGAGAGTGTCTGTAAAGGTGGTGAAGACAAGATACTTCAAGAACCACTTCACAGACCGCAGACCCCAACAAAAAGGTAGATCAGATATAGGCTCCAACAAATGCAATATGCAAGCTGAGTTGTAGTGAAAAATTTAACTCGTTTTTATTAAAGCACTTATGCCTGGTGGACAAACAGAACATGCATGAACACAATACACATTAAAAATATAAAAACATGTACAACCAGTGGACAATATCACAAACAGACCTAAGCGGTAAACCATGGATAAGAAGTGCACATTCTGCTGATGAACTACAAAGTGAAGGCCACCTCCAATGAACTGATCACAAATTTCCTACCATGTTCCTAAATAGGAATCTGTGGAAAAAAGGGATTGAAAAAATAATGTGTTGTGAACCAGGTGTGTGATCACCAATGGATCAAACCGAAGAAGGGCCCCTTCAAACAATATGGATCCAGGCAGTGGAGATGCAAATACTTGGCCGATTACTATTGTATAGTGAGTGGATATTGGCTGGAAGATGTAGATTCCAATAGGAGGTTTTGTCCATTCAAAGCCAGACCGATGCAGTGGCAGCAGGTGAAAGATTCCTCTATGTAGGTAGAGCGGTACTTGTAAAGCGGTTGCTGATCGGTCAGGTAATTAAATATGAGTATATCCCAAAGGTAATGGGGAAATGGGCAAAAGCGTCTTTTGTGTCACCAAGCCAGAGAATGTAGGTGCTTTAAAGTAAATGGAAAGAATCCATACCTCCGTGTGTGAAATAGCAGTGACCCGGCTGCTTGTGAAGGCTTCCAGCGGCGTGGTCCGGTTTAGCGTTTGCTCAAGCCAAATCTGCAGGTGGTGACAGACAAGTCCGTGGCGAGCCCAGCCCGGTGACTCCTGCCCAGCACCTCCATACTCCCAGATTTCTGAAATTATGGAAAGAAGACTGTATTGCCCGGGGAGTTCATATAATGAAGCTCATCATAGATGAGGAGAAGCTTCAACTACAGGAGCTACAGGCAGAGCTTGTCAAGAGCTCATCAGCGTTAGAACCCTATCAGGAGAAGGAGGAATTCATAAAACTTAACGAGTCACTTAAGAAAGAGGTTGAAAGGACTCAAAAAAATCTAAAAACGACAAAACAACACAAATTTAGGCAAAACTTGGCAGATTGTGAACGTGAGGATCTATTTGACCCTACACTGGTGAGGAGTAGGAGTAGATCTCGCGGCAATCAGAGACAAAGGAGACGATATAGCAAATACAGGGGCTATTCTTCAGGAAGTGACACAGATGACAAGTCTGTCTCTTTTTTATTACCGGGGACAGAGGAGGACGACAGTGGGGGCCCAGTGCAACAAATAGAGAATCCTCAATTGACACACAGAGAGAGGCCCAACCAAAAAGTAAAAAACAAACCAATACAATCAAAAACAGCACAGCCCAGAGCAACACGCTCCAGTCAGAGGCAACAGCGTTAGATCAGCTAGGTACTGACCTTAAGGTGGTTAATCTTTCCAAATTCAACTTGGAAAAACGCCATATTGATCTTCTAAGTAAGGGCCTTTCGTTTTCTCCCACATCTGCCATGTGCGAATTTGAAGTCTTTAAAGATATTAATTTATTTCTGAGACGGGTGATTTTCCAAATGTGGCACTTGGTTTCTAACGCTGAGGCCAATCAGGACTCATTATTGACTGAACAAGATAATGAGGCTTTGGAAGCCCTCACTTCGCTCCTCCTGGAGAACAATTCGTCAGATGGGGAATCTGATGATTCCCACATGATCAGACGTAATGCTAATATTCGTATCCGTTCCACTAAGATGCCCCCTTTCTCCAAATACAAAAATATTAAAATCTTTATAGATTTAATAAAAAAAGATTTGAGAAAAATCAACTGGGGAGACAATAAGAGAGCAGATAATCTTACCAAGTTGGAGAGACGGGCTCTTAGAGAATTGGAGACAGCACCCAATTTGGTAATTAGGTGCAGCGACAAGGGAGGTAATGTTGTTCTACTTGATGAGGAATATTATGAAAGGGAAGTATTGCGTCAACTAAATGACATACATACCTATCTCAAATTGGAAAATAATCCTTTCCCCTCCCTTGTAGCTGCACTTAATGATAAGATTATCTTGGCGAAAGAACTCAACCTTATCAGTAAAAAAAGAGGCTGACCATCTCCTTGTCAAGACATATAACGTGCCAACCTTCTATATTATCCCAAAACTGCACAAATCGGTGACCCACCCACCAGGGCGACCGATTGTCTCTGCTGTCGGTGGTCCCCTAGAGAAGGTTGGCAAGTTTGTGGATGCCTTGATTAAGGAGATGGTGTTTGAACTCCCCTCCTATGTGCAGGACACCCGGGATGTTCTTGGTAGAATAGCAAACATCATTGTTCCACCTGAGGTCATCCTGGTGGGAATTGATGTTGAAGGTTTATATACCTCAATACCCCATCAGTGTGGTCTACAGGCAGTACATCATTTCTTGCAAAATAAATTTCCTAATCTGGGAGCTCATAACGAGTTTGTCATTGAATTGTTGCAGTTCATGCTTGAAAACAACTGTTTCCAGTTTCTCTCTTCCTTCTTCCAACAGACCAGGGGTACCTCTATGGGAGCACCGTGGGCTCCGGCCTACGCCTGCCTCCATTTAGGCCTCTGGGAGGAGCAGGAAGTATATCCATCCCCGATGTACCTCGACTATTCCCTCCTATGGCTGAGGTACATCGATGATGTACTGCTCCTCTGGGGAGGGACCATGAGGGAACTGGAGACATTTGTTGAAACTTTGAACTGCAACAATAGGAACATTAAATTGACGTACACAGCGACGACCGATAACTTACCCTTCTTAGATCTTTTGATTTCCCGCATGGGTTCTACTTTAAAAACGACCACTTTTCGTAAGGCCACGTCGGCCAATACGTTGCTTCTGGCGCAAAGTCATCATCCACGCTCCCTAATCAATGGTATACCGGTGGGCCAGTTCCTCCGCCTTAAGCGGAATTGTACGCAGGAGGCTGATTACCAAATCGAAGCTAGGGACCTCCACCGTCGGTTCAATGAACGTGGCTATTCCCACAACATCCTTAAACGGGCTCGTAAAAAAGTGGGTCCTAGGAAGAGATCAGAGTTACTCATTAAGAGGAATGACTCTTTATCTCCGCCAGGTCCGCCCAAACAAACCTACCCTAGGATCATTACTCGATATGGCTCTCAATGGAACCAGGTTCGTGAGGTGATCACTAAACACTGGCAGGTTATAACTATATCACCTCTTATTGAAAAAGTAGTTGGCCCCCGTCCTCTGATTACTGCCAAACGTGCCAAAAATCTTAAAGACACTTTAGTCCACTCTGAGTTTGTACGTTCTAAAACCCCACGAACGTGGCTGACCTCCCTACCTCCTGTCAAAGGGATGTTTGCATGCGGAAAATGTTCTATCTGCAAACAAGCAATAAACTCAAAAACGTTCTTTAGCTGTGACATGAGCCAGGAATTCACAATTAACAGCTTTATTAATTGTCAAACGGAAAGGGTGATCTATCAGATCATATGTCCCTGTAATAAGTCCTACATAGGAAAGACCAAACGTCAACTTAAGACTAGGATACTGGAACATATGTCAGACATCAGGAATAAGGTCGATAAAAAGACTATACCTTTACACTTTCTGGAGTACCACAGTGCAAACCCTGATGGACTTCTGTTCCGGGGGATCTATGCGTTAAAACTTCCAACCAGACGCGGTGATTTTGACACTGTGCTACTCCAGAAAGAAAAACTCTGGATATTTAAAATGGGTTCTTTAGCCCCTGTAGGGCTGAATGTCGAATTTAGTCTGAGGCCTTTTTTGACCCCTTAGACTTAATCTTCGTCATTTATATCCTCTCTGCCTTTCTACGCATACTATAGTGTTACAGGACAATTCACTTCTATTTATTTTTATTTTTATTTTTATTTAATTCATGCATTTTCTATCGAGCTTCTGGGTTGCTACTCCTTTAATGCCGACTATGTCACCCGACTACGACTAACGTGGTGGACAAATGGCTTGGCATTATTGTATCTTCGGTGACAATACGTTTTGTTGTTTTTCCCACAAGTGGGAAATCAGGAAAATGTATACAATACCCCTATACCTTCACCAACTGTATCATATTTATTTCTATATACAAAGGGGACTATGCTATAGCCTCTGGCACCGATACCCGGTGAACACCTCTATCTCTTAATCTTGGTTTATAAATGCACCTTTTCATATATTTTTTACCAATATGTGGAAATATGGCTTTAAGAGACCTCTACCTTTTATCACCTTTTATTATAATTTTTCATCAACATGCTACGACTGCATTGCTTTACAGCTTTCTTCTTATATTAATGTGTTTTCATGAGCAATTTATCTATCTAATATAATATTTAGGCAGTCGTCATTAAGATGCTTAATGTACAGGGGATTTTGTTGTGAGTTATTTTGGTTTCCTTTTTATTGTTTAAATTATATACTGACATCTTGTGGTCAGAAATGGATAATACAGCCCGCTGGTCTTTGGTTGATTACTTCACCTGAATCACATTTATCAATTATTAACTACTATAAAAAGGACTCCAATACTCCTCCCTAATTAGCTCCGATGAAACCGACTTGACTCGGTGAAACGCGTCAGCCTTCACAGTTGAACTCTTCACCATGACCTAACACCTCCATCCTGTGTGTACGTGACCCTCTGTGCTCCGGCTTGGCCACGGATCCTTGGGTACGCGGCTCGCCGAAACCGGATGTGACGCAAGACCGCTCGCCACGGACTTGTCTGTCACCACCTGCAGATTTGGCTTGAGCAAACGCTAAACCGGACCACGCCGCTGGAAGCCTTCACAAGCAGCCGGGTCACTGCTATTTCACACACGCAGGTATGGATTCTTTCCATTTACTTTAAAGCACCTACATTCTCTGGCTTGGTGACACAAAAGACGCTTTTGCCCATTTCCCCATTACCTTTGGGATATACTCATATTTAATTACCTGACCGATCAGCAACCGCTTTACAAGTACCGCTCTACCTACATAGAGGAATCTTTCACCTGCTGCCACTGCATCGGTCTGGCTTTGAATGGACAAAACCTCCTATTGGAATCTACATCTTCCAGCCAATATCCACTCACTATACAATAGTAATCGGCCAAGTATTTGCATCTCCACTGCCTGGATCCATATTGTTTGAAGGGGCCCTTCTTCAGTTTGATCCATTGGTGATCACACACCTGGTTCACAACACATTATTTTTTCAATCCCTTTTTTCCACAGATTCCTATTTAGGAACATGGTAGGAAATTTGTGATCAGTTCATTGGAGGTGGCCTTCACTTTGTAGTTCATCAGCAGAATGTGCACTTCTTATCCATGGTTTACCGCTTAGGTCTGTTTGTGATATTGTCCACTGGTTGTACATGTTTTTATATTTTTAATGTGTATTGTGTTCATGCATGTTCTGTTTGTCCACCAGGCATAAGTGCTTTAATAAAAACGAGTTAAATTTTTCACTACAACTCAGCTTGCATATTGCATTTGTTGGAGCCTATATCTGATCTACCTTTTTGTTGGGGTCTGCGGTCTGTGAAGTGGTTCTTGAAGTATCTTGTCTTCACCACCTTTACAGACACTCTCACCTCATCTCTCTTTTTGTATGCATTCATATTTGATCAATAGGCATCCTACTGGCTACGTTTCAGCTGAGTGACTATTGATTCTCTACGTTATATGATACTTATCTAGAGGCCTCTATAGGAACCAACCTATTTTTGTTTTTCAAGTATAGACATTCAGCATGATATTTTCCCCATTGGGAACTATTGTTTTTAAAGTGTTCCTTTCGCTTTTTTCAGCGGTGTGTGTATATATATATATATATATATATATATATATACACAGTGGGTACGGAAAGTATTCAGACCCCCTTAAATTTTTCACTCTTTGTTATATTGCAGCCATTTGCTAAAATCATTTAAGTTCATTCTTCTTCCTCATGAATGTACACATAGCACCCCATACTGACAGAAAAACACAGAATTGTTGACATTGTTGCAGATTTATTAAAAAAGAAAAACTGAAATATCACATGGTCCTAAGTATTCAGACCCTTTGCTGTGACACTCATATATTTAACTCAGGTGCTTTCCATTTCTTCTGATCATCCTTGAGATGGTTCTACACCTTCATTTGAGTCCAGCTGTGTTTGATTATACTGATTGGACTTGATTAGGAAAGCCACACACCTGTCTATATAAGACCTTCCAGATCACAATGCATGTCAGAGCAAATGAGAATCATGAGGTCAAAGGAACTGCCTGAAGAGCTCAGAGACAGAATTGTGGCAAGGCACAGATCTGGCCAAGGTTACTAAAAGATTTCTGCTGCACTTAAGGTTCCTAAGAGCACAGTGGCCTCCATAATCCTCAAATGGAAGACGTTTGGGACGACCAGAACCCTTCCTAGAGCTGGCCGTCCGGCCAAACTGAGCTATCGGGGGAGAAGAGCCTTGGTGAGAGAGGTAAAGAAGAACCCAAAGATCACTGTGGCTGAGCTCCAGAGATGCAGTCAGGAGATGGGAGAAAGTTGTAGAAAGTCAACCATCACTGCAGCCCTCCACCAGTCGGGGCTTTATGGCAGAGTGGCCCGACGGAAGCCTCTCCTCAGTGCAAGACACATGAAAGCCTGCATGGAATTTGCTAAAAAACACCTGAAGGACTCCAAGATGGTGAGAAATAAGATTCTCTGGTCTGATGAGACCAAAATAGAACTTTTTGGCCTTAATTCTAAGCGGTATGTGTGGAGAAAACCAGGCACTGCTCATCACCTGTCCAATACAGTCCCAACAGTGAAGCATGGTGGTGGCAGCATCATGCTGTGGGGGTGTTTTTCAGCTGCAGGGACAGGACGACTGGTTGCAATCGAGGGAAAGATGAATGCGGCCAAGTACAGGGATATCCTGGACAAAAACCTTCTCCAGAGTGCTCTGGACCTCAGACTGGGCCGAAGGTTTACCTTCCAACAAGGCAATGACCCTAAGCACACAGCTAAAATAACGAAGGAGTGGCTTCACAACAACTCCGTGACTGTTCTTGAATGGCCCAGCCAGAGCCCTGACTTAAACCCAATTGAGCATCTCTGGAGAGACCTAAAAATGGCTGTCCACCAACGTTTACCATCCAACCTGACAGAACTGGAGAGGATCTGCAAGGAGGAATGGCAGAGGATCCCCAAATCCAGGTGTGAAAGACTTGTTGCATCTTTCCCAAAAAGACTCCTGGCTGTATTAGATCAAAAGGGGGCTTCTACTAAATACTGAGCAAAGGGTCTGAATACTTAGGACCATGTGATATTTCAGTTTTTCTTTTTTAATAAATCTGCAACAATTCTGTGTTTTTCTGTCAGTATGGGGTGCTATGTGTACATTCATGAGGAAGAAGAATGAACTTAAATGATTTTAGCAAATGGCTGCAATATAACAAAGAGTGAAAAATTTAAGGGGGTCTGAATACTTTCCGTACCCACTGTGTATATATATATATATATGTATATATATATATATATATATATATATATATATATATATATATATACATATATACATACAGTCAGGTCCATAAATACTGGGACATTGACATAATTCTAACCTTTTTTACTCTATGCACCACCACAATGGATTTGAAATGAAACAAAACAAGATGTGCTTTAACTGCAGACTTTCAGCTTTAATTTGAGGGTATTTGCATCCAAATCAGGTGAACGGTGTAAGAATTAAAACAGTTTGTATATGTGCCTCCCACTTTTTATGGGACAGATTAACAATCATAAATCAAACTTTCACTTTTTAATACTTGGTTGCAAATCCTTTGTAGTCAATTACAGCCTGAAGTCTGGAATGCATAGACATCACCAGATGCTGGGTTTCATCCCTGGTGATGCTCTGCCAGGCCTCTACTGCAACTGTCTTCAGTTCCTGCTTGTTCTTGGGGCATTTTCCCTTCAGTTTTGTCTTCAGCAAGTGAAATGCATGCTCAATCGGATTTAGGTCAGGTGATTGACTTGGCAATTGCATAACATTCTACTTCTTTCCCTTAAAAAACTCTTTGGTTGCTTTCCCAGTATGTTTCGGGTCATTGTCTATTTGCACTGTGAAGCGCCATCCAATGAGTTCTGAAGCATTTGGCTGAATATGAGCAGATAATATTGCCCGAAACATTTCAAAATCCATCCTGCTGCTTTTGTCAGCAGTCACATCATCAATAAATACAAGAGAACCAGTTCCATTGGCAGCCATACATGCCCACGCCATGACACTACCACCACCATGCTTCACTGATGAGGTGGTATGCTTTAGATCAGGCATGTCCAACCTGCGGCCCGGAACCACAGGCAATGCGGCCCACTGCCCCCTGACAATTTTTTTTTTTTTTTGCTGGGGAGGAAGGAAGGCGGGTCGGGGCACATTTAACACAACTGAAGGGATCATCCTCTAGTTGTGTTAAATTAGTGCTTGAGGGAGGGGGGGGCACAGCAGTGCGGGAAGGGTGCGGCGTCATTTTAATACTTATATACCTTAACTATAGTATATATTTTATGCGGCCCGAGAAATTTTTCCTACACTCAATGTGGCCCAGAGAAGCCAAAAGGTTGGACACCCATGCTTTAGATCATGAGCAGTTCCTTTCCTTCTCCATACTCTTCTCTTCTCATCACTCTGGTACAAGTTGATATTGGTCTCATCTGTCCATAGGATGTTGTTCCAGAACTGTGAAGGCTTTTTTAGATGATGTTTGGCAAACTCTAATCTGGCCTTCCTGTTTTTGAGGCTCACCAATGGTTTACATCTTGTGGTGAACCCTCTGTATTCACTCTGGTGAAGTCTTCTCTTGATTGTTGACGTTGACACACATACACCTACCTCCTGGAGAGTGTTCTTGATCTGGCCAACTGTTGTGAAGGGCGTTTTCTTCACCAGGGAAATAATTCTTCGGTCATCCACCACAGCTGTTTTCCGTGGTCTTCCAGGTCTTTTGGTGTTGCTGAGCCCACCAGTGCATTCTTTCTTTTTAAGGATGTTCCAAACAGTTGATTTGGCCACACCTAATGTTTTTGCCATCTCTCTGATAGGTTTGTTTTGTTTTTTCAGCCTAATGATGGCTTGCTTCACTGATGGTGACCGCTTTTTGAATTTCATATTGAGAGTTGACAGCAACAGATTCCAAATGCAAATAGCACATTTGAAATTAGCTCTGGACCTTTTATCTGCTCCTTGTAAATGGGATAATGAGGGAATAACATACACATGGCCATGGAACAGCTGAGCAGCCAATTGTCCCATTACTTTTGGCCCCTTAAAAAGTGGGAGGCGCATATACAAACTGTTGTAATTCCTACACCTTTCACCTGATCTGGATGTAAATACCCTCAAATTAAAGCTGAAAGTCTGCAGTTAAAGCACATTGTGTGTTTAATTTCAAATCCATTGTGGTGGTGTATAGAGCCAATAAGATTAGAAATGTTTTGATGTCCCAATATTTATGGACCTGACTGTGTATGGTATGTATGTATATATATATATATATATATATATATATATATTTTTTTTTAATAGAAGTGTACTATTTACAATGTCCATAGACCTATTTTAACCCTAAGGGCTCTTTCACACGGGCGGTCTGATCAGATCCGCCTGTCAGTTTTTTAGGCAGATCTGATCGGATCCTCCATGCAGCTCTATGGGGCAGCAGATGTCAGCGGAGACACCTCCGCTGCCACCCGCTGCCATCCGTATCCGATCCTGTCCGTGAAATCTGGACGGATGGAAACCCTATTTTTCCATCCGTTCAGGTATCGGATCGGATGAGAGCGGACAGGCGGTCCGCTCTCATCCGATCCCCCATAGAGAGCAGCGGGGGCTGTGACACCTCCCTCTCCGCACTGCAAGCGGAGACGGAGCTGTCATCCGCCGGCTCAGCGGGGATCGCGGATCGATCCCCGCTGAGCAGCACGTATCCGCCTACGGAGGCGGACCGTGTGAAAGAGCCCTTATGCTAAAATTAAAAAATTCAAGTTCAAACACAATTTATGCCATACACATTTATTCTTAAAGAGTATCCCATCCTAGATTGCCTGTAAACTCATGGCAGCCTAAGTCTCTGATATATTTCCAAGACACGGTTACAGGCACAGGAGGTATTTGATCAAATTCAAAGTTCAACATAGCTGGACAGTAAAGTTTTGAATGTGGATCAAGCCACAGATGCAGTTTGGAGCTCGAATTTGGATAATCAGTGACAGAATGTTGATTTGTTTTAGAAAGGGATTCACTTAGGCATTAAAATTAAGTAGGCGCACATCATATTCACCGGTGATGATCTCCAGATAAGTTTCTTCTGCCGGCACTGTTTTACTTTCAGCCTAAATTAATAAGTCTGAGATTCTTTTTAAAACTAGCCTTGTTTTTTTCTTCATCATGTGTTTTTTGTTAGATGCATCATGCCATGAGTTACAGTAACTCCATTGAAGGGCTTGCTGGTTCATTTTGGTTTCACTATAGCCTTTCCACATGGGTACTTCTGAAGCCATACAAAACAGAACTCATGCTTTCCATATCTTGCAATAAAAAGCGCTAACAATCTTGATATTGCTGGATGCACTTTTAATATATGGCTGTGATTTTTAAGCTGTATAGGTAACATGTACCAGCTGTTTTGGATGTACATTTCCATCACTGTCCTCCCTGCCATAGCTGCTTTATACCAGAAACTGTGGTTCAGATTTTCTGATCATGAAATAATTTAATACAAAGTCTGCCTGACAAATGTGTGCTGTGTAAACACCCAGCGCAAGTATAGACATGTCAGTTACCCTGAATTTTACCCTTCGTTCTCATTTGTAGTATCATGTCCTGCCACCAAACCTGTTTTAGGATTTCAATTGGTGTGCAGGAGATAATGGTAGATTTATATAGAATAAAATTGCAAGAAATTTTCACTTGGAAGACAGTACAAACATGCTGGGACACACCAAATATTGATTTGATTTGGGTTTATCTTAATCGTACACAACACAGGACTTGTACCTATAGACCATGGGGTTTTATGCAGGATACCTTAAGGTGGCAAAAAGCTTGCTAAGGCTGCCTCTAGATAAGAGCAGAAGATCCCAGGAGCCGCACATCAGAACAAGACCTGCTGTGTGTAGACAAGTGGCAGTCTCAGCCTGGACCTGGCAGGCCACATGCTCCAATGCGTTTCACTACACCCACTGAAGCTTACTCATGGGGATAGACAAGGCCTTTAGCGTGTAGCTATGTAACCCTGTCTACTACTCCAGCTTTTTGCTTTTGTCTTTAGGTGATGAACCAGTTTTCCTCTGGAAAAATATTTTTTTATCCACTGAATTTCTTTGCTCTGAAACTTCTAACAAGATCTAGCTGCTTACTGCTTATAGTTGCATAGCAGTTTCCGCATCAGTTAGGGCTCGTTTACATTAATGGTGCCCTCTGACAAGTGATCCGTGTTGCATGCAGTTGTGGGGAAGCCCCATTCAGTTGAATGGGTCAGGTCTGGCAGGCAATACAGCCTGCAGAGCATGACTTGATAATTTTTGCAGAGCGGCTTAAAGCAGTAGTAAACCACACCAAATGTATTTTTTTTTAAGCCATGCAAGGCTAAGCATATGCATACTAGCACATTATGAAATACTTACCTTATAATGAAGCCCTCCAGCGGTGTGCTGTCATCGCTGAGAGTGTTTTCATCTTCACTGGTCTTCCTTCCAGGTACACGTGTTCTGGCTGTCTGATTTTCCACGCCGCAATGACATCACTCCCACGCATGTGTGTGGGGGTCACAGACTGCGGCACGGGTTCTGAAGGGAAGGCACAGGTATGCCCTTCAGAGTTTATCCGCTGGTGACATCACCGGCTGCATGCAGTGTGAATATCCCCTAAACAGTGCAGGTTTAGGAGATAATCATGGTACCCACAGTTAAGCCTTATTATAGGCTTACCTGTAGGTATAAGTGCAAAAAAGTTTACTTCCACTTTAAGGCTGAGCGGTAAAAATGTGGCTTAACCTTGTGTGTTTACCTCCACCCAACCACAAGTGTACTTCACAGGGCTGTCCTGTAATGTTGCTCACCTAATCTGACTCTAGCTCGGGCATGCACTATGTGACCTATCTGACAAAAGCAGATTTCTCTGCTGCTTTGTTCTTTGGAACTTCTTAAACCTTTAAACCAAAAAAATCAAATTTTCTTGGTATATCATGGAAATGCAGCACCCAGTAAATCCTAATCCTGGAAAAGAAAAACGAATATTCAAAACCGTGCACAATCCCACATAGCACCAAAATAGCACCTGTTAGACTATATATACATTTGAAAAACTGTAAAAATATATACATCAAACCTTATGATCACAAACCAAAATATTGAATTGTGAATAGTCCAACCAACTCCATATTATTGTACATAGAAAATAAAAATTTTGAAAAGTTAAATCCACACCCAGAGTCCAAATAAAGCCCAAAAATGGAAACGTCATATAAAACTTGTGTCCTGAAATAAGACATACACTGCTCCCAAATCTCCAGGCCACCAAAAGTGCCAACTTCTTATTTGAAAAACGTAATCTCTATGTGGTAAAGGGATCAAATACACTTCTTCTTAGAATGCACAGCTTACCTGCGGCAGAAGGTGCAGCCATCACTGGGGTCACCGGGTGGGTCACCTGTGAGGTCACTGGCAGGGTTTACCTCATTGTGACCCCATCCTGACCCTTCCAGGTGAATCCAGTAATGGCCACACCTTTTGCTGCAGGTTAGCTGTTCAATCTAAGAAGAAGTGTGTTTAATCTCTTTACCACATAGAGATGAAGTATTTCCGGAGACCGGTCCCAAAATTGAAAGAGAAGCACATGGTGTATAGTGTGTCCAGTGTGGCTTAATTCTCCATAGAAGCATACTTTTTCTCTCCTAATATGTTTTCAACCTCCAAACCAAGGCTTAGTGACTCTTTCTATGGCAAGCTATGGCCTTCCAAGTCCATCAAAGCTATCCAGGCACCCTCCTTACAATGAAGGGGGGCCTCCACTTATCGAAGCAGGTGAAAGTCAGTGGGAATGTGACAGTCTGTATCCAAGACATCCGCAATCTCTGGATCTAATCTAAATAGAGTTTCTATCTCTGCCCTTTTCTCGCTTTTTGCTTTCCAATTTGTCAGTTTGAGACCACTTCTGACTCATGAACCCAGGGCATTCATGTATCAGGTACCGGGACGAGCTTCTACTGAATGACTCCTAAGCCATGACCATGTCTGCCAATTTAAGAAGGTTTTTGCCTCCAATGAAGATCCTTCTTTGACTGCTAGGCAAGATAGAAAAGGGTCAGGGTGATTTTCATTGCACCAAATTGGCCCAGAACAAGGCCCAAGTATCTGAGATTTTGGTTTGGGCTCTTTAGCTCTTGTTTTTCTTGTTGGTCTGTTGACAGTTTGTTTTGCTATATTGTTGCCCACCCTGTAATTTATTGCTTGGTTACATGCCATGATCTATATAAATACATTTCTGTGTCCTGTAAAGATATTAGAACTTTTGACTTGCCTGTAATTTCTTTATTTTAGAGTACAGCACACAGACCCTTGCCCTCTGTGTCTTGATCTCTTTTTATTGCTTGATAAAAACTGTCATCTCATGAAGTGAGCAGGGTTATTTGGGTTCACTGTAGGGGTGGCCCTAATAAATTTTGTGACTGTGTCCAATCGCCCTAAATCTGATAAGTTAAAATTCCTATTTTTTCTGTTTTGTGCATTTTGTAGGTTGGTAATTTTTGATGATTTTGAATGACTAATCGCAAACCTAAACCATGAGCTGTCCAATTTGAGTGGATAGAAAGTTCCTGTAAGCTCCAGCACTGCTGTCACAGGGCTTTCTATTTAGAGCTTAGGCAGGTTAGTGGGAAGTGCAGAAATTGTAAGTATCAGTAGCAAAAAAGGTGGGCTTTTAAGAAAACCCCTTATGCAAAGAAGGTGAGCTTTTAGGAACACCCATTTTCTTTTTTTATACATCATGGGACACAGAGCCATATTCATTACCATATGGGTTATGCGCCACCTTCAGGTGAATGGACACTGGCAACCAATCAGACAGGAAGTTCCCCTATATAACCCCCCCCTACACACTCCTCCTTTTCACCAGACTCTCCACACTTTTTTTATGTTTTCTCAAAGAAGAAAGAAGATTATGCTACGTACCCCGATCAAAGATCTCGGAATCGAAGGGGTTAGCAATCGGATTCATCCAAAAAAGTCTTAGGCTAAAAGGATGGTACCTGAGCCTCGGGAAAGCAGATACGAGGTTTTGCCTGTGACTTTGTCCTTCTTAGGCACTGGACCTTGAAATCCGGACCCTTGGTAAAAACAATCCCAAAGGCAGTGTGGCAGGCTGCTCTGCAGGTCCAAGGGAGTGGCCCCTCAAAAACAAGGGGACCCAGTCCTTGAAGGCCGGCAAGTGACAAAGCTCACCGTGAAGGGTGAAGATTGGATTCTTGTTACAAGACAGAATCCTGCAGTGGGACTGGTAAGTCCACTTTAAAAATATTTGTAAAGATGTTTTTATGCACTGTTTCCTTAAAAGATAACAGATACCGGGTGCCATGTTGGTCTCTGCCAGGAACAATGGGTGTATTAGCTAGGTTAAAGCACACTTTGTTTAAACATATTTTGCTTTTTGTGTGCAAAGCAGTGGGTGTATCAGTAGTGTCATACTACATCTTGTTTGTTTAAACATACAGTATCTCACAAAAGTAAGTACACCCCTCACATTTTTATATATTTTCATGTGACAACACTGAAGAAATGATACTTTGCTACAAAGTAAAGTAGTGAGTGTACAGCTTGTATAACAGTGTAAATTTGCTGCCCCCTCAAAAAAACTCAACACACAGCCATTAATGTCTAAACCACTGGCAACAAAAGTGAGCACCCCTCTAAGTGAAAATGTCCAATTGGGGCCCAATCAGCCATTTTCCCTCCATGGAATGCTGTGAATCGTTAGTGTTAAAAGGTCTCAGGTGTGAGAGGTGGGGAGCAGCTGTGTTAAATTTGGTGTTATCACTTTCACTCTCTCATACTGGTCACTGGAAGTTCAACATGGCACCTCATGGTAAACAACTCTGAGGATCTGAAAAAAGAATTGTTGCTTAGCATAAAGATGGCCTAGGCTGTAAGAAGATTGCCAAGACCCTGAAACTGAGCTGCAGCTTGGTGGCCAAGACCATACAGCGGTTTAACAGGACAGGTTCCACTCAGAACAGGCCTTGCCATGATTGACCAAAGAAGTTGACTGCACATGCTCAGCATCATATCCAGAGGTTGTCTTTGGGATATAGACATAGGAGTGCTGCCAGCATTGCTGCAGAGGTTGAAGGGGTGGGGGGGGGGTCAGCCTGTCAGTGCTCAGACCATACGATGTACACTGCATCAAATTGGTCTGCATGGCTGTCGTCCCAGAAGGAAGCCTCTTCTAAAGATGATGCACAAGAAAGCCTGTAAAATGTTTGCTGAAGACAAGCGGACTAAGGAAATGGATTACTGGAACCATGTCCTGTGGTCTGATGAGACCAAGATAAACTTATTTGGTTCAGATGGTGTCAAGTGTGTGTGGCGGCAACCAGGGGAGGAGTAGAAAGACAAGTGTGTCTTGCCGACAGTCAAGCATAGTGGTGGGAGTGTCATGGTCTGGGGCTGCATGAGTGCTGGCTGCACTGGGGAGCTACAGTTCATTAAGGGAACCATGAATACCAACTTGTACTGTGACATATTGAAGCAGAGCCTGGGCCGCAGGGCAGTATTACAACATAGCATCCTAAAACACACCTCAAAGACGACCACTGCCTTGCTATAGAAGCTGAGGGTAAAGGTGATGGACTGGCCAAGCATGTCTCTAGACCTAAACCCTAAAGAAGCTGAGGGTAAAGGTGATGGATTGGCCAAGCATGTCTCCAGACCTAAACACTATTGAGCACCTGTGGGGCATCCTCAAACAGAAGGTGGCTGGAGGGATCAGAGGGCAGCAGCAGAGCAGCAGCTGTGGTGTATGTTTACTGGCACAGACAGGTTCTATATCTTTTGGATAATCCGTGCTGTGTGTGATAAGCTGTATAGCTTGGCACAAGCCTTGAGTACACTAAAGTTAGTACCTCAAGTTTGTCTTGCCTAAGAGCAATGTCTGCCCGAAAAAGGACTGGGGGGGCACTATGATGCCACCGTCAGGCCTTGAAAGTCCTAGACGTGCTTCCTCTGTGTCTACTCCCCCTGAGGAGCCAGAGGTGATTAGCCAATCTGAGCCATTACAGTTGTCAGGCATAGTAGCTACTCCTAGTACTTCTGTCGCAACCTACGTCACTAAGGACTATTTGGCATCGTCTTTAGCCAGCCTTGAGGGTAAGATTGCTGCCATGATTGCAGCATCGCAAGGAGGGAGGAAACCTGATAGATCCCCCTCACCTGAGCCACCACCTGAATTAGTTAAGGATTGGGCAGAGGATGTGGAAGAAGCAACTGTGGAGGACCCTATAGAAGGTCAAGCTGAATCCACTTCTGGGGAGTCAGGATCTGAGGAGTCATACCCAGCCTCTCAATCCCAGAGATTGGTAATTCAGCCTCTTACTGAAATGGTCTGGTTTGGATACAAATTTCCTCCCTTAGAGATGTCTGAAATCTTTTTCCTCTCTATGCTCATTGCGCCCTCCTCATAGTCCCCACGCTTTTCCCTTACATCTGCTCTTGGAGCAGGTAATGTATGCTAATTGGGATCATCCTGATAGGATTTCTGTTCCTCCTAAAAGGTTTTCACTATTGCATCCCTATGGAGGAAAAATTCACTAAAAAAAATGGAGTATACCCACTGTGAATGCTGCCATTTCTTCAGTTAACAAAAGTTTAACTTGTCCTGTAGATAATGCCCAGGTTTTTAAAGATCCAGCTGATAAGAAGTTGGAATATTTACTAAAAGCCTCCTTTTGCTGTTGCAGAGTCTGCGTTACAACCAGCAGTGGCAGCTATTGGAGTTTGTCAGTCTTTAAAAGACTGTATTAAGCAATGTCCAGGACGATTCCTTCTCAAGTAGTGTCTGTGGAAGATTTGGCAGATCTACCTCGCACTTTGTTTTACAGTGGATGCTCTTAAAGACTCCATACAGCACATTTCACTCCATTCCAGCTGATAAGAAGTTGGAATCTTTACTTAAAGCCTCATTTGCTGTTGCAGGGTCTGCGTTACAACCAGCAGTGGCAGATATAGGGGTTTGTCAGTCTCTAAAAGATTGTATTAAGTGAGTGTTCAGGACGGTCCCTTCTTAACCACTTGCCGACCGGCGCACGACTCTTTACTGCGGCGGTCAGCCCCTTACAGGCAAAGCGACGTAGTACTACGTCGCTAGCGTGTAAGGGTTTTAGGAGCGAGCGCGCGCCGCCGGAGGCGCTCTCCCGCGCAGTCACAGACCCCCCCCCCGCGCGTGTGCCCGGCGGACCCGATGTCCGCCGAGCACTCGCGATCTTCCGTTACACCGGAAGAAAGGCAGGCGGCTAATGTAAACAAAGCCGCCTGTCATTCTTCCCTGTGTAAGAATGGTGATCAAACGGTTCTACTATGTAGGACCGTTGATCACTGTTCTTACACATGTAGCCACAGCCAATCACAGTTAGAAACATGCCCCTAGGGACACACTAAACCCCTCCCTCTCCAATAAAGTTAACCCCTTCACTGCCAGTGTCATTTTTACAGTAACAGTGCATATGTATAGCACTGATTACTGTAATAATGTCACTGGTAACCCCAAAAGTGTCAAAAATGTCAGTCAAGGGTCCGATCTATCCACCGCAATGTCGCAGTCCCGCAAAAAAAATCGCAGATCGCCGCCATTACGCGTTAAAAAAAAAACAACAAAAATGACAAAAATATTTCCCTTTTGTTAAACGCAATAACTTTTGCGCAAACCAATCAAAATACGCTTTTTGCGATTTTTTTTTTTTTACCAAACATATGGTAAAAAAAAATTGGCCTAAAATGTTAAAAAATTTAGATTTTTACATTTTTTTGGGGGGGAATTTCATATAAAAAAAATGTGAAAAATATTATTTTTTCAAAATTGTCGCTCTTTTTTTGTTTATAGCGAATGATCAAAAAATCGCACAGGTGATCAAATACCACCAAAAGAAAGCTCTGTTTGTGGGGAAAAAAGGACGTCAAATTTGTTTAGGTACAGCGTCGCATGACCTCGCAATTGTCCGTTAAAATCACGCAGTGCCAAATCGCAAAATACCCCCTGGTCAGGAAGGGGGTAAAATCTTCCGGGCTTAAGTGGTTAAGTAGAGTCTGTGGAAGTTTTGACAGATCTACCTCGCACTTTGTTTTGCAGTGGATGCTCTTAAAGACACTATACAGCAGATTTCCCAGTTTGCTCTTTTAACAGTGCATTTGCGCAGAATCCTTTGGCTAAAAAGCTGGTCTGTGGAATTAGTGTAAAAAGTTGCTGGCTGGCTTTCCCTTTCATGCAGAATGCCTTTTTGATGATGTGGATAAGTATATCCAAAGTACTTTGAAGGGGAGGAGTGCGTTGCTACTTGTTAGGAGGAAAAGCAAAGGTTCTTCTTTTAATATTTCCAGCACTTACACTCCTGGTGCTTCTAATCCAGGCAGTTGCAATGGCCCCAGCCGTCTGGTAGAACTAAGCCTTCAGGGCAAGAACAAAAGAAACCCTGGGCCCAGAGATCTACCAAACCTACCTCCAAGCCTACCTTGTGAAGAGATGCCCCCACACGGGTTGGATGGGGGGAAGGTTACTACGGTTCTCAAAACTCTAGGTAGAAAAAATTCAGGACAACTGGGTTATTTCCATCATCTCGCAGGGATTCAAACTGGAATTTCGGGTGTTCCCGCATCCTCGGTTTGTAAAACCGAACATACCTGCAGATCCTCTAAAACAGTGGTTCTCAACTCATGTCCTCAGGACTAGGGATGGTCGAACTTTTGAAAAGTTCGGTTCGACCAGAACACCCGAATTTCCTGAAAGTTCGGTTCGGATTCCAGAACCCCATTGAAATCAATGGGACCCGAACTTTTGGAATCAAAAAACACAATTTTGAAGCCCTAAAACCCAATAAATGCCCCTAAAAAGTGCCTAGGGTTCTGGGTCATGCCCCAGGGACTATTAATCACACAAAAAAGTTCTTAAAAATTGTCATTTTTGATAGAGAGCCAATTATTGAAAAAATTATTGAAAAAAAAAGAGATTTCTTAGGATTTAGTGTCTGGGGGGGTCTAAAAAGTGTACCTGTGAAGTTTCAGCTCTGTAGCATGTCCAGAACCAGGAAAAAAAAGGTTGTTTGTATTAGAATTAATATAGAACAGGGATATGGCTCTGCTATTTTCACACCTTGCCGGTTTTGTAGCAAGCATTTTTTTGGGCATTTTTTGGGGGTCTTTGGAGGCAGGCATAACATCAGAACTTCTGTGTAGGGGTATATATACACACACACATGTATGTATATATACACATACACATATATAGGTGTGAAAGTAGCAGAAACCTATGCTTGCACTAATGAAATAATTAACATCCATATGGCTTCTCTGCTATCACACCTATATGTGTGTATGTGTATAAATACATATAAGTGTGTGTGTATATATACCCCTATACAGAAGTTCAGATGTTTTGCCTTCCTCCAAAGACCCCCAAAAAATGCCCAAAAAAATCGCCTGCTGCGAAAACACACCAGGGCGTTTTTGTAGCTGGTGTTTTTTTGGGCATTTTTTGGGCGTTTTTGGATGCAGGCATAACATCTGAACTTCTGTGTTGGGGTATATATACACACACCCATGTATGTATATATACACACATATAGGTGTGAAAGTAGCAGAAACCTATGCTTGCGCTAATGAAATAATTAACACCCATATGGCTTCTCTGCTATCACACCTATATGTGTGTATGAATACATATAATTGTGTGTGTATATATACCCCTATACAGAAGTTCAGATGTTTTGCCTGCCTCCAAAGACCCCAAAAAAATGCCCAAAAAAAACGCCTGTTAATGATTTCATTAGTGCAAGCATAGGTTTCTGCTACTTTCACACCTATATGTGTGTATGTGTATATATACATACATGGGTGTGTGTATATATACCCCTACACAGGAGTTCAGATGTTATGCCTGCCTCCAAAGATGCCCAAAAAAATGCCCAAAAAAACGCCAGCTACAAAAACACGCAGGTGTGTTTTTGCAGCAGGCGTTTTTTTGGGGGTCTTTGGAGGCAGGCAAAACATCTGAACTTCTGTATAGGGGTATATATACACACACACTTATATGTATTTATACACATATAGGTGTGATAGCAGAGAAGCCATATGGCTGTTAATTATTTCATTAGCGCAAGCATAGGTTTCTGCTACTTTCACACACATATATGTGTATATGTATATATACATACATGGGTGTTTGTATATATACACCCCTACACAGAAGTTCAGATGTCATGCCTGACTCCAAACATGTCCTCAAAAAAGCCCTATAAACGCCTGCAGCAAAAAGCAGGGTGACAGGCGAGAAGCCATATCGCTGTTCTATAAGTGCCCTAAGAGAAACGATCTTTTCTCTATAGCGGTCACCCTGACATGGAAGGGTTTTGTCACCCTGCCATAGCAGTCAGTCAGTTAACCCTACACTACACTACGGTCCCCTTACACTTAACACTTTCCCTACAAAAACTAGATTATTAAATCTAACTATAGTGGAAAATAGTACCCTAACTACACTAGATATCCCTTTCCTCATACTAAAAATTGCTAAATGACACTTTGAAGCAGAAGTAACAGAACTGCTTCCACTCTCTTCCACGTCCCTGTATTACAATGCTAGGAATTTGGCGGGGCTATCTTATATACTGGAGGGCGTATTCACTAATGATTGGCCTATGGACCCCCTAGTCACTTCAATCACATTCCTAGCATTCTCCTGCCCCCTCAATTGGCTTTTACTGATGGTTCTGGTCCAATCAGGGGCTTTTAAAGCCCATTTTCTGTCCCATTGCATTTTGGTCAGTTCTGGTTGCCGAATTCCGAACTTTTTCAGCAAAAAGTTCGGAATTCGGCCGAACCTCGAACAGTCGATGTTCGGGTCGAACCGATGGTCAACCCGAACCGTTCGATCATCCTTACTCAGGACCCACTAACAGGCCAGATTTTAGGTATTACACTGAGGAGATGCAGACTCTTGCAGACTACTGCAATCCACTGAGCAGCAAATGATACCACCTGTGATGTATTTCAGTTATCTTGAAAACCTGGCCTGTTAGTGGGTCCTGAGAACTGGATTTGAGAACCACTGCTCTAAAAAGATCTCTCTTTCGGGCTTTGGACCAGTTAGGGTCCCAAAGAGGTGATTACAGAAGTTCTGGAGGATGAAGGATTCAGGGTTTTTTACTCAAATCTTTTCGTAGTCCCCAAGTTGAATGGAGATGTGAGACCTAATCTGGATCTCAAAGCTCTGAACCAGTTTCTGAACATTTGTACTTTTTGTATAGAGTCAATTCATTCAGTCATGGCCTCCCTACAGGGAGAAGGATTTCTAGCATTTATAGACATCATGGATGCATATATTCATGTGCCTATATTTCAGGCCCATCAAAGGTTTTTGAAGTTTACAGTAGAAAAACCGCCCTTTTCAGTTTATGGCCCTGCCCTTCGGGTTGGCCACGGCTCCAAGAGTGTTCACAAAGATCCTAGCTCCCGTATTGGCCGCTCTAGGGTCTCAAGGAATATCAGTGATAGGATATTGAAACGATCTATTACTAATAGATCGATTGGCTTTGGCTCTAAGCCAAAATATTTTCCAAACAGTACAATTCTTGAAATGTCTGGGTTGGATCCTGAACTTGGAAAAGTCAGCATTACAACCGTTCCAGCATCTGGAATATCTGGATTTCCTTGTGGACACAATACAGGCAAAGATATTCTTGCCATCAAGAAAAGTCACAGACCTGAAGGATCTGGTTTGATCCGTAAGAAGGCAAAAGAATCCTGTATTTCTTTGCACAAAGTTATTAGGGAAGATGGTGTCTACATTTGAAACAATTCCCTATGCTAAGTTTCATGCCAGACCCTTACAGAACAATATTCTGTCAGCATGGACCAGAAAGGTCCAGTTTCTAGACTGGTGCTTGTCTCTTGTACCAAGAGTACATCAGAGTCTAAGTTAGTGGTTGTTAACCAGAAATTTGGAAAAAGGGAAAGTAGTCTGGAAAGTAGTGACTACAGATGCAAGTCTCTCTGGTTGGGGGGGCGGTTCTGGAGGAAGCCACTGTCCAAGGGAAGTGGTTTTGGGTATAGAAAAGTCTCCCTATCAATATCTTTGAAATCCGAGCAGTCTGTTGGGCTTTAAAGTACTGGACGCCCAGACTTTGGGGTCACCCTGTCCGGGCACAATCTGACAATGCCACAGCTGTGGCTTATATCAACCATCAGGGAGGCACCAAAAATCCATCAGCCCAGAAAGAGGTGGATATCATCCTATTCTGGACAGAGAAGTTTGTTCCATGCCTGTCAGCGGTTTTCATTCCAGGAATAGAAAACTGGCAGGCAGACTTTCTGAGTCGTCATCAGATGTTTCCGGGGGAATGATACTTACACCCCGAGATTTTTGCATCGATCTGCCAACGCTGGGGGGTACCAGATGTACATCTGTTAGAATCCAGGTTTATCAACAAGTTGAAGAGATTTGTGTCTAGGACCAGGGATCTACTCGCAGTCAGAGTGGATGCTTTGGTGACTCCTTGGGAGGAGATTTCCCTGATCTATGCCTTTCATCCAGTTCAGCTGCTACCAGCTAGTAGGAAAACTAGTAATCCTGGTAGCTCCAGCATGGCCGAGGAGGGTTTGGTATGCACAAATTCAAAAATTGGCTTTGACAAGGCCTTGGGTTCTTCCAGTTCGTCTGGACCTACTCTCTCAAGGTCTGATATTCCACCCTGCTTTACAGTCTCTAAATTTGACGGCTTGGCTATTGAAGCCTTAATTTTGAAGGAGCGGGGTATCTCTGGCCCTGCAGTTTCTACCCTGAATAATGCTAAAAATCCAGTCTCGAGAATCATTTATTACAGAGTCTGGAAATCATACATTACCTGGTATGAAGCCAGGAAACGGCATCCCCGCAAGTATATTATAAGGAGAATTCTAGCCTTCTTGCAAATAGGAGTAGATATTAAATTAGCCTTGAGCACTATTAAGGGTTAAATTTCAGCCTTGTCGTTTTTTTCCCAGAAACCGATCGCTTCGCATTCCTTGGTTCAAACCTTCGTCCAAGGGATGTTACGTACGCTTCCACCAGCGAAGCCACCATTGTGTCCTTGGGATCTAAATGTGGTGTTGCCAGTTTTACAGAAACAGCCTTTTAAGACCATGGGGCATATTCCCCTGGTTCAATAAACTGCAGTCATTGAGCATGGACTCCCATATTGTTGAGTGGATTAGGCAGTGGCTGAGTGACAGACAACAGAGGGTTGTAGTCAATGGAGAACATTCAGAACAAGGTCATGTTACCAGTGGGGTACCTCAGGGATCTGTACTGGGACCAATTTTGTTTAATATCTTCATAAGTGATATTGCAAAAGGCCTTGATGGTAAGGTTTGTCTTTTTGCTGATGACACAACGATATGTAACAGGGTTGATGTTCCTGGAGGGAAACGCCAAATGGAAAAGGATTTAGGAAAACTAGAAGAATGGTCAGAACTCTGGCAACTGAAATTTAATGTGGATAAGTGCAAGATAATGCACCTGGGACGTAAAAACCCAAGGGCAGAATATAGAATATTTGACACAGTCCTGACCTCAGTATCTGAGGAAAGGGATTTAGGAGTAATTATTTCAGAAGACTTAAAGGTGGGAAGACAATGTAATAGAGCAGCACGAAATGCCAGCAGAATGCTTGGATGTATAGGGAGAGGTATAAGCAGTAGAAAGAGAGAAGTGCTTATGCCGCTGTACAGAACACTGGTGAGACCTCACTTGGAGTATTGTGCGCAGTACTGGAGGCCACATCTC
Organism: Pelophylax lessonae; assembly: GCF_965119305.1. Lineage (NCBI taxonomy): Eukaryota > Metazoa > Chordata > Amphibia > Anura > Ranidae > Pelophylax > Pelophylax lessonae. Next base: position 643,656,925 of record NC_138769.1, read on the forward strand.
CAGAAGGATATAGATACTCTAGAGAGAGTTCAGAGAAGAGCTACTAAACTAGTACATGGATTGCAGGAAAAAACTTACCAGGAAAGGTTAAAGGACCTTAACATGTATAGCTTGGAAGAAAGAAGAGACAGAGGGGATATGATAGAAACTTTTAAATACATAAAGGGAATCAACTCGGTAAAGGAGGAGAGCATATTTAAAAGAAGAAAAACTACCACAAGAGGACACAGTTTTAAATTAGAGGGGCAAAGGTTTAAAAGTAATATGAGGAAGTATTACTTTACTGAGAGAGTAGTGGATGCATGGAATAACCTTCCTGCAGAAGTGGTAGCTGCAAATACAGTGAAGGAGTTTAAGCATGCATGGGATAGGCATAAGGCTATCCTTCATATAAGATAGGGCCAGGGACTATTCATAGGATTCAGATATATTGGGCAGACTAGATGGGCCAAATGGTTCTTATCTGCCGACACATTCTATGTTTCTATGTTTCTTCTGACCAAGAAACTGGTATTTTCGATTGAGATATCTTCAGCCAGAAGAGTATCAGAACTAGGGGCTCTTTCTTGTAAATTAAATTTGCCAGGTTATTATCCAGGCATATGGTTTGAAAGGGAAGACACTCTCTACCAGAAGAGTAGCTGCCTCTTGGGCAGTTCACCATCAAGCTTCTATTGGTCAGATTTGCAAAGCCCTGACTTGGTCGTCAGGGCATACGTTCACTCGTTTTTATCGAGTGGATGTTAGGGCCCAGGAGGAGTCTGCATTTGGTCGCAGTGTTCTGCAGGCAGCTGTGTAGATCTTTTGTGGTCTGATAGCTGTATTTATGGTGTCCCCCCCTCCCCTCAGATGCATTGCTATGGGACTTCGCATATGGTAATTAATATGGCTCTGTGTCCCATGATGTACGAAAAATAAATAGGGATTTTTTTTACTACAGCTTACCTGTAAAATCCATTTCTTGGTGTACAACATGGGACACAGAGGTCCTTCCCCTCTTGTATGGGGCCTTTTTATTGCTTGCTACAAAACTGATGTACTTCCTGTGTAGGAGGGGTTATATAGAGGATTTCCTGTCTGATTGGTTGCCAGTGTCCATTCACCAGAAGGTGGTGTATAACCCATATGGTAATGAATATGGCCCTGTGTCCTATGATGTACTCCAAGAAGTTGATTTTACAGGCAAGCTGTAGTAAAAAAATCCATATACTTTGCCCTAAATTGGCCAGCTGACAGGTTTACTTTATAAGGATATCTGAGTTATGATGTTACCAGCAGAACCCTGCTAAGAAAACCCACTGCCTTCAGGGTAAATTGTGAACTACATTTTTAGTCTGCTAAGATTTATAATTGTGATTCCCAGTAAAACAACATTTAAAAAATATCTAAAGCCACTTAAAGTATATCTAAAGCTTTTTTTTTTTTTTATTCTAGATAAAGTAGGGAAATCCACAGGTTTGTCTATTCTAATGGCCAGAAAAAAATTAATAGTCTGGTCAATAGAATGCATTCATCCCAAACGCATGAACGTGCATAAATGCCCATGCAATAATAGGAAAAAAAAAAAGACATCCAAAAGAATACAGCCTAGTTGCGTTTTGGTGACACCTCAAAATCTTGGATACAACCTCATTTTCTTTCCCATTGGTGATTAAGACAACTAGAGAGCATGATCTCCCTGCCCCTCACCACCTCACCATTCTATCTAAATCTTTAAATTAGATTGCCTTAAGTTATACTTTAGACCTGGGAAGTGTAAGCACTAAGAGAAGGGTGATGATTGTTGGTAACGGTTTATTTTGGCAGATCAACAGGGTTCCCCAAGTATAACTTCATCCATCAGCTTTCCTATACATCCTCCAACCCAAATTTATGGTAGTTCTAGGTGGAACTATTCTTTGTATGATTTAATACCTTGAGGATGTGTAATTGGTAGCTACAGAGGAATAACATAGCTGACTTTTCATCACATACATGAAAGGTTGGACTGAATACTTTGATACTTGTGACTAATATCTCTCCTACAGAACAGCTCATTTGTTCATCTTCTCGGACCTCTTCTACTGACAAAAAGCATATGACACTAAATTTATTTTCTTATACTGGGTTTGCTGTGTCTTAGAGCAGACACAGAAGTCAGTGGCTGGACACATTTAACCAATTTTTTTTTCCCAGGATTATAAACAGAGGAATTAGGTTACTGTATATGTTCAGAGAGGAAGAGGAAATGCCACGTTTGTTTTTCTTTCATTTGCTACAGCAAATTAGATACTTTTATGCCCTTTACAATGGAAATTCCATGTTAACGACTGTAGATTAGCAAAAATGTTAGATTTTCTTTTCCTCCTTATCTGAGCTCCTGAATAAATGTACTGTTGCCAGAGGCTCCTATTTCGAGGTATGGTCTAAATTTACATGGACTATCGGATTACAAGCGTCTGAAGGTACATGTCATAGATAATTCATTTCATATGGACTGCCTTCTAGATTCTGCAGGGTCCACAATCAGGACTTCTGTCCCCTATGGAGCTCTAGGTGAATGAAAAAATTTGCTCTCAGTGTTTCAGAAGTCTGTTATAGGGCACAGAATCATTGATTTGGCCATCGCCCATAATTTCCTGCTTGCATCACTGCATTCTTAGAGTTCAAAAAGCGTTATGTTTTTATTCGGAAAGTACCATCCTGGTGATGTACAGAGGGGTTCCACCAACAAAGACTGGAAAGTATTAGGCAGGGATATTTTTTTTCTCCCACTTATAAATTCCATGTGTTGGTTTGTAAAATTAAGTGAACTCAGGAAAGGCATATCACATTATAAAGCATCTCCAGGCAACATGTAAAATCAGTCATTGAACGTCAAAGACTGTCCAGAAAAGACTTCCACTGCAATAAACTTAAATCCACTTAGTACATCTTCAATCTGATTTATAGTATATTCCTTGCCACCAGATTCTAAAAGATCTTCACGCATTCTGGACAGGACTCTGTCCTCCTGTTGCATGTTTCTGTACTATGAAATTTCCATCTCATGCATTTAGGTGGCAAATCTATGATGTGATTATAGAAATTTCATTTTGAAATTGATGGCCGCAATACATCTCAGAAAGATTGGTACAGGGCAACAAAAAGCTGGCAAAATACAACCTCAATTCCAAAAAGGTTTTGACAGGGCCATCCCCTCCTTTTTTAACAGTTCTGTAACCATCATCCAATCCAAGCTCAAACTTTTATTTTTCTACATCCACAAATATAGTTGCCTAAACTACTGTGAACAACATGGATTTTATTATTTCTCCCAACTTCATCAAAGGTAATTCTAAAAAAAATATTAGTCTGAGCTCATTCTGTAATAACAGAACGTTAGACATATTACAAACACAGGTGTTTCATTCTGTTATTGGGTGGCTGTAGGTTTTAAGAGTGTTGGAAATGCAAAACAGAAGGTAACACTACACAGGACAATAGAATTTCCTGGATTTTTAAGGCAGCAAAATTCTGTATTATACTTTATGGACTAAAACGCTCCCAGGTGCTATATGACATTGCTAATTGAAAAAAAATGTACAAATCCTTATTCCTACAGAAGCATTTGTAAGCCACTTGTGCAGCTTCCATGCCCACAAAATGCTATTCTAGCTACTATGTTGGTAATAATCCTGAGCAAAAATGTATAGGTGTTGCCATTAACCCCCACTCATTACTTCCTGTATCTGATGTCCAGGAAGAGCACCAGTTTATTGCTATGAAATATAACCTATATTATAGGTAATTTGTTTATGAATGTCTACCTACTGAATCAGGAACAGTTACCTGTGTACACTGGTTTTCTTCACAAGCTTGGTGATTTTAGGGAGGAAGTGACAATTCTTAGAGGTGCTTTTAATCTATTCCTTGCTCCCCTCGCAACACTACAACTAATAAATCCCATATCTCCCTGATCCTATCGAAAAGGCTGAAACAACACTTGCCTGACCTTCAACTGATTTACCTGTAGCATATCTTGCACCCCACTACACAGGTTTTTACATGCCACTCACTGTCATTTTTCCTACAGCAGACTGGATTTATTCTTGACTTCCCATTGCATGCTTAGTTGGCTCCCCCGTGCTTTTTTAGGTTTGCAATTATTGTCTGATCATTTTCTGTTTTTCACAATCACTCTTCCTCATACATTCAAACGATTCTCCTCTTGGAGTTTGTCACAGCACAGCTCTGCACATTCCTTCCTTCCTCTGCCTATGTGGACGAGGGGTTGTGTGTCTTTCCTCCAATCAGCTGTCACACAGTATATGACTACACTCCTACTGCCAAATGAGGAAGTAAAAATTCTAACACAATGTGAGAATTCTAAAAAATATAGAAAGCTGAAGACAGCAGATATGCATGCAAAACATATGTAGGGGGATTTATTTATTCTCTTTGTATCATCTGAGGCTGTTCACTTCACTGGGTATAGGAGAAGGTTTACATCCACTTTGTTAAAAAGCACACTTTGCTCAGAACCCCCTTCACAGTTGAGGAAATCTGGAATACTATTCTATTTTTGCCATCCAGCAAATGCTCTGGGCCGATGGCTTTTCGGATACCTTTTACAAACAATGTAAAAGAAAAAAAACTGGACTCCAGGTTGAACACTAACTTTATTGTATTTTCTTGAACATGTCTTATTCCAAAACAATCGCAAGAGGTCCTATTAACTTTATTCCTAAAGCTTAAAAAATCTGACCCAGTTTTCTAGCTACAAGCCTGTCAGACTTATCAATGTGGATTTGAAGATCTGCGCAAAGCTGTTGTCCAGTCGCTTACTCATCGTATCACTAATCTATTTAAAATAAGTAGGATTCGCACCTCAAAGTGAAGCTTGGGATATTACCATCAAAACTGTTTACTTATACACCATGCTTGGAAAGCTAAACTGCCTTTGTTCCTGCTCACTCTAAATCAGGGTTTCTCAACCAGGGTTCCCCCTCAGGTTGCTAGGGATTCCTTGAGCAATGAGCAATTTCTGCCTCTTAGATAATTTTCCAATGACACCATTGTTCCTTTTAGCTATCTGTAAGGAGGTAATTCTTCCCAATGATGACAAGAATAAGGAGCATTCTTCCCACTGACTGTCACACCAATGTGTCATGAGTTGTAGATTTTTAATTTTTAGCAGGGATTCCCTGAGACCAGAAATTGTTTTCAAGGATTCCTCTGTGTTGAAAAGGTTGAGAGAGGCTGCTCTAGATGCTGAAAATGCATTCTGTCACTTGGATTGGGGGATTCCTTCAAGCCACTACAGTATAGATAGGTCTACCCCCTGCTTGAATGGTTAAGATCATGGCTCTCTATTCTGCCCCCTCATCTACGATTAGGGTAAATGTACTGCTTTCAGTCTTTCCCCTTCTTTAAAAGATAACTGTCAGTTACCCATTATCCCCTTTTTATATTGTATATCTGGGCCATGGAGAATTTAGCAAACACTCAAAGGTTAATAACCTCATTCAGGGCTTGCACTCATCAGAGAGTCCAAGCATAAACTGCCTTTTCATGGACAGCCTGCTCGTATACATTTCAAACCTGAGAATAGCCCATGTGCTCCATCATCCAGAGTGGGGGCACTCTAACGCAGGATGTGTCACTGGCCTAAACACCAGGTGAAAACAGAGGGAAAAAATAAAAAAACAAAACCATGCAGCCACCACATATGATTGATAAACTCCTCATAAGGCAACAGCTGTAATATATTAAACTTCTCGTTTGGGGTTTAATACCACTTTAAGGCATAACATTTTAACCAGTCTTAAAAGTGATGAGGAACTGGCCTTCCACATATGGTTCCTGATTGTATGTACCTATTGTCTTTAGGAACCTAATGTTTTTCCGCAGCATCCTTTTTATGCTAGGAACTGGGAACATAAAGTGGGCTGTTCCATTACAGATGAAGATTGGGAAATATTGTTTCTCTTGAGATTTAAAGTGAGGTATAGCCAGTCATGTACAGGAGAGGAACTATAATATTCTCTCACAGTCACTTCTGTTGCTGAAAATGACAAAATATAATCTTCAGACCCATCCCGGCTGTGTCCCTTCTCCCTATCCCATTTTCTTCCTACTCTGACTTCCCATTTATCTCTATATATGTCCATATGTATCCCCATCCCTGTATATGTGTTATTTGTATATTTTGATATATTTGAATAAAAAGTTTATCCTTTAGAAAATATTCTTTATACGTTAAATGACTGCTCACATTTTTGCCATTTGTTCCTGTATTTTATTCTCTACAAAATAAAAAGTGTTTCTCTTCATCAGGGCTATTTTCAGTGCTCTTGTTCTCCAAGGATAATATGGATGATGATGTTATACATGCTTTAACCAACTATGTTATGTGATTAGTATTGTTGGAATTAAAACCACTATGTTGCCTCTTTTCTATGCCATGCTATTATTGGACTTCATAATTAACCACTTATGAGCTAAATGGACTAGGAATGAGTCTGAGCAGGGGGCTTGTGACAAAACCCTAAGAAAGCGTAGCGATTGAAAAGAAAAATATAACAGTACACAGGCAAGTGTTCTATGGGCTTGCAGGAATCACATCCAGTATGCTTGGAATTATTTTTCAATCTGTCTTTTTCATTTTTTTTTTTTTAATCCAATGGTTTCTACTCTACTTTGTGAAAAGAAGGGAAAAAGTCAATTTAGTACATGTGCAGGCAGGGCCGGACTGGGAATAAAATTCAGCCCTGGAAAAAATGTCATACCAGCCCCATAGCATTATTATAACCGGGCCAACAGCATAACGCCATTATTTCCTTGTTCATAAAAGGGAAAACCATGCATTTTAAAGCAAATTTGAAGAGTGTACTATCATAGATAAGACAGATATGAAAGCATATAGGGCTTTATATATAAAAGAGCAAATTATAGTTAAAAGTGGTAAAAGTGCGGACATGGTAAAGGAGATGTCATAGGCTGTGCGGACATAGTACAGGAGATGTCAGAGGTTGTGAGGACATGGTACAGGACATGTCAGGGGCTGTGTGGACATGGTACAGGACATGTCAGGGGCTGTGCGGACATGGTACAGGACATGTCAGGGGCTTTGCGGACATGGTAAAGGAGATGTCAGGGGCTGTGCGGACATGGTACAGGAGATGTCAGGGGCTGTGCGGACATGGTACAGGGGATGTCAGAGGCTGTGCGGACATGGTACAGGAAATGTTAGAGACTGTGCGGACAAGGTACAGGAAATGTCAGAGACTGTGCGGACATGGTACAGGAGATGTCAGGGGCTGTGCGGACATGGTACAGGAAATGTCAGAGACTGTGCGGACATGGTACAGGAGATGTCAGAGGCTGTGCGGACATGGTACAGGAGATGTCAGGGGCTGTGCGGACATGGTACAGGAAATGTCAGAGACTGTGCGGACATGGTACAGGAAATGTCAGAGGCTGTGCGGACATGGTACAGGAGATGTCAGGGGCTGTGCGGACATGGTACAGGAGATGTCAGAGGCTGTGCGGACATGGTACAGGAGATGTCAGGGGCTGTGCGGACATGGTACAGGACATGTCAGGGGCTTTGCGGACATGGTAAAGGAGATGTCAGGGGCTGTGCGGACATGGTACAGGAGATGTCAGGGGCTGTGCGGACATGGTACAGGGGATGTCAGAGGCTGTGCGGACATGGTACAGGAAATGTTAGAGACTGTGCGGACAAGGTACAGGAAATGTCAGAGACTGTGCGGACATGGTACAGGAGATGTCAGGGGCTGTGCGGACATGGTACAGGAAATGTCAGAGACTGTGCGGACATGGTACAGGAGATGTCAGAGGCTGTGCGGACATGGTACAGGAGATGTCAGGTGCTGTGCGGACATGGTACAGGAAATGTCAGAGACTGTGCGGACATGGTACAGGAAATGTCAGAGACTGTGCGGACATGGTACAGGAAATGTCAGAGGCTGTGCGGACATGGTACAGGAGATGTCAGGGGCTGTGCGGACATGGTACAGGAGATGTCAGAGGCTGTGCGGACATGGTACAGGAGATGTCAGGGGCTGTGCGGACATGGTACAGGAAATGTCAGAGACTGTGCGGACATGGTACAGGAAATGTCAGAGACTGTGCGGACATGGTACAGGAAATGTCAGAGACTGTGCGGACATGGTACAGGAAATGTCAGAGGCTGTGCGGACATGGTACAGGAGATGTCAGGGGCTGTGCGGACATGGTACAGGAAATGTCAGAGACTGTGCGGACATGGTACAGGAGATTCAGAGGCTGTGCGGACATGGTACAGGAGATGTCAGGGGCTGTGCGGACATGGTACAGGAAATGTCAGAGACTGTGCGGACATGGTACAGGAGATGTCAGGGGCTGTGCGGACATGGTACAGGAGATGACAGGGGCTGTGCGGACATGGTACAGGAGATGACAGGGGCTGTGCGGACATGGTACAGGAAATGTCAGAGACTGTGCGGACATGGTACAGGAAATGTCAGAGACTGTGCGGACATGGTACAGGAAATGTCAGACTGTGCGGACATGGTACAGGAGATGTCAGAGACTGTGCGGACATGGTACAGGAAATGTCAGAGACTGTGCGGACATGGTACAGGAAATGTCAGAGACTGTGCGGACATGGTACAGGAAATGTCAGAGACTGTGCGGACATGGTACAGGAGATTCAGGGGCTGTGCGGACATGGCGCAGGTGATGTCAGGGGCTGTGCGGACATGGTACAGGACATGTCAGGGGTTGTGCGGACATGGTACAGGACATGTCAGGGGCTGTGCAGACATGGTACAGGACATGTCAGGGGCTGTGCGGACATGGTACAGAACATGTCAGGGGCTGTGCGGACATGGTACAGGACATGTCAGAGGTTGCAGACATGAGGAGGGGGGGGTGGGATGAGTGGCAGCAGGGGTGGTGGTGAGGGGGGTGAAAGCGGTGGTGATGGTGAGGGGGGTGGGATAAGTGGCAGCAGGGGTGGTGAGATCGGTGGCAGCGGTGGTGGTGAGGGGGGTGGGATCAGTGGCAGCTGTGATTGTGAGGTGGTGGGATCAGTGGCATCAGGGGTGGTGGTGAGGGGGTTTGGATCGGTGGCAGTGGTGGTGGTGATGAGGGGGGTGGGATCGGTGGCAGCGGTGGTGGTGATGAGGGGGGTGGGAACGGTGGCAGCGGTGGTGGTGATGAGGGGGGTGGGATCGGTGGCAGTGGTGGTGAGGGAATCGGTGGCAGTGGTGGTGAAGGGGGTGGGAATCGGTGGCAGTGGTGGTGAGGGGGGTGGGAATCGGTGGCAGTGGTGGTGGTGAGGGGGGTGGGATCAGTGGCAGGGGTGGTGGTGGTGGGGGGGTTGGATCAGTGATGGTGGTGAGGGGAGTGGGATCAGTGGCAGCTATGGTGGTGAGGGGAGATTGGTGATGGGGGGGTGCCCCCCCCATCCTATCAGGGATAAGATATGTGGGGGTGGTGATATCAGCAGGGGGCAGTGGTGATGGAGGGTGGGATCAATTGCACTGCTGATTACTGTACTTTGTCAGTCGATTACTCCTCAGCCTCAGTGCCTCTTCACACGTGCCTGCAGGGAAGCTTCTTCTGATGTGTGCGTCTCCCAGCAGAGAGCAGAGCTCCTCCCCCTCACTCTATTGGTCGTCAGCTACACCGGCACCTTCAGCTTCTCTCTCTGAAGCTATGGGCGGAGAGGATAGGCGGTCTGCAGTGACACTGCTCAGCCAGCCTCCCCTTAGCAGTGAGCAGACAACGGTGGCGGCCACTCCCCTAGTCACACACAGCAGCGGAACTTGCAGGCGGCCGGTCGGCCGTGAATGGCGGGCGGCCTGAACTTGCAGGCGGGCGGGTGTCCGTGAATGGTGGGCGGGCGGCCTGAACTTGCGGGCGGGCGGGTGTCCGTGAATGGCGGGCGGCCTGAACTTGCGGGCGGGCGGCCGTGAATGGCGGGCGGCCGGAACTTGCGGGTTGGCGGGCCCTCTGAGTGCTGCTCTCAAAGCGGCCCCAGGGCAGTCGGCCTACCGGGAAATCTCCCGGTATCCCGGTTCGCCAGTCCGGCCCTGTGTGCAGGTAATTTTCTAGGGCAAATTAGGCTACAAAAGATTATGGGACCATTTGCAAAATTAGAATATTGTGAAAACGTTTAAAATTGTAGACTGATGGTGTCACACTCTAATCAGCTAATTAAATAAAAACACCTGTAAAGGTTTCCCAAGCTTTTAAATGGTCTCTCAGTTTGATTCAGTGGGTTGCACAATCATGGGGAAGACTGATGACTTGACAGTTGTCCAGAAGACAGTCATTGACACCCTCCACAAGGAGGGTAAGTCACAAAAGGTCATTGCTAAAGAAACTGGATGTATACAACATAATAATGGAAAGTTGAGTGAAAGGAAAAAGTGCGATAGTAAAAGGTGCACAAGCAACAGGGATAACCCCAGCCTAGAGTATTGTGAAAAGGCCATTCAAGATTTTTGGGGAGATTCACAAGGAGTAGACAAAAGCTGGTGTCAGTGCTTCAAGAGCCACCACAGACAGACGTATCCAAGACATGGGCTGTCGCATTACTTTTGCCAAGCCACTCCTGAACCAGAGACCATGTCAGAAGTGTCTTACCTGGGCTAAGGAGAAAAGGACTGGACTGTTGCTAGGTGGTCTAAAGCCCTCTTTTCGGATGAAAGTAGATTTTACATTTCGTTTGAAACTCAAGGTCCCAGAGTTTGGAGGAAGAGTGGAGAGGCACAGAATCCAAGTTGCATGTGGTCCAATGTGAAATTTCCACAGTCAGTGATGATTTGAGGAGCCATGTCATCTGCTGGTGTTTGTCCACCGTGTTTTATCAAGTCCAAAGTCAGCGCAGCCCTCTACCAGGAAATTCTAGAGCACTTTAGCCTTCCCTCTGCTGAGCAGCTTTATGGAGATGCTGATTTCATTTTCCAACAGGACTTGGCACCTGCCCACAATGCCAAAAGTACCAATACCTGGTTTAATGATCATGGTATCACTGTGCTTGATTGGCCAGCAAACTCGCCTGACCTAAACCCCATGGACAATGTGTGGGGTATTGTCAAGAGGAAGATGAGAGACACCAGACCCAAAAATACAGACAAGCTGAAGGCCGCATAACACCTTAGCAGTGGCACAGGCTGATCGCCTAAAAAAGCCAAGCCGCATTGATGCAGTAATTCATGCAAAAGGAACCCCGACCAAGTATTGAGTGCATACTATACTATACATGGACATACTTTTCAGTAAGCCAACATTTCTGTATTAAAAAATCCTTTTTTATTAGTCTTATGCAATATTCTAATTTTCTAAGATACTGAACTATGGGTTTTCATTAGCTGTAAGCCATAATCATCAAAATTAAAAAAAGGAAATTCTTGAAATATATCACTCTGTGTGTAATGAATCTACATAATGAGTTTCAATAATAAATTAACTTCTTGAAGATTTTCTATTTTTTTGAGATGCACCTGTATATATGAGACTTTCTGTATGGTAGAGACTCCAAGCAGCCTGCAGTGAGTGTGTTTTGGAACATATGTAGTACAAGCTAAAAACACTCTCACAGTGTCAAGCATCACAAGCAGGGGTTCTCAGAATTGGAGAGAGCAAGGTAGACATACAAAGCAGCAATGTCTGGTTCGGTAACTTGGCAAGTAGACTGTGTGTGAATATTTTATTTACATTCACATATTGTGAAGTCACTTGTACAACAGGTAGAGCCACCCTTTAAGTCAATAAAGGTGTAATATTTCATGGACAAACTGTGTTCTGCTTAGCCTGTGCAGTGCCTCTGATAATGTCATTAGTGACTTTCAAAACAAGTTGTATAGAGAAGAGATATGTTTCACTTTTACCCCCTTTTTTGATGACTAGCAGATCTTGGTGCTTTAAAAAAAAAAAAAAAAAAAGAATAAAGAATATATATGTCCCTGTCTTCTCTCAGGTACTAGAGTTCTCTGTAATTGCTTCCAGGTTTTGCTCATTCAGTTATTTTAACCCGTTTGCTACTAAAGCAAAGGCCTGCTATGTGTTTAACTATTTATTAAAGCAAATGACTATGTGGGGATGATGAGGCAAATTTAGAATTCATTAAATGTTTACATTATCTTGGCATCTGCTGTATGTGATCTAAATATTTGTTACATTTAGAAAAAATAAATCTTTATTCTAGTTAAAGTATGGAGTTAATTGTTAGCAGACCTAGCACAAATGGCCCCAAAAAGTAACATTTTTTGAGGATTTAATTTTCGTGCTTCAGCTCTGCTTCACAAAAAAACATTCATGTTAAAGAAGCAATAAGCAGATTTTTAAACTTGAAAATGCACTGCAAGAATACCAAAAGTCAAAGAAAAGCATACATAATAGGTCATATTTGGGTTTCTTAGATCAAATTTTGACATATTTACCTCTGGTGTATACTTAAGAACTATAATTTAACTTTTTATTGTTTTTCGCATTAGATATGTAGTACAAGCTAAAAACACTCTCACAGTGTCAAGCAATAGTCAAAGTACAACCATCTGAAATTATTTAATCCATCTACACATGAAGTGTGTGATGGAATATCCGTGTTTCTCTATCGCTCATTGACAGACGTAGTCCTCGGTGATTCAACACCCTCGGGTTATGCTGCCCTCTACAGGAGTAGGACTAGACAGGAAAGAAAACGTTCTGGCCACACCCTAGGGGCAGTCCCAGAGGGTATATCCTCTCATTTCCTGCTACAGCAAATCAGTTTTTTTCTGTCTAGTTAGGAGTAAGGACCTAGATACCTTGCTGGGATCTTCGGTCCTGGCAGGATTTTTTTCTTAGAAAAGATTTTTTAGACAGCTTTTTTTCTCCAGTGTTCCTGTGAGATCTTCAAGCAAGAAAGCTGAACTGGGCGACGGGCTGGATGTTGAGATCCAGTGGTCACCCCAGTTCAGCCTACGAGCGCGTGCAGGCCATAGCTCCGCGCTGGGTCGGCCGCGACATAGTCCCACTGGACGGGGACTGACCCTGCGAGTTAAACGTCTCGCTGAAACGCCAAAGACCATGAGTCACGGCGTCCGTATTGGTCGACAGCCCTCCTACCTCGGTGGAGAGGGGTTCTGTCAGGAGTTGGCGCCCGCCTGGTTCCGGTATGGTGAGTAGTGTGTTCCCCCTTTCCCCCTGACGGGTCTTGTGGTGAACGCGGGCCCCTCTCTGTAATGGTAAGGATGGGTTCCCCTCTATCCTATAACATGTCACAGATCCCCCTAATTGAGTGTGATTTTTGTGTACAAGAAGCCAGGAGGCTTGGTTTGGGAGCTGACAATCTAATTGTAAAAATGTGAAAATGATTGTAGTCAGTGGCAGTACTAGAACTTTAATGTGATAGTATAAGGTATCCTACCTGTCAGCCACAGGGCGATGTCTATACATGTATACTGCATTCCAGATCATTCCTCCAGCTAAGCAGATGCCTCCCGATGGCCACGGACCGCATACGGCCTGCCAGGGTCCGGTACCGCCGACCACGCTGACCACCATGAAGTGTGAAGGGTGAAGGGTTGTGAGGCCGAGATCCTTCTGCAGACATGCCGCTATTCTGTGCAGGCCGCCGCCATTGTCTGGTAGATCGCACGAGGCCGCCATTTTGGTGTAGCCTCGTGTCTCCAGCATGGGGGTGGCCATGTTTGAGGTGACTCAAACACCTCATGGAGCCAGGGGGAGGCGCCGGCAGGCGTGTTAAGGGGCGGAGCCGCCTCCTTTACCCAGGAAATATGGCCAAAGACTTCCTGTCTGTAACAAGACAAGCACTGAGCAAGCTGATGAAAACTTCTGTGCATCAGGGATGAGCCTTGGGGTCTCTCTCTCTCTCTCTCTCTCTCTGTGGGGTCCAAAAAGGCAGGTAACACTGAGGGGCGCTGTTGCGACTGGGGGACACAAAAAAAAAAAAAGTTTTTTACTTTGTCATTTTTTGTCGCTGGCAAGTGTCTTGTATAATCATTGACCCTGCCGCATAGGTATCCCCACCTGATCCCCTCAAGGTGGCCGCAGGACCCTCCAGTACCCCACTTATTTTTAATGCATTATCGGCAGTTTTGGAGTCTTTGGTATCCCGGGTGGAGGTGGCCTGTCAGGGACGGGGGTCAAGAAGCGACCCCCGCCTACCCCTATTGTTTATCAGATACTTCAGATACGGATTCGGAGCTGGTCAATGCAGTTGCAGGTCCCTCTTAGGGGGCTGTTGTCTCAGGTAATGTCTCCTCAGCAGTGAGGAGAACGTTTCTGCCTCCGCCATAGCACAAGAGTGGTGGATGCACTAGTTGTGTCCGTCCGGGAAACCTTTAGTCTTGAGGTTACACCGGCAGAGGTAGCTGAGACTGAGATTCCTTTTTGGTACTTGTTAGCCTACCAAAAGGGCGAAGGATTTTCCTTTACCCAAATGGGGTCGTTTTGAAACGAACCCCTGTTTCCAAACGCATGGCTAGGTGCTATCCGTTTGAGGAATTCCTCTTTATAGGATAGACGGTACCACCTGCTGTCTTGCCACATATTGTTAGGATAAAAGGACCTCGTAACTAACGAGGACCTTCCTTTTCTGCTCATAAAGAGTTGTTCGTTCCGCGAGGGCGGGCGATAAGGCGAAACCCTCCAAAGCCACTTTAGAGGGGTTTCAAAGGGCGCTGGTCGGCTAAACAAAAAGTCCGGCTCAGCCAAGCCTGAAGATACAGCCTGATGCGCCCCTACCCATCTCTGGGTGGGGGGGATGTCTTTACCGGCTTCTGGAGGACACAGGATCGAGTTTCGATCACTTCCACCGGTGCGATTCTTCCCTTCTAACATTGAACGGTTTCAGGGGTTCTATTCGAACCTATTCACAATGCCCAGGAAAGATTGCAAGGTGCGTCCAAATCTGGAATTGGGAAGAAATAGAGTCCATCCGTACAGTGGTGGCCTCCCTGCATCAGGGGGATTTCCTGGTGTCCATAGACATTTAGGAGGCCTATCTTTATATCCCCATCATCGCAGGACATCAGCGTTTTTTCGCTTTCCCAAAGATCATCCCTGGTTCCCACCAGGAGACTGAACTATCTGGGCCTAAGGTTGGATACATCCTGGGCAAGAGAGTTTCTCCTTGCGGAGAAACTCCAGAAGGTTCAGTCAACGATTCGGATGTTGCTGTCCGTCAATTGGCTGGGACTGATGGTGGCCTTCTTAGAGGCAGTACCGTATACCCAGTCTCATACCCGAATTCTCCTGAAGGAGATTCTTTTTTAATGGAATCAGAATTCCGATTCCCTAAGCAATCGGATCCGGTTGAGCGAGCGGACCAGGAAGTCTCCGATGCTCAACCAGGGGAAGTAATTTCTTCCGATAGTATCCAGATTACCAATAAGGGTATCGAAACTGAGAGCGATCAGATTTTGTCTGATTTACTGGATCGAGCAGCTCTAGAGCAGCCCGATTCGGATCCAATCGCATATGGCCTCTTCATCCAGAGGTTTTTCACTAGCTGTCCCTTCATTGGGACATCCCGGATGTGGATCTGTTGGCACCTTGGCTTAACAGGAAGGTGCGAAGGTTTGTAGCTCGCGCCGCGATCCTCTAGCGGACGCAGCAGAAACACTGATTGCCCCGTGGGGGCAGTATCAGCTACGGCATGCCTTCCATCCTCTCAAGTTGCTGCGGGAACTTCTTCGCAGGATAGAGGTGGAGGGAATTCCAGTTATTCTGGAAATTCCGGACTGACCTCGTCGAGCCTGGTACGCCGACTTGGTGAGGCTAGTCGCGGACGCTCCTTGGAGACTTCTCTCAGGGAGGATTTGCGGTCTCAGGGACCGATCTTCCATCTTGCTTTACAGTCGCTGGCTTGATGGCCTGGCCATTGAGACCCAGGTACTGAAGGACAAGGGAGTGTCAGCTTAAGTTATTCCTACCTCCAGTTAAAGCAAGGAAAGCGACTTCCAGCACATGGAAGTCTTATATTGCATGGTGTGAATCTATTGGATTTCCCCCACATACCTATTCGGTGACCCGAATTTTGGTCTGTCTGCAACAAGGGGTTGAGCAGAAACTATCCTTAAACACGATCAAGGGTCAGGTTTTCGGCGTTAGCAATCTTCTTTCAAGAAACCTTTGGCTAATCATTCCTTGGTGCGGAATTTCATCCAGGGGGTGCGCGCACTGGCGGAGATCCCTTACCGCCTGGGATCTTAATTTAGTGTGGTCGGTTCTTCAGAAACTTCTCTTTGAAGATATTAGGGAGATTCCCTTGCTTACATTATCCCAGAAGGTGGCCTTCTTGGTGGCCATTACTTCTGTACGCAGGGTGTCAGAACTGGCCGCATTATCCTGTCGTTCCCCAGATCTGGTGGTTCATAGGGATAAGGTAGTTCTTCTTCCGAATCCATCCTTCCTTCCTAAAGTGGTTTTTGTAAGACTGACTCACTTTTTGGGATCACGGATAGCCCTTGAAGGGGGTTGCCTGTGTCAGCCGCGACCATATCTACATGGATCAGTCAGACGGTGGTACAGGCTTATTCTATTAAGGGTCGGAATCCTCCGTTCCCTGTTAGGGCGCACTTCACTCGAGCGCTCAGTACCTTCTGGGCCTATCGCCATCAGGCGTCAGTGGTCCAGGTATGTAAGGCAGCCACCTGGTCGTCGGTACATACCGTTACAAAATTTTATAAGATTGATGTGATGGCATCGGCGGATGCCTCATTTGGCCGCAAGGTTTTGCAGGCCGCAATTTGAGGAGACCGGTGGTCTACCTCGGGGGTTTTTTTCTGTTGAAAAATTTTTGTTGAGTCTCATCATTGAGGATGAGCATTGTAAACTTCTAGTTGGCACCGGTTGGGCCTTCTAGATTGGATTTTATTTCCATTTTCCCACCCCTCATTTGTGGTACTGCTTTGGGACGTCCCGAGGGTGTTGAATCACCGAGGACTACGTCTGTCAATGAGCGATAGAGAAAAATGGATTTTTGTAAAATCTTACCGTAAAATCCTTTTCTCTTAGCTCATTGACAGACGTAGTACCCGCCCCTCTGTTTTTGAGTTGGGTTGGGTTAAATTCTCTAAACACTGCTTTGTGACATAACTGATTTGCTGTAGCAGGAAGTGAGAGGATATACCCTCTGGGACTGCCCCTAGGGTGTGGCCAGAACGTTTTCTTTCCTGTCTAGTCCTACTCCTGTAGAGGGCAGCATAACCCGAGGGTGTTGAATCACCGAGGACTACGTCTGTCAATGAGCTAAGAGAAAAGGATTTTACGGTAAGATTTTACAAAAATCAATTTTTTCTCCAACAAATTGTATTTTACCCTGCTGTAGCAGAAGCAAAGGAAAAACAATTGGTTGCTATGAAAAATTACAGGAAATTGTACAGCCAAATCATAAAAAAAAAAAAAAAAGGTAACTTTATTTGATAACCAAACTCCCTGCAACTTCTCTAATTTCAGCTTTTACCAATCTGCACTAAATGGTTGAAAGTATAATTGTGACTGCTCATGCAAAATACAGAACTTTAATGGACCCATCAGCTTTTACCATATTGCAGAGATACATATGGGCTTTTTTCTGAAGGTATTAAAAATCCTCACGCAATAAATTATGTGAATATTCACTTAAATTATCCAATAATGGGCATCTGGTCAGCACAAATTGCTGTTCACTTTGAGTACCCAATCCTGTGAAGATAAAATAAACAAGAATTTGCTTTTCACAAGATTGGATAATTAAAACGATAATTCACACATGTGATTATGAAGATTATATAAAATATAGTTGCAGCGCTGAAAGGTTTGACCTATAGTGATATCATAAATCAAAACACGTGAATGGAAACTATATAAATGAATATATAAATCAAGTCCATAAAAAAAGTGATGATTGCCATTGTCTGCATTGATTAAAGTGTCACCACAGTGTGATCCTCCCAACAGTATACGAAATGCAAACTCACCAGACCAATATGCTGTCTATATTATAGGACAGCACATACATTTGGGCATAAATATCCTTTCCTGGACAAGATCTAGCTTATCAGGCTGAATGTGATCCTTGCTTACAGAAAGGGTGTCCTCCCACCAGGTGTTCCAGTCAGTCAGATGTGGTAATCATTTGACATAGGAGAAAAGATTTTCCTCATAGTGTATCATATATTTAAAGGTATCATTTATAAAACCACTAAATCCACTAATGGTACATTAATGGTGAAACAATGCAGCTGGATAATAGCTCTAATAAAGGACCATACAGTGCAATATGACAAATAGATGAATGCTCTTACATTGAGAGCCACCAAACGAAATATTAGAATGGCGGCTAAGGACCTCAAGCATGTATCTATGCTCAACAGCCATTTCGCGTCACGTGCTTCTTCAGGAGCTGGTGACACTTTAATCCACGCAGACACTGGCAATCATCACGTTTTTTTATGGACTTAATTTATATATTCATTTATATATTCATTCATATAGTTTTCATTCACGTGTTTTGATTTATGATATCACTATAGGTCACTTTCAGCGCTGCAACCACGCTTTATATATTTTTTGTTGGTGTTTGTGTATTCACACTGTTTGCATGCTGCTTTTTGTTTTTGGAAATTAAGGCGCTGACATATAACTGCTGTTATTGATTGTTAAGATTCTCAACTCCTTTAGTAATTAAACATCAATGTATTTAGTAGTCTGTCCACCTCCTTTAGTAAGTCAACCTCAATGTATCTAGTAGTCTGTCCACCTATCAAGTATTTGGCCCCCTCCATGCTGTTCAGCACATAGGTAGTAGCAAAATCCAGTGTGCACTTTATAAATATGGCCAATTCTAGAAAGTCTCCTGCAGATGTCACTAACAAAGGAAGAGGAATGCCCCAAATGGGCACATGAGCAATATAAGAAAATCAGAGGTCTAAACCTTCAACATTATGTCCAAAATTTAACAAATACATTTACCTCATAGTCCCTTAGCACTCCTTGTGATTTGATTCATTGGTTACTATAAACTGTGTGTTTTTGCAGCTGCTTCTAGGGGCATCAAACTTTATTTTTTTCTGCCTCTAAACCCCCCTCCATGTTAGCATGTGTGTCCATGCACACATAGGCTTTTAGCAGTGTTTAGTGGCAGGGACGTTTAGAAGCAGAAAAAAAAACCCACTGTCAGTGCGTCCAGGAGCAGCAGGGTTTTGGCAGAAAAACGCTCGACACTCCTAAGCGCGCCTAAATGCTAATCGTGTTTAGCACTTGAGTGTTCATTTCAATGGCCAGAATAAATGATTATTCTGGCCAATGAAATAAATTAAAGACCAAGCTCTTGACTCTAGTAAAAGCTTAGGGCCCCGTTCACACCTGGGTGATTTTCTGCTTGAAGCTTGTAGCTCTGAAACTCTCAACAAGCCAAATCTCAATTATTTCAATGACCCCTGTTCACATCTGAACGTTCTTTCACCTGAAGCAAAACACCTGAATCTTAAAAAGTACATGAGCTTCTTTTTAGCAAGTTACAAGTGTTTTTGGCCCCATCGACTTCAATAGAAATGCATTTTACGAGCGTGTTGTTGCTCACTTTCTGTTCAAACAGCAGCTCTCCACCCCTAATTTCCTCTCTCTCTCTTCCCCGTAGCACTTTCTGTTGGCTAAACAAAAACTCCTGAAGCTGTAAAACACTTGTAATACGCTTCTAAATCACTTTTTAAAAAAAAGATTGTAAAAAGCTGCAAAAAAGCATAAAAAATGCTCAAAAAACGCCAGTGCATTGATATGCTCAGGTGTAAAGGGGGCCTTAGACACTTTTACAAGCGTCAGGCTTTGTTTCCCCCACCAAAATGTTGCTGCCAGGAGGAAAGGCTTCTAGGAGAGTTTGCCAAACCCCCTATGTGCATAAGGCCTAAAATGTAACAACCTCCCTCCCCCTCCTTTCCCAATTCTTGCCTGGATTTGCAACAACACATAATTTATTGGGAAATGTTTAACCCCCTTCATGACAGAGGGCAAAACAAATCCTAACGCCTAAACATAATGTGGCAATTTTGACATGTGTTAGTAAAACTGTACATATCTTTGCAACTACTTTGTGCATCCAGGTTGACTATACATAGTTTTTTTTTTTTTAAGGACAAATTGTAGTGGTAAATGGTAATCAATACAGTGCCTTGCGAAAGTATTCGGCCCCCTTGAACTTTGCGACCTTTTGCCACATTTTAGGCTTCAAACATAAAGATATAAAACTGTAATTTTTTGTGAAGAATCAAAAACAAGTGGGACACAATCATGAAGTGGAACGAAATTTATTGGATATTTCAAACTTTAACCAATAAAAGACTGAAAAATTGGGCGTGCAAAATTATTCAGCCCCTTTACTTGCAGTGCAGCAAACTCTCTCCAGAAGTTCAGTGAGGATCTCTGAATGATCCAATGTTGACCTAAATGACTAATGATGATAAATATAATCCACCTGTGTGTAATCAAGTCTCCGTATAAATGCACCTGCACTGTGATAGTCTCACAGGTCTGTTTAAAGAGCAGAGAGCATCATAAAGAACAAGGAACACACCAGGCAGGTCCGAGATACTGTTGTGGAGAAGTTTAAAGCCGGATTTGGATACAAAAAGATTTCCCAAGCTTTAAACATCCCAAAGAGCACTGTGCAAGCGATAATATTGAAATGGAAGAAGTATCAGACCACTGCAAATCTACAAAGACCTGGCCGTCCCTCTAAACTTTCAGCTCATACAAGGAGAAGACTGATCAGAGATGCAGCCAAGAGGCCCATGGTCACTCTGGATGAACTGCAGAGATCTACAGCTGAGATGGAAGACTCTGTCCATAGGACAACAATCAGTCGTATACTGCACAAATCTGGCCTTTATGGAAGAGTGGCAAGAATAAAGCCATTTTTTTAAAGATATCCATAAAAAGTGTTGTTTAAAGTTTGCCACAAGCCACCTGGGAGACACACCAAACATGTGGAAGAAGGTGCTCTGGTCAGATGAAACCAAAATCGAACTTTTTGGCAACAATGCAAAACGTTATGTTTGGCGTAAAAGCAACGCAGCTCATCGCCCTGAACACACCATCCCCACTGTCAAACATGGTGGTGGCAGCATCATGGTTTGGGCCTGCTTTTCTTCAGCAGGGACAGGGAAGATGGTTAAAATTGATGGGAAGATGGGTGGAGCCAAATACAGGACCATTCTTGAAGAAAACCTGATGGAGTCTGCAAAAGACCTGAGACTGGGATGGAGATTTGTCTTCCAACAAGACAATGATCCAAAACATAAAGCAAAATCTACAATGGAATGGTTCACAAATAAAGATATCCAGGTGTTAGAATGGCCAAGTCAATGTCCAGACCTGAATCCAATCGAGAATCTGTGGAAAGAACTGAAACCTGCTGTTCACAAACGCTCTCCATCCAACCTCACTGAGCTTGAGCTGTTTTGCAAGGAGGAATGGGCAAAAATTTCAGTCTCTCGATGTGCAAAACTGATAGAGACATACCCCAAGCGACTTGCAGCTGTAATCGCAGCAAAAGGTGGCGCTACAAAGTATTAACTTAAGGGGGCTGAATAATTTTGCCCGCCCAAGTTTTCAGTTTTTTATTTGTTAAAAAAGTTTGAAATATCCAATAAATTTCGTTCCACTTCATGATTGTGTCCCACTTGTTGTTGATTCTTCACAAAAAATGACTGTTTTATATCTTTGTTTGAAGCCTGAAATGTGGCAAAAGGTCGAAAAGTTCAAGGGGGTCGAATACTTTCGCAAGGCACTGTATCTCCTGTTTGTTTTTTTGGGTTTTATTTTTTTCGTTTATTAAAGAAAAACTGGCACAAAATAGTAAAAAAAAGTATGTATTTTTTTTTAAATTTAGTTGTGTTTTCTTGCTATTACTATAACCTCCCACCAAAGCACAACCAAAACTATATTCTACTGCTTCTGATGATCACAGCGATACCGCATATCTATATGTTGTTTGTACCCATAGTAGGCCCAAGAAACAATGGTGTGGATTTTGCTTTTTTTTTTTTTTCTAAAAAAAACCGTGACAGTGAAATTGTGACCGTGAGATTTGATCCTGACCTTTGAACCTGACCATGACCCTAACTCCAACATTGACACTCACCTAGATGAAACCTTGACCTAGCTCTAGCTGTTTATTTTCTTTTTTTCTTTTTACACGCTTTTGTTTGTTTACCTTTATCTCTTCTAACAAGGTGAAAAAAAGATACAATATATCTTTCTCTCTATTCAGACAAAAAAAAAAAAAAAACACAGGGGCGGATTGAAGCGTGACTGTTCACTACAAACACCAATCACAGCAGTCAGGTGATCGGGAACCGGGCCTCCTAGTTCCTGATCGTTGTTATCAGACCCATGGCTCAACCCAGCATAAACATATGTACACATACTGTACACATCAGTAAGGCCGCATAATATGTACAATTGCAAGTAGTTAAGGTGAAATATTTTACTGTGTCTGCGTTAAATTTATAAGGTACACAAGTTAGAAGAAAATCAGTGGGCTAAAGATACTTCTGCCTGTAGTATGAAATTTAAACAGGATGATTCTGTGTGTTCTAGACAACAGGGACATCTACAGGTATTTATTCACAAGACACGTTCATTCATCACTCAATTTTCCACATCTACTTTCTCTAATCAGAGGAGCTTGCTTGCAGCTGTCACACACGCAGATCGTCGTCATACAAATGTTCGTCTTTTCTCCCCGGGATGTCGGTGTCTGTTGAAAAGTGCAAAGACAGCACAAGGACAGCACAAGAATTTTGTCCGCAGACTTCAGCTGACTGCAGAAGTGATGTCATGTAATGGTTAACTTTCCCTGTGTTTTTTATTTTCTGAGCATGCCCAGTCTTGCAAATCTGCGGTCTGTCGGCTGATTTCTGTACTGACAGGCGAACAATCGTCCGTTCTGGTGTCTGCAGACAAAAATTTTCATGTTTGCAAGAAAGACTCTTGTCCGCAGATTGTGTGCAGACATCTGTCGGAGGCACCATACTAACACGCATACAATCGGCAGATCTTTCGTCCGCCGACGTTTGTATGACGACGATCTGCGTGTGTGTACGGGCCTTTAGAGAACAGAAATCTGTGTAACCGGGACAAAGACAGTAATAAAAATCTACCTGAAGTTCCAACACTGCACTATATCAAATATAAAAAACCATTGCCTAGAGTTCCCCTTTTGTCACACTCTTTATTTTCATCAAGTGTCAGTGCTTACAAAACTAATACCGTTGCTGCTGAGAGACTCGCATGCATCCCTGCTACCTCTTACGAGTCACACTTTTGCCCAACTGCAAGTTGCTTGTGTATTCCATAGATAAGGTAGAAAACATGCAGACTTTTCTTTAGAAATCACATACAGAAGATAAAGTACTCTTATGTATAGAGATCCCTATGGGATGCTTTTATGCTTTTTTTCTGAGCAATATACCTGGATACTAATAACATTGTGAATCCTGATAGTAAAATAACCCCTGAGGAGGGTATAAATATCATCTGACCTTATCTAATACATGAGATCCAACAGAAAAGGTGAGCACATACATTGGGGATTCTTAAACAATGGGAAAAACTGCGGTTTAATGAAGATGTAGGTGTGATTACATATGTGAAGACTATCACGAGTGCGTGTTAAAGGGACACAGATGATGCAGATTTACACATTGAGTGACCTTGTGGATTATTATTTTTTGCGTTTGTTTTGTGTGAAAAGCACTGTTGAACTTTATCATTTTTGGAAAGTGCAATAAATTAAGCTGACTATACATTAATATTTTTTTTTTCCTTAAACCAGTGGTGTGAAAAAAAAAAAAAAAAAAATTACACGAATCACTCCCACTCCGCTATTATTTTCTAATGGTGGGGTGCCTTCCCAGCCATCAGAGCACACTGATCAGTGTTGCTGCCTATAGCTGGTGGCACTGATTGTTAGGGTAGATCGACTTCTGAATAACCAGCCTGCCCATACATGGATCAAAATTTTGCTGGTCCCTGCTGAACTGGCCAAATTTCGATCCATGTATGGCCGCCTTTACTTTTTCAAAGTATTACGGGCACAGAACACTTTATATTAGATTATATTTATGTGACAAGTTGTATTTAAATGCAAGTTTGCTTTAAGGATATTTATATAGGTAGGAAGAGGGCACAGTGCTGAATTTATTTGGGTAATAATATTGGTGCGTGTATTGTGTGAACCACACATGTAGGAGTACTAACTTGCTAGAGAAAAGAATAGGTTCTTAATAGCAGTATGGGAGGATTATTTTATTATGTGCTCTCTGTTTAAAATAGAGTAAAAAAATGTATTTAGGCATCTCAGACTGCTGTGCTTAGTCATAAGACTCCTCATGTTCCACCTGATCTACAGACTCCATCTGTGCTTTTACAAGTACCATTGCTTGTCAACACTATTGGCTTTAGGGAAAGATATTAAAGATTTCTTAAATCAATAAGAAAATAACATTGCTAGCTATTTTATTTTTCCAAAGTCTGTTCTTCATTGCACTTTTTTTCCTGCTTTGTACACCCCCCCATCCTTTATCAATCCCTCTAAAAAAAAAAAAAAAAAAAAAAAAAGCATTGCTAAGTATACAATTGTGTCCCCAGCTTCCTCCTTGGTCTAGTGTTGGCAGTCTTCTTCAGACAGGGCAACAGCTATGTCATAGTGCTCATTTTCTGTTATCCCAGCCTGTCGTTTTCAAGCATCCTCCAGCAGGCTGGCCTACACAGTACTAAAGGACTAAGCAATGAATCCACAGTACTTCCAGAAAATTCTGTAGTGGGGATAAGTGGTTGGTGGTTAAATGCCTGTAGTTCTGTTTTTAAAAGTATACATTTTTTGCCTAAGCCTCAACAGAACATGATGCCTGTTATTGCCTTTGTTTGCCAAATATTGCTCTTCTGTGTAAAAGGAAATAAATAACCTTACGCTTATGGTAATATAAATGTGAATATAAATATGATAATGTGCAATTATAGCTGCTGCTGAAAAGGTAAAGTGCTAGGGCCTTTATAGTGATAAATAAACAAAGTTATTCAGTGCTGCTACTTCTATGATGTTTTCCCAAATACATAAATGTGATACACAACTGTGCAAGTAATATATGTGCAAAATAAGCAATAAATAATTCAATAAACAACAACAATTGATATCAAACGGAACCAGAGTCCTTAGTGCTGTAGTGAATAAATAAATAAGTTCAGTAAAAATAATGTCCTTAAGTGCATATAACAAAAAGTGCTGCTGTGCTCCACTTGCTTGAAAAATTGCTGGTGCTCCCCCTTGTTGTTCCCTACTTACCATAAGTAGAAATATATCAGGAGGTTGGTTATAAATATATCCAAAGACCCTTGTGGATGCAGCCTTTTGGGTAACAATTGTTAGGAGAGATCCTTAAAATAGATGCCCGAGACTCCAGAGTGTCCTCATAGAAACAAGAAGCCATCCATGGTGAAGAACATCATGACAAATCATTTATTAAATAAAAGAAACCTACTTACAAACGTGTAACATATACAAGCAGTGCTCGGCACGGTGGTTAGCTGCTCCCGCAGCGTGCGCTCCACTGGCCGGAAGTGACGTCGTTCGTGAAGAGGTACACTCAGCCAATCGCTAGACGTGTTTTGCCCTCCTCCCAGGGTGTCATCTGTAGCTACTTATTTATTCACTACAGCACTAAGGACTCTGGTTCCGTTTGATATCAATTGTTGTTGATTATTGGATTATTTATTGCTTATTTTGCACATATATTACTTGCACATTTGTGTATCACATTTATGTATTTGGGAAAACATCATAGAAGTAGCAGCGCTGAATAACTTTGTTTATTTATCATTGCTCTTCTGTGGCTCTCTGATTTACTTGCTACTGATGGCCAACTTTCCCTGACTGTATGCTCTACCAGCCACCATTCTCTTGTCCAGTGACAGCCCCTACTACTAATTGAGGCTTACTTCTTAGACAGTGGAACTGCATTATGGTAGGGCTTAGTGATACTGCCCTAGTAACAGGTAAAGTAAATTAGAGTGTGGCACAGAGTAATTGTTTAATTTATAACAAACAAACAAAAAGCACAAATGGCAGATAAATTTAAAAAATCAGTGATGAATAAGCTGCAGCAAACATGTATAAGATAACATACATTAAACTTAATATAATCAACAACATGTGCTAATATAAATCAATGAGTGCAATTAGGTGAATAGATACGAAAAATATAAATATATAATGCATGAATTACCCGACTAAAAGTCCATGCATGAATAACATCTGTGTACAGATTAAAGTCCACACCCAAAGCAGTCAAATGCAGAATTCCACACACAGGATATCCGTGTCTCCTCACTCAGCCTGTTATGGATACCACCACGTGTCCTATCACCCAAATATATGCTTTCCAGAGCATGTGTGATTTCCAAATTAATGAGAAGTCGAAAAGCGCTTGTATAGATGAAATTCCACCACTGGAAACCGAGATATCCCTTAGGCATCAGTACACAGGTTCCCCACGTCTCAGGATTGGCATTCACAGAACTCCAAATTCCACAATGCAATTTGGATTGCGCATGTGTGGTGACATTAAAATATCTAGTTTCAGCCTGTTTGTATGCTTCTGTAGTATTTTGTAAAAATCAACATTTTTTATGGAACCTTAATGAGGCAGTTAAATCGGTACCAGCCAATAAAAAAATATTAATACTCATAAGATTATTGTAAAGATGAAATATATATATATATATATAATGTAAAGTAAAATTATGTTTAGTTTCTTGTTTTATTTATAAATATTTGAGTCTTTTGGGTAGAACCTATACATTATTGTGGTAAAATAGCACCCTACGCTGTGTCTGTTAAAGAATAGGCTTCACACTGAGGCACTTTTCAATCGCTTTCACTAAAAAAAAAAAAAAAAGCGCCTGAAAAGCTAACGAAAACCTAGTCCCATTAAAATCAATGAATGCTTTCAAGCTGGGGTGGCGTTGAAAAAATCCTGCAAGCAGCACCTTTGGAGCATATTTGAAGCGCTAAAAAAAGTGCCTCAAAAACGCTCCTCCCCATTGAAATGACTAGAACGTGCCTAAACAGCTCTTCAAAAGCACCCGAAAAGTGCAGTTTAGAAACTCCTCAGTGTGAAAGGGCTCTAAGGCTTGATTGCTATGCATGCTATGCATTTTGATTTTGAGCATTTCTGTAGTGCTTTTTCCTGTGCTTTCCATGTTTATTTGTCATGATTTTACCACCATTTGTGTTTTGCATTTTTCTATGCTTTTCTTGGGGGGCAGATTTAAAAAAGCAAAGCACTGTAAAAACGCACTACAGTAAAACCTTGAATTACGAGCATAAGTCGTTCTAGAAACATGCTTGTAATCCAAAGCACTCTTATATCAAAACAAATTCACCATAAGAAATAATGGAAACTTAGATGATTCGCTCCACAACCATTTATTCACAAGTCCTTCAGTTTAGAGTCCATATAAAAAGATTATAGCAAGGTGAGAGGTTGTGTACCCATATAATGTCTATTCACAAATGGTAGCCTCTACAAAGGGATTAGAAGCAAAATACAGAATACAAGAGAGAAGAGAGGCGCCTCTTAGTGTAGCAATACGGGTACATTTATTAAAGGTACAACATTTAGCAACTTGCATGGTTGATGAATAAAAGAGGCACATCTAAGTATGCAGGCAAAAGCTGTCCACAAAGACCATTCTCCTCACTGCCGACTCTCTCCGCTGTCAGTTTGCAGTCGTGACCGGGAAGACTACCCTGCAGTAGAGCGATCTGAAAGCGAGGCTTGAAGCACTCGTGGAGCGCAGTATGGAAGGGATGACGTCGATGGCAGTGAGGAGGATGGTCTATGGCAGTGATGGCAAACCTATGGCACGTGTGCCACAGCTGGCACACAGAGCCCTCTCTGTGGGCACGCGAGAGCCGCCGCCACTTCCCGCACTATGACAAGAGAAGAAGGGAGCATGGGCTGTCAGTGCATTTCCCCCTGCTCGCCCCCTCTCTTCTGTCAAGCAGCGCAGGACAGGGACAGAGCGGCGCTTGCAGGGATCGCCACCCACTCTGATTTCTCCTGCCTCACCATTGGCTGAAGCCAAGGACCAATGAGGACCCAGGAAAAGTGAACCATGGGACATGTAGTCCCTGAAGACTATAGCTCCATGTTAATAAATGAAAAAAAACTACAGCCCCCAGCATGCCCTGAGAAAATAAGAGGAGGGACAGCCTGGAGCCTGGGGGAAAAAAAGGGTGAGAGGAGTGTGGAGACGAGAGTGAGAGGAGCCTGAGGTAGTTCAGGAGGGGGAGAGAGCCCAAACCATAGCAGCCCCTGGAGTTGAACCAGCCAGAGAGGAGTAAGAGGACGGTGCTGAGAAGACACCATCAAGAGTGAGGAGGGTGATCACTCTTGGAGTGTGCGATCATCACCTGGGTGGCTGCAGTTTAATTGCAGAGTTGGCACTTTGAAAATAATAAGTTGATTTTGTGTTGAAGTTTGGGCACTTGGGCTCAAAAAGGTTCTTCATCACTGGTCTATGGGGACAGCTTTACCCTGGATGCCTGCATACTTCGATATGCCTGTTTTATTCATCAACCTTGTGAGTTGCTAAATGTACTTTCATTAAATGTAACCATATTGCTACACTTAGAGGTACCTCTCTTCTCTTTAATACTAAGTTATGATGTGACGCTAATTGTATATCAAGACATCGCTCGTTTATCAATTCAAAATTTATAAAAAAAAGTTTGCTTGTCTTGCAAAACGCTCCCAAACCAAATTACTCTCAATCCAAGGTTTTACTGTACATACTTTTCTGTAGCTTCTCCATTGAAGTCTATTGAACAAAAAAGCAAATAAAGCACCATTTTGCATTTAAAGAGTCCCTGACCCTTTCCAAAAACCCAGAGGCACAAAAATGCATTGATGTGAACGTGTTCCAAAGGAACCCATGTTAAAAAAAATGTCCTGCATTTCTGCAAAAAGCATGAAAAAGGGAATTGGTGTGAATGGAGCCTTAAATTGCTAATAGCAATATTCCAGTGGTCAGTGCTTGTTGCTTCCCTGACCTCCATTGTATCTTTTGACTGCTGCTAGACAGGGCAGTGAAAGGCATGAAATTGCTTACATATACTTTGTAAAATAATCTACTCTGAAAACAGATTACCGCTCCCTGTAGTATTGCATGTCCCGAGGACACAAATGAAATATTGCCCAGGTTTATTCATGTGCTGTGACCTACTGACTGTGCTGGAAGGAAAGAGTTGTAGGACAAGAAGTGAAGACAGCTACCATATGCAGTCGATGGTGTACTCTTAGATTTAGGGTGCCCTGTTAATCCAGTCATTTAACCGGAGATTGTGTGTTTGCTTTAAAACGCAGGGTCATGTATTTTTTTTTCCTTAACCAGTCATATGTGTATGTGATCATTAAACATAAAATATTTTAAAAAAGGAAAAAAATACCCTGCAAATTGTATTTGTATAAGTACACAAGTCTACATCCACAGCTTTATATTGCTTTTTTTTGGGTACCTTTTTTATATGTTGAACCACACAGCGGTTCCTATAATGTAACAAAGCCTGCTGACACTGTTTACAGGCATTGCTTTATAAAGTACCTTGTAACCCAATGTATTTTGATAGTTCTTTTATGTTCTAATCAACCTCACTTTAGAAGCAGCATTGTTTTTTATATTAAGATTGTTAATTGTTTCACCCTAAGCACTAATAAACGACTCACTCCTCCTCTTCTTCCTTTTGGCTATTTTTTTTCTGCGGGTTATTTATTACTATTCATATTTAAAGCTAAACTTTGGGCACAAAAACTTTTAAATCTATTTCTCAATAGAAACAAGGAGTATAAATTCACTTTGTGTACACCAAATGCCTTTACAAACCCAGATATTACCTTGACCTCTTCACTGTGCTGTACATGCTAAACCAAGAATAAGTTGTGCAAAAGTGTCACCATCCAAATTAAATAACCCACGCTCAGCTATAGGCACTTATTTGTGTTACAAGCAGTGTCAGAAGAAAGCCTAAAGTTTTTTTCTGCCTAGTCAGGAGTCAGGACCTAGTTCCTTGCTGGGATCTCTGGTCTTGGCAATTTTTTTTCCTTTTAAATGGCATGGCGGGGATGCTGTGTTGGCGGCGCCGATCCCTTTTGGCACCACAGATCCTCCACTGTGGCGGGAGTGTTCTCCTTTCCCGCCTACTTTGAAAACATTGTCACATAACTGTGGGGTTGTCCAAAACGCACCCTAAGCATTTTGCTATGCCGTATCCTTATAAGGATCCCCTGCCTAAAAAGTGGACGGTCTCACCTGTAGTGGACTCGCCGGTTTCCAAGTTAAAAAACAGATACCTTCCGGTTGAGGAGTCCTTGGCCTTTAAAGATCCAGTTAATAAGAGAGCTGAGGCTCTGGGCCGCCATATGTTTCACTATGGCTGGTTCGGCTTATACCGGTAGTTACTATTGCCCTAGTGTCGCAAACTCTGACAAGTGGGCTAAAGTTTTACACCAGGATGTACACCTTGCACATAGTCAGCTGAGCCCAGGACCAGCCTTTGGGGTGTGCGAGCTGTGCAGCTGCACAGGGCACCGTGGGCAACAGGGGCGCCGTGCAGCCATCACAGCTCGCATATGATGAGGCCACACAGCGGGAGGTAAGCGGCGACCATGGCCTGGAGAGGGTTAACACAGGCCGTGGCCGTCGCTTACTTCCCGCTGTGCAGCTGTGCCTTGGGCTCCTAGCTGCAGGGTTGAGCTGTGTATCTCACACAGCTCAGCCTCCGATCCGCCGCTGACAGATCCCTCCTCCTCTCTGTATGGATGCTAGAGGAGAGATCGTCAGCTCCTCCTCCTCTCGCCCCTTCTTCTCCTGGGTCTGCCCCACCCACACTCCCCGGGGATGTGTGGGTGGGAAGTTTAAAGAAGAAAAAAGAAAAGCTGCAGACAGCATGAGTCTCCATACTGAGGTTAGTAAGCTCTCTCTCCTGCAACAAATGTAAGGGGGTCTCTGATGTAAGGGGGGCTCTGTGTGGGGTGTCTCTGATGTAAGGGGTCTCTGTGTAGGGGGTCTCTGATGTAAGGGGGGCTCTGTGTAGGGGGGTCTCTGATGTAAGGGGGGGCTCTGTGTGTGGGAGGGCTCTATGGGGGGTCTCTAATGTAAGGGGGTCTCCGATGTAAGGGGGCTCTGTGGGGGGGTCTCTGTAAGGGGGGGTCTCTAATGTAAGGGGGTATTTGATGTAAGGGGGGCTCTGTGAGGGTCTCTGATGTAAGGGGGGCTCTGTGAGGGTCTCTGATGTAAGGGGGGGCTCTGTGAGGGTCTCTGATGTAAGGGGGGGGCTCTGTGAGGGGACTCTGGGGGGGTCTCTGATGTAAGGGTGGCTCTGTGTGGGGGGTTTCTGATGTAAGGGTGGCTCTGTGGTGGGGGGTCTCTGATGTAAGGGTGGCTCTGTGGTGGGGGGTCTCTGATGTAAGGGGGGCTCTGTGAGGGTCTCTGATGTAAGGTGGGGCTCTGTGAGGGTCTCTGGTGTAAGGGGGGCTCTGTGAGGGTCTCTGATGTAAGGGGGCCTCTGTGAGGGTCTCTGATGCAAGGGGGGGCTAAGTTATTAGTGATCATAAAAAATAAAAGTCAAAGTGCAAGAAAATGTGCGGGGGTGCAGGTCACAGGATTAGCTTGCACAGGGCACCAAAGGCCGGCCCTGACTAAGCCCTTACAACATAAATTTCAGGATATTTTCCCAGCCCAGAAAGCCCAGTTGCTGCATACATTTGCCACTAGACATGAGCGGCTGTGTGGTGTTGTACGCTATTTGTCTGTGCTCATGTTAGCACAAGGGTAGGATACAGATGTATGTAAGTAACAGAAAATGTTGTCATTCTTCCTGTAGAGTTGTTTTTATTTTTTCTTCATGGCGCATGAACAAGTTAGTAGTTGAGATGTAATGGGGAGCAGAGGCAGGGCAGTTACATCCTAGAGATGTACTGTATATAAAAAGCAAGTGAGTTATTATCACTCATTGCAGCCAATAAAAGAGGTAGGGTTCAGAACATAAAAGGTGAAATAAAGATAGTTTAAAATACCAAGAGAAAGTGAAGATCATACTGCAAATATTTTAACAAGTATCAAATGCTGGCTTTTGACTTCTTGTAGCCAATTTTTTTTTCTTCTTTTCTGAGGAAAAGTTATTTACAGCATCAAGTTAGGAATGTATTAAATGCTTACTTGTCTATTAAAGGACCACTATCTGGAAAAAAATGTATGTTCTGTAACTGGTTAAAACGTAGAAGCGGTAAATCATAAATTCTGTTCTTTTATTTCACATGCATTGCTTTCACTCCTAATTGCTTGCAATACTGTCCAGGAAAAGTGACAGGGGTTAAGCCAAATAATACACTTTCAGAGGTGCTTAAGCAGTTCTAGTATTTGCAGTAACCATTAGGAAAAAAAAAAGCTTTTCAACCATGTGAATTATTTTTCAGCACCGTTCCGACCCATGTCCCTTCCATTTTACGTGTCATTTTTCCCATGTAAATATAGAGAAATATATGAACATGTGATTGTGAAATAATAAAGACATTCATACACAAAATACTATTGTTACAAATGTTAACCACATACAGCTATAATGGAATCAGAAAATGTTGCGCTAATATCCACATGTATAAAAAGTGTTATGACAAATTAAATATACAAGGAAAATCCAATGAACACCAACAACCACAAAAACGATGATAAAAGTGTAGTCCTAAGGTGATTAATAAACAGGTGAGGATATTAGTCATATCGCTAAATTAAGGATGTGCTTTTGATCAAATCTTCCACCCAGTGACACCATGCAAGGCTTACCAGAAAAAATAATTACCATCTATTACAGATAGGTCAAATAAGGCATAGGGTGTGTGGCATCTTAAACCTCTTCATATAGGTTGTCATAAATATGGATATGGTTTCTGGTCATCTCAAGCAAATACAGTGGGGGAAAAACGATTTAAACCCCTGCAGACTTTGTAAGTTTGCCCACTTGCAAAGAAATAAAGGGTCTATAATTTTTTTTATTATAGGTACATTTTAAATGATAGAGACAGAATATCAAACAGAAATCCAGAGAAAACACATAAAACAAATTCTATAAATTAAGTTGCAGTTCAGTGAGTAAAATAAGTATTTGATCCCCAAGCAATGCAGACTAGCTGAAGGCCGCTATCAAAGCAACCTGGGCTTCTAGAACACCTCAGCAGTGCCACAAGCTAATCAACTCCATACCACAGCTGCTATCAAAACTGCCCTAAAGCATCATGTTTCTACGTGTCCCAGATGACGTCAGATATGACGAATTGCATAGGGAGAAGCCTGCTGTGATGTCACTGCGTTGTGGCCAGAAAGCCAATTAAATTGTTCCTGTTGGAGTTTTTACTTAGGCAAGCACTGTTTTAATTTGGGACATGTGTGCGCAATAGGAATGTTTTGCTCAGTTTACACTATGAGTTGTTTCCTCTTTTATCCCTAACATATATTCTTTGAACAGATTTTCAAATGAGGTTGACTTTTATGTATATGCTTGAGATGATCAGAAATCCATATTGTTTCTTAATGGGTTTATGTGAAATTTCCATTAACAGCTGTACTGTTTTCTTTGTATAATATTGTTGTCACTATTACAGAGGTTGCTGCTGTTTTGTCTTTATCTTTTTTCCTTTTTTTCTGCCCTTTGATTATTAGTACAGCTACCAGAATTGTTCTTATCCCGTTTTGCACATAGCAGCGCAAGTATTCACACTTATGATGTCATACGCCTATGCCTTATTTGACCTATCTGTAATAGATGGTCATTTTTTTTTCTGTAAACCTTGCATGGTGTCACCGGGTGGAGGATTTGATCAATGGCACACCCTTTATTTGATCTCCTGGAACTTGGCCCGTTTCTTCTGCACCTCCGCCGAGAAGTCCGGATAGATAGACACCCGAACCCCATTATACTTGAGTACAGCCTTTTCCCTAGCCAGCCGCAGGGCTTTTTCACGGTCTCAGTATGCAACAAACGTGCCAGCACAGGGCGCATTGCCAGAAATTGCCTGTGTGGGAGTGCGATGAACCTGCTCCACAGCAAATAAAGGGGAAAAGGCTTCCCTGCCAAAGGTCTCCAGGAGCCAGTTCTCAATGAACTCCGTTGGGTCCCTACCCTCCACCTTCTCAGGAAGCCCCACAATTCTCATATTGTTGCGTCTGAGGCGGTTTTCAATGTCATCAGTTTTGTCCTGAATGGCCCTGGCAAGGGATGTGGTCGCACGGGCCTCAGTAATAATAGAGGGCAGCCTATCGTCCACCTCACTGATGCGCCCCTCAACTGCTGTAGTGCGTTCCCGCATTTTTTTTAAAGGTCATGGCGCAACAGGGAAACCTCCTCAGTGAGCCCCCCCAGCCGCACGTTCACTGTGTTGACCGAGGCTGTGCATTGCTGCACCGCTGCCAGTATCTGGCCCAGGGTGGGCTGGGGGTCCCCCTCCAACATGTACCCTTCAACCCCCAGGTCCATGCCGTCAGGGGGTGCAGTAGTAGCAGGGTCAGCATCCAGGCCTGCTTCCAGTTGCGGCACTGCAGAGCTTCCATCCTCCCCTCCATTATGGGCACAGGTCACCTGGGCATACGTGAGCTTCTGTGCATAATACAGCATATCTTTGGTGCCCTCCTTGTGGGCCTTGTCTGTCTTACCACCCTGGTCCTTCCCCTTGTCGGAGGTGCGCGGCGTCCCCTTCAGCGTGGCGGCCGTGGCGCCATGTTGGGCCTCCTGGACTGCACCGTCTTCCCGGCTTTTCCAGGTCATCATGGCTCAGATCGGTGTGCGGATCGTATCGGGCTTATCCCCGGGAGGTAAGGAAAAGAGCTGCGGCAGGTATCGGCGGGTCAGTAACTGGAGGAAGGATCAGTTACTGGGTAACTCGGCCACGCCCCCCCAGCACACCCTTTATTTAGCAATTTAAGTCACATACTCACCTGTTTATTGATTACCTTTGGACTGCACTTTCATCATCGTTTTTGTTGTTGGTGTTCATGGGACTTTCTTTGTATATTTAATTTGTCATTGTCACTTTTTTACATGTGGATATTAGCGCAACATTTTCTAATTCCATTTTTGTACCATGTACGGTATATACCGCTTAGTATGTTGCAGCTTTGTTCCTATATGTAGTATTTTATACCAATAGCACAGTTTACACCTTTCCTTTTATATACATACAGTTATAGGAATACTATATTGTTTTGCAATGGTGGTCATTTAGTTGTAGAATATCTAAAAATGAGAAGTTTACATTTCCAAATCTTCAATTTTTTGTTAGAGGAGTACGGTTTAAAATCGAATTGAATAAAAATTGAATTTAGTAATGAATACTTTATTATTCCGTAGGAATGGCAAAACTCGATTCAGAAGAACGCAGGATTGGCATTTATTGAACTCATCAATGAAGGAAGGCAAGTCCCTTTTCCATCTTGCTCCTAAACAGAAAGTCTGTATTTGTTTGTTTTGCTGCTTAGTTAAAACATTCTTGAACAATGCTAACAGCATGTTTTCAGTTTTAGTTCCTTGGTTTCCACAACAGAACTGTACACATTGTATACAAAGCCATAGAAGGTTTCTACATCGGCACCATTTTAGCCCTGTAGGGTTGCTTCACACTGAGAATCTGGGGAAACCAATCTGCAGATCCATCTGCTGTTCCATCTGCTTTGGTCAGCGTAGCTCTACTTGCCACACTCATATATCAGTGTAATCAGGAATGCATGAAGTTGAAAGACTTGGTGCTGTCCAAGGTGCTACTTCATTCTACGAGTATTAGCTCAGTATTAGGTCAACAGAACAATTTTAGGCACAAAAAATTCCAAGCATCATTAAATTGCTGTACACCTCAACTATTCCACAAGGTTTGGTTGTTTAATGCACTATTTAGTGCTTAGCTGCATTTATTGTGCAAATTGTAAGTAGTTAAGAAACCTTTGGCACAATTATGTTTTTTCTATAAGGGGTATACAGTTTGTTAAATAGCATGTGTAAACAGTACAGTTGAACTGTTATACTGTACTTAATTTTTATTAAACTTCCTATTGTCACTATGTTAGGTTCTGTTCCCAGAATGTACTTAATTTATAGCAGAGTCCCAGGATCTAGTGAAAACACATAACTGAAATATCTTTAAATGCATAGTAAGGAGAAGTGTAACCTCTAGATAGACCCCTGGGAGGAGGAAGTATCCCCTTGCTTGGCACCTGCAATGCGGGAATCTATCTAGAGGGGACCCAGATGCCTTAGATGCTTTAGTTTGATACCTTATTATGACTTAATTTATACATACATCCCCCCCCCCTTCTTTTTTTTTCCCTTTAATTCATCTTAGACAGAATCTGAAAAAAAAGGATGCGTGAAACAATACTTTAGGTGTATTTGCAGAATTGGCAAGACACTGTACTTGAACGAAACATGTAATATAGTCATTATTTTTTTCTTCTAAAGTTAAGAAACAGGGATGAGTTGTCCGTCTAAAAAATACTAGAAATAAAGTCAGAATCTGACAGTCTGAGGTTTCCTCTAGTTTCTTCAAAGCAAGCCCCACTGTGACCAATGCTATGTCTTCTATTTAATGGTACAAATAGTGAAATTAGAGAGTGAGAGCATTTTGTATTAAGTTTAAGGCCTCAAGGCATGCTCACTAGTATGCTTCACAAAAGCCTTCTGGTAATTGTGATAGGAATCTGAAGAGCATAAATTGTTATAAATATTTATTCTACTTGGCTACTGCTCCTGTGAATGCAGTTCATCAATCATAGCAGGGGGATGTAATTGTGCAGTTGTCAACAATTAACAGGACATAAACAGTTGATAAATGGGTGGGTAAATTAAAGTGTTTCAAAGGACAGCCTGAAATTATAAACTAGATAGTTCCAAATATTACAACAAAAGGATCGCTATAATTAAAACAAAGCAAGGTTAATGAGATGTAAAATTGCATATAATGTCTGTAATATGATCATTGGATTCCAAATTGCAAGGCCTGATTTTACAGACAAAAGGTGTTCCAAGCATTTACAAATCTAACTTATTGAGAGCAAATGGAGTGTGGGAATATTAGACTGCTGAAATTAATCTCCTCTGATTGAATTCGATTTTTTTTTTTAATGTAGTATTAGAATACTAGAAAGTAAAAATATGCTGATTCATAATAAGCAGGAAATGAAATATAATAAAATGTGCTATCCTAGGAATTACATATATGACATAGAATACCTTCAATAATAAAAAAATAATTGTAATGTATAGACAGACAGACGGACGGACGGAGTAGACAGCGCCTGTCACTCTACACGGCTTGCACTGCAAGCGGCCGTGTTCGTTATTACGGTGAACCATTTGCTTCATTTTCACGGACTTGATGTAAGTGCAACTTTTAATTAATAAAAGCCATTGTTACGAAGGTAATGCACTATAAGTCCCCTTTCTTTCCATACACGTTCTTCATTAGCATGGAGCCTATTATCTGCCTTGCCACTGATGCCGATTTTGGAATCTGATTAGAAGGGGACTTTCTTTGGAAAGTTTGGTCATTTCATGCTTTTAACCCGCAGCCATTTTTGTAAGCGACCATTACTTCACTTTACTATAGAAAGGATTTGGGAGCACCTGGAGCAGTTCATTCTCATCAACCCACTCTGTGTCACGGGCAGCCTTTTTCTTTTTAACATAAGGGATTGGACTTTTTCTTTCTTATATGTTTCTTAACAGCATTTTTCTTTAACACCTTGACAGATTGTATTGTAGTGTTCAATCACATATCAATTTTGTGTATATGTATTTTTATGTATATATTCGACATCTTTATTGCTTTTTTATTTTTATACATTACAATTATTTTTTTTTATTATTGAAGGTATGCTATGTCATATATGTATTCCTAGGATAGCGCATTTTATTACTATTTCCACATTATTCTCTATTATTCAGGATTATTAAGTGCAGCAATCCACGTCACATCAGTGCATCTTTAACACAATTTTTCTCCAGGAAATGAAAAATAGTTGATCTTTTTTGGAAAAAGTGAAGTCTTTAAAAGTTGCATGTTGTAGAAAATTATTGCCAAAAAATGCTTCATTTTATTTGAATTGTGCTCTTATTCCTTAGATGTGTTTTGTTCTCGACAACAAAGAACCTTGTACTAGACTACAATGAACCTTTGTATTTTAGTACATTCGTTTGAAGAGTTAAAATTTTGAACTGTTATACAGCTGATTGCATATGTGTGTGTGTGTGTGTATATATAGATAAAATAAGTATTGCTCATGTCCCCATTTTTCTAGGTCAATATATTTCTAAAGGTGCTATTGAAATGAAATTTTCACCACGTTGGTAACAACCTATGCAATTCACACATACAAAGAAACCAAACAAATAAGTTCAGAAATGAAGTTATGTGTAATAAAAATGGAATGACACAGGGAAAAATTATTGAACGTGCTAACTTATATTTATTTAATACTTCTTACAAAATCCTTTGCTAGTCTCATGCGTTGCCCAGATGTGATTTTGGCCCATTCTTCCACACAGTCTTCAAATCTTGAAGGTTCCGTGGGCTTCTTCTATGAACTCTGATCTTTAGTTCTTTCCATAGGTTGTCTATTGGATTCATGTCAGGTGATTAGCTGGGACAGTCTAACAGCTTTGAAAACAGTTAGGAGTTTCCTTGGCTTTGTGTTTGGGATCATTGTCTTGCTGAAATGTCCACCCTTGTTTCATCCTTATTATCCTGGTAGATGGCAGCAGGTTTTTTTCATCAAGAATGTCTTGGTACAAGTTTCCATTTATCTTTCCCTCAATTATATGAAGTTTGCCAGTACCTTATGCTGAAAAACAGCCCTGCACCATGAGGTTTCCACCTCCAAAGTTCACTTCAGTGTTTTTGGGGTGATGTGCAGTGCCATTTGACCTCCAAACATGGTGTGTATTATGGCATCCAAAGAATTCAATTTTGGTCTCCTCGGATCAGACTATATTCTCCCAGTATTTCACAGGCTTGTCTAAATGTTGTGCAGCAAACATTAAAGAAGCTTAAACATGCTTTCTCTTACGTCCTCCGACAGTCGCCGCCTCTCCATATTCGTCACTATGGGTAATTGACCTTTTCTCCGTAGGAGTAGCTAGGCAACAGAATATGTCAATATTAAAAGCTTTTAGCATATCCCACCCCCAGGGGGTGGTCCCCTCAGTCAATACCCTCCTGCTTCCTGTATCCATACCTCAGTTTCATTGTCTAGCTTTCAGGAGTTAGCAGGCTGTTTCTGTGCTGGGGCTTTTTGCCTCAGCCTTTATCTTCTTTTTGATTTTATTTGAGTGTTTTTTTCTCTATCTTTACTTAGCTGTTTGTTTCTTCAGCTTTAATTAGTTCTTCTGATGAAGAGGATCGTGCGGGCTGGGTCTCGGGCTGGCCCCCCTGGTTGCAGGTTGTGGGTCAGTGGCTTCCCAGCCTGCCATCGAGCGTTCAGTCAGGTTTTTCCCCTGGCATGTGTGAACGACCCATCCATGTTCGCTGCAGGGTTGCTGCGGTGAGGTGGCTACCTCACTGGACGCCATGCGGTTTCGCACCGCAGTTTTGTTGCGTCCTGGCTGCGACTCTCCCTGTCCTCTGTGCAGCGGCTTGATCGCTTGGGCGGGCTCCCCACGCCATTCAGAAGGTAAGTGTATCTGTGTGGGGACCTGTCTGTTTAGTGGGTGTCAGTCTGGGACTGTGTAACCCATTTTGGCGGCGATCGCTCCAGCCTCATGTCAGTACTGCATGTTCTCTGCCTTTACTTCCTCCCCGGCGGCCATTTTTTTGTAGCCTTCCATAGGCTTTATAGGAGCGGCTGTTATTGCATCACTTCCTTTTCCCTGGGCACACCGATCGAGGCAGCAGCAGCAGTGATCTCTCCAGGTTTTACCTTATCCTATTCCTGTATTCATTGCCTGAAGTTTGTGCCTTTCCCTGTGGGGGTCGGCGTGTGCGGTGTGTGTGTGCGGTGGGGTGCGCTCGCCGCGCTTTTAAAGGGGCAGTTACCCTTTTTTTCTCCTACAAACTTTTGGGGGCATGGATTCTCAGGAAAGCAAATTTCCTCCCTCTTTAATGGGAGGCCAAGGGGCTGCTGCTGTTCCCCCTGAGGGGGGCGATTTGGCTACCATTGTGGCTAACCTGGCTGCTCAGGTACAGATGCTTGTGGCTGCTCAATCCACAAAACGGCCCAGAGTTTCAATCTCCTCTGATTCAGAGGGCGATGGTGATGGGGCTGCTATGGCTGGGGTTCCCTTATCGGGGTCCCGTTCGTCCCTGGACTTTGCAGGGTCGGAAGGGGAGGCAGAGGTTGAAGGGGTTGATGATTCCCCCCCTGGCTCGTCTGAGGAGCTTGCAATCATGGATGAATTGGTTGCTTCTATCAAACAAACGCTGCATTTACAGGATGAACTGTGTCCGCCAGCCGTTCTGGCTTCTTATGAGACGCAGCGGAGACGCAAAACATCGCAGGTTTTCCCTTGCACTGAGGATTTTCAGCGCGCTGTTAGTGAACAATGGCGCAATCTAAAAAAGCCTTTTGCTGTGCCAAGTAGGTTCAAGCTGCGTTATCCTTTCACGCCCGCCACTGATGAACGCTGGTGTGTACCACCTCCGGTGGATCACGCGTGGCGGTTTTGAATAAATCCACTGCGATTCCGGCAGAGGATACCTCGGTGTTCCGGGACCCTACGGACAGGAGACTGGAGTCTCTTGCCCGCCATACTTACTCGGTTACTGGTTCCATGCTAAAAGCTATTTCTCTTACGTCCTCCGACAGTCGCCGCCTCTCCATATTCGTCACAATGGGGTAATTGACCTTTGCTCCGTAGGAGTAGCTAGGCAACAGAATATGTCAATATTAAAGCTTTTAGCATATCCCACCCCCAGGGGATGGTCCCCTCAGTCAATACCCTCCTGCTTCCTGTTCCATACCTCAGTTTCATTGTCTAGCTTTCAGGAGTTAGCTGGCTGTTTCTGTGCTGGGGCATTTTGTCTCAGCCTTTATCTTCTTTTTGATTTTATTTGAGTTTTTTTCTCTCTCTTAGCTGTTACTTTTGTCAGCATTAGTTAGTTCTTCTGATGAAGAGGATCGTGCGGGCTGGGTCTTGGGCTGGCCCCCCTGGTCGCAGGTTGTGGGCCAGTGGCTTCCCAGCCTGCCATCGAGCGTTCAGTCAGGTATTTTTCCTGGCATTGGTGAACGACCCATCCCTGTTCGCTGCAGGGATGCTGTGGTGAGGTGGCTACCTCACTGGACGCCATGCGGTTTCGTACCGCTGTGCTGCTGCGTCCTGGCTGCGACTCTCCCTGTCCCATGTGCAGTGGCTTGATCGCTTGTGCAGGTTCCCCACGCCATTCAGAAGGTAAGTGTACTCTGTGTGGGGACCTGTCTGTTTAGTGGGTGTCAGTCTGGGACTGTGTAACCCTGCATGTCTATTCACACTATGAGGCTCCCTGTCTGGATGCTGCTGTGGGCTGCAAGGAGGGGGGCTGTGATACACTGTTCTGTGTTACTAACTGTGTGATTTCTCTGTGTGACATGCTATATGTTGTGGGGCATGCTGTGGTACATGTTTTGTGCAACATGCGGCGGCCGCTACTGCGGCCCGCCATTTTATTGATAACTGCAGGCATATGAGGGCTTCTTCTATATGCTGGGAGCGGCGTTTTGGCGCCAAGCGCCGCCATTTTGGCGGCGATCGCTCCGGCCTCATGTAGCACTGCATTTACCTCCTCCCCCGGCGGCCATTTTTTTGTAGCCTTCCGTAGGCTTTATAAGAGCGGCTTCTGTTGCATCACTTCCTTTTCCCTGGGCACACCGATCGATACAGCAGCAGCAGTGATCTCTCCAGGTTTTTATCCTCTTTAGTCCTGTGTTCCTTGCCTGAGTTTGTAGTTTTCCCTGTGGGGGTCGACTTGTGCTGGTGTGTGTGAGCGGTGGGTTGCGCTCGCCGTGCTTTTAAAGGGACAGTTACCCTTTTTTCTCCTGCACATTTCTGGGGGCATGGATTCTCAGGAAAGCAAATTTCCTCCCGCTTTACTGGGAGGCCAAGGGGCTGCTGCTGTTTCCCCTGAGGGGGGCGATTTGGCCACAGTTGTGGCTAACCTGGCTGCTCAGGTGCAGATGCTTGTGGCTGCTCACTCCACTAAACGGCCCAGAGTTTCAATTTCCTCTGATTCATAGGGCGAAGGTGATGGGGCTGCTATGGCTGGGGTCCCCTTATCGGGGTCCCGTTCGTCCCTGGACTTTGCAGGGTCGGAGGGGGATGCAGAGGTTGAGGGGGTTGACGATTCTCCCCCTGGCTCATCCAAAGAGCTTGCAATCATGGAGGAATTGGTTGCTTCTATCAAACAAACGTTGCATTTACAGGATGAACCGTGTCCGCCTGCCGTTCTGGCTTCTTATGGGACACAGCGGAGATGCAAAACATCGCAGGTTTTTCCTTGCACTGAAGATTTTCAGCGCGCTGTTAGTGAACAATGGCGCAATCTAAAAAAGCCTTTTGCTGTACCAAGTAGGTTCAAGCTGCGTTATCCCTTCACGCCCGCCACTGATGAACGCTGGTGTGTTCCACCTCCGGTGGATCACGCGGTGGCGGTTTTGAATAAATCCACTGCGATTCCGGCAGAGGATACCCCGGTGTTCCGGGAACCTACGGACAGGAGACTGGAGTCTCTTGCCCGTCATACTTACTCGGTTACCGGTTCCATGCTGAAAGCTATTTTTGCTTCCCTTATGGCAGCTCAAGCTGTTGCGGATTGGACGCAAGTGCTCAGGCGCGTCCTGGTGGCTGATTCCGCCCCGCCGACGACATTGGCAATGGTGGATCAGATCCATCAGGGTGTCATGTATTTGTGTGATGCGGAATTTGATGTAATTCCTTTGGCTGCACGTGTGCACAGCGTGGCGGTGTTGACACGCCGTTTGATTCGGCTGAAATGTTGGTCTGTGGACCAATCTTCTCGCAAGACTTTGGCTAATTTGCCCTATACGGGATCTCGCCTTTTTGGCGACTCGCTGGATACGCTGATTAAGGGGATCTCTGGGGGTAAGAGCACGCTCTTGCCCCAATCTCACAAGGCTAAGGGCGCTCAAGGTAAGAAGCATGCTTCGTTTAGGCCCCCTCAGGGGTCCTTTCGTGCCTTTCGGTCGCACTATAAGGGCAAGCCCTTCAAGGGTCAGGGCTCCCAAAAGAAACCGTGGGCAGGTAAGCAGAAGTCCGGCCAGTCCGGGTCCGCTGCCCATAACAACGCGGCCTGAAGGGACGCCCTCACCCAGTTCTGGGGTGGGGGGACGTTTGCTCGGTTTTCTTCAACCCTGGCTGGCCCGCGTTCGGGACAGGTGGGTTCAGGAGATCGTTCGGTCCGGGTACAAGATCGAGTTCCTATCTCGGCCGGCGAACAGGTTTTTTCCCTCAAACCTTCTACTGTCTCCGGAGCCTTTGCGGGATCTGCACCTGGCGGTGCAGGACCTGCGGGCTCAGGGAGTGGTGGTTCCGGTGCCTCATCGGGACAGATTTCGGGGGTTTTATTCAAATCTGTTCACTGTGCCCAGAAAGGAGGGCAAGGTACATCCAATTCTGGACTTGAAAGCTCTGAACCGCTTTGTGCGGGTTCGCAAGTTCCGCATGGAATCCCTGCGCTCGGTGGTGGCTGCTCTAGTTCCGGGAGAATTCAAGGCATCCATCGACTTGAAGGATGCGTATCTTCACATCCCCATTTTCGAGGGTCACCAGAGATACCTTCGATTCGCCATTGCGGAGGATCATTATCAGTTCGTGGCGTTACCCTTCGGTCTCGCTTCGGCTCCGCGGGTTTTTACCAAGGTGCTTGCACCGGTTCTGGCCTTACTGAGAGCCCAGGGTATCTCAATCCTGGGGTATCTGGACGACATTCTGGTTCGGTCTGCGACCAGTCAGGGTCTGGTGAAGGATCTGTCCGTCACGATGCAGACTCTGCAGGAGTTTGGTTGGGCGATAAACTTCCCAAAATCGACGCTAAGCCCGTCGGTTCGTCTTCCCTATCTGGGTAGGATTCTGGATTCGGTTCAGGCGAAAGTCTTCCTACCGGAAGACAAGCTCAAAACGCTTCAGGACGAAGTCAGGTCCCTTCGGGACGTTCCGTGCTCATCCCTCCGGACGGGCATGCGGTGTCTAGGTTTGATGGTCTCGGCTTTCGAGGCGATTCCCTTTGCCCAGTTTCACACGAGGGGTCTCCAGGCGGAGATCCTGTCCAGGTGGGACGGGCGACCACAATCTCTGGATCTTCGCACCAGAAGGGATCTTCTGTGGTGGCTCCAGTCCCCGGCGGTGTCGGTAGGCAAGTCTTTTCGCCCGCTTTCATGGACGGTGATCACCACGGATGCCAGCCTGTCGGGCTGGGGTGGTGTTCTGGGTGTTCTGTCCGCCCAGGGTACTTGGTCGGGGGGGAATCCTCCATTCCGATCAACAATCTGGAATTGCAGGCGATAGATCTCTGCCTTCGACGTTGGACGGACAAGCTTCAGGGCCGTCCGGTTCGGGTGCAGACGGACAATGCCACAGCGGTGACCTACATCAACCACCAAGGGGCACCAGGAGTGCCCGAGCGGCTCGGGAAGTGGCCGATATTCTGTCCTGGGCCGAGACGCACGTCCCGGCGATCACGGCGGTTCACATTCCGGGGGTGGAGAACTGGCAAGCGGATTATCTGAGTCGCCAGTCT
Source organism: Pelophylax lessonae (assembly GCF_965119305.1). NCBI lineage: Eukaryota > Metazoa > Chordata > Amphibia > Anura > Ranidae > Pelophylax > Pelophylax lessonae. The sequence continues at coordinate 643,701,714 of NC_138769.1, forward strand.
CTGGACCAGGGGGAATGGTCCCTTCACCCGGATGTCTTCCAGATGTTGTGCGCGAAGTGCGGTCTCCCAGATGTGGACCTGTTCGCGTCTCGTCTGAACATCAAGGTGGAAAGGTTCGTGGCAAGGACGCGCGATCCTCGGGCAGACGCATCAGACGCGTTAGTGGCTCCGTGGCATCAGTATCGACTGATGTATGCATTCCCACCGATTCAATTGCTATCCCGGTTCCTTCGCAGGTTGTCCTCGGAACCACTCACGGTGATTCTGGTGGCGCCGGACTGGCCCCGCCGGTCTTGGTACGCAGACCTCGTGAATCTGGCGGTCGACGCTCCATGGCGTCTGCCTCTTCGAGAAGATCTTCTATCTCAAGGACCGATATTCCATCCTGCTTTACAGTCGCTGGCTTTGACGGCCTGGCTGTTGAAACCGAGGTCCTGAAGGATAGGGGTCTCTCCCCGGAGGTCATTCATACTTTGATCAACGCTAGAAAGGCCTCTTCGGGGAAGATTTACTACCGCACTTGGAAGGCCTATTTTGCCTGGTGTGCGTCCAGGGGGTTTCCCCCCCGCTCATACTCGGTGTCTAGGGTGTTGTCTTTCCTTCAAACGGGTGTGGACCAGCGTTTGGCGTTGGCCACGATTAAGGGTCAGATTTCTACACTGGCCGTTCTCTTTCAACGCCCTGTGGCGTTTAATTCTCTGGTTGGCACTTTTGTTCAATGGGTGCGACACCTGGTCCCTCCTCGGAGGGAGCCTTTGCCTCCATGGGACTTGAACCTTGTTCTGTCCGTGTTACAACATGCTCCCTTTGAAAAGATCAGGGAGATCTCTTTGCCTCTGTTGTCTAAGAATGTCGCCTTTTTGGTGGCGATCACTTCGGCTCGCAGGGTGTCTGAACTGGCAGCTTTGTCCTGCAGGTCTCCGTATCTGGTGCCACACTTGGTTAAGGTGGTCTTGCGACCTAATCCTTCTTTTCTTCCGAAAAGGATCTCGGAATTTCACCTCAATGAGGACATTGTCTTGCCTTCACTTTGCGCGAAGCCTAAGCATCTGAAGGAGGTGGCCTTACATTCCTTGGATGTTGTTCGGGCGATCGGGGTTTACCTGTCAGCGACTAAATCTTTTCGCAAGACGGATTCTCTCTTTGTCCTTCCTGAGGGACCTCGGAAGGGCTTGGTGGCGTCGCCTTCTACCATCGCCAAATGGATCAGACAGACTATTGAGCAGGCATATGCTTTGAAGGGAAAAGTTCCCCCTATGCCTGTGAAGGCGCACTCTACCAGATCTCTGAGTACGTCTTGGGCCTGTCATCATCGGGCTTCTGTGGCCCAGGTGTGTAAGGCGGCAACTTGGTCGTCCGTTCACACCTTCTCAAAGTTCTACAAAGTGGATGTTCAGGCATCGGCAGATGCTTCCTTTGGCCGCAAGGTTCTTAGTGCGGCAGTACCTTAGGGTCCCTTGTTTTTTTGGGCCCTTGGCTGTTTGGGATGTTTTTATCCCTAGGTTATTTGTTTTTCCTGGGTTGTTGCTCCTGTTGAGCAAAGTTTTCTTTCATGCTGCCCAGCTGGTTTCCTTCCTTTTGGTAAGGTTCCTTTCTCTGATGTGGGTCCTGCGTTGCCTTAGGCGCGGCTGCGTTTCCCACCCCTCATGTATGCACTGCTTTGGGACGTCCCCATAGTGACGAATATGGAGAGGCGGCGACTGTCGGAGGACGTAAGAGAAACGGAATTTTTGTAAAATCTTACCTGTAAAATTCCTTTCTCTGAGTCCTCCGACAGTCGCCGCCCCCGCCCCTCTTTTGGGGTTTGTTTATGTACTCTACTGCTATTCTACTGAAACTGAGGTATGGATACAGGAAGCAGGAGGGTATTGACTGAGGGGACCACCCCCTGGGGGTGGGATATGCTAAAAGCTTTTAATATTGACATATTCTGTTGCTTAGCTACTCCTACGGAGCAAAGGTCAATTACCCATAGTGACGAATATGGAGAGGCGGCGACTGTCGGAGGACTCAGAGAAAGGAATTTTACAGGTAAGATTTTACAAAAATTCCGTTTTTTGTTCAGCAATGGAGTCTTGTGTGTTGAGCGTACAAACAGGCCATGGCAGTTGAGTCCATTACTTATTGTTTTCTTTGAAACAAATTCTACCTGCTAATTACAGGTCTTTCTGAAGCTCTTTACAAGTGGTCCTTGACTCTTGGACAACTCTTCTGATAATTATTTTCACTCCTCTGGCATAAATCTTGAGAGGAGCACCTGGTCATGGCTGGTTTGTGGTAAAATTATGTTCTTTCCATTGCCAGATTATGACCCCAATAGTACTCATGGGACCATTCAGAAGTTTAGAAATCATTTTGTTGCAACAATAAGGTTGTGATGCTGTTGAGAGAGCTCTTTGCTTTTACTCATCATGAGATGTTTCTTGTGTGACACCTTGGTAATAAGACACCTTTTTATAGGCCATCAGTTGAGACTGAACCAGCTGATATTAATTTGCACTGACAAGGGGCAGGATTGCTTTCTAATTACTGATAGATTTCAGCTAGTGTCTTGGCTTTCCGTGCCTTTTTCCACCTCCCTTTCTTCATGTGTTCAATACTTTTTCCCTGCGACATTCCATTTTATTAAACATAACTTCATTTCTGAACTTATTTGTTTTGGTTTCTTTGTATGTATGGATTGCATGGGCTGTTACCAACATGTGGTGAACATTTCATATCAATAGCACCTTTTAGAAATATATTTTCTTAGAAAAATGGTGACGTCCTCAATACTTATTTTACCCGCTGTATATGTATTATGTTTGTTATGCATCTGCAATCAACCATTTTAGGTGAGGTAGAGTCTGTCAACAAATTAATTTTCTAGTATACAAATTCAGCAATGTGTAGAAAAAAAAAAGACATTTACAGGTAAAAAATTGCTCCGAATTTGGGCAAAAGAAAGACACTTTTATATTTTAAACACATTGAATTTCATAAGCTGTTATATCACTCTTATGTTTTCAAATGTTCTCTTAAAGACTGTTGTGCCATGCCATGAAGGATCACATAGTACGGGTTGCTAATGAAGCAGAGTTCATCTTGAACAGACAGCGAGCAGAGGATGTACACAAACATGCTGAGTTTGAGGTAAGCAGCTTTGTTGATAAAGTCCTGACTTTCTGTTTTCAATCCATCATTGCGTCCCTTGTAACTTCATACACAGGGGCCTTATTTTCTTTTTTATTTGTATTTTAGCTAGGAGAACATGCATTTAATTCAGCTCAGGGCTTTTTAAAACGCTTTGGTTAATGTCAAACACAAGGAACTAGTTTATTATTTACTTCCTTGTCTGAAATATATGAACATTTTTGCAGCTTGGAGGAATCCGTTCATAAAAAAGAACTGTTATACTTTGCTGGTATAATGCAGAACCCAACAGATTTCTTATAAAACGCTTTAAAGCCTCTTTAAATCTTCTTGGCATCGTCAGGGCAGCTTACCTTTTTCAGATTGACCATTGTAGGTTTGTTTTAAGAATAATAGAGGTTTGAACAAATGTTACTTGGATTTACTTTTAAATTTGTTTTTATATAATGGGTAGTGTTACCACTGTTTGACCGTTTATTATAATTTTTTTTTTCTTTATGGAGATGCAGAAGTTGCTCTGTAAAAATGTGAGGATATACAGTTGTGCTCATAAGTTTACATACCCTGGCAATATTTGATTTATTGGCCATTTTTCAGAGAATATGAATGATAACTCAAAAACATTTCTTTCACTCATTGTTAGTGATTGGCTGAAGCCATTTATTATCATTCAACTGTGTTTACTCTTTTTAAATCTACAGAATCTACCCAAATGACCCTGATCAAAAGTTTACATACCCCAGTTCTTAATACCGTGTATTGCCCCCTTTAACATCAATGACAGCTTGAAGTCTTTTGTGGTATTTTTGGATGAGTCTCTTTATCTTCTCAGATGGTAAAGCTGCACATTCTTCCTGGCAAAAAGCCTCCAGTTCCTGTAAATTCTTGGGCTGTCTTGCATGAAATACACGTTTAAGATCTCCGCATAGTGGCTCAATGATATTGGGGTCAGGAGACTGAGATGGCCACTCCAGAACCTTCACTTTATTCTGCTGTAGCCATTGACGATGGTCGACTTGGCCTTGTGTTTAGGATCATTGTCATGTTGGAATTTCCAAGTACGTCCCATGCGCAGCTTCCGTGCTGATGAATGAAAACTTTCCTCCAGTATTTTTTGATAACATACTACATTCATCTTGCCATCAATTCTGACCAAATTTTCTGTGCCTTTTTAGCTCACACATCCCCAAAACATCAGCGATACACCTCCATGTTTCACAGTAGGAATGGGTGTACCTTTCATCATAGGCCTTGTTGACTCCTCTCCAAATGTAGCTTTTATAGTTGTGGCCAAAAAGCTGAATTTTGGTCTCATCACTCCAAATGACTTCGTGCCAAAAGGTTTGAGGCTTGTCTCTGTGTTGTTTGGCGTATTGTAAGCAGGATATTTTGTGGCATTTGTGTAGTAATGGCTTTCTTCTGGCGACTCGACCATGCAGCCCATCTTTCTTCAAGTGCATCCCTATTGTGCATATTGAAACAGCCACACCACATTTTTTCAGAGAGTCCTGTATTTAACCTGAAGTTATTTGTGGGTTTTTCATTGCATCCTGAACAATTTTCCTGGAAGTTGTTGCTGAAATTTTACTTGTCCTACAGAACCCCTCATTTTCCACTTCTTGATTAGACTTTTGAACACTGCTGATTGGCATTCTCAATTCCTTGGATATCTTTGTAATCCCTTTCCTGTTTTATACAGTTCAACTACCTTTTCCCGCAGATCCTTTAACAATTCTTTTGCTTTCCCCATGACTCAGAATCCAGAAACATCATCAGTGCAGCACTGGATGAAAGATGCAAGGGTCTGTCAGGAGTCCAGAAACTCATTGACCTTTTATACACACACACACACACACACACACACACACACACACACACACACACACAAATTACAAGCAAACAGATCACAGGTGAGGATGGTTACCTTTAGTAGCCATTTAAACCCCTTTGTGTCAACTTGTGTGCATGTTATCAGGCCAAGATCACCAGGGTATGTAAACTTTTGATCAGGGTCATTTGGGTAAATTCTGTTGTCATTATGATTTTAAAAAGAGTAAACACAGTTGACTGATAATAAATGCCTTCAGCCAAACATTAACCATGAGTGAGAAAAAAGCTTTTGTGTTATCATTCATATTCTCGGAAAAATGGCCAAGAAATCATAAATTCTGCCAGGGTATGTAAACTTATGAGCACAACTGTATATAGGAATTATTTAGATCTGAGAGTGTTTAGAAATGGTTTACTAGACTGATGTATTTTGTTGCTCAGTATATGCTCTGATATTATATATAAGAAATTTGTTAATGTTTTGGTAAACCCAGAACTCTGCATCCACTATATCTGGTCTAGCACAGTACACAGAATATGGAAATGCAATTATTATAGTAAATATAAACTGCTAAATACCTTTTCTCAGCAGAAGTATATAGCAGTCTTGTGACTTCTATCAGTGTCTGGCTGAGCTTTGATTAAAGCTTGTAGGAGGAGTTTTCATTCTCCCCTGACTGTCCTATAAGACTACATGACCCCTGACCCTCTTTCTGGACAGCGCCGATTGGCCATGTGCTGATCAAAAAAAAACTCTAGCAGTACACACCAAGCAGAGCATGTGCAGAGTGCCCCCAAGGCTCTGTATTATTAGCAGCTGGATTGGGGACTGCGGAAGAAGGGAAGGATCAGAGAAGACCGGATCAAACAGCCTTTCTGCACAATGCACAGGATTAACCCCATAGGTCCCACAGTAAGTATACCCAGCATGCTTTACTGCATATGCAGATTGATTTTACTGTTGTGGGTTTAGTAACATTTTAAGGAAATTGCTTATGCTAATACAGTGGTATTTGCTAATATGTCACCAGGGAGCAACTTGAAGCTCCTCGTGACTTGACTGTCATCATTGTTGTGGATAGAAGCCACTTTTAGGCAATATGCTTTTCCAGAACATTTCCTACTGCTCTAATTCCAGTACCGCTTTTGAACAATGCTTGCTGAATGCTAAAGTGTGATGAGTTTTTACTGAGAGCAGTAACATGGGCAGAAAGCATTACCTTTTTTTTTCTATATATTGCCTTATTGCAACTGTTCTTCACTGTATCATTTCCTAAGCTCCAAATGGTAGAATAAAGTGTTTTTTTCTATTTTTCTGCGTGACAACTCCAACAGAGAGCTGTTTCTATGCACTTTCATTAGGGATGGACTTTAGGAGAAGAACTGGCTCTGAGTTCCCACTTTGGCCTACTAGTTTTGTCTTGCTCTCTAACAAATAAACATAGATAGGCTAGGTGTCTCCCTGGAATGACTGGAGCTGCATCTGTTCCCCCACTGGTTTTTGTCACTCTGCCGGGCAGTGAGCACAGGGCCCACTAGAGGACGTCGGGCCCTCAGACCACCCTCATGAAGTCTGTTTCTGATTGTTTGGTCGGAGACATTTATACCAGTGGCCTACTGGAGATCATTTTGTAGGGCTCTGGCAGTGTTCATCCCATTCCTCCTTGCACAAAGGCGCATAAACCGGTTATAAATAAAATATATAAAAATATCCACGCTAGACAAAGATAAAAGCCCCTATAAAACCTCTGCAGTTCAAAAGAAAGGAAGTTCAAGCAACCAGCTAAAATGTATAAACAAAAACATCAACAGGATAAAAAAGTTCATAAGCAGCGCTTGATAAGAGGTTTCCACCGCCTTCAGTGCATATAATAGCCCACACCACCATAATGTGATATCCCAATCTCCTTACCAAAAGGAAGATAATAAGAGGCATATAGCATGTGTGTAGGCAGGGGATCTTCCAAATAACAAATCAGTCCCAAATGCAGCATTAAACGATCATCAGGGATGATGTACTCCAAACTTCTCCTCCAGCTCACAACTCCGATGTAAAACGAGAAGAACAAAGGAGATCTCATTCCATCAACATCCAAGATTTATTGCAAACATACTTACAAAAAGCAGGTAAATTACAAGCAGTAAATATGATTCAATGGTCCCGGGTCATTTGCCATGTGTGTGTCAGCGTGCCCACCTGATGCGTTTCGGCCAATCAGCCGTAGCTTGAGGTGTGTCTACGAAACCCAGACATGCCTAACATATACTGAATGATCGTAACGTCACTTCTGGCAGGAAGGGCGCTACCTCGGCAACAACAAACACAGCCCCCCTCTGCGTTCCAACTGCCGGACGTAGCAGAAACAGGGCTATGTTTAATCAACAGCTCCTCCCTCACAATGAAATGACAGGAAGAAAGCATATATAAAGGGCTAGTAATCCATCTCAAGGAATACTCTGCATAGCCCCACAAAACAACAATTAAAACACTTATATACAAATATAATCAATTAAAAGGCATTTTAAAATACATTGCATCATACAAACATGCGATTGTAAACTAAACATAGTTAATAATGATAAAATGAATATACTGTCATCTAGTGGCCGCTTTAGGAAATCACTGCTTACATAAAGACAATACAATCATTATTAAACCATACTAGCGTATATGCAAATATAAAAAAAATAAAAAAGAGAGAGAAATTAATTGAAAGTCCCTAAGAAAAGGGGGGGGGGGGAGAACTACCACCCCTCTAAACAGTACTAAACCACCCCCAAGAAGAGGGACCTTAACAAGGATGAATCTAACTATTGTTAATGAAGCAATTAATATCCCAATCTATGTTGAGATTGTGAGGCGTATTACATTATAAATCATATATCCAATGAGTCTTCAGTCGCGACCCCTCTCTTCTAACATAATGTTATATACATGATGATATATAATATATATGATTTACAGTGTTATACACCTCACGGTCTTAAGATAGATTGGGATGTTACTTGTGTCATTAACAATAGTTAGATCCATCCTTGTTAAGGTCCCTCTCTCTTCTTGGGGGTGGTTAAGTACTGTTTAGAGTGGTGGTAGTTCCCGCCCCCCCCCCCCCCCACACACCATTTTCTTAGGGACTTTCATTTAATTTATTCATTTTTTTCTCTTTTTTTATTTTTATTTTTTATATTTGTATATACGCTAGTATGGTTTAATAATGATCATATTTTCTATATGAAAGCAGTGATATAGAGGACAGTGTATTATTTTATCATTATTAACTATATTTAGTTTACAATCGCATGTTTGTGTGGTGTAATGTCTTTTAAAATGTCTTTTAATTGATTATATTTGTATACAAGTGTTTTAATTGTTGTTTTGTGGGGCTATGCAGAGTATTCCTTGAGATGGATTACTAGCCCTTTATATATGCTTTCTTCCTGTCATTTCATTGTGAGGGAGGAGCTGTTGATTAAACATAGCCCTGTTTTTGCTACGTCCGGCAGTTGGAACGCAGAGGGGGGCTGTGTTTGTTTTGTGCCGAGGTAACGCCCTTCTTGCTGGAAGTGACATTACGATCATTCAGTATATGTTAGGCATGTCTGTGTCTCGTAGCCACACCTCAGATGATGGCTGATTGGCCGAAACGCGTCAGTGGGCATGCTGACACACACATGCTGAATGACCCGGGACCTTTGAATCGTTTTTACTGCTTGTAATTTATCTGCTTCTTGTAAGTATGTTTGCAATAGATCTTGGATGTTGATGGAATATATTGCACCATGAGATCGCCTTTGTTCTTCTCGTTTTATATCTGAGTTGTGAGCTGGAGGAGAAGTTTGAAGTACATCATCCCTGATGATCGTTTAATGCTGCATTTGGGACTGATTTGTTATTTGGAAGATCCCCTGCCTACACATGCTATATGCCTCTTATTATCTTCCTTTTGGTAAGGAGATTGGGAGATCACATTGCGGTGGTGTGTGCTATTATATGCACTGAAGGTGGGGGAAATGTCTTCCTATCAAGCGCTGCTTTTGAACTTTCTTATAAACCAGTTCTACTGATGGATTAAGAACCTTCTCTGGCCCTGTCCATCTCTCCTAGAGTAACTGCTTGTCTCCTGGAATCTCCTCAATTCTCTTGAGACTGTGCTGGGAGACGCAGCAAATCTTCTGGCAATGGCACACATTGATGTGCCATCCTGGAGGAGTTGGACTGCCTGTGCAACCTCTATAGGGTCCAGGTATGACCTTATGCTGCCAGCAGTGACACTGACCCTAGCCAAATGCAAAACTAGTGAAAAACAGTCAGAAAAAATGAGTAGAGAAAAAAAATGTCTGTGGCCTCCACTTGTAAAAGCATTCCTGTTTTGGAGGTTGTCTCATTGTTGCCCATCTAGTGCAACTGTTAATTTCATTAACACCAAACTGAATAACAACCCCCTCTGCTACTTAACTGACCCGATCAATATCCCAGGAGTTTAATTGACTTGATGGTATACTCTGAATAAAAAGTGTTCCTTTAATATTTTAAATAGTGTATTTTTGAAAAATGTGTTTATAGGGAAGATCCATTCTCATGGCTACTAATTAAACACTATTGTCTTTGTAAATTGCTAGACATTGCTTTGCATTGCTTTTTGAGTTCTGGGGAGTACCTGGCATCTTTAGCTTGCAGCATACCTGTTTTACCTTACCTCACTCTTTCTCGTCCTCAAAGATTGTGGTGAGGGTAGCAGCTTTTTTGAAAGCAGCATTTTTATATTGGCAACCAGCAGTTCATAAGTGCTGGTAAACCATCTGGTCTGTGTACAATGAATCATGACAAGTTAAAATATCATCTTCTCAGTGGAAGGTGAATCTAGAGGTTTAAGCTGATAGGCAAGGGCCTCTCAGACATTTTTTTTTTTTCTGTAATGGGAAAAAGGGCAAATTAGTCAACGTCTCACTCTCAAGACTTGGAATACATTACTCTGCAGGAATCTTTCTCATGGTTGGGATCTGTGGTTTTCTTCAGAAAATCAGAAGAATTCCATACGTGAAACGACCGTTCGATTTTCATATAGTTTGTCCACAATCTTCGACATCTGATCCAAACTTTCAAAATGAATATTTCCGAAGGGACAAACTCCAAGATTTTTCTTTTTGGGTCAGTTTTGGCTTTCTGCAGAGTGTTTTAGATCTAGGATTAAGATACAGTACTGTTTGAGTTTGTTATTCCTTTCTAAACTACAGGAGAAAGTTACTATTAGGTGCACACCCTGCAGAAGCAAGTTGTGAATATTGAAATTTGAAAGAATTGTTTTAAAAGGTACAAATTCTAGGACTGTTCTCTTTATACTTGTTTAAACATTTAGCAGCTCACATACCTACTAATATGATTGTCTGGGCATCTTACATCACTGACTGTATACCATTCTTGGTCAGTGACTCGGTAGTGGAAAAAAAAAAGCATATACTGTAGATGTTGGTTTCTGGAACATGCACCTTTTAAAAAACAGTTATGGCCTCTTCTGTTCTCATTGGCAATATCAAAGTCCCTTAAAGCTATTTCAGCCACAAGACAGTATTTACATTATTTCCTTCTTATGCTTGCATTCTCTTTTTATTAGACCTAACAAAGAAAGGTTTCCACTAGTTGGAATCTATGAAATCGTACTATGCCTCCTCAATCCCATGTAAAGGACCATGATATAATACCAGGTTCTGTTTACTGAATTTGAAAAGCACAGGCCTCAACTGTACAGATTTTCAGGTTAGCTGTGTCAATTACATGATTGTGTTAAGGACATTCACTTATATATCTAGGCCACCCAGTAACTATGCTTTCACAAAGCGAGACCTTCAAGTGGTATTAAACCCAAAATGAAAAAAAAATTATTTTGCAGTTTACCAATTATTAGATTTGGTGAATGCATTCATTTTTTTCTGAGGCTTTTCCCCCTCTGTTTTCACCTGGCGACCTGGCCAGTAACACACCTCCGGTATTAGTGAGACACAACTCTGAAGGAAGTTACACAGCAGGGTAGGCACAGCAGACAACCGCATTGTAAATTTGGGGAGGAGGGTAGTGTTAAATGTATTAGCAGATTTAGATGCACTACTAATTTGAAGCCAAACTCACTTTAGATGGAGGTACAACAAACTGTTTTTTCTCTTTCGTTCATCGACGGACACAGCACTCCATAAATCATAACTACTGGGTTATATTGCCTCCTCCAGGAGTAGGACTAGGCAGAACAAAAAACACCTGGCAATGCTCATCGGCCACCCTCAGCTGGTATATAACCCCCCTCTCTGCTCTAGGTAATCAGTTTTAATCTGTCTAGTCAGGAGTAAGGACCTAGGCTCCCAGCTGGAATCTCTGGTTTTACATCTTTTTTTGTTTTTTTTTCTCTCGGGAGATTTACAATCTACTGCCGAGCTGGGGGACAGGTTGGATAATCTACATCCTGTGGTCCGCCCAGCCAGTGAGCGCATGCAAGACTGCAGCTATGCGCTATGTCAGCCGCGACATAGCCTCATGGACAGAGGCGGGCCCACGAATTAAACGCAGGGTCGTATACGACTGAGCGTGGGTCTGAGTCGCAGCAGTCCCTTGGCTGATAGCTCCCCTACTTCGGTGGCGAGGATTCTTTCTGAAGTGTTACCCGCACCATGGAAGGGTAAGTACAGTCCCCCCTCTCCCCTTTTGGCATTTTTTTGGGGTGTAACCTCCAGGGACAGTTGGACCTGCCTGCAGGTTCCCTCCTCCCATCCTTAAATCCCTCAGTGAGCTGGGCTTTCCCCCTGCCTGGACCTGAAGTCTGGTGGGGGCCCCAAGGCAGAGGATGCAGCAGAGACCCCTGGGGTCTCCCCCCACTATCCCCATTCTATATGGGTCCTGGGATAGTGTACCTCCTGCCCTGGTAGTCTGGAGGGGTCCCAGTGTAGGAGACCCCTAGGTGCATGCTCCACTGTTTGCAGTGTGGGTATAGTGCAGGGGGGTCCCAGTGCAGAGACCGGTGCAGAGTGCGCAGCGGAGTCTCCCTTAACGTGTGTCCTACCTTCAGAAGGGGTCCCCTTGCAGAGGGAGAAGCGTTGCAGGGGGCGCAGGAAAGATCCTGGCAGCATGCTTCAGCATCTGTAGCTGATGGCAGCCATTTTTCCTTAGTCTGGCTAATCTCCAGCTGGCGTCCATGTTTGTATAGCCTGCTGATGTCACAAGGCCATTTTCCCTTAGTCTGGGAGACGCTGGAGACGAACGAAGCCTCGCGGGGATGCTGAATCTCCTCCTCAGTTTCCTCTTCCTGTGCTCCGGACATATGAACAGGGATGGTGTCCATGGTGATGCTGGGTCCAAATTCTCGATGCTCCTCCGATCGGTAGGGTGAGTCCTTGGGGGTCCCTGTTATCTCTCTCTCTCTGATGATAGGTACCCTGAATCTTGGGGGGGTCCTTTAGTGTTGCCAAATGATTGTTTTTGTACTGCAAGGTCTTCCTTTCCTAATGGAGCCTCAGAGTCACATCTCCCTCACTTACCCCCTCATGAAGGTGACAGGTCCCTCGGAACCCCAGCTTCCCATGATTGCACTGATGGTGATTCTGCAGTCCTTAGTGTCCCAGTAGGAAGTGGCATGTGGGCAAAGGCCCAGGAGGAAACACCCCCCCGCCATTCCCTGCTCAGTCTGTCTAATCTGATTCTGAGCCTGATGCCGCCGTGGATATGCCCCGTCCAGGGGAGCTTTATATCACACCCCCAGATCCATCTAATAGTGAGGATGATTACTCCATGGACGCAGCAGCCAGTTAAAAAGTGCTGGTAGATGCACTTATCACTGCAGTGCGTGAGACTTTAAAAATGGAGCACACAGCTAATGTAGCCACAGACATGGCTGTGTCGTTTGGTACGCATAAGTCACCTCGCACTCTAAAGGTGTTTCCTTATGTGCCTTATTTTGACAGGTTTTCCTGTAAGAAATGGGGACAACCAAAACTACCCTTTGTGGTCCCTAAACGTTTTGCTGTACGTTACCCTTTTGAGGCGTCACTTTAAAAAAAAAAATGGACTAGTCTGCCAGCGGTGGATACTCCTTTTTCCAGGTTGAACAAAGCTACCATGATCCCAGTAGAGGAATCCCCATCCTTTAGGACCCGGCTGACAGGAAAGTGGAGGCTGTGGCACGCAGCATATTTACTTTGGCTGGTTCGATATTTCTGCCAGTCTTTGCCTGAGCCCTGGTGTTCAAGACCCTAACTGAATGGGCCAAGCTTTTGCGCCAGGGCCTGGGGGGTGAGCAGGTCTCCGCTGTTCATGTTGATTTAGTGGACCAGTTGGTCCATGGGCTGTAGTTTAAGTGTGATGCAGCTTTGGATACAGCTCCTGTGCTGTCCAAACTCTGTTTCAGCGGTGGTGATTAGGCGCGTGCTGTGGCTTAATAATTGGTCCGCAGACCAAGCAGGGCGATCGCCTGTTTGGGGTTACCTTGGATGACATCATTAAGGGTATTATCGAGGGGAAGAGTACCTTCTTGCCATAGTCTAGGAAAAGGAATGAGCCTTGTCGCAGACGGGGGCCCTCCTTCTCAGCACATAGAAAATTCTTTCATGCTTCTGGGACGGACAATAAGGGAAATAGATCTTTCAAATCTTCCCCGGGAGGTTGCAAGCATCCTTGGTCTGGTAAGCCTAGAGCTAGCTTCTCTGGACCTGCAGACCCATGAAGGCCTTCAGCATGCAGGTCTGCCCTCACCCATTATTGGGGTGGGGGGGACATCTTTGCTGGTTTCTGGCCTCGTGGACCTCCTTCATGAGCGTCAATGGGATCCACAAAATTATTTTGGTGGTACCCAGAAAGGGGGACAAAGCTTGTCCTTTTCAGGTTTTTTTAGGTCCCGAGAGTCTCCTGAGAGTGCAGATTCAATTCTTGCAAAGGTTCAGGTGATGTCTGAACTACCTAAGGTCCCCCCTATCCCTGTCAAGGGAAAGGATTTATAGAATAGTGAGATTTTACTCTCGCCAAATAAAGATCACTACAAAGGAAAGTGAATAAATAAAAACAAAACAATAAGAAGCGGCTGCTGGGATAAGCCCGAAAAGGCGTAAAACGGTGTAAACAAGCAGCTTGGGTGGATTAATCCATGTTGACACCAGCGCTTGCTATAGTAGTGAAAATAGTGATAATAGTATGTGCAATAACAATATGCAAGCTTCTGAAGACGTCAAATCTATGACAAAATACGTCAAGTTGGAACGCACGCGGTGAGGTAACACGCTGCAAGTGGAACGCAATCCAGGAATCCAGCATGTTGTACCTTGCACGGCTCCCTACACTAGTTCGGTAAGCCACACGGGAGCTCTTCTTGCCCACCGCTATATTTTTTTATTTTAATTGTTTGCCCTAAATATAGCCCTTGTTAATGGGCTTTTATTAAAGACCATGCATTTACGCTATGTGGAGTCTGCTCTCTGTTCCTTTCTTCTGCATATACCATCTCAGGTGGAGTATTTGAAGTACACATCTTGGGTCAAAGGACCTACCAGGAGGATCAACAACATCTGGTGAGTGGCCACCTTGCATTATCCTGTTCCCTTTGGGTGTCATTCCGTCTTGGTGTGAGTACTATTGATTGGGAAGAAATCAACATGGACCCTCTTCATCCTTTGGAACTCACAGATTATATGGTGACACTTATCTATTGGGATTTTTTTGCTATTGGACACTTATGCACATTGCACTATGAATTTTTATTTTAGTTTTATTTGGCAATTGTCACTTTTCAACTGAGGTCGCCCATACTACTTAAATTTGCACTATATTTTATGTTCTACTGTATACAAATAAGATTGCATATTGTTATTGCACATACTATTAACACTATTTTTACTACTATAGCAAGCGCTGGTGTCAGCATGGATTAATCCAAGCTGCTTGTTTACAAGGAAATTGATTTACCTAGATAAATGTCACAACCACAGGTTGTGATTCACTGACTGCTGTCACACAGATAGTTCTCTCTCCCAATTTGCATACAGGTTCTCATTCTGGTAGTAACCACCTTCAAGACAGTTCTGTTTGCACAGTCCTACATGCAGCTCCTTTAGCAGATTCGGCTCCACAGGAGGATACAGAGGTTCGTGGCGAGATCACAGTTGTTCTGACTGACGCCGCAGGCATCGTGGGGCCAGGGTTAGGTCAGTATCATCCTCGGCTCAGGCTTCTTACGCAGTTCCTGCTAGGAATCAAGGGTGAGGATCTTCCAATCAGTCTGGTGGCCATAAACTTCCCTAAGGGGCTTCCTCTCAGAGAAGACCAATTGTCCCAAGGGCTGATCTACCATCCTGCTTTACAGTCGCTGGTTTTAATGGCCTAGCTATTGAAAGCCAGGTACTGAGGCATAGAGGTCTGTCTGGATCAGTGATCCCTACTATGGCGAGGAAGTTGTCTTACAGCAAAATATACCATCGTACGTGGTAAGCGTACATTTCGTGGTGTGAGTCGATTGGCGCTCATCCTCGATTCTTTTCTGTGGCTCGGATCTTAACCTTTCTTCAACATGGCATTGATCAGAAGTTGGCCTTGAGTACCATCAAGGGTCAGGAGTTTGCCCTGTCAATCCTCTTTCAGCCACCCCCCTTGCAACGCACTCTTTAGTTCGTACCTTCATTCAGGGGTTTCGACATGTGGCTCCACCTGTAAATCCCTTTTTGCCGCTATGGGATTTAAATTCAATACTTTCGGTTCTCCAAAAACCTCCATTAGAGAATATTCGGGACATTCTTGGTGGCTATTACCTTGGCCTGCAGGGTATCGGAATTGGCGCCATTATACTGTCGCAGTCCCTATTTAGAGGTCCATAGGGATAAAGTGGTTCTTCATTCCTATTCATCATTCCTGTCCAAAATTGTCTCTGACTTCCATTTGAATTAGGACATTGTGTTGCCTTCCTTGTGTCCCAAGATGGCTCTTCCCAGGGAATTTGCTTTGCATACCTTGGATGTGTCCAAGTCCTTTCGGAGGTAAGACTCACGTTTTGTGGTTACGGACGGACCAAGGAAAGGGTTGTCTTCTTCGGCTACCATCTCAAGATGGATCAGTCAGACGGTGGCTCAGGCCTATTCCATTAAAGGTCAGGTTCCACCTTTCCCTGTCATGGCACATTCTACTCGGGTGCTGAGTGCTTCTTGGGCCTTCCGTCATCAGGCATCATTATCACAGGTTTGCAAGGCAGCCGCTTGGTCATCGGTGCATACCTTCACAAAATTATATAATTTAGAAAAGTTGGCATTTGCGGATGCTTCTTTTGGCCGCAAAGTTTTGAAGGCTGCTGTTTAAAAGGGGCTGTTCCCTCTTGAGGGGTGCTTTTTTCTTTAAACTTGAATTTCTTTTTTTTTTCGGGGCTCCTGTGACCCGGTTAAGGCTCCTGTGTCCTTGTTAAGGGCACTTATGTTTAGCCTTGGGTTATTTTCCCCACCCTCGTTTTCCTGACACTGCTTTTGGACGTCCCAGTAGTTATGATTTATGGAGCGTTGTGTCCATTGACGAACGAAAATGGGATTTTTGTACTTAAGAGTTCATCGACGGACACAGCACCCACCACTCTCTGCAGCACAGGTGGTTTTTCACCTTAATGCATAGAACTCAATAAGGTCAAAAACCTTAAGGCTTTACAACCACTTTAATACTGCCATTAGTCTACTGTTCCTTCTTGGCCTGTTTATCTGAGGGTTTTCTCTGTTTGCCTTTTTATGGAACAAGAGAAGAAAGAAAACACATAATATATATTCCTCTATACAAAAGGTAAATCAGAGGGTCCCTATATCACTAGATTAACTACAGTATTAGACATTGGAAAGAACTGGTGATCTATAGTCATTCCTCAAAGGAAAAGCAAATCCTTGAACAGGTCAGCTATGTTCTGTATTTGCATTTAGAGGATTCATTTTCAGTTTTCACTGGAGTGTACCTTTAATAACTGTGGACTGTGTGTGTCCCTTTATGTGTAGCTTCATTGTGAGGTTGACATGAAGTAGATTGGATTGAATAGACAAAATTAAATATAGAACTGTGTCAGAGTTCTATAAAGGTGCCCTCCAGCTGCAGAGCACAAGCCATCCTGAGACTTGATGAGCTTCTTATCTCTTCCAGACAGTTCTCTTAAGCCTGCAGTTTGATGCACTAGTCCTTGTGCTTGTTGACTTAATGGAAAAGATCAGATCGAGAGACATTAGATTGTGAATTTTTTTCATTAAAGAGCTTATATTGGGATTTTTGTTTATATTTATGTTTTTGCACCTACTGTTTTGATCAGCTGTAGTTCACCTTTTTGAGGGGAAAAAAATCACTATCCTGTGCAATTTTTAGAACCTATTTATTGAATTTGTAAACATTAACTGAAATATGGATTGGTTCAGATCTTTTCTAAGTACCTATTGCGGAATATTTTATTAATTGGATGTAAAGTTCGGACAGTTTCTCAGATTCATAGTGACTTTTTTTAAAAGCACTACCTAAATTGTTGGCGCTCTAAAAATCCTGTACAATAATAACAACAAATACACTAGGTGCGACTATCTAAAATTCCACCATGCACTGCTTGTGACCATCTATATTGTGCTTGTGACAGGTTAAAACCTCAGTAAAGTAGGTTAAAACCTCAGTAAAGTTTTCAAGAATGTTATGCAAAGTAAAGTTTGCGCCAAGTGAAAAAAATTAAATATTTTGAAAACCACCACTCTTCATAAAATGCAACTGCAGTCACTAAAATTGTTTGAAAACTACCACTCGATATGTGTGAGTGTGCTAAAAATGACAAATACATGAACAATGTTTAAAGTGCAAACATAATAAAATATTTTTTTTTTCCAGCGATATATACAATAATAACGATTTCATATGTGCAAAAATCATATCAAACATACAACATGCTCCTTCAATGTCCATAATTCATAATCTTTTTTAGTTGGTAACATTTTTTTAATACATTTTTGATGTATTTGTAATTTGTGAACTTTAATGCAGTCACACATATTGAGTGAAAGTTTTCAAGCAGTGTTCAAACATTTTTGTGTATAAACAGTAACACTGGCAGGGAAGGTGTTAATTACCGGGGGTGATCAAGGGGTTAAATGTATGCCTAAAGTGCTTGCTAACTGTTGGGGGGGGGGGGCTCTGTGAAAGACACAGAGAGATTGGTGTTTCAGCTGAAACACATGATCTCTGTGTGCCTAACAGAAGAGCTGCCTACTTTGTTTACATAGGCAGGCGGCTCTTCTGTCAGTTTCCCCCTGAAGATCGCGGGAGGCCAGCGGCGACCATGCCCACTCCTCCCGTGGTCTAGCTCCAGCTGTATCTAATCACAGCGGGAGTGCGGCACGCGTGCGCCGCCGAGACCACATGCGCATAATCACATAGGTCTACGTGATTATGTGCAACCGAGCCACCCTGCCGCAGTAAATCTGCGCGGGGTGGTCGGTAAGTGGTTAAACATGAATAATTCAAACTAATTTTTCATGAATTAAAAATCAGACAAATTGCTACTGATGTAAAAAAAAAATCACTTAGAGCAAAACTCCAGGTAAACGTTTAAAAGCCTATTCAATAGTTGCACACCTTCTCTGTAAAATCCTTGCAGTCTACCTATAGAGAAAAAAGCATCTGTGGAGACAACTTAAAAATTTACCTGACACCTGGCTTCCACTAAGGAATGTGTGACCTTAATGGGTATTCCAGATCTTCCGAGAAAATGCTCCAGCATAGTGCAGCAGCATCTTCTCACAAGATTTGGGATCCACAGTGTTTGCACAGTCAATGAACTGCAGCTCCCCAGTGTCGGCAGCACTCATGTAGCCCCAGACCATCACACTCCCACCACCATGCTTGACTGTAGGCAAAACACACTTGTCTTTGTACTCCCCACCTGGTTGCCCCCAAACACGCTTGACACCATCTGAACCAAATAAGTTTATCTTGGTCTCATCAGACCACAGGACATGGTTCCAGTAATCCATTGCCTTAGTCTGATTGTCTTAAGCAAACTCTTTGCGGGCTTGCTTGTGCATTATCTTTAGAAGAGGCTTCCTTCTGGGATGACAGCCATGCAGAAAAATGTGATGCAGTGTGCGGCGTATGGTCTACACACTGACAGGCTGACCCCCACCCCTTCAACCTCTGCAGCAATGCTGGCATCACTCATTTGTCTATTTCCCAAAGTCAGCCTCTGAATATGACCCTGAGCACGTACACTCAACTTGAGTGAGGGTGATGACACCAAATTTAACACACCTGCTCCACATTCACATCTGAGACCTTGTAACACTAACGAGCCACATGACACCCGGGAGGAAAAATGGCTAATTGGGCCCAATTTGGACATTTTCATTTAGGGGTGTACTCACTTTTGCTGCCAGTGGTTTAGACAATAATGGCTGCGTGGTGAGTTATTTTGAGGGGACACCAAATTTACACTGATAAAACAGAAAAGGGTGTTCAATGGACTGACTGGGCAGCCAGAGAACCACCAGGGTGGTGGGACTTTAAAGGTGGATGGTTATGGCACAGACAGACAAACAAGAGATTAGGTTTAAAAATACATTTTAATTTTGTAGTACATTAAAAAGGTACAAAAGACGTATCCAATAAATGGTCAACAAGAATTGATCCATAGAGAGGTAGATACAATTAATACAGACACTGTAATGTTGCGAACCAAGGAGGTGTATGGGGTCACCGAGGTCCTACATGTTTCGCCATTTCCATGGCTTCGTCAGGGACCAAATGGCTTGTGACCTCTCACAATAGTTCTAGGCATTAACAAACAGAGTGTTAAAAACATTCATTTTGCGTATATAAACGCACATATCACAGATCAATACATTTTTTTTATTATTAAGACATGTACAAATAATGTCATTCAAAACTTATCCAACACATAATTATCAGAAACGATACAACTGTGAACTGCATTATTGGTCATGCGTGCAAGGCGGTACTGGACCCTCCCTGGGTCCTAGACGGACGCAGGGTAATGAGTGCCCACACGGGCCAGGCCAGTACTGGACCGGGCCAGGACAGAACGGCCGGCTATTGTGTCAGGTACAGCAGTGGTAGATGGAGAGTCCCAGCCTCTGAAAAAGGAGGAGGACAGATCGCAACCAAATTAGAATTACACTTGGCTAGGGATAACAGTAATTATGCAGAGCTACTAAATAGCCGTGTGTGTGCCCAAAGAGGAGAATAAAGCGAAGCGACCGATCAAAGTCGGTCAAAAGGGGGACCTCATAAGAAATAAAGTGCGTGTTGGGGTGACGGGGAAACAGTGATTTGGCTGAAGAGGAAAAATGTGAATGGTACTAACGATGTTGATAAAGGAAGAGGCCATGGAGTGTGAGGAAAGAGCGTAAGAACCAGGGGTGCGAGAAAATAGAACCAGGCAGATATGGGGTTGTGTCAAATACAGGTAACACTAGTGGGAGTGGAAACAGAGGTCCCAAACATTGATAAAGTGGCCAGTGTAGACTGGACCAAGCAGAGCAAGAAACCGGGGGTGAGCTAGACATCAAACTTGAGATAAAGAGGAAGCCCATAGAGAGAAATGAATGATGAGGCACATACCGCCAAAGTGATAGGCAAGAAATAGTCCCGCTAAACGGAGCTACTTACCAAAAGCAAGAAAAGTTTCACATGCGTCCCCCGCGCTGCAGCGTCAGGTAGTCGTGACCTGGTTATGCTGCGCCGCCGTCAATCCTTAAATTGTCCGGTCCCGCCGGAAGTGACGCGGCCATGACCGGCCTCTGTAAGTCGCTTCCGGCGCGGGCGCCATCTAGTGACCGAACAAGGACGAGTCACGCAAAGCGTGAGAAACGCTCCGTCCGGTCCAAACATCCGCCCCTCAGGAGGGCGGACGCGGGAGCCTTAGGGGGAGGAGCGGGAAACCCCGCTAATCCACCCCCCACCCCCGGCTTGGCGCCCGAGCATCGGCCAAAGGCCAAGGGGCACACAGTAATCCATATAAGCACGCTACAGCCAAAATACAGTAAACAGTTTCACATCAAAAAAGTGAGAATTACCAAGATTATTAATTTAAGCACCAAAATCAATATTTTGGGGATGTGGTGGTATTGGTTGGCAATAGGTGCACCCTTGTCAGTCATCCAATCTCTTTTTCTCAGCAAATTTACACTGTTATACAAGCTGTATACTCACTACTTTACATTGTAGCAAAGTGTCATTTCTTCAGTGTTGTCACATGAAAAGATATATGAAAATATTTACAAAAATGTGAGGGGTGTACTCACTTTTGTGCGATACTGTGTACATACTTCTGATGTGAACTACCCTACTTTAGTTCTGGCAGTACAGTGCTGCCCTTGTATGTAGATTTTTTTTTTTTTTTTTAATCTTGAGTATTTCTCTAAATTTCTCTAAATCATTGCATCCACTCTTGTGTAGTGTTAATATTCATGAAACCATCATTCACAGTGAAGCATGATAATTTAATCTTGCTCTCCAATTAAAGAATGAAATATTAGCCTCATTACAGGGCCATGCTATTGTGCTAATTGCTTATTTGCTTTCCAATAAAGATACATTTGAAGAATGAATTTGCTTGTTTTATCATTTAAAAAAAAAAATTAGGAACTGTCAACTGAGAATAAAAGTTATTTTTTAAAGTATTTTTATATATTAAAGTATATTATATATTTTAAAAGTTAGGTCATTCATTATAAGTTTTACATGGGTGCTGCTGTGTCTTCTGCAACATTTTACATAATTGTATACAGTGCTTAATTTTGTAGTAATCTTCAACAAAAATAAGGTTCATGTAATAAATTGTATTTTATTTCTTTAGTCACAGTGTGCTCAGTATGCTGCAGACAGAAGAGAGGAAGAAAAGATGTGTGATCATCTTATCAGCGCAGCCAAACATAGGGATCATGTGACAGCTAATCAACTAAAACAAAAAATCCTCAACATCCTGACTAATAAGCATGGAGCATGGGGAGCCATATCTCAGAGGTAAGTAAGCACAATAACCTACTATAAATTTTCTGCCATTACCATCAGGATATAAATATACTAATATATTTAAAGAACAACTGAAATGTAAACATCTGCTCATAGTAGGGGAGGGGGGGGTATATTTTCAAAATATATTTTATGTACCTGCTTTATACAATTTTATTCTGACAGCTGCCTGTTTGTGGAGGCTTAGTGTAAAAATGAAAGCAGAGCAAGTGCACATTGTGTATCACCACATTTCTTCAAAGCTTCCTAAATGCCCTCCACGCTGCTTCTAAGAAGTGGGGCGAGTAAAAAGCATCTGAACAAGGGAGTAGATGGAAGTAGATGGAAAGAAAGGAGTGAAATCAGTAATAACATGTAATTATGTCCCTTCAGGACGTTGAGAATCGCAGCATTTCCATCTGTAGTATACAAGTTTCTTCCATGCACAAGCTCCTTTTTGGAATTCAACACTGAGCCCATATGTGAAAGGAGCTCACATAAAATAGGGGCGGAGCATGGCCGCGCTCTGAGATGGATGCCTGACTACTTCTCTCTGCCGCATAGAGGATAACTTAGCCGAAGAATAGTTACAGGCCAGCATACCTCACTGCAGAACATCCCTATGTCCTCCCGAACCTTGGAGTGTCATGTCCCGCAAGAAAAATCACCTGCCAGGCCAGAGAAAGCAGACAGAGTTCTTCAGGGGCTCCAGGCCTCTGGACTTTCTAAGATGGGGCCGGCTCCAAAAAAGCTGCAGCACCACGAGCCTCACAGCGCGTCTCCACTCCTCCAGCACTGGATCCTATGGACTGCACAGCCCCTCGTGGAGAACACAACAGAGACAGCTCTAAGAGAGCAAGCAGTCTCCTCTCCCTTTGCTTCTCCCTCTAATGCAGCACCGGTAAGCAAAAAACATCTAGCTTTCCACCACACTGATGATGATGATGATGATCCTGATTCTGGAGATGGACAGACCACCTCCCTAGCTGATCTTTCCACCACTGATAACCCTGTATCAGAAAACACTCTAAAACAAATGCTCCTCTCTCTTCAGAGAGATCTGAAAAAAGATCTTAACAAATCTATGTCTCGTATGCAGCACCAAATAGATGACCTAGGTGACCACACTGGCAATGTAGAGAGGCAGCTGACTTTGTCACTGCTTACAATGAGCTAGTGAATGCTCCCCAATCCCAAACTGAGGAATTCAATCGCATTAACACCAAACTTGCCGATCTAAAGGACCGTTCCTGCAGGAACAACCTTAAAATTAGAGGCATCCCTGAGTCCACCTCCTCTTCGAAGTTGCTTTCATACCTACAACACCTATTCAAAATCCTAGTTCCAATTCTCTCTCCTCTAGAACTCACTATAGATTAAGCTCACAGAATTCACAAGCCTGCTCATATCCCAGCTGAGAAACTGCGAGAGACATCCTTGCACGTCTCCATTTCTTCCAATCCAAGGGTCATCTTATAGCAACAAAAAATCTTGCCACTACCTTAACCTTAAACAGCCTTATCACTATATTCTAATATCTCTGCAGCAAGCACCCAGAGGCAAAGAGAATTTGCACCCCTAACCTCCACCCTTCGGGAGCACAACATCCCATATACATGGGGCTTCCCATTTAAGCTATTTGCCACCTACCAAGGCAAATCTACTACTATATACAAGGGTTTAAACCACTCCACAACTGGGGTCTTTCCCCCTCTCCTGGAAACCTCTCTACTAACCGCTCTGCTCCTTCTCGCATGTTTTATTCCTGTAACATTGTTAATAATACCTAAGGTGTTTCATGTCATCATGATGTTCTAGCCTGTAATGGCCTTTATCAATATATTCTCCTGTGCTTGGCCTAGATGTTCTGTATGAATGTAATCTTCGATGTTAAATGTTCTCCTTTCAGTAATAATTTGTGTCATGCACACTTTGACCCTACTACTTACCTCCTTCCTCCTTCTTTTTTACCTCTACTTCTCCCTCTCTCCTCTCCTAAAATGTGCTGGTAAACATATTGCATATATTCTGTTATTGACAGTTGTATTGTTCAATATCACCCTACATGGATGCTCCTGGTTTTCTCAAATCAGGATGACCTCTTTTGCTGCTATGGATGCATTCTACATACTCGAGCATTTTCCAGCATTTAACATGTGTCTATTAAAATATTATCTCTGAACACCAAGGGGCTTAATAGTCCCTTTAAACATTCAGAAGCAATTTTTTCCAAGTGCGACATTTTATGCATACAAGAGATGCATTTTTCTACCTCCAAAGCACCCAAATGTCGACATCCTAAATTTCCTCACTTTTTTTTTGCTTATGCAGACACTAAACGCAAAGTGGTCACGATTGCTTTTTGTGACTCACTAGCATTCCAACTTCATTCAATGGAATCAGATCCTAATGGTCGTTTTCTTATCCTAGATGTAACTATCAATAATCACCGTACCACCCTAGTCAATTTATATGCCCCGAATACCCACCAAAAATGTTTTTTTACAAATCTTCTCGTCAAAAAATTTAGACCGTTTAAATCTCGCCCAATAGTTATTTGCGGTGACTTCGATGATGTCATTGAATCTTCTATTGACTCCACCAATGTTACACATAGACCTTCCTCATCTTTGTCCACCCTCATTTCCCAGGAAGACCTCTTTGATGCTTGGCGATGTATTCTTGGCATCGAATGAGACTATACCTTCTTGTCCCCAGTACACAAGATATACTCTACAATAGACCTCTTTCTACTAGACAAATTCACATTGCAACGAGCTACCTCTGCCTGTATTGGCATTATCAAATGGTCAGACCACGCACCCATTTTCCTAGAACTATCTTTAGCTCCTAACTGCAATGTGCCTTTTCCCTGGAGACTCAACGCCTCAATTCTCTCAAACCTATTATACCAGAAACAAATCGTCTCTGCTATTCATAATTTTTTCCAAGACAATGAAGGCTCAGTCTCTAGCCCTACCCTATTATGGAACGCCCATAAGGCTGTCATAAGAGGCTTACTCATTAAAATAGCAGCCCATGAGAAACTACAATGTACAAATGATTTCACTCAAGTACATTCCCATATCCGCACCCTAGAGATCCAGAATACAATAAAATGTCATCCTCTTAGACACAGAACCAGGAAAACTGCGCTCTAAACTTACATCAAAAGACTCCTTCTCTCCTCATATACACTGGATAATAAATCAGGCGCATTCTTAGTAAAGCTGTACAAACAAAAGACTGCCTCTTCCAAAAGCCCTTATTTAAAGGATGACCATAATCGCAAAATTCCTAACCCCTGTGATATAGCAAAACACTTTTGTAATTACTATATGTCCCTATATAACCTGCAGGATTCCCCTTCTTTCTCTCCACCAGACCCCATCGCCATCAAGGTCTTTCTTGGCTCAGTAAACCTCCCTACTATCCCCCCTAAATGTCTAGAGGAACTATCCTCTCCATTTTCTACTGAAGAAGTAACTAAAGTCATTAACTCTCTCCCGCTTCTCAAATCCCCAGCTCCAGATGGCTTTGTAAATGAATACATCAGACAGTTTACACATCATCTAGCCCCCCACCTCACTAATTCTTTCAATAATATCATTGAACAAGGATCCTTTCCCGCTGAATTTCTTGAATGATGGGTTACCATACCTAAACCAGGTAAACCAACAGATTCTCCTTCTAATTTTCACCACATATCCCTTCTAAACTCAGACGCAAAACTTGAGGCTAAACTTCTAGCCAACCGTATTGCTAAACTCACACCATCATTATTAAACTCAGACCAAGTAGGGTTCGTCCCGGGACGTCAAACCCCTGATGGGACTCGCGGTATCATAGATATTATCCAATGGGCTGAACACCATCACAATCCCTCCCTACTTATATCCTTAGACGCGGAGAAAGCATTTAATAGGATACATTGGATCTACATGAAAGAAGTCCTCCAGAGGTTTGGCTTCACTGGACAAATACTCTCTAATATAAACACCCTATATACATGTCCTACCGTGAAACTCTGGACTTCAGGTTTCCGCTCTTCCACTTTTGCTATTACCAATGGAACCAGACAAGGGTGTCGCTTATCCCCCCTCATATTTGCCAAGAACCCCTTGCTGCACATATACACTCCAATCCCCTAATCTCTGGTGTAACAATAGGCCCTATACAACACAAAGTTGGTCTTTATGCGGACAATGTAACATTAGCTATAACAGATCCACTCCACTCTCTACCTCACCTTTGTAACCTTTTAGAACATGTTGGCAAGCTTTCTCTATATAAGCTCAATCATTCCAAATGTCAGATGCTCCCCACTGGTTTAGACCATCCTATTAGAAACCAGATTTCATGCACTGCCCCTTTCTCATGGGCGCCTCTCTCATCTTTACAATACTTAGGTGTTCAACTCACCTCCCCCAGCTCCAGACTTATCTCGGTCAACTTTACAGCCCTCACTGCTAAATTGACCCAGCTAAATTCAAACCTATCCCTAATCCCCTCATCCTGGGCTGGTCACATTGCACTAACAAAAATGTTTTTATTCCCTCATATCTTTTCCATGTTTAGGGCCTGACCCGTTCCCATCCTTTCAGCTCACCCCACCTCCAAAAATTACAAACCTTACTGAACTCACTCATATGAAGTGCCAAACGTCCACACATAAAATCTTCTATCCTCCTACGCCCAGCAAAATATGCTGGCTTAGGAGTTCCTAACATTACCTTATATTACAAAGCTTCCATAATATCACAACTAAAAGAATGGTGGTCTCCTTCACAACACCTTTCATAGAAACAAATCGAGTCTATGGCAATGGGTGGCAACCTCAAACATGTCTTGGCTGCAATGACACTCACCCCTCTGCCTAAAAACATTACCTGGAGGATACCTTCACAGCGGCCTGTAGAGTATGGACCTCTCTTACAGAACCTTCCAAACTAATCTCTTTGACAACTCTTCGCAAAATACCATTGCTCTCACTTGAACCCATGATTTCTGACATCTCCCTACAACAATAGGAAACTGCAGGCATATCCTCACTTGATCAGCTATTCTCGCAAACTTATGTTCGGTCATTCTTGCTGCTACCTACTCTCAACCAAAATTCTCCTACAAATATCTCCAAGTAGGACACGCTCTACATCATCTACAGTTTCAAGAGGAGCCACTTATGGACGATATTCTGGGCATTTTTGACGCCTCCAAAGCATGCCAGAAAGGAATCTCACCCATATACTCTTTACTTTCTAAACCATCCTCTACAGGGAAAACTACTACTATGTCGTCATGGGAACTCTCTTTACACTTCGCAGCCTCACAAACACAATGGTACTCAGCAATGTCTTTACCTCTAAAGTCCCTCCGCTGCGTGACCCACTGGTAAGCCCTACAAAAGCTACTACATTACTGGTACTACACCCCTGACAAACTTGCTAGTACCTTCCCGGATAAATCACCACTATGTTGGAGACAATTTGGAATGACCGGCTCTCTACCACATACAGTCAGGTCCATAAATATTGGGACATTGACACAATTCTAATCTTTTTGGCTCTATACACCACCAAAATAGATTTGAAATGAAACAAACACGATGTGCTTTAACTGCAGACTTTCAGCTTTAATTTGAGGATATTTACATCCAAATCAGGTGAAAGGTGTAGGAATTACAACAGTTTGTATATGTGCCTCCCGCTTTTTAAGGGACCAAAAGTATTGGGACAATTTGCTGCTCAGCTGTTCCATGGCCAGGTGTGTGTTATTCCCTCATCCCATTTACAAGGAGCAGATAAAAGGTCCAGAGTTAATTTCAAGAGTGCTATTTGCATTTGGAATCTGTTGCTGTCAACTCTCAATATGAGATCCAAAGAGCTGTCACTATCAGTGAAGCAAGCCATCATTAGGCTGAAAAAAACAAAGCCATCAAGAGAGATGGCAAAAACATTAGGTGTGGCCAAATCAACTGTTTGGAACATCCTTAAAAAGAAAGAACGCAACGATGAGCTCAGCAACACCAAAAGACCACGGAAAACAACTGTGGTGGATGACCGAAGAATTCTTTCCCTTGTGAAGAAAACACCCTTCACAAAAGTTGGCCAGATCAAGAACACTCTCCAGGAGGTATGTGTATGTGTGTCAACAATCAAGAGAAGACCACCAGAGTGAATACAGAGGGTTCACCACAAGATGTAAACCATTGGTGAGCCTCAAAAACAGGAAGGCCAGATTAGAGTTTGCCAAACAACATCTAAAAAAGCCTTCACAGTTCTGGAACAACATCCTATGGACAGATGAGACCAAGATCAACTTGTACCGGAGTGATGGGAAGAGAAGAATATGGAGATGATCCAAAGCATACCACCTCATCAGTGAAGCATGGTGGTGGTAGTGTCATGGCGTGGGCATGTATGGCTGCCAATGGAACCGGTTCTCTTGTATTTATTGATGATGTGACTGCTGACAAAAGCAGCAGGATGAATTCTGAAGTGTTTTGGGCAATATTATCTGCTCATATTCAGCCAAAGGCTTCAGAACTCATTGGACAGTGCTTCACAGTGCAGATGGACAATGATCCGAAGCATAATGCAAAAGCAACCAAAGAGTTTTTTTAAGGGAAAGAAGTGGAATGTTATGCAATGGCCAAGTCAATCACCTGACTTGAATCCGATTGAGCATGCATTTCACTTGCTGAAGACAAAACTGAAGGGAAAATGCCCCAAGAACAAGCAGGAACTGAAGACAGTTGCATTAGAGGCCTGGCAGAGCATCGCCAGGGGTGAAACCCAGCATCTGGTGATGTCTATGCGTTCCAGACTTCAGGCTGTAATTGACTGCAAAGGATTTGCAACCAAGTAATAAAAAGTGACAGTTTGATTTATGATTGTTAATCTGTCCCATTACTTTTGGTCCCTTAAAAAGTGGGAGGCACATATACAAACTGTTGTGATTCCTACACCGTTCACCTAATTTGGATGTAAAAATACTCAAATTAAAGCTGAAAGTCTGCAGTTAAAGCACATCTTGTCTGTCTCATTTCAAATCCATTGTGGTGGTGTATAGAGCCAAAAATATTAGAATTGTGTCGATGTCCCAATATTAATGGACCTGACTGTATATGGTGGTACTGCCCAGCAATCACTGATTTCTGAAAGAAAATCTTTGACATAGCTACCTACATTACTGGCATACACATTATCCCAGACCCTAAATTAGCATTTTGGGCATTGGTATAGACTCTTGGCAGCGTGATTTCCACCCTTGGCTCACCCACCTCTTTATTGCAGCCAGACTTTTTATAGCCCACAATTGGAAACAACCATCTCCACCCAATCCTTTTAATACTATCCAACCCTCAACTACCAAGCTCACTATGAGTTCATGTTTGCCAAGTCTCACCTCCTTCTTAAAAAATGTTATTGTCACTGGACCCCTTGGATTCAACACCTGGACTGCTCATTGATAATTTGAGATCATAGTCAACCCACTGTTATTGATCTGGTATTATTGATCTGATGCGGTTATTGTTTATTATTTTACTTACTTTATTATATACTAGCATACCTAGTAATATATACTCGTACCAGCACACTACTCGCCGCTTCCTCCCTTCTATTCCTTTCCTCCTACCTTCCACACCCTTCTCTTCTCTCCCCCATTTAAAGTTTTATGATAAGTAATATACATGCTAATGTTGGCCCAACAGGCTTCTTACTTCTTGTTTGAAATGTATCTTTAATAAAAAAAAAAAACTTTTGAAATTAAAAGACATAAAATAGTATGAAATGCATACATATATTTAGAGATTCTTCGCTTTTCCTATAAACTGTTAATGTTAAGATTTTCCTTTTAAATATTTTCCAACACTAAAGAAACCAGGAATCCACAATTTCCCCAGTGTCAGTCGCATGTGCAATGTCCAAGACATTGGTCAGGTGATCTCAGGCAATGGACTGTAAAAGGAAAGGATACTTTTGTTCAGTTATAGGTTCAGTTAGCTGGACCTCATTAATAGTTGGCAGTCCAATCACTGATTCCTAGAATCAATGACCATAAATCCTTGAACTTCTTCTATGTGAAGGTCTAAGTACAAAATGCTGAAGCCAGATTTAAAGTGTAAGCTCACCTTTTTAGAAAAAAGTCAAAGGGGGAACTAACACTGTACACCCTCAATGCCCCCACATGCGCAGCCCCTGCTGTGGGTCATGAGCTGTCTGTGCCCACGCAGCTGCTACAGCGGTTTGGAAATCTAGAATCTCCACTCTTCTCTCTGCAGCACTTCTTGGGACAGATCAGAATTATTCTTATTGGTCAGCACCAGCACAGAGCATCACTTGGATCCATTCAGTTTTCTGAAAAGGTGAACTAACCCTTTGAGCTCCCCTTTTTATTTTTGAATGTGTAAAAGCCTTTCGGTCACAGAAGATAACTTGTATAACATTAAAATCTAAAAATCTAAAAAACATAACCTGACATTTTAGATTAGATGTGTTTTATGAACCATCATCATCATTCAAGTCTGGATCAACAGCTTTGCCTGATTCTCTTCTCTGCTTTTGCTAAGATTACAGGACCAGTGCCCCCAGCATTTTGTCACAACTGTAACTAAATGGTCCCAAACCGCATATTGGGAGGGGCAGGAGG
This sequence comes from Pelophylax lessonae, assembly GCF_965119305.1. Taxonomy (NCBI): domain Eukaryota; kingdom Metazoa; phylum Chordata; class Amphibia; order Anura; family Ranidae; genus Pelophylax; species Pelophylax lessonae. The sequence continues at coordinate 643,732,312 of NC_138769.1, forward strand.
TAATTTTACTGTAGGTCTGTTTTTAGATGAAATGTTGAACTTTAGGGGTTTCAAGAAGGAAAGAAATTGACAGTATTTTGCTATATATCAGGCATGTCCAACCTGCGGCCCGGAACTGCAGGCAATGTGGCCCACTGACCCCTGACAATTTATTTATTTTTTGCTGGGGAGGAAGGAAGACGGGTTGGGGGCACGGCCACAGCGACTTCCAACTAACGGTAGGCAGAGGCTGCCTCGGAGGGGGGGCTAGCATGTGCAGTGTTTCTGACTCCTACCACCATGACCACTTCAAATCACTGAAGTAGTCATGGTGTTAGTGTTCCTTTAATATCTCTCAGAATAAGTAAACTTCTGTATACTGATTCCATTTCATTTGATCATCCTCTAGTTGTGTTAAATTAGTGCGGGACGGGGGCGCAGCAGCATTTTATTACTTATATACCTTAACTATATTAAATATGTGGCCCGAGAAAATTTCTCTACACTCAATGTGGCCCAGAGAAGCCAATATATGCCAATATGCTATATATGTAAGATATTACCCACAATAATGCGACCTATTGTTAAAAAAACAAACCTTACTGTAATAATTTGGAGCTTTTGATGCATTTAAAGCTGTTCCTCAACACTGTGTATTGTTTGGTAACATTAACAAGCATCTGTTTCCATACAGCGTGGCTGTAGGATTCTTTAAAAGTGTATGCATTCTGTGACGAATTACTTTAAAATATCAAATTTAGAAAAGCACACAGGTAATCTGGTCCAGATGAACGTATGTAAGCACTAAATTGAAAAGTTTCTGGTTTGTGGCCTTCTCTGTGTACCTGAAGACTGCAAGTAGTAGAAGAAACAAAAGATTTCAGCCAGAGGCATAAAGGATGAAGTACAACCAGTTAAGGCTTAAAATGGGAAATTCATTGTATGCAGCCAAGGAACTCTCAAACCAATTTTACAGAAGATTGCTACAGCAAAATTTGTCAGCGTTAAATCAATCAGTTATGCATCTAGAAGGCTATTACTGAATGGTAGGATGAATTGTAACTTTTTTTTTTTCTTTAGAGGGTATGACCTAAGTTACATTTGTCTTTGTTTCCAGCCTATCTGTCTGTCTTCCTTTTGAGAACCACTGTGTTTGTTAAAGCAGTAATCCAGAATGTTAAAAAAAAAACCCTTCTCCTTCACCAATTTTTTTAAAAATTCCATATATTTTCCCGCTATCTTCTGTGGCGGTGGTCAGTCTAATACTGCACATTTGTATTGTAGTGTGAGCCCAGGCTGACAATTTCAGATCCAAATGCTATATTCCCCACACACACATTCAAGATAACCAGCTGTTTAATGCTGGGTGCTGTAATGACCATAGGTTGGAGACTGTGGATACTCAAAGTGAAGAAATGTCATCAGCACACCAAGGATTCCTCAAAACGATCAAAAACTTTATTCCGTGGTCACATAATATACAGCAACGTTTCAGATTTACGCAGGGCCCCTTAATCAGGCAAGTGACTTGAAACATTGCTGTATAATATGTTACCACAGAATAAAGTTTTGGACCCTTTTGAGGAATCCTGTGCTGATGACATTTCTTCAGGCTGACAATGTGACGCAAGATGGCCTGTGCTCACGGGAAGTGGGTTTGGCACCATTCATTCAGCGACAGCACTCATTAAAAGTCTATTTAGATAAAGTCCACAAATCCTAGGCAGCACCCAGAGTTTGTAACAGAAGCAAATCTGTAGGTGAAGTGACAAACCTCCACCAACACCACAGCAAACTGTGCCTCTTACCCTCAGAAGTGGACCATTAAAATATAAGTGGCCTGACAGCACTCAAATACTCATCAGGCATAGACTGCACAAGGCTCAAATCCTGTTGTCCCCTCTGAGAGTGTGTCTCCATAGGTTGGATTCCCATATAGATGTGCCAGAATGATAACAGAAACCACCTCATAGTGTAGTATGTAAAATCACTTAGTATTTATTAAAACGTATCCTATATACTCACACATTAGCAGTAACAATCAAGCATGTCATGTACAAAATCCCTGGTAGTTTCTAAACAGCAAGATGGCAGCGATCTACGTGTGCCACGATGTCATGTGTCGAGGCTCCACCCAATGCGTTTCATCATATCAGACATCATCAGGGATGGCCCCCCGCCAGAACACTCCAGTCAGCGGTCATTGAGAGATCTGATCGGGAGCCATCGGCTACTTGCTTTCCAGCATGCTGGTCTGACAGAAGCTGGCCAAACAGCTTCTGTCAAATTAGAACAAAGATACCAAAGTCACTTCACAGTTTGTATAATACATTTAAGATCTTATACAGTGGGTACGGAAAGTATTCAGACCCCCTTAAATTTTTCATTCTTTGTTATATTGCAGCCATTTGCTAAAATCATTTAAGTTCATTCTTCTTCCTCATGAATGTACACATAACACCCCATACTGACAGAAAAACACAGAATTGTTGACATTGTTGCAGATTTATTAAAAAAGAAAAACTGAAATATCACATGGTCCTAAGTATTCAGACCCTTTGCTCAGTATTTAGTAGAAGCCCCCTTTTGATCTAATACAGCCAGGAGTCTTTTTGGGAAAGATGCAACAAGTCTTTAACACCTGGATTTGGGGATTCTCTGCCATTCCTCCTTGCAGATCCTCTCCAGTTCTGTCAGGTTGGATGGTAAACGTTGGTGGACAGCCATTTTTTAGGTCTCTCCAGAGATGCTCAATTGGGTTTAAGTCAGGGCTCTGGCTGGGCCATTCAAGAACAGTCACGGAGTTGTTGTGAAGCCACTCCTTCGTTATTTTAGCTGTGTGCTTAGGGTCATTGTCTTGTTGGAAGGTAAACCTTCGGCCCAGTCTGAGGTCCAGAGCACTCTGGAGAAGGTTTTTGTCCAGGATATCCCTGTACTTGGCCGCATTCATCTTTCCCTCGATTGCAACCAGTCGTCCTGTCCCTGCAGCTGAAAGACACCCCCACAGCATGATGCTGCCACCACCATGCTTCACTGTTGGGACTGTATTGGACAGGTGATGAGCAGTGCCTGGTTTTCTCCACACATACGCTTAGAATTAAGGCCAAAAAGTTCTATTTTGGTCTCAATAGACCAGAGAATCTTATTTCTCACCATCTTGGAGTCCTTCAGGTGTTTTTTAGCAAACTCCATGCGGGCTTTCATGTGTCTTACACTGAGGAGAGGCTTCCGTCGGGCCACTCTGCCATAAAGCCCTGACTGGTGGAGGGCTGCAGTGATGGTCGACTTTCTACAACTTTCTCCCATCTCCTGACTGCATCTCTGGAGCTCAGCCACAGTGATCTTTGGGTTCTTCTTTACCTCTCTCACCAAGGCTCTTCTCCCCCGATAGCTCAGTTTGGCCGGACGGCCAGCTCTAGGAAGGGTTCTGGTCGTCCCAAACGTCTTCCATTTGAGGATTATGGAGGCCACTGTGCTCTTAGGAACCTTAAGTGCAGCAGAAATATTTTTGTAACCTTGGCCAGATCTGTGCCTTGCCACAATTCTGTCTCTGAGCTCTTCAGGCAGTTCCTTTGACCTCATGATTCTCATTTGCTCTGACATGCATTGTGATCTGGAAGGTCTTATATAGACAGGTGTGTGGCTTTCCTAATCAAGTCCAATCAGTATAATCAAACACAGCTGGACTCAAATGAAGGTGTAGAACCATCTCAAGGATGATCAGAAGAAATGGAAAGCACCTGAGTTAAATATGAGTGTCACAGCAAAGGGTCTAAATACTTAGGACCATGTGATATTTCAGTTTTTCTTTTTTAATAAATCTGCAACAATGTCAACAATTCTGTGTTTTTCTGTCAGTATGGGGTGCTATGTGTACATTCATGAGGAAGAAGAATGAACTTAAATGATTTTAGCAAATGGCTGCAATATAACAAAGAGTGAAAAATTTAAGGGGGTCTAAAATACTTTCCGTACCCACTGTATATGGTGGCTGTTAGGGTTAAGCACATCATGCTGATCATTCTCCATTTGATTGAATATCAACAATAACTCAAGGACTTCAGATTTCAGTATCTAAATTTGGCATTTATATGTTGCACTTATTATGCCACACAAGCAATAAAGTGATCTCTATATTATTTAAAGTTTGTCTTAAGGACAAACACAATAAATATGTTCTACTTACCTGCTCTGTGTAATGGTTTTGCACAGAGCAGCCCCGTGCCTCTCACTTTTTGGTTCCCTGCTGGCAGTCCTAGCCCCTCCCCCCTGCCAAGTCTCCCCAAAAGCAAGCTCCTAAGCTGTGCTTAGTGCCTGTTCACACACAGATTGCAGCTCAGCCCGTGCCCCACTCTCTTCGCATCACTGGCTTTCATTGACAGCAGCAGGAGCCAATGGCTACCACTGCTGTGTGCACCAATGAGGAAAGAGAGACCTGTAAGAGCCACTGCTCTTATGCACAGCACTGGATCGAGACTAGGCTCAGGTAAGTATAAGGAGGGGCTGGAGAGGGAGCTGCTAAAAACCTTGAGCCTTTTCAAACACTTAAACAACATTTTTAAATTAATGCTTGTTTTTTTTTTTTTTTATATAACAATATTTATTTTCTATTGGTTTATATTGTATAAGTTCAGAAGTGGAAAAAATGCTAGCGTGGTGTCTTCAGGTCACATTCCATTTTTCTGTGCTTAAACTCACGCTACACATTTCGTGTTTTGATGTCTGTAATGTTCAGTTGTCCTGAGCACACAAACAAGAGACCAAACATTAAAGTGACCCTAAACTCTGGGTCTTGCTGCTGTGATGTGACTTCCTGTTAGAGGGTGGCTACATTCATTCTCCATGGTCCCACTGTATGGAGAAACATAGCTGTTTTCTCCCAAGATGGACCAGGGACAAAGGACTATGGGCTAGGGAATAGTTTGCATAGAGCAGTGCAAACTACTGCAACTAATGTTCACTTCTTGTTGTAAGTTAATAGAAGAAAGAGAGAAGAAAGAGAGAAATGGAGAGGTGAGACACAAAAAACACAGTTTGAAACAAATTTCATGAAAATAGATTACAGGGCCATCAAGAAGTGGATGTGTAGGGATTATTTGTGGAGAATAGGGCGATGATTTCATATTTTCTTTAAGGACCACAATTTACTCTGTTAACCGGGCATATAAAATAAAGCATAAACTGTTTTCCTTTTCATTTTAGATGTTGCTTTTTGCTTGGATTGGTGGTACATAGTATTTTATGTTGTACAAACCATCAATAGAAAGGTGGTGTTCTTTTGGAGCCCAGTTTATATGCTCCTCCTGCTGAACATGATTAATTGTTTTCAGGTCAGATTCATTCAGAACCCAGACTGCCAGTAATGAGCTATTTGCCAGTCATTAGGCATGGAGAGCCTCATGTCACAGACTCAGGATGACGGTGGTCTATCTCACATACACAGACAGGCCCACTGTGTGGAAGACATATAGGAAGGTTAAATGGACAATTCATTACAGATCAGAAGCCATTAGTCTGTGTCATTTTAGTGATAAATCACTGTAACACAAAACAATTTTTATAGTGAATGTTTTGCATTTTTATCCTGATAATTTGCAATAACTTTGCCAGCAGGAAATAATAGATAGTGTTAATGAATAATGATCTCCCTTACATAGGTGGCATGTATATTGGTAGTCAAACAGTTCAGTCCTCAGTCCCCATAATTAATGCGGGGTACTTACAGAAACTGACTTCTAGAGCTGTAGTTAAAGATCATTCTATCCCAGGCATATGTAATTGGGGCATAGCTTCCAGGAGTTTTTTTTTGGATGGATGGTCCTTCTATACAGCAATTTTTGGTATGTGTCAGTATTTCTTTAGAGACTAAAACTTAAATTAATTGTCTAAATCAGGGGTCTCCAAACTTTCTAAACAAAGGGCCAGTATACTGTCCTTCAGACTTTGGGGTACAGACTGAGGTCAGTGAGAGTAGAAAATATCCTGGTGTCTATGGAAGTACACAATGCCCCATCGTCAGTGTCACTGGTGGGAATAGTACCCCATCATTGGTGTTACTGGTAGGAATAGTGCCCCATCATTTGTGTCAGTGGGAGAGGACGTATGGACAATTCTTGGTGTCAGTGGGAGGAATAGTGCCCCATCGTTGGTGTCAGTGGAAAGAATTGTGTCCATTTGTTGGTGTCATTGGGAGGAATTGTGCCCCTTCATTGATGTGATTGGGAGGACATATGCCCAATTGGAGGTGTCAGTCAGAGAACGCATGCCCACTTCTTCATGTCGGTGGCTGAAATAGTGCCCCAAGGACCAGATAAAAGAAAGCAAAGGGCCACATCCGGCGACCACTGGTATAAAGAAAAAGAGATGATGCTGCCCACAGAAACCAGTTAAATGCCTGTTTATTCCTCATCTTACCTAGACATTTAAAAAAAAGCACCAGTGTATTTGTGATTTGTGCGATGTTTAAAGTATTCCTATTTTCTAACACTGACCATTGAAAGTGAGTTTTTAGGAACATAAAACTTTATTACGTTTTAATGGCCTTTTTTTGGTTATTTGGGTGGAGTAACAAAGGGATGCACTGTGAAGGATATTCCTTTCTGTCATTCCATTAGAGAAATTTGTACTCATCAGCAAACACTTCTGGTAGCTTCAATGGCCACAAAGACAATACTACTTAGAGATTTAGGGGCAGTGATGTGCCCATTATCTCAATTTGTCTCCAGCTCAGGCATCAGGTGGAAGTGGTACTTGATGTATGGACAACTCCCTTATTGTGGAGAAAATGTCTACCTCTACTATCACAGGTATTTTCAAGCATGGCAGAAAAATCTTTCAAACAATGGCAAGTCTTTCATTGCTTATCAGTAATAATGATCACTGTAGTGATCACCATGTGTTTCCTGCTTAGCTTAAAGCGGAGTTCCAGCTTTTTCTGTGTTTTTTAAAAGTAAGCAGCTACAAAAAGTGTAGGTGCTGAATTTTAATAAACACACATTCGTCTGTCCCAGGATCCAGCGATGTGGCCATCCGAAGCCTTGATCCTCTCCCTCTCCTCTCGGCGGTCCCGGCATCACTAGTGTGGGCACCCGGCTGTGACTGATTGTCGCTCTGTGCATCCTGAATGCCCGGGCAATGTTCTGGGACCTCTGTGTCCCAGAAGGTTGCAGGGAGAAAGGGGGCAAGGAGAACTTCTGTTCCAGGCGCTGTGGTGCTCGGAGCGGAAGTGGGAGCGGGTACCAGTCAAAACTAGGTACCTGCCCCCCCCCCCCCCCCCAAAAAAAAAATTACATGCCCAATGTGGCATGTCAGGAATACTTAAAGCAGCAGTTCCACTTTTGGATGGAACTCTGCTTTAAGAAATACTCAGATCAGTTACTTTACTTGTGAAATCAGGTGTATGTGTAATAAAATAGATTAAGTCCTTTTGAAACCGCTAGCATTGGTGAAGCACAGTGAGTGAATAAAATTGCATTTCAGCACACCCACATGCACAAAGTACTCATCAAAACTAACCCATTGCCATTGACACTGTTGTTCTTGTAATGTCCACTTCTGATACCAGTATAGCCTAGTTTAACCCTTTCGCAGCCAGGCCCTGTGCTCTACATTTAATCTTAGCTGGACAGGCCATTTGTGCAATTTTTCCATTGCTTCTTTATTTTTCCCTTACAGCTTTCAGAGTTTGTTAAAGACCCCACAAACCATATATTTTCTGAAAGCACATGACCAGTAGACCACAAATAAGGTGATACTTATTTTTAGGGCACAATTTGTGCAAATATTTATCAAAACAATATTTTTGCAAAAAATACTCTAAAATCATTAGCAGAAAATACACAGCCCATTTTACAAAATTCCTACTCACTTTAAAGGCTAACCTGTATTGAGTTAATAAATAACCACTATTTGTAAATTTTAGATTGGCCCTTTTTGCAAAATAGTGAAAATCGAACAGCAAAAATGGAAATATCCAAATTTCTCTTAAAATCCAGAGGTTTTCATTGTTCCCTTACAGCTTTTAGAATTTTTTTAAGACCGCCCAAGCTATACATTTTTTGAAAGCAAAGGGCCAGTAGAATAAATTGAAGGTGCTACTGATTTTTTAGGCCCTGCGATATTCACGCAATTGTTTACCAAACAATATTTCTCTTTCGTTCATTGACGGACTCAGCTCCTTATCTTCTTGACCATTGGGTTATGCTGCCCCCTACAGGAGTAGGACACTAGGCAGGAAAAAGCTTGACTATGCCTATGGGGCAGTCCCAGGGGGTATACTCCCACTTTCAGCTATAGGCATTCAGTTTTTTTCTGCCTAGTCAGGAGTAAGGACCTAGTTCCTTGCTGGGATCTCTGGTCCTGGCAATTTTTTTTAAATTGAACTTTTTTCTATCTTTGTTATTTTGTTCCTGTGAGAATCTACAATCAACTGCCGGACTGGGAGATGGACTAGATATTCTAGATCCAGAAGGTCCCCCCAGTCTAGCCAATGAGCACGCGCAGGCCTCAGCTCTGCACTAGGTCGGCCACGACATAGCCCCACTGGACAGGGCATGGCCTACAAGTTAAACATCTCGTGAGGGCACATACGACCTGGCCTCAGACTGAGTCGCAGCTTTCCTCCTGACTGACCGCCCCCCTATTCCAAAAGATCAGTGTTCTGTCAGGAGCGGTGCCCTCCCTGTTCCTGGTATGGTAAGTAGCTGTCCCCCCTCTTCCCCTGGAGGGTATTGGGGTGAATGTGGGCCCCTCTTTGGGATGATGGGACCCTCAGGTTCCCCTCCTTTCCCCCCAGCCCCTCTAAGATTTTGGTGGTCACTGTTGGTCTTCCAGCCAGGTTATGAGCTGGCTTTTGCCACAGGCTCTTAAGGGGGGCTTGTTGGAGTTGTTGCTGACCGTATTTTTTTCTTGTGCAAGACGGGGGGTTGAGCAGGGTTGCTCGCCACCCTGGGGGTTGGTGACTAGGGCAGGGATGTCCTCTGGGCTCCCTGCTGCAGTTGTTCGGCTAGGGGAGCGGATGGTTTAGCATCTGCAGGTCCCTGCCTCACACGCCCGGAACTGGCCAAAAATTTAGACCGCAGCTTTGCGGCCTACTGGTTAGGAGCTATGTGGGGTTGCTCCAGTGACGGTAGCTGAAGCCACTACCCTCGGTTTGGGTATCCACCCTCCCCTCCGCGGCCCCTGGGTGGTCAGCTCTGCTGCGGCTCACGCCCAAGAGGCTGGGCGTTCACAAAAATGTAGGCAGCGGCTTGCAGCCTACTAGGCCGCGGCTGAGTCGGGTGCCTCCTTTGGAGGGGCGCCCCCAGTGGGGTTAGCTGAAGCCTCCGCTCTTTCTTTTGGGCATCTACCTGGCTGGGATCCATGCACTTGCGGCTGGGCCTCCACCGAAATTTAGGCCGCGACTTGCGGCCTTCTAGGCCATGCCGTCAGCGTGGCACCCTGGGGGTGGTCTTTTTTTTATGGCAGCCATGCTGCCATTAATGTGTAGGGCACCTGCCCCTTTTTAGCGCTGCTGGACCATCAGGGTACCCTGCCTGCGCATCACGGCGGGTGCCCCCCTTTTAAGGCAGCTATTTCCTATTATGCGGGCCTCTATGGAGGGGGACCCCCTTGTTTTTTTTTGTGGGGTCCAGTAGGTGATTCATTTGTGGGCCCTTGGTCGGCATCCCCTTTGCTGGATTGCAGTTGGTGGACCTCCTCTAATTGTTATATTTTCCGGTGGGCTTAGTATATAGCGCCCCTTGCCCTCCCCTGCCTCATATGTCTCGTCAGATCCTGAATCTGGTGCGGACGCAAGTCACCCTACTGGGTCTGCCTCCACGCACCCTTAGTTCTCAGATAGTGAGGATAATTCCTCTGCTCCTCTAGTGCTCATAAAAAGACGCTGGGGGATGCACTGAATGTGTCAGTGCGTGAAACTTTTAAAATGAAGGATGTGGCTGATGCTGCGTCGGAGGTGCCGGTCCCTTTTGACACCCACAGGCCCTCCAAAGCGGCGAGGGTGTTCCCGTTTTCCGCTTACTTTGACAACATTGTCAAAGTTTTATAAGGTGAATGTGTTGGCATCTGCGGATGCTTCTTTTGGCCACAAGGTTTTGCAGGCTGCTGTTTAGAGGACCTGGTATTTTTTGAGTATGTATTGTTTTTTTTTTTCAGGTGAGCTCCAGTTGTTAATGGTTGAGCTCCATGTTACCTGGTTAGCTACAGTTTAGCCTTGGGAATTTTTTTCTTACTGTTCCCACCCCTCATGTTTGACACTGCTTTAGGACGTCCCAATGGTCAAGAAGATAAGGAGCTGTATCCCTCAATGAACAGAAGAGAAAATGGGATTTTTGACTTACCGTAACATTAATTTCTCTGGTGTTCATTGATGGACACAGCACCCACCCCTCTGTGGGGTTGGCTTTCTTCTGACACTGCTTGTAAAAAAACTGAGTGCCTATAGCTGAGAGAGGGAGTATACCCCCTGGGACTGCCCCATAGGCGTAGTCCAGCTTTTTCCTGCCTAGTGTCCTACTCCTGTAGGGGGCAGTATAACCCAATTGTCAAGAATCAGGAGCTGTCTCCATCAATGAACATCAGAGAAATGTATTTTACCGCAAGTCAAAAACCCAATTTTTTGCTAAAAATGCACTAAAATATTTGTTAGACACAAAACAGCAAATTTTACAAAATTCCTGCTAAGTTTCTTCTAAATATAAACCTGTATAAAATTAATTAATAACAAACATTTGAAATTTTTAAATTGAGCCTTTTTGAGAAATAGTGAAAATCAGACGTACAGAAAAATTTCTCTAAAAATCTGGAGGTTTTCTTTTTTCACTTACAGCTTTCAGAGTTTGTAAAAGACCCCCAAACCATATATTTTCTGAAAGCACATGACCAAAATTTTTAAGGCCCCGCGATATTCGCACAGATTTCTCTCAAACCAATATTTTCGCTATAATACACCAAAATTATTAATTGGCTACATGGCAAAATGTACAAATTCCCTACTACAGCGGTGATCGGAGGTTTGGGCACCACAGGTAAAAATTTGTATTAATGTGCATAAAGAAGCCAAGGAAAGATGGAAAAATCTCCAAAAGGCATCAAATTACAGATTAGACATTCTTATAATATGTCAACAAAAGTTAGATTTTATTTACATCATTGACACTTTCAAAATTACAGAAAACAAAAAAATGGCGTCTGCAAAAGTTTGGGCATCCTGCAGAATTTATAGCATGCACTGCCCCCTTTGCCAGGCTGAGACCTGCCAGTGTCATGGATTGTTCTCAGTCATCATCTGGGAAGACCAGGTGATGTCCATCTCAAAGGTTTTAAATGCCCAGACTCATCTGACCTTGCCCCAACAATCAATCAACACCATGGGATCTTCTAAGCAGTTGTCTAGAAAACTGAAACTGAAAATAGTTGACGCTCACAAAGCTGGAGAAGGCTATAAGAAGATAGCAAAGCATTTTCAGATGTCAATATCCTCTGTTCGGAATGTACAGTAATTAAGAAATGGCAGTCATCAGGAACAGTGGAAATTAAAAGCAAGATCTGGAAGACCAAGAAAAATATCAGACAGAACAGCTCGCAGGATTGTGAGAAAAACAATTCAAAACCCACGTGTGACTGCACGATCCCTCCAGAAAGATCTGGCAGACACTGGAGTTGTGGTACACTATTCCACTATAAAGAGATACTTGTACAAATATGGTCTTCATGGAAGAGTCATCAGAAGAAAAGCTCTTCTACGTCCTCACCACAAAAATCAGTGTTTGAATTTTGCAAATGAACATATAGACAAGCCTGATGCATTTTGGAAGCAAGTTTTGTGGACCGATGAGGTTAAAATTTAACTTTTTGGCCGGAATGAGCAAAGGTACGTTTGGAGAAGAAGGGGCACAGAATTTAATGAAAAGAACCTCTGTCCAACTGTTAACTATGGGGGTGGATCAATCATGCTTTGGGGTTGTATTGCAGCCAGTGGCACAGAGAACCTCTTACGAGTAGAAGGAAAAATGGATTCAATAAAATTTCAGCAAATTTTGGATGGTAATGTGATGCCTTCTGTGAAAAAGCTGTAGTTGGAAAGGATGGCTTCTACAAATGGATAATGATCCTAAACACACCTCAAAATCCACGGGGGATTACATCAAGAGGCGTAAACTGAAGGTTTTGCCATGGCCTTCTTAATCTCCTTACCTCAACATAATTGGAAATCTATGGATAGACCTTAAAAGAGCAGTGCGTGACAGACAGCACAGAAATTTCAAAGAACTGGAAGACTTTTGTAAGGAAGAATGGGCAAAGATACCTCAAACAAGAATTGAAAGACTCTTGGCTGGCTACAAAAAGCGTTTACAAGCTGTGATACTTGCCAAAGGGGGCAGTACAAGATATTAACTCTGCAGGGTGCCCAAACTTTTGCAGACATAATTTTTTTGTTTTCTGTTATTTTGAAAGTGTAAATGATGAAAATAAAATCTAACTTTTGTTGACATATTATAAGAATGTCTAATCCGTAATTTGATGCCTTTTGGAGATTTTTCCATCTTTCCTTGGCTTCTTTATGCACATTAATACAAATTTTTACCTGGGGTGCCCAAACTTTCGATCACCACTGCAAATATAAAAGTTAAACCTATATTGAGTTAATAAATAACAAATATTTGTACATTTAAATAGCACCTTTTTGTGAAATGGTGAAATCTGAAGGTACACAAAACTAAATAATAACAATTTACTCCGGAGGTTACCATTTTTCACTTACAGCTTTCAGAATTTGAAAAGACCCCTTAAACCATACATTTTCTGATAGCACATGACCTGTAGAAAAAAAACATGATACTGATTTTTTAGGCCCCGCAAATTGCTATTGTCACTAAAAATACACTAAAATCATTAGTAGTGCACATAAACAACATAACTTACAAACTTCCTGCTAAATTACTACTAAAGCATCATTCACATGTGGCACGCTCATGGAGGGCCATGATTACCTGCACAGGGATGCACAAGTGATCCATGCTTCCCCGTACAGGCAGTCCCATTTATGTCAATTGGGATGCTATGGCTGCACAGGCATAGCTGTTGTTCCCAATCTGACATCCCAGTGGGTGCGTGAACACAGACAGTGTGAGCTCAGGGATATACACCTGGACCTACATGGATGTAAAATTGGGAGCAACGGCTCTGTTCATACAGTTGCTACATCCCAAATTACACCAATGAGACTGCCTGCACATAGATGCACAGAACACCTGTGCATCCCTGTAAAGTTACGCTGTGCATGTCCCGTGTGAACAAGACCATAGGCCCCTTTCACCCAAGCAGACTGATTGGGTCTGCCTGTCTGTTTTTCAGGTGGGCCCAATCGGACCACCTATTGTTTTCTATGAAGAGACATAGATATAAATGGACATGTCTGTTTACACCTGCCTGCATCTGATCTGATCCACTAAAATAGATGGATGGGGGTCCCATTCCCCATCCATCTATCAGATTGGATCAGATGAAAACAGACTGCTCCATAGAGAACAGCAGGCTGTGTCCGTATCCACTCTGCATCAGCAGAGTGGACGCGGACCTGTCATACACTTGCTCAGCGGGATCAGCAGAAAGATCCCGCTGAGCAGGCTGGTCTGCTTGACAGAGTCCGCTCCATGATTTTTTTTTTTTTTTTTTTACTTTAACATTTTTTTTACAATATATATATAAAACATTTCGGGGTGGCGTTCTTTGGTGAGATATCAGAGGTCTAAACAGACCCTCATATCTTTTTTTTTTTTTAAGACCGAGAAAGGGACTTGAGAAAGTCCCTTCCTCTGCAGTACTTTACATGAATGAAATAAGCTGTCAGTATAGAGACTCCTTATCCATGCATTAACTGACAATCTGACATAGTAAACACCCGGTTTACTATGATCAGCTGTCAGTGGACATAGGCGTCATGGGTAGCGATGGCTGCCTAGATCCACTGTACTACAGGGAGGGGGCTGGTAATCACATGTTTACCAAGCCCCATCTTCAACCGCACCCCCCCCCCATTCTTGCCTGACAGCTTGCCGCTCAGTGTCAGTCAGCAGCTTCAGGGTGTGGAGAGGGGGGGATGCCCCTGGAGCAGCAAGGATGGATCGGGGGTGCTGGGGCTGGTACGGGGGGGATAATTGGACAGGCAGGGGGGACATATTGTGATCCCCCTTCAAGCTCCAGCAGCACCTGAAGCTGGCGGGAGTCACAGAGGAGAGATGATCGCTTCTAAAGGTAGCTGCAGGGGATCCGGTTTGCGAGGGTGGGGAAGTCGGATCAGGTGTGGGGGGGGGGAATCAGTGCTGGGGGTACGAAGGGGGATGAAGGCGATAGGAAAGGAGAGTGGGGGTGACAGGGAGCAGCAGCAGGTGGAGAGGCTGGGGACAGGGAAGCAGCAGCATGGGGCGGGGGGGGAAACATTTTAGGTTAATAACTCTGATCAGCATTATAGAGTTATAGAATTGTTCAGCAGAGTCTGCTGAACAATTCTGTTATTAGTTCATGGTCATTGTAGTGACCATGAGCCTATAGGAGAGGGAGACATGAGGTCAGTACAGCGTACGGACCTGGCCAACTGCAGGTAGTGCTGTAGGTCAGTACACTGTGTGCTGAAACGCATCAACTGACTATCTGCATGCTGTACACTGTGGTTTCCTGATTACAAGCAAGATTTTAGAGCAATATCGGTTGTGCGGATCATCTTCATGGACATAACTTTTTAAACCTCTGTGTCTTTGGCAAACCCCTTTCATTTTACTACCATCACACTACTTCCAGAAGGTCTACACCAGGGGTCTTTAAACTACGGCCCTCCAGCTGTTGCAGAACTACACATCCCATGTAAACCTCTGACATTTACAGACATGACTAGGCATGATGAGAATTGTAGTTCCTGAACAACTGGAGGGCCATAGTTTGAAGAGCCCTGGTCTACACTAAAGCTGGCTACACGCTATACAACTTTTATACGATTTTCTTGTACAACTTTACTTTAGATTTACCAAAACCACATAATATGAGGTCAAACCTAAACGCTTTCAATTTGTATGCAATCAGGCAAGCCCTTGAACTACATAGTTAAAGGTAAATCTAAAGGAAATTAATTAAGAAAATTGTATAATGTATGACCAGCCTAAGGTTATATAATTCTGTTCAGAAGATTTTCACACACATCAAACAGTCTACTCAGATTGCATTCTGATTGTACAATCTGTTGGTTTACCAGGTTTTTGTAATTTGCCTTAATCCATTCCATGTGTATCCAGACAGGCAGTGCATTAGACTCTATATCTGTTGACAAATCCAAAGAAGACCATAATATGTATTGTCAGCTGTAGACTCAGTTGACTGTAGTTTATCAGTTGATATATTTTACTGCTTTAAAAATGGTTGGAAGGTGACATGAGATTATATTGGTGCAAGTAAAGTTGTCCTTCAGTAAAATCCATATCTCTTTGACTATAATATAATTAAAACGGCATTCAACCAGAATAATATATATATATATATATATATATATATATATATATATATATATATATATATATACATACACAGTGCCTTGCGAAAGTATTCAGCCCCCTTGAACTTTGCGACCTTTTGCCACATTTCAGGCTTCAAACATAAAGATATAATTTTTTTTCATTTTTTGTGAAGAATCAGCAACAAGTGGGACACAATCATGAAGTGGAACGAAATTTATTGGATATTTCAAACTTTGTTAACAAATAAAAAACTGAAAAATTGGGCGTGCAAAATTATTCAGCCCCTTTACTTTCAGTGCAGCAAACTCTCTCCAGAAGTTCAGTGAGGATCTCTGAATGATCCAATGTTGACTTAAATGACTAATGATGGTAAATAGAATCCACCTGTGTGTAATCAAGTCTCCGTATAAATGCACCTGCACTGTGATAGTCTCAGAGGTCCGTTTAAAGCGCAGAGAGCATCATGAAGAACAAGGAACACACCAGGCAGGTCCGAGATACTGTTGTGGAGAAGTTTAAAGTCGGATTTGGATAAAAAAAGATTTCCCAAGCTTTAAACATCCCAAGGAGCACTATGCAAGCAATAATATTGAAATGGAAGGAGTATCAGACCACTACAAATCTACGAAGACCTGGCCGTCCCCCTAAACTTTCAGCTCATACAAGGAGAAGACTGATCAGAGATGCAGCCAAGAGGCCCATGATCACTCTGGATGAACTGCAGAGATCTACAGCTGAGGTGGGAGACTCTGTCCATAGGACAACAATCAGTCGTATACTGCACAATCTGGCCTTTATGGAAGAGTGGCAAGAAGAAAGCCATTTCTTAAAGATATCCATAAAAAGTGTTGTTTAAGGTTTGCCACAAGCCACCTGGGAGAGACACCAAACATGTGGAAGAAGGTGCTCTGGTCAGATGAAACCAAAATCGAACTTTTTGGCAACAATGCAAAACGTTATGTTTGGCGTAAAAGCAACACAGCTCATCACCCTGAACACACCATCCCCACTGTCAAACATGGTGGTGGCAGCATCAGGGTTTGGGCCTGCTTTTCTTCAGCAGGGACAGGGAAGATGGTTAAAATTGATAGGAAGATGGATGGAGCCAAATACAGGACCATTCTGGAAGAAAACCTGATGGAGTCTGCAAAAGACCTGAGACTGGGACGGATATTTGTCTTCCAACAATACAATGATCCAAAACATAAAGCAAAATCTACAATGGAATGGTTCACAAATAAACATATCCAGGTGTTAGAATGGCCAAGTCAAAGTCCAGACCTGAATCCAATCGAGAATCTGTGGAAAGAACTGAAAACTGCTGTTCACAAACGCTCTCCATCAAACCTCACTGAGCTTGAGCTGTTTTGCAAGGAGGAATGGGCAAAAATTTCAGTCTCTCGATGTGGAAAACTGATAGAGACATACCCCAAGTGACTTACAGGTGTAATCAGAGCAAAAGGTGGCACTACAAAGTATTAACTTAAGGGGGCTGAATAATTTTGCACGCCCAATTTTTCAGTTTTTTATTTGTTAAAAAAGTTTGAAATATCCAATAAATTTCGTTCCACTTCATGATTGTGTCCCACTTGTTGTTGATCCTTCACAAAAAAATTGTTTTATATCTTTGTTTGAAGCCTGAAATGTGGCAAAAGGTCGAAAAGTTCAAGGGGGCCGAATACTTTCGCAATGCACTGTATATTGACTTCTAGACATACGGCAGGTTGCCTTGGTGTATTCCCAATCACTCCATACAAATAACATTGTCAAAACAATGTAAAGCTTACAATTACTCCATATACAGTCTGTACAAACTCCCTTAGATTGAACATCGACTATGTAGTGCAAAGGCCTGACTGATTTAAAACATATTGGATTGTTTAGGTTTGTCCTCATATTACATTGTTTTGGTAAATCTAAATTATATTGTATAGATAGTGTATTCCAGCTAAACTCAGTACAGGCATACCCCACTTTTAGGTACACAATGGGACCAGAGCATGTATGTAAAATGAAGATGTACTTAAAGTGAAGCAATACCTTTTTTCATTTCCCAATGCATGTAAATACACTAGCTCTATAGGAAATCTTGGTCAGCTTGACACAGCACTGCTCCCAAACCATAAGTGACAAGGGCACCAAACTTGAGGAGCATGCTAATGGGACCCAGGACTATGACATGGTAGATTACCTAGGCAAGCTGGCTGGCCACAAAATAGGTATGTTGTTGTCCCGGGTCCCCTCTCAGGGCTCCCCAAGTTTGGTATCCCCATCACTTATGGTTTGGGAGCAGTGCCATGTCAAGCTAACGAAGATTTTCTATAGACACCAATGTTAAAAACCAGGAGTAGTGCCGTACCAAGCTGTGTCCGTACTTGCGAGTGTACGTAAAGTAAGTGTATGTAAAACGGGGTATGCCTATAGTGCAAACACAGTCACTTTTGTTTAGTCTCTGATGACATAAAAAATAAATAAAAAGCCTGGGTATAATCTTTACTACCAAACCTGATGCCCATTGTTCTGTAATGGCCTGTGTGTACACATACAATAAATACTCTTCTTCTAGTCTAATTATGTGATGACCCAATAAAGTGCTTTGCGAGCACAGAATGCGGGTGGACTATGTCTGCTCTTTCTCTTCATTTTAAATGGGTTAATGTCTTTTAAATCAAATTTTGTTTCTGGCTTCATATTGATCATTTAAAAACTGAAGAAATTAAATTAACCTTTTGAAATGCCATAGAATTGCGTCATGTGATGCATGGCAGCAAATGTTAATGTATATAATAACTCCTTCACTGCCCGAGGCATCCAGAAGAAAATAGGCACTTTCATGTCTTCACAAACCTTTAAAGGTTTACCTGTATTTTTTGTCTTATTTTCAAATTTGTATTTCTTTTTATGTTTTGTAAAGGCACCATGTCTAGTTTCTGCTGTGTTTAAATATTATATTTTATATTTTTCTGTACAAGTCAGTTGGAACACACTGTGAGACATCTTAACAAAGGCACCATCAATACGTCATAATGCTTCTCTAAAACCTGCCTTTTTTCGCAAAAGCACCTCAAAAATGTTTTGTCATGGTTGCAGATAAAGTCTGTGTAAAGCTACCCTTAAAGTGAAACTCTAGGCAAAAAATATTTATCTCGAAATCCGAGTCCATC
Source organism: Pelophylax lessonae (assembly GCF_965119305.1). Lineage (NCBI taxonomy): Eukaryota > Metazoa > Chordata > Amphibia > Anura > Ranidae > Pelophylax > Pelophylax lessonae. Next base: position 643,750,961 of record NC_138769.1, read on the forward strand.
TGTGTGCGTTGGTTAGGTTCCACCCCCCCCCCCCCCCCCCCACTGAATTATAACTGTACTCTGCCATCTGATGGGTGACTATAGAAAAAAAAAGGCTACTGAACTTTTACTTCTACTTTTACTACTTGGACACCTCTCCTCCCTTAGGCTGCTGATTGGACAATGAAGGCGCAGTAATGTACTGCAGAGATCATCATGCTTGCTCCTCCTGTAAGCATTTTTTATTAGGCTGGCAAGCACTGTACAAATCTTTAGAGTCCAGAATCAGAGTGATTCTCCTTACTCCCCCAGTCTTAAATGCTGCTGTACATAGTATTACATGAAGCTGATATTAGTACAGATGCAGGTATACATACTTTATGTAAAATAAATGTAATAACAGTTATGTATTCATATGGTTAGTGTTTTTTTTTTTTATTTTATATATTTGCATAGAGTTCAATCTTAAAGCCCAACTCCAGTCACCAGAGAACAATCACCCCTGCAGTGCTGCCCCCCCCCCCCCCACCTCCTCAGCACTGTAAGTGTTATATGATCTTTACGTCTAGGGGATGAGGAATAAGCTTGAATACTTACCTTATTCCTTGCTTGACCATCCATGCTGTGTGACCAGTCCCCCAATGCCTATTCTCTAAGGCTTTTCAGTCAGTGGCCGCAATGTGGCATTAGTGCAGGACCAAAAGTCTTGCATTGTATGTAAGGATGGTGAGGCTTTGTCCACAGCCCAGAGCATAGGAGAGTGAGGAATAAGGAAACCACATTTCTTTAGCGTATAGACTAATAGGAGCATTTAACTGTGGTTGTACGGAAGGCCCCACTGCAAGGATTTTTTTTTTGTAATTCCCAAAGTTCAGCCTTAAGAGCATACAGAAGGTTTTGGTAATTATTGTCTTTATATATCCTGCTACAGGCACAAATCATTATACTGACACTTGTTCTCATTAAGAGCTGTCTAGTTTTCCACATATCAGCCAGTAAGTTGCAAACAAGCACTGCAAAAAGTGGTTGCTTGCTATGAGTTGCTTATTAGAGATACTTTTCAGAATGATGTCTTGTAATTGGTGTAAATAGTGCATCCGAACACATGTAATAGTTTGTCCATCTTTTTATGTTCTAAGGCCAGCTGTGTGGCCAGTCGGAACATACTTTATTATGCAATAAATAAATGGGAAAGATAATCCCAAGTGTGCCCACGGCTATAGCCTAAGGTGCAAAGGCATGAGCCTGGGCAGGAAAAGGATACGAAGAAAAGAGACAAAGGAATAGGAAGAATAGACTGGGATAAAAGGAAGGAAGGATAGGGATGGAAAAGGGTAGGGAAAAAGGGGAGGGAAAAAGAAAGACGGGGGGAATGGGAGATAGAAAACAGAGGGAAAAGGAACAAAAAAGATAGGGATTGGTTTGATGTTCCTCATTGGACCGAAATATTTGTATAATCCTTTGCCTTGTGTCTCTATTTATGATCCTACACATCTAGTTTGTTTCTATGTCAGATGAATAATGTACACTTTCTGTAACATTTATCTTGTTTTTAATATGAAACATGAATAAATATTCCATGATTTTATTGTAATTCTTATCTTGTGGCCTAATTGGTACCTTTAAAGTCCCACCAGCCCTCTCATTACTATTCCTACTGTCTTGTCGCTCTGACCCTTTCTTCTTTTTTGTTCCTTTTCCCTCTGTTTTCTATCTCCCATTCCCCCCGTCTTTCTTTTTCCCTCCCCTTTTTCCCTACCCTTTTCCATCCCTATCCTTCCTTCCTTTTATCCCAGTCTATCCTTCCTATTCCTTTGTCTCTTTTCTTCGTATCCTTTTCCTGCCCAGGCTCATGCCTTTGCACCTTAGGCTATAGCCGTGGGCACACTTGGGATTATCTTTCCCATTTATTTATTGTATAAATTTAGGGACGTGGTACTCTTTATAAAAATAGTACAAACATACAATTTTTGTTCATACTTTATTATGCGGTTTTCTTTTTTTTTTTTTTTTAAGGTCTAAACCTGCATCTGTGTTAGAAGGGTCCAGAGTGTGGACTATCCAGAGCAAAGCCATAATTTTTGTGCAATGTTTTGTAGGTTGCACTGGCTCATGAGACCATGAAGGACCAGCGATAACCTGTACTACAAGACATCTTAGTACTGTTGCTAGTTTCGAAGATATTTATCCATAGATAGTTGCCCCAATCATGAATGGCGAATAGCAAAAAGCACACGCAAAGGTGTTCATTGGTGTTATAATAGTAATTCATGTCCCAAGGATCTTGGAGAAGTCCATACTAAAGCTCTGTTTAAACTTTGATTTTTATATGATGAAAAGAAGGTTGGTGTAAAGGTGTGGAGCATAATTTAAACATAAGTTCACCTTTTACCTTTTGTAACATGTTACATCTATATTTAGGGTGTAACATGTTACAATTGCTGTTTTGACAACATGCTCACTCGCTGCCACTATCTAGAGAAAACGTTGCCGTGCGGGGCGGTGTTATCCATTCACAGTGTTCTGTGAATTGGAAAACTACAAGTCTCAATGAACTACCTTCATTGAGCGCTGTGGTAGGTCATTCTCTCTTCCTGTCTTTGTGTATCTGCCTGCCCATACGAGGTGCAAGCAGACAGATACACTGACAAGTCTGCAGGAATCCTGCATGGCACCCACGATCTGCTGATCAATGGTGCATTGCTTTACAGGCTTCAAGTAAAGAAAAAAAATAATTGCACATTTTCTCAAGTCATCTTCCAGGACAGCCCATGAGACCTAGGGCTCCTCCTACCAAGACAGGAAACATGTTAACCCCACCAGAAAGGCAGTCATCTAGTTCTCCCCCCTTCAGTATTCGTGTTTCCTGCGGACAGGGGGGTAACATGTCCCTGTAACCTGGTTCTTTGGGTCTTATAGTCTGTCCTATGAAGACTTGGTAGAGAATCCTATACAGCCTTCTCCTGCCCAGTGCGATACCTCATACCTGCAGGTTTATGGTGTCTGCTTATCTCCTCTCCGCAGGGCCTGGGGAGGGCCAAGACCACTGGTGATGTCAGGGGAGCAGGAGGGATGGTCTCTGTCCACCTTACATAATGCTCCCGGAATGGCAGCGCCCTTACTGGCAGCATGGCTAACCGAGCAAGGGGAAAGTAGAGCGCATTTGCCGATATGATGGCGTGTAGGGTGGCAGGGGTGGAGCTCCTGTGTTCCAGTTGGCCCAGAGCAAGTGGCGTAGCATCATTTCCAGATGCTGTGATATCATCAGCGTGGGCCGGAGACGCTGATTTCAGTCTCCTTAAAGGCACGAACAGGGGACTGCCGCACGTGCATAGACAGTTTAGTGAAGGATGACCTAACTATATCCTCTCAAAATATGCTCACTTCAGTTGGAGATGAGCTTTCCTCTACCTTTAAGACCTTCCTTCAAGACCCAGATTGACAAGATGCAGACTCCCACTCCAAGTCCGGCCTCAGATAGGACCATGGCTGGAGCTCCGCCGCAGGGTGCAGAAAGTGAGGATCCAGAGGAGACTAGGTCTCCCCATTCCTCACAGGTGGAATCAGGATCGGGGAAAAAGCCTAAGTATATGGATTCCATCAGGCGCTCTAGGTACAAATTGTCACTAGAAGATGTTGATGATTTGATAAAAGCTGTCTATGTCACACTTGAAATTGAAGAGGAGAAGGTTCAATTATCAAAACACGATCTTATGTATAAAGGAATGCATAAGCAGGCCAGGGTTTTCCTGTGCACAGCTCTCTTCTAGATACAGTTAGATTAGAATGGGAGAATCCTGAGAGGAAACCATTTTTTTTCCAGCAACCTGAAAAGGAAGTTTCCTTTTGATGACGACACGACGCAGCCTCGGAACAAGTATCCTAAGTTGGACGCTCCTCTTCCCTCCTCAAGAATAGGGATCTAGCATTTGATGACATTGGTACACTTTGAGACCCCATGAATAAAAGAGGGAATATCCTGTTGTGCAGGGCCTGGGAGGTATCCATTATTGGTCTTAAACTGGCCTTAGCATCTACTTGTGTAGCCAGAAACCTTGAGTTATGGCTTTCACAGATACAGACTCACCTGTCTGCTGGGACACCAAGGGATCAAATCATTAAATCTTTGCCACTTCTTTTCCGGGCAGTAGGTTTTCTGGCTGATTCCTCCGTTGAGTCGGTTACGATGGCAGCTAGGACCTCGGCTTTGATCAATATGGCCGGAAGAAGTCTTTGACATAAGACATGGTCAGGAGACTCTTCTTCTAAGTTGCGCCTGTGTGGTCTACCCCTAACAGGCGGCCATCTATTTGGCCCCAGGTTACAAAAAGCTCTGGTGCATATGGCTGACAGAAAAAAGTGACAGCCCGCCAAACTACAATGACCCCTGCCGCAGAGTGTGAGGAAAATTAAGGGCTTTCCTTCCACAGTGGATGGGTATCACTTCAAGCCCTTTCTTTTTTGGTCTGTTGACCAGGTTGGCACTGACTGTAATTTGATTCCCAGTCGCCAGGGAGATATTTAGTCACCAGCCTGCCCAGAGATCGGGTAAATGCAACTGCCTTGATTCTCCAGCTAGGAGACTTGGTAGACCAGAACATTTTGTTCCCAGTTCCGAGGTCTGAGCAGGACAGGGGTGTTTACTCCCATATCTTTGTGATAAAAAAGCCTACAGGGAAATACCGCCTGATATTGAAACTTTGTTCTCTAAAGCACTCAATCAAATACAAACACTTTCACATGGAATCAATATTTTCCATAAGGAATCTGCTTTACTCGGGGTGCTTTATGGCAACGCTGGACTTAAAGGATGCCTACATCCCTATTCACCCAGCATACCAAAAGTTTTTACGACTGGCAGTAAAATTGGGATCGGAGATCTGGCATTTTCAATTCCAATCGCTGCCCTTCGGGTTGTCATTGACCCCACGCATCTTTACAAAGGTTCTTGGGGAAGCGTTGGCCCCTTTAAGACAAAAATTATTCATGATCATCACCTACCTGTACAACCTCCTAGTAGTGGCAGAGTTGTGTCAGAAACTAGAGAGGGATCTCCAGACAGGTTCAGGAGTTCCTTCCATCACTAGGTTGGATAGTCAACAAAGAGAAGTCTTCTCTGAAGCCTTCCCAAAGAGTGACATATCTCGGGTACAAGATTTCGTCACTGGATCAAAAGATTTTCCTTCCGGGGGAAAAAATTTCAAAAGCAACTCAAACGATGTCATCCTTGCAAACCAACCAGTGGGTCTCGCTCAGATGTCTCAAGAGCCGTAAGCCTTATGACCTCTTTCCAGCTATACCCTAGGCGCGGTTCCGCCAACGTCCTCTTCAGTTATTCCTTCTAATAACGACGAATGCAAACTCTTATGGATGGGGAGTCAATCTACAAAACGAGAGAGCGCAGACAGAGTAGTACTCTGTTCAGAGCCCAATGTCCAGAACACAACTTCTGTGCTCTGGGGCTGGGTGGAATCTGCACTCTTGCCTCCTGGGCGCACTAAAATGCTGGAATGCGCATACAGCAGCTAGATGCCCAATAAGGGTATTTTGCCACCTTCTGGACCAATTGCAGGTGGAACTGGATGGACTTGTGTCTTTTTTCAGTTAGACTTGTATAACTGCAGGTTCAGGTTTCTGAGGTTTAACTCAATGAACATTTCTAACCCTACTAATTATACAACACAATACAGAGTTAATTTTAAACAATATATACAGTATAATTATATAAATGTTGCTGCATATAAGTCACTATGTGGTCCAGCAGAATGTAAGCTTTACATTATAATATTAGCTGCCCAGAAATACAATAGTACTGCTGCTATCCCTTGAAATTGTCATGCATTGTGCCTTCTGTTAATTGTTTTTTTTTTTTTTTTTTTTGAAGGTACACCCCTGAGTCTGGCCAGTCACAAGGGATTTGTGACAATGGGGGGGAGGGGGGGGGGGTTATTGGGGAAAAACTAGCAATGTCTTTAATGTGCCTGTGACTTTCAACCATTTCTAAATATCAAATTTGCTGGGGGTTTGGAATACTGTAAATCTAAAGAGCACTGTAAAAATATGTGGAGACCTTCTTTTTATATAGTTAATGATAAATGCCTCTGTGCTGGTTATATCAGAAAATCAATATTTGCAAAATTGAAACAGTATAGGCTTATATTGATCCATGTGGCTAAATCAGGACGAAAGGCTCTGTAACAGCTTTCTCATGTTGCCTGCGCCCACTAATGCTGGACTATCAATTTTAGCTTTCCACTGATAAATCAGCCTGAAAATTGCATGTCAGATTTTCTTTTCCCAACTAACCTAGAGGTTTTTTTCTCTGCCCTTTAACCTCTCCTGACCTGCTGAATAGGTTTGTAACACTGAGCCGCGCGTTAGTCAAAACGAATCTCGAGGAAAAACATTGTCATATTATGTCTAAATCATGCTAACTATATCAATTTCTCTTGGATTTTATCTGTACATTGTGTAATTTTCATGGTAAATACATTTTTAGTGTTTTTTTTTTTTTGCAAGTATATTAAATTAGATACTCATTCATGTTCAGTCACATAAAAGAGAATGTAACAGAGTTGAAGGGCTTTTGCGAATAAACATGAAGGTAAGGAAACTGAGGGGCTTTGCTTTTAACAATCGCATACAAAAAATCTCTGGTAAGAAAATGTCAGCTTGGGATCTGGTTGGTTCTTAAAGGAAACACTTTTATCTCATAATAATGCATTGGTATTTTTAAAAATGTTAACATGCATTGAGATAAGGCAGCCCATTAATTTACCAATCGGCTGGCAGCATAACACAATGGAGGAAAAAAATGGACATAACCCATTTTCAAAATACTGCGTACCACAGTGCGGTGTGTAATGTGTTGGACTGTACTATATAGTGTATTGAATAAATGGCACCGCAACATCCTGTACATTGGCATTCATTGTGACAACGCGTGTTTTAGCACACATTGCCGAAACCCATCAGTGTAAACATGCCAATTACATCTTATTATCTGTCTTCTGAGTTTATCAGTAATTTCTACATTGACTAGGTTTTAAAATCGCTTTACTCAGGCCTGGTGAGGTGAGTGTGCTCCAGTTTTCAGTGTGTTAGCTAAGGTTAGTCACTGACAGCTGACGGAGCTCCACACCTTCACGCCTGCATGGCAGAGGGAGCTGGTTTGACTGGATATTGATTGTGAAGTTTGCTGTTGTTTAATTACTTTTTGCTTGAGGAAATGTGCAGTATATTGATCTGTATGGCAGTATGTGAAAATCAGTTTCCCTTGGCTAGCAGTGAGTGTCATCTTTCAGCCATGATAAATGGTAACACTCAGACTTGACATAATTACTTTCTGGTGAAATAATCTTCTTGCACCTCTTCCATGTTGTTGCCACTTTTAAGAATAAAAAAAAACATACTGCCATCTCTATCTCCTACTTTTAATCAGCCCTATGACAGTCAACCTTATTGTCTTAAGTGATAACACAATGCCACTTGGTAAGCTCACAAGCATCTCTACCAGCTTTACACCTATTGAGTATTTTTAGGTTTTAAAAAATCTGTATCAAGGTATTGCCTGTCAGTATCATCATTGTTATAGGACTCCAGCCTAAACAAGGAATTTTGTAATGGCACAGCTGTTTGGACATAATAGAGAAATAACATGCAGTTTATTTAATCTCCTAAATAGAAGACCTAGGACCATTTGCTGTTCGTGTCCATCTGAAGATAAAACTACTGCATGTCAGACATTGTAGATTGTCTGTAAGAAGGAACAGTCATATGCCAGTCCTAAACTTTGTCTACTTTTCTACCAATATGTATGACTGTATATAAATAAAGGTTGGCGCGCTTGAGCAGTGCTGATCTTTTGTTATGTGCACATATATGACTGCAACAGCCTCAAATCACTAAATCAGCCAGTATACTTCCCGGGAATGCCTGTTACCTCAATATATAATTTGGCGCCCCTGTGCTTCCACAGAATCTGCAGTAAAGTATCCCCTCATTTTTTTTTTTCATATTTAGGGGTTGCTCATAGAGAATATGGTGTTATCACAGCCTCTTAAAGTGTTTGTAACGGCTACATTTTTATTTTTAATAGAAAAAATGCAATTTTTTAATAACATTATTTTAAATAACAAACATGTTATACTTACCTGCTCTGTGCAGTGCAGTGCACTGAGCAGCCCCCGATCCTCCTCTTCTCAGGGCCGATCCTCGTTGCCGAGTGCTCCCATAACTAGCCGCTTACAATGGGGGCATTCGTGCATTCTCGCTCCTGAGCCCTGTTCTCTTTGTCCGTAAGACAGTGCAGCTCAGCCCCACTCCTGCTCTCTCCTTACTGGCTGTGATTGACAGTATCGAGAGCCAATGGCTCCCGCTGCTGCATCTCATCCAAAGAGAAGTGAGAGACTGGGGAGAGACTCTGCTCTTGTACTCATCCCTTGATAAAGATGGGGCTGAGGGGGAAGCTGCACACTGAAGGTTTTTTACCTTCATGCATAGGATGCATGAAAGTCAGAAACCTTCAGCCTTTACAAACACTTTAGGTTTTAGATAGTCTACTATTATTAGCTTCATATTTATCTTGTTGGCAATGTCTTTAATGCTGCAGTATAATGTTTTGTTGGTCAAACACTTTTTGCATATTGCTATGTTGCATTGGAGGATATCTCATTAGCAAAATGTATGCTTTGAGCTTATGTCTTTTGAGGACTGACCCAGATTTTACACCACATTTCTTAATTTGTCTTTGGTGTTTTATAGTATAATGTGTATATATGTTTATTGATTTTGAAAGGCTACTAAACCTATTACATCTAGGTCTCTGGCCTCAGTGCTTTGTGCACCGCTTACCTGGCACCACCAACAAAATCAGAAAGGGTTAGAATTCTTGATCTGCATACTTGTTCTAGGTAATTGATTTAATTTTTAAGCCTTTGAAGGTTTTGAAAAAATGTGGTGGCATTCCTCTGATGTGTTTAAAGACAAGTGTGAAACGTTGAAGGTAATAGGAAAATTGAAATGTTCAGGGTAGTGAATTCCATAACATGGGTGTGAGAGAATGCCTAGACACTACAATGGGGTTTCAGCAAAGCACTTGTTTTGTTTTGTCTGGCATCTCATTTAACTTAATGAGGGGGATAAACAATGTGTTTGTCACCTTCCAGTGCTTATACCTATATTCCCTGTTGGCTAGCAAAGGCGTTGCAGTTTTTGACAATACCTACTATTTTGTACAATTGCTTAGTGGAAAGCACACCCCCTGTCGCCATGTGACAGTGCTGGACCTGGCAATTTCCCAGTGTGGCCATTAACCGCTTCCATACAGAGCAGTTAGACCCCCTTCCTGCCCAGACCAATTTTCAGCTTTCAGCACTCTCACACTTTGAATGACAATTGCTCAGTCATGCTACACTGTAACCAAACAAAACTTTTATCATTTTTTTCACACAAATAGAGCTTTCTTTTGGTGGTATTTGATCACAACTGGGGTTTTTTTTTTTCGTGATATAAGCAAAAAAAGAGCAAAAATTTTGCAAAAAAAACACTTTTTTTTAGTTTCTATTATAAAATTTTGCAAAAAATTAATTTTTCTTCATACATTTGGGCCAAAATTTATACTGCTACATATCTCTGGTAAAATTAACCCAAATTAGTGTATATTATTTAGTCTGTGTGAAAGTTATTGAGTCTAGAAGCTATGGTACCAATTACTGAAAATTGATCACACCAGATGTACTGATGGCCTATCTCCTTTCTTGAGGCCCTGAAATGTCAGGACAGTACAAATACCCCCCCAAATGACCCCTTTTTGTAAAGTAGACAGTCCAAGGTATTTAGTAAGAGGCATGGTGAGTTTTTTGAAGTTATAATTTTTTCCCACAATTCTTGGGAAAATGAAGAAAACATTTTTTTTTCTTTTTTTTTCCCAAAACGTTGTCAATTTATAAGCTATTTCTAACACATAGCATGTACACAGCAAAAATGACACCCCAAAATTCATTCTGCTACTCCTTCTGAGTATGGTGATACCACATGTGTGAGACTTTTACACAGCCTGGCCACAAAAAGAGACTCCACGTCCAAGTAGCACCATAAGGCGTTTTAGGAGCATAAATACACATAAAACTTTCTTACTACCTATCACACTTTTCAAGGCCCTAGAGCAACAATACAATGGAAAAGTCCACAAAATTACCCCATTTTGGAAAGCAAACACTCCAACGTATATTCTATGAGGCATTATGGGTCCTTTGAACATGTCATTTTTTTCCACAAGTTTTTGGAAAATGTGGGAAAAAAATAAAAACTTTTTTTTTTACACAAAGTTGTCAATTTATAGGATATTCCTAACACATAGCATGTACATCGCAAAAATGACACCCCAAAATACATTCTGCCACTCCTCCTGAGTATGGCAATACCACATGTGTGAGACTTTTTCACAGCCTAGCCATATAGAGGGGCCTAAACATCCAAGGAGCATCATCATGCATCCTAGCCACTTGCCTAGGCCTATTTTTGACATTTGGTGTTTACAAGCTAAAATCAGTTGTTTTTGCTAGAAAACTACTTAGAACCCCAAAACATTATATATTTTTTTTTAGCAGAGACCCTAGAGAATAAAATGGAGATTATTGCAATATTTTTTATCACACCGTATTTGCGCAGCGGTCTTCCAAACGCAATTTTTTGGGAAAAAAATCACTTTTTTTAATTAAAAAATAAGAAACCAGTAAAGTTAGCCCAATTGTTTTCCATAATGTGAAAGATAATGTTACGCCGAGTAAATAGATACCCAACATGTCATGCTTCAAAATTGCGCACGCTCACAGAATGGTGACAAATTTTGGTACTTAAAAATCCCCATAGGCGACATTTTAAAAATTTCTACAGGTTGCTATCTTAGAGTTACAGAGGAGGTCTATGGCTCAAATTATTGCTCTTGCTCTAACGATCACGACGATACCTCACATGTGTAGTTTGAACACTGTTTACATATGTGGGCGGGGTTTCCGTATGCGTTCGCTTCTGCGCACGAGCTCGCGGGGACACGGCGCTTTAATTTTTTTTTTTTTTTTTTTTTTTACTATTTATTTTATTTATTATTTTTTATTTTTACACTGTTTTTTTAAAAAAAAAAAAAATTGATCATTTTTATTTCTATTGCAAGAAATGTAAACATTACTTGTAATAGAAAAAGGCACGACAGGACCTCTTTTTTGTGAGATCTGGGGTCAAAAAGTCCTCAGATCTCACAAGTACACTAAAAGATAGAAAAAATAAAAAAAAAAAATTAAAAAAAAATTAAATAAAATGAAAAAAAAAAAAGGGACCTTTAAACTGGTTGCTAGGCAACGACGTTTGCCGTAGCTCCGGTCCTCCAAGACCATAGAGTCGAGTGAGGGCAAGCTTGCCCTCACTCGACATCCTGTCTGTGAGGATCTGGGACCGGATCGTTTTCCCCGCTGCCGGCGGGTCCGGTAAGCGGGGAAAAGGACCAGAATGCAGCAGGAGGGGGGGGGGGCACCTCTTCCGCCACCCCGGAAGGGTGATCCCGCGGCGAATCTGCCGCTGGGACCACCCTTATCGGAAAGCCAACCGTCCACCGTTTAAAAAAATACCAGGGTTATGGCAGCTATCTGCTGCCATAACACCGGTATTTAGGTTTAAACGGACGACGTATGTTAACCTTTTTGGACTTAGACATGGTGGCTGTATGAAGGGTGACAGGTACTCGGGTACTTTGCTGGGCAGGTGACAGGTACTCTGGTACTGATGAGCAAGTGGCAGGTACTCGAGTACTCCGATAGGCAGGTGACAGGTACTCGGGTACTCTTATGGGCAGGTGACAGGCAGGTGATAGGTACTGATGAGTAGTACTGATACTGATAGGTGATACTGATACTGTACTGATGGGTACGGATGATCAGTACTGATACTAATAGGTGATAGGTACTGATGGGTACTGATGAGTACTGATGAGTAGTGATGGGTAATGATGAGCAGGTGGCAAGTACTCGGGTACTTCAGGTGTCAGGTACTCTGATGAGCAGGTGGAAGGTACTCGGGTACTCTGTTGGGTAGGTGACAGGTACTCGGGTACTCCGATGATGGGTACTCAAAGTACCCGAGTACCTGTCATCAGAGTACCCGAGTACCTGTCATCAGAGTACCCGAGTACTTGTCATCAGAGTACCCGAGTACCTGTCATCAGAGTACCCGAGTACCTGTCACCAGCCCATCAGAGTACCTGTCACCAGAGTACCCGAGTACCTGTCATCAGAGTACCCGAGTACCCATCATCAGAGTACCCGAGTACCTGTCATCAGAGTACCCGAGTACCTGTCACCAGCCCATCAGAGTACCTGTCATCAGAGTACCCGAGTACCTGTCATCAGAGTACCCGAGTACCCATCATCAGAGTACCCGAGTACCTGTCACCAGCCCATCAGAGTACCTGTCATCAGCCCATCAGAGTACCCGAGTACCTGTCATCTGAGTACCTGATGGGCTGGTGACAGGTACTCGGGTACTTTGATGGGCTAGTGACAGGTGCTCTTTATTGGGGGGGGGGGCAATCAGTGTGGTTGGGGTGCACTATGATTGGTAACTAGCTGTTACCACAATCTCCTCCTCACACAGGATCAGTGTGTGAGGAGGAGAACACGGTGACAGCTAGTTACCGTGTTCTCTGATGACATTTGTGACCGGCTGTGATTGGACACAGCCGGTCACGTGGTAAAGAGCCAATTTCATTGGCTCTTTACCTAGATCGGGGATGGGCTCTGTCCGAGGGACGAGCCTCGTCCCCGATCGCCGCGCTGCGCGCCCCCGGGGGCGCGCATTAAGGAAGGAACGAGCGGCTCGCGCTGGAGCCGCTCATGTGATCGGCTGTGATTGACACAGCCGATCACGTGGTAAACAGCCAATTTCATTGGCTGTTTACCTTGATCGGGGTTGGGCTCAGTCCGAGGGACGAGCCTCACCCCCGATCGCCGCGCTGCGCGCCCCCGGGGGCGCGCAGTAGCGGGGAGATCCGGGCGCCGTCATATGACGTCGGCCCGGATCGAGAAAGGATTTGTGCCGACGTCATTTTACATGACGCGGTACGGAAGGGGTTAAAGCTGCATTGTGAATAAGCAAATGCATGTCACGTGCCCTGACATACCTGGAAGAACTGGTATTTTTACAGACAAATTGAGCAGCTTTGATAAATATAAGTACATGCATCAGTACCTGTAGAGTAGTGCTGCACATTTCTTTTTTGCTTTTAAAGGGAGGTTGAGAGTTGTAGCTCTTTTACTCAGTGGTAGGTACAGGTATAATGGTAAGTAGATATAACAGAAGAGATGTAAATTAAAGCAGGGTTGATCTAGAACCTTTTTTTTTGTACAAACAATGAGAGCTTGTATATTAATTTACCAAGCACAGCTATTATCTACTGCTGGCATAAACTTACTGTCTTAGAGGCTATTACTATGCATGTTTATAGCCTATTCAGGCAAAAAATGTTTTGGCTAATGTCCATCCACTGCATAAAAATGATGGCAAATACACTTCCTTGGAATGGTTCAAGGTAATGATTCCTTTTCCAGTGTTCTCCCTTTTTTGGCTGATAATTCCTAATTGGTTAACGTACAGGCTGAATTTGACTAATCTCCCAATATATCATCATAATCACATCATTCACTGTACTCCTCAACCATTTACAAAGAAAAAGTTTCTGGATGGCGTTTCCTTGGCATCCAGCATTGGGTTACGTCAATGACCCTTCAGTAGAGGTTGTGGCATGTTGCTGAAAACCTGTTGGTATGTACGTGCATGTGGTGTGATATGGCCCCAGGGCTCCATCCAGGATTTTTTTTTGTAATCAGTGTTATTTAAAGAAAATCTGGCAATGGTTTTAGATCATTTTAACACAGCTGAGAAATGTTTAGGGAAAGGTCAACTTCAATGATCACCCTTCGCCAAATAAATGGGAAAGTTTTCACAATTGGGACCTTGCTTTTCAGTGAGCTGTCATAAATTTCCTGTCTGCACATCTGGGAATAGCAAGGGGAAGGCAGTTCTTTCTGACTGCAGGGCACAATATTTTATATCTGACTTGTTTGTTTTCGCCTAATAATTCTGTATATGTGTAACTTCTACTGCTCTAATTTTGTCATCGTCCAAACCCAGCATTCTTTTGGCAGCTCTGTCCCTTATGGAATAGGTTTTGTTTTCCCCTTATTGCTGAATCTGGTTTGTATGTGAGTTTCCCTCCCTGCAGTTTCACCCCTAATAACGCTCCATTTTCTGGCAAGTCAGCTTGTACTTTGACCTGTGTACAGACAGCGCCTTTCTTTAGCCCCAGCTGGCCTTTTCCTATTCACAGCTGAAAAGTGAAATGAATGCTTGGTCTAACAGAATGCAGATGAAAGCCATTCTGATCATATATAGTCATTTCCCGTAATTTTATCGTCCTTTGGATTACTTAAATGATCTCTCCAAGCTATTGTTTGTTTATATTTAAACTGTGGAAAATTTTGGGTTGGGCTGCGCTGCTTTCAGGCTTGGGGAACTCGAATACCTAAAATACTTTAGGCTACTTATTTGGCCTTTTAGTTGTTAATGCAAAGCATATTGAATTCTGCAAGAGTAGTGACCACAAATTTATTTTCGTGTCAAGGGGCCACATGGCCACTGAAAATTGAAATTGAGTTTACAGTAAGAGTACCTAACTCTCTAAAGCCTAATGCACACTAATACTAGTTTCCGTTCAACTCAGCAGGGCTGAATAAAAAAAGAAAAAAGGGGACAGCTCAGAAGGAGCCGCTGTACTAACTATCCAATGTTAGTACAGCGATCTCCCCTGTTGTTCTGCTGTGTAATGACAGGGGTATGGCCCTGCACCAGAACACTCCGGTCAGTGCTTTCAGCCATTGGCAGAGAATGCTGATTGGAAGAAGTTTGGCAGACCTTTTTTGGTCATGCCCTTTATGTCAGGCCAACTGCAGTACACATGAGCCAAATGTTGGCGGTTTCTATTGAACTAGGCTATAGCTTAAGTAGAATGAGAGCGGTTTAGAGGGGGTAATAGAACAATTATAGAGTAATAGAGCTCAGCATGATCATTACCAGTGTGATGGTTTTCATATATGGTCCAAAGGGTAGGCATGAGAAGAACCTGTGTCTAAGATTCTGTCCAGGTAAAGTATTTTGCACCATTATAGCTCAACTCAACAAGGGCACTACTTCTTACTACTAATGTTTCCAGGCAATTTGCAGCTGTCATATACACTGGAAGAATGCTTGGACATGAGAAGTTTTGTTGTTTTTAGCTGGCTTTCTTCTTAAAATGGTTTTAAACCTCAGACATAAAATATAACAAAGCATATCCCTCTATAGTGTGTACTTGTCTCAATTTAAGGCACAAAGTGTCATTTCTGTGAGCTACTTCATTCATCTGCTATTAGCATGAATCACTTCTGACACTTTTTTGCTGACATCAAGAGAAAAATGGTGACAGAGGAGGGATCTCCATCAGATTTACAGCCTCAGTTCTGTTCCTGTGTGCTGTGTGAAGATGGGTATGTCCCTTCCCTCCAATCCGCTCTCAAACCTCTCCTCACTGAGCTCTGCAGAGTGTAACTTCAGCTCTCTGCCCCTTTTTTATAAACTCTTAGACCAGCTTAAAAAATTCTGCACTTAGAGTGGATGTAGAGGAGAGGACTGCAGAAGAAAGGTACACCTTATGTAGGAGGATTTGTTTTATCACTGTGTTGTACCTGGGGATAGCCCCTTCACTGGGTATATGTAAGGGTTTACAACCTTTTTGCCCAACAAAGCAATTTTAATGAAGCCCTCCCCAGTGGCACAAGCTTTTATTCATTGCCATGCCACATGGTTCTGCTGCTGGGAGTGAAGAAAAAGTGTAAGCTCAAAGTTAGGCTGAGGACTCTCCCAGAGCCCACATACTTCTCCATACTCAGAGGTCCCAGGTACTTTTTTTTTTTTTTTTTTTTGCTCTAGGTTGAAAGGAGCACTGGAGGAGTGAAGAAAAAGTGTGTGTATATGCTTTCATGGAAAGGCATGTTGCTATTGTATGGGCAAAAAGCAGGTTTGCTCCAAGGGCATTTTATTGTTAATGTCCTGTCTGCAATGTAGTATGCCTGGGTCTTTTAACCTACCATTTAGTCTTTGAAAATGCTTGCCAGAATCTCCAGGACCCCTGAAACATGAACAATGCATGGTCTCATATTGGCGTTATTTAACAGGAACCATTCAAGAGAATACTTTAAACAAGCACTGTTTACCACTTTTATAACTAGATGATGTAATCCAATACAATTTCAGAAAACCAGCACTTTATATTGAAAGTACTTTTTTCGGGGGTTCCCATGTTGACAGCATCTCAAGTTGAAATGTTGTCAAAACCAATGGAAAAGCTTGGTTTTAAAATGAGTATCTGTTAAAATCATGAAATTCAATTTTTACCTGCAGTGAGGGAGCAGCTCATTTGTTGCCCAGGAAATGACCCACTGAAGTATATTGTGTCTTGCACCATCCTTAGCATAGCCTATATAATGCAAAATAAGGAATCCTGCTGCTGCATAATTGAACAAAACATTTTGTTTTCCTGGTTCAGACTTGAAAAATAGTCACTTTTCCACTGTTAGAGATGCTGTTTTTCTGTGCAGTTCTCCTCCAAGATAGGAGAACCCTAGAACTGTGTATGATAAAGACATAGCCTGGTGGGCCATTCACACATATATGTGTGCATTGCAGCATGTAATACACATTCCTACACGTGAATGGGCCTTATAGTTCCCTTTTAAAAATGCACTAAACTTCAGCACATAGATGTGAAGTAGCCACATAGGAAGGAATTAGATTTCACCTTGAAATGCATTATCATGCAGTAAAGTTCATGTGCAGTACTGTAGAAAAACAGACAGGTGTGAAACGGCCCCAATGGATCTTACTACAAGTTCAAAGGATACAGTACTTTCTGTGCTTGCCCTTCTACTTCACCATAAATCTCAGCATGCTCCAGAGACTCCTAGTAAGATCTGATTGGATACACTATGTAGTAATAGTAATACTACACTATTACATACTTGCAAACATCCTAAAAACATCATTTCCAAAGTGAACGTTAATTTTGCTAATTAAACATTCTTTATTCCTTAAGGCTTATAGAAACCCAAAAACAAAAATATAATATTTACCTTTAACCTCCCTGGCAGTATGATTCTTTCTGATTTTAGGTGTTGAAAGCGGTACCATTATTTTGCATGTAATTCTTAAGGACGAGCAGCCCAAACCAACTATTTACATATGATTTTTTTTTTTTACTGTGCTTTCCTCTTTATAACATTTCGGGTATGATAAAGTTTGAAACACAAAATCATAAAATATAATATAATAAATAACTATAAATAAGTTAAAGTATGTATGTATGTATATGTATATATATAAAGTCCAAGTGTGTCTGCGTCCAGTCCCTGTGTCCGTGGGATTTCGCTACTGCGCATGTGCCCCACGGACAGCCGTTGGGACTTGGAGCAGGGGCGGGCACCATGTCAGGGGCCCCAGAAGTAAGTCACACTGACCTGTGTAGGATGGGGAGCTCTTCGATGTCGGAGGCCGGGTCCCGGGTGTTGGGGGTCACCCCGATAATGGTACTCTTCAGGGAAGTTCCTCTCAGCAGGCGGCTCAGGACCAGATCCATATTCCCCGGAGAGTCCACACTCACCCGCATGCTGGAGCCGGGCAGGAGCACCCCGTCATGGGTCAGGAGAAGTGGCAGGCGCCGGGGGATCTGGATAGAGCCGCTAGAGGCCATGACTGGCCACACACAGAATCCGCACAGCGACCGACCGAACTCACTGACAGCTCCGACAGGGCAAAGAGCAGCAAAACTACAACTACGGAGAGTTGCCGGAGACAAATCACCTCCGCCTGAGGAAACCACCGCCATCTACTGGCCAGCTGAGTATTACAACTGGGAATTCACCTCACAGGGCTGAGGACAGAAATCACCTCATCAGATATCCTGATATCCTACATACACCCCAGTATTATCACCTCATCATATACTATACACCCCAATATAATCACCTCATCATATTCTATACACCCCAGTATCATCACCTCATCAGATATCCTATATACACCCCAGTATTATCACCTTATATACTATACACCCCCATATAATAATCTCATCATATATTATACACCCCAATATAATCCCCTCTTCATATACTATACACCCCAATATAATATATAATCACCTCATCCTATACTTTACACCCCAATATAATAATTATGTATATATCTTACTATATAAAGTACAAGTGTCTCTGCGTCCAGTCCCTGTGTCCGTGGGATTTCGCTACTGCGCATGTGCCCCACAGACAGCCGTTGGGACTTGGAGCGCAGAGACTTTGAGCGGCCGGGCAAAAATCTTGAAGCGGCGGGTGTGCGTATATGTGTATACATATATATATATATATATATATATATATATATACAGTGCATTGCGAAAGTATTCGCCCCCCTTGAACTTTTCGACCTTTTGCAACATTTCAGGCTTCAAACATAAAGATATAAAACTGTAATTTTTTTTTGAAGAATCAACAACAAATGGGACACAATAATGAAGTGGAACAAAATTTATTGGATATTTCAAACTTTTTTAACAAATAAAAAACGGAAAAATTGGGCGTGTAAAACTATTCAGCCCCCTTAAGTTAATACTTTGTAGTGCCATCTTTTGCTGCAATTACAGCTGTAAGTCGCTTGGGGTATGTCTCTATCTGTTTTGCACATCGAGAGACTGAAATTTTTGCCCATTCCTCCTTGCAAAACAGCTCGAGCTCAGTGAGGTTGGATGGAGAGCATTTGTGAACAGCAGTTTTCAGTTCTTTCCACAGATTCTCGATTGGATTCAGGTCTGGACTTTGACTTGGCCATTCTAACACCTGGATATGTTTATTTGTGAACCATTCCATTGTAGATTTTGCTTTATGTTTTGGATCATTGTCTTGTTGGAAGACAAATCTCCGTCCCAGTCTCAGGTCTTTTGCAGACTCCATCAGGTTTTCTTCCAGAATGGTCCTGTATTTGGCTCCATCCATCTTCCCATCAATTTTAACCATCTTCCCTGTCCCTGCTGAAGAAAAGCAGGCCCAAACCATGATGCTGCCACCACCATGTTTGACAGTGGGGGTGGTGTGTTCCGGGTGATGAGCTGTGTTGCTTTTACACCAAACATAACGTTTTGCATTGTTGCCAAAAAGTTTGATTTTGGTTTCATCTGACCAGAGCACCTTCTTCCACATGTTTGGTGTGTCTCCCAGGGTGGCTTGTGGCAGGCTTTAAATGACAGCTTTTATGGATATCTTTAAGAAATGGCTTTTTTCTTGCCACTCTTCCATAAAGGCCAGATTTGTGCAGTATAGGACTGATTGTTGTCCTATATACAGAGTCTCCCACCTCAGCTGTAGATCTCCGCAGTTCATCCAGAGTGATCATGGGCCTCTTGGCTGCATCTCTGATCAGTCTTCTCCTTGCATGAGCTGAAAGTTTAGAGGGACGGCCAGGTCTTCGTAGATAGGTGGATTCTATTTATCATCATTAGTCATTTAGGTCAACATTGGATCATTCAAAGATCCACACTGAACTTCTGGAGAGAGTTTGCTGCACTGAAAGTAAAGGGGCTGAATAATTTTGCACGCCCAATTTTTCAGTTTTTTTATTTGTTAAAAAAGTTTGAAATATCCAATACATTTCATTCCACTTCATGATTGTGTCCCACTTGTTGTTGATTCTTCAAAAAAAATTACAGTTTTATATCTTTATGTTTGAAGCCTGAAATGTGGCAAAAGCACTGAAATTTAACCCCGAGCCACACTTGGGAATACCGCTAGGAAGGTTAATGAGGTGGCTGGATTTCTTTTTTACATTTACATTTGGCTTTTTACCCTTTATTTTTACCTGGTTATCCTACTATTAGACCACTTCCTATACTGCATCTACAGAGGAGCAGTGTTGTTACCCTAGGATGTTCTCATAAATTTGGACTATACAGAAGACCGCTTAAAAGACTGATAGCATCGCTTGAAATGTCAGTTGAGTGCACAGCAAATTATCAGCTCAATGGATTTCTAGTAGGAGAAACCGTTTTTTTTTTATCCTGTACATTCAGATCAAGTACTTAGCCTGAAAAAAAAATAATTCTAATGCAGCCACCACATCAAAGAATTGGTAATCTGGGGCAAATACAATTTCTAACCCTTTCTGCCAAGTCAGCTTCCCTTTAACTGGGCTTGTACGCCCAAGGAGGTGGGCCTAGCCATGTGACTACTGTGATTGGCTGTCATAGTGGGAACATGATTGGGAGCAAGTCCCACAGGTTACTTATCATGAATACAGACCAAGAGCTGTCTTTGACAGCTAGGTCTCTGTGCTGTGAGTGTGCTCTCTGCTGCCCATAGATAAATATGTGCACCATGAGAGTGGTAAAGCCCACCCTCTTTGCCACCGCTCATATGCATTACAAGAGCAGCAAGAGGTTAAATATAATTTACCTACAAACATTAGGATTGATTAAATGAATCTGTTGTCAGGGAGCTAAAAGAAACACAATAGAAAAAAGATGAACAATGCACGATATTGTAAATTCCAATAAAGGATCAGAACAGAAAATTAAAATGAGAAATTTATATTTGAATGCACATTTACTAAACAATGCACCTTCCATTTTTCTTGCATTATGATTATTGGCTGTAGTGTTCATAGTTCCAAAGGTTAGCAAACTCCAGCCAGTTTGATTGAAAACAGTCTTTCTGCATTCAGTGGTTTTCTGCTTTGATTATAGCCATTTATAACAATTATCAAAAGATTAGCCTGTTCCTGGAGAATACTTATGGAACATGTTAAAAGGATTATAATAGAGGTTTATTGGATTTTGCACAAAGAGCATAAATTGCTGTTTTCTGCTTGCAAGCTGGTGATTATTCACATTTTTGTTTCAAAGTGCCATGGTCCTCCAAGATCTGTTGAGGAATTTAGAAGATTTTATGTACTTGTAGCAAGTATTGTTAAACCGTATATAGGATTAGTATATTACTCATGCAAACAATAACCTACAGAAATGTAAACAAATGCTTACATTTAATATTTCGGTGTAAAAAGTTTCAGAAAAAATAACTAAATGATACTAAAGAGATAAAAAAAGATACATATACAGGGAGTCCCCAGGTTACAAACATCAGTCTTAAGCTGGATACACACTATACAACTTTTGTTGGTAGACTTACTTTAGATTTGCCTTCAACTATGTAGTACAAGGGCTTGCCTGATTGCATACAATTTGAAAGTGTTTAGGTGTGACCTCATATTATATGGTTTTGGTAAGTCTGAAGGAAAAAATCTAAAGAAAATTGTACAGTGTGTATCCAGCTTTACAAACGACTCATGCTTACAAACAGAGGGAGACAACAGGAAGTGAGAGGAAATCTACCTCTAGGAAGTGAAATTCACTCCTGTAAGAGTTTTCATGGGAAAAAGGTGTCTCCACTAAAGCTTTATCACCAATCCTTGTTTCCACATCAGCCCCAAATTTTCCAAATCCAATTTTTACAGGGACAGAAAGTGAGGTGATTGCTTCTAAACAGGGGCACAGAGTGCGAAACAAACATTACAGTGGTGTTAACCCTTCCCTATGCTATCCAAAAATGTAAAAATTATTTTTTTTTTGCTGGAGCTACACTTACATAATGTACCTGTTCCAATTTACATATAAATTTAACTTAAAGGTGGCGGTAAAGGCAGAAGGTTTGTTATCTTAATACATTTTATGCATTAGGATAAACAGCCTTCTGTGTGCAGCAGCCCCCCTAATACTTAGCTGAGCCCCATCTAGATCCAGCGATGTTGCAGCAGTGTCTCGGCTGCCTGGGACTCCCCTCCTCATTGGCTCCCACTGCTGTCAATCAAAGTCAGTCAGCCAACGAGAAGAGAAAGGGGATGAGGATGGGGCCGGGTCGTAGCTCTGTGTCTAAATGGGCACATGGAATTGTGACTTGGCTCGGGTGCCCCCATAGAAAGCTGCTTGCTGTGGGGGCAATCATCAGGAGGGAGGGGCTAGGAGCACCGAAGAGGGACCCAAGAAGAGAAGAATCCAGGCTGCTCTGTGCAAAACCATTTCACAGAGGAGGGAAGTATAACATGTTTATTATTTTTATAGAAAAAAAAAATAGACTTAACAATCACTTTAAGAAAAAATCTACAGTACCTATCTTGTTTGTAACCCAGGGACTGCCTGTACTGGGCAGTTTCTATATCCTGCTCCTGAAATCTTCCTAACCTCTTCTATATTTAGCACCAAGAAATCAATGTATTCATAATATGGTCATTTGTGGATTGACTGAAAGTTTGCTTTATGTGCCAAAAAACAAGTTTATATATTTTTTCTTCTCTCATTCGTTCATTGACGGACACAGCTTCTGTTATTCTTAACCATTGGGTTATACTGTCCCCTACAGGAGTAGGACACTACGCAGAAATTGGCAGTCCCACGGGGTATACTCCCTCTCCCTGCTATTAGTGCTCAGTTTTTTTCCTGCCTAGTCTGGAGTAAGGACCTAGTTCCTTGCTGGGATCTCTGGTCCTGGCAATTTGTTTCTTTTTAGATAGAAATTTTTTTCTCCTGGATTTTTCCTGTGAGATCTACAATCCAGTGGGCGACAGGCTGGATAATTTAGATCCAGTGGTCAGTCAAGTCTGGCTAGCGCACTTGCGACACTTCAGCTACGCGCTAGGTCGGCGGCTGGCCTGCAAGTTAAATGCCTCAAGAAGTCGTATACAAACCGGGTCTCGGCCCGAGTTGCCATGTTCCTCCTGGCTGACAGCCCCTTACTTTGATGGAGATAGGTTCTGTCTGGAGCAGTCCCCAACTGGTTCCTGGTATGGTGAGTAGCTGTCCCCCCCTCTCCCCCTGGAGGGTTTTGTGGTGGACTTGGGTCCCTCCTTGGGTCAGTCAAACCCCCATCAGGCACCCTCCTTTCATCTGTCCCTCATCCTACCCCCCTCTACAAGGCCTGGAGTCTTTTGTGTCCCAGGTGGAGGTGGCTTTCAGACGAGAGGCTAGCGAAAAGCACCAGTATGAAGGTGCACCCTCACCCGTATCGGAGGTGGGGGGGACATCTTCACTGGTTTCCGGACCCATGGACTTCCCTGGTACAAGACAAGTGGATCCACAAGTCATATGGTCCGGCTACAAGATTGTGTTTCACTCTTGTCCCCCAGCAATGTTTTTCCCTTCCAACTTGCGTCTGTCCCCTGATTGCTTACAGGGTCTGTTTGGGGCGGTACAAGACCTGTTGCTTCAAGGGGTTATTGCCCCTGTTCCGACTTTGGAATGTTTTCAGTGTTTTTTTTTCAAACCTCTTTACAATTGCCAGGAAGGAAGGCAAAGTGCACCCAATCCTGGACCTCAAGGCGCTGAACTGCTTTGTGTGGGTGCAGAAGTTCTGAAGTCCATTCACACGGTGGTGGCATCCCTGCATCAGGGGGATATTCTTGCTTCTATCGACCACAAGGATGCCTACCTTCACATTCCAATATGTGCCAGTCACCAGCGCTTTCTCCTCTTTGCTATGGGGGGGGAGCATTATCAGTTTGTGGTGTTACCTTTTGGTCTCTCCGCCGCTCCTCTGGTTTTCACAAAAGAGCTAGCCCCAGTGATAGCCTTGTTACGCCAACAGGGTATCGTGGTGCTGGGCTACTTGGACAATCTCCTTCTGCGAGTAGAGTCTCCTACTGCTCTGGGGATCACAATACGAACTCTGTGGGAGTTTGGCTGGATTCTGAATTTCCACAAGTCTGTGCTGGTTTTGTCAATAAAGCTAGACTATCTGGGCCTGCCTCTGGACTCGGCCTTAGCCAGAGTGCTCCTTCCTCAGGACAAACTCGAGAAATTGCAGGCTGCAATTCGTTTCCTGCTGTCCAGCAGATGGACATCCCTCCGGACTTGCATGCAGGTGCTGTACCCGATGGTGTCTACCTTCGAGACAGTTCCATTTGCATGGTTCCATACGAGGTCCCTGCAAAGGGAGATTCTGACCAAATGGGACAAGACTCCGCATATTCTGGACAATCCGATCCAGCTGAATCAGGGAACGAAGGAGTCCCTGATAAAGTGGTTTCGTTCTCCAGTGCTTCTTGTATTCCCCCTTGTTGTCCACAAAGAGCATTGCCGCTTTAAGAATGCTGCTGTCATTGCCGCTTTAATGTGACTGACGCCCCCTTGCTTCCTACATATACTCCTCTTGCTTCCCCATATCCGGACACTTGACAAAGGAGTGCGCATGCTCGACCACGGCATGTTGCGCATGCTCCGAAACATGTAGTGATGCCCGGATACGCCCACTAAGCCCAGACTGCCCGTGACGTCAGACGCTGCCGGCCGCCGCCACCACAGCTCTCTGCATCTCCTCAGCTGTCCCGACTCGGAAGCCGCCTGAGATCAGCCTCGGACCCCTCCCAGACGATCGGACCGCACCAGGACACAGAGAAGGCGACCAGCCACCTGACCATCCCACGGAGGGCACCACAGTGATTGTTTTTACTCGATCCCAGATGTGAGTTACTAATCCTGCTTGTTCTTAACCAATAAAACCTTTTTAAACTGCACTCCAGTGGCGCTTCTCCCCTCATCTTTTATGTTCTCCAGCGCTTCGGCTGGGCAAATCTTTCCTCCCCTTGTATTGGACCGTGGTCACCACACGGATTCCAGCCTGTCCATCTGGGGAGGCGTCCTCAGCAAGCATTCTGCTCAGGGAATCTGAACACTGGAAGAGTCCAGTCTACTGATCAATGTCTTGGAACGCCGAGCGATCAGACTGCGCCTGGACCATTGGACGGAGCGTCTTCAGGGATGTCCATTGTGCACTCAATCGGACAATGCCACGGCCATGGCTTATGTCACTCACCAAGGGGGCACAGAAAGTGTCCTGGTGGCTCTTTAGGTAGCCGGTATTCTAAGGTGGGTAGAACGGGTTGTTCCAGCCCTCTACGCCGTACACATTCCCGGGGTGGAAAACTGGCAGGCAGATTACCTCAGTCGGCAGGCATTGGACCAAGGGGAGTGGTCCCTTCATGCAGAGGTGCTTCATCAGTTGTGTCTCTGGTGGGGCATCCCCGAGGTGGATCGGTTGATGTCTCGGCTTAACAGAAAGGTGCAGAGGTTTGTGACTCCATCACAGGATCCTCTGGCAGATGCCACAGATGCGCTGGTGGCCCGTGGGGTCAGTATCGTCTGATTTACACCTTCCCTCCTCTCCAGCTTTTGCCAAGACTTTTACACAGGATCGAGGCAGAAGGGATTCCGGTCATCTTAAGGGGGCTCCAAGCCGGCCTCGCTAGGCTTGGTACGCCGATCTGGTACGGCTGGTCATGGATGTTCCTTGCAAGCTTCCTCTCAGGGAGTATCTGCTGTCCCAAGGACTGATCTTCTATCCTGCTTTACAGTCACTGGCTTTGACAGCTTGGCTGTTGAATGCCAGGTGCTGAAGTCTGAGTTGGTCATTTCTACACTGTTAAAAACTAGGAAATCTACAGATGGATCAGACAGACAGTGATTCAGGCCTATTCCATCAAGGGTCAGGTTCCTCCTTTCCCTGTTAAGGCGCACTCTTCTAGAGCGCCTAGTGCCTTCTAGGCTTTCTGACATCAGGCATCAGTGACGCCGGTTTGCAAGGCGGCCACCTGGTCGTCGGTGCACACTTTCACAACGTTTTAGAAAGTGTATATGTTGGCATCTGTGGATGCTTCTTTTGGCCGCAAGGTTTTGCAGGCTGCTGTTGAGAGGACCTGATCCTCTTTGAAGGTGTATTGTTTTTTTCAGGTGGGCTCCAGTTGTTTTGGTTGAGCTTCTGTTGCCTGGTTGAATACTGTTTAGCCTTGAGAATTTTTTTGTTTTTCCCGCCCCCCATGTTTAACACTGCTTTGGGATGTTCCAATGGTTAAGAATATTTAGGAGTGGTGCCCGTCAATGAATGAAAGAGAAAATGGGATTTTTGACTTACCGTAAAATCTATTTTTCTGATGTTCATTGAGGGACACAATACCCACCCCTTTGTGGAGTTGTACATTTTCTGACACTGCTTGTAACAAAACTGAGTACCTATAGCAGGGAGGGGGAGAATACCCCCTGGGACTGCCCATAGGCGTAGCTAGACTTTTTTCTCGGTCCAGTGTCCTACTCCTGTAGGGGCAGTATAACCCAATGGATAAGACTATCAGGAGTTGTGTCTGTCAATGAACATCAGAGAAATGGATTTTACAGTAAGTCAAAAATCCAATTTTTTCCCCATAAATAAGTATACCAGAATCTGATAACCCATCTGAAAAACAACTGTTAACTAGTTAAAGTGGTTCTAAAGGCTTAAGGTTTTTTTACCCTAATGCATTCTACTGTATACATTAAGGTAAAAACCTTCTGGGTGCAGCTCCCCCATCAGTCTAACCCCTGCCTTTATACTTACCTGAGCCCCATCTTGATCCAGCGATGTGCACGAGAGCAGCTGCTGTCCTGAGTCTCTCTCTCTCCTCGTTTGCTCAAACAGCAACGGGAGCCGTTGGTTTCTGCTGCTGTCAATCACAGCCAGTGAGCCAATAAGGAGAGAGGGGGTGGGGCCAAGCCGCACTTTGTGTGTGAATGGGCACACATTGCATGGCTCAGGAGCCTCCATAAAAAGAGGCTAGGAGGAGCCTGGACCGCCGGCAGGGGACCCAAAAATAGAGGATCGGGGCTGGCTGCTTTGTACAAAACCATTGCACAGAGGAGGTAAGTATGTCATGTTTGATATTTACAAAAAAAATAAAAATCTTTCCTTTAGAATCACTTTAAGCTTCAGAGCCATTTTATTTTTCAGCGTTGAATTAACCACTTCTGGACCTCCCGCCACAGTTTCCTATCGGTATTTGGACTTTAAATACCGGTGTTATGGCAGCAGATAGCTGCCATAACCCCGGTATTTTCTTACACAGCCGGCGGTCCTCTTTCACATAAAAGGAGGGTCCCAGTGGCGGATTTGCTGCAGGATCGATTTTATGGGCGGAGGGAGAGGTGCCCAACCTCCCGCCACTTCCCAATCGTTTTCCCTGCTTACTGGAACCGTCGGTAGCAGGGAAAACTATCCGGTCTGTTGCAGTCCCAGGCAGGAAGTCGATTGAGGGCAAGATGGCCCCCACTCGACTCTATGGCCTTGGAGGACCTGAGCGACGACCTTAAAGGGCCCATTTTTTTTTTTTCTTGCTCGGAAAAAAAAAACGTTTTTTTTTTTGCTTTTAAGTGTAGATGTGAGATCTGAGGTCTTTTTGACCCCAGATCTCACATTAAAGAGGACCTGTCCTGCTTATTTATATTACACAGGATTTTTACAATCCTTGTAATAGGAACCAAAGTGATCAATAAAATTTTTTTTAAAGGTACAGTGTAAAAATGAAATAAAGAAGAAGAAAAAAAAATCTAAAGGCTGCGTTCCTCTGAGCTCGTGCGCAAAAGTGAATGCATACGTAGGTCACGCCAACATATGTAAACTGTGTTCAAACCACACATGTGAAACCACACGTGAGGTATCGCCGCAATTGTGAGAACAATAATTCCAGCTCTAGACCTCCTCTGTAATTCTGAACTGGTAACCTGTAGAAATTTTTAAAGCTTTGCTTATGGAGATTTTTTAAGTACTGATGTTTGTCGCCATTCCACAAACGTGGGCAATTTTGAATTAAATTTGTATTTGCATAGCTGTTATTGCCATTTTCCATTTGGGGAAATTTCTCCACAATTCTGTGTCAACCTCAGGGCAATACAAGGGCAGGAAGGAAGGCAAGTCTTCCCAAATGAGTCGGAAACAACAGTGAAAACTCTAAATCTAAAAATAACAAACAAAATGTTTGGATTTTGGTACATGCACTGAAGACATGTCTGTGCCTAAACACTTCCATTTTAAAATGATCTCCCCATTTTAAACCAGATCAGTCAGAGCAAACATCGCTGACTGAACTTTACAGGGAGAGAGCCAATTAATTAAATTAGATTTTTCTAAAAGGTTTCCTCAGAATGAGAAATCATTGCTTTTTGTTTCCTGTACCTCCGCTTAGCACGGATATTATTCTGTTGCAATATGACTGATAAAAGTTTAGGCAGCTAGATCTCGTATCATTTCATTGGCCGAACTGTAGGCCTCACCGGCTGTCAATGGCCCAGGTAAATCGCTGATTTAGGCCCTGTTCACACTTGTGCAAGTTTGTATGCAAAAAGTTGCATGACAAGTCGCAGCCCATTGATTTCAATGGCACCCATTTTGACCTATGCGACTTAAAGTTGCCACGAAATTGAAAAGGTTCCTGCACTACTTTGATGCGACTTGAGTGTCAGCGTGTACAAAGTTGCACTCCAAAGTAACGCTGAAAATCGTGTGAATTTAGAGTCGCACTTATGTGAAACGAGCCTTCATCTAAACCAAATTGCCATTTGATAAGCTCAACTGTGCAAACCTGTGTTTGTAGGTGTATATCTACCTACAGGAACACTTTATATCTACCCAATCTGCTCTTTAGCCCCTTAATAATTAAAATAAGGGTACCAGTTCCCCTTAAGGTTTAGATTTTCCTACAGCTACTCCTCCAAAATAACTGTGATTGAAAGAAAAAAGGATATCTAATGTGAAAAGAAAAACCCCTGCTGTGTTTATGAGTATACTTTGTTTCTGTAGGAAAATAGTCATATGCATAGTCTGAAAGGAGCTTTGTTGAAGGTCAGGACCCTGGAATTAGGACCTCTGAATAGTGAGCCCTGACCCCTTGTGTCTCGTCATGTTCCTGTGTCGATGGTTATAATACTTAAAAACGTCTTTCTTTGCAGCGGAAATATGAAGTTGATTAAGCTGCTAGTAAGTGAGTATGAGAGCAGTTAAGCACAGGCTATAAATCTTGCTTCACAGTCCTCTGTCTTCATATTGTTCGGCTAATGATATCTGTGTACATGAATCCCGAGTACTGCTATGGCCATGAGACTGTAAAATAGGTCTTATGGTTAGTTATACTATGTGTGTATGATTTGTTGTGTGCAGTTGTGGAATTTAAAATACTCAGACATTTTTACAAAATGTACCATTTTTGAACAAACCCAAAAACACATATTGTATATATTCCAGTTTATAAGTTTTTATATGAAATAAATAGAAGGGGTGGTTTTATTTGTTTTCACTTTTCAGACGAAGAACATTTTTAACAAGTACAGAAAATTGTTGCTTCTGCCTAATGCGTTGTCATTTTTTGTGAGTTTAAAAGAAAGCACAAAATACTGTATCTTTATTGTGTCTCGTGAATCCACTATGTAATGGAGAGTAACAATGGTAGATATGTTTGAAATATCAGGATTTGATCTGTGCACAAGACCTCTTTACAATTCTCTGTGGTTGTTGGTAATTGGATCATGTAAATATACAGACCTGGAGTCCTCAGTTTCTGCTTATCTGAAAATTTGGAGACTATATGGGCTCATGCACACTGCTGCTCAAAAGAAAAAGCTGCTTTTACAGGCATTTGGGCTTTTATTTCTCTGCCTAAAAGCTTGAAGAAGCTTGTACTTTTTTGGTGCTCCTTTGCGCATTTTCATTGAGCTTATTTAAACATTTTTGGACATTAGCAGGTTTTTTTTCACAAACTCACCCCTTGCTCATTTTTCCTTTTTATATGAGTTTCTGAGCTTTTCTTTCTGCCTTTTCTGCCTTTTCACCCTTTTCGTGCGTTTTTGGGCTATTAGGCGTCTTTTCTACTTAAAAGCTCCTCTCAAAAACGCGGGTTTGGTGGGGTGTGTGTGTGTTGGGGGGGGGGGTCTGCCTGTAAGAGAATATGCCTA
Source organism: Pelophylax lessonae (assembly GCF_965119305.1). NCBI lineage: Eukaryota > Metazoa > Chordata > Amphibia > Anura > Ranidae > Pelophylax > Pelophylax lessonae. The sequence goes on from NC_138769.1 coordinate 643,780,860, forward strand.
TAAACTCTTGTCCCCTAGTGTTCATTGAAAGAAAAAGGAATTGGCAGCACTCCAGATGAGGTCATCCTAACGTGACAAAAATGACAAGGTAGATGCGTTTCGCACACTACACTGTGTGCTTAATCATTACCTGATTATTGTCACGTTGGGATGTCCAGTCACTAAATCTGGATTTTTGACCTCATCTGGAGTGCTGCCAATTCCTTTTTCTTTCATTGATATACACGGACGCGAGCTGGGGCGTGCACCGTTGTGTGCCATCAGGCATTTACACCACCTTGAGCAGTGAGTTTTTTTTCCTTTGATTGCATCCCTAGTGTTCATTGACACGTTGGCTAACATGGAGGGGCGTTTCCAAGCAGAAAAAAATGAGAGCTCAAAAAAGTTCAAATGCCTGTAGGAGCAGCTTCTTTGAGAGACACGGTGCATAAGCTCTATAAGCTAATGCACACTGCAGCTCAAAGAAGATGCTGCTACAGGCGTTTGATCTTTTTTATTGCTTTTAATTTTCTCTGTCTAGACACGCCCCTCCATGTTAGCCAATGTGTCTATGCACACTATAGGCGTTTTCAGGAGTTTACAGGAAGAAAAAAAACAATGGTTTTGGGATTTTATTCCTGCCTGTAAGCTCATATGCGTGTAAACTGAAAATGCCTATAGTGTGCATGGACACATTCGCTAACATGGAGGGGAGTTTCCAGGCAGAGAAAAATGAAAGCTCAAATGCCTGTAGGATCATCATCTTTGAGCTGCAGTGTGCATTCACCCTATTATGAATTCATGTGCTTTCCCAACTGTTAACATTATACACTATGCAGACTCTGCATCCCGCTATAGTGCTGTAATGAAAACTGCAAAGGGCAAAGTTACCCACATTTGTTTAGGGTTGGTTTGCCCTACCTAGCTGTTGTGGCTGGTAATGTACTTGTTCATAAAGCAATAAAAGATATAATGTGGGCAGAAGCTAATTATGCAGTTGAAATGCATGTAGATGAATTGTCTTACCTGCTAAATAATATGTTCAGCCACATTCCCAGGCCCTGATCATTTCCTTTTTTCCACCGCTTTTATGTAGTCAAAGCAATACTGCATCATCAAAATTGTAATTGGGCAGCCAAGGAACACAAATCTACTGATGGTTTCACCTGTGCGCTCTCTCTTCCAATCCACAGTCTTTTTGTTAGATTCACAGTGCCATGCAATACATTAAACGCAGATTGGCTTGCAGTACTGCCTCCTACAGATGTGCAAGTGACATCAAAAAAAGAGGTTTTTGGGATACATACCTTCTCCTCAGGGGTCTTTGGTCTGTTAATGTGACATGTAGGGTTCTCCTCCTCTTGTCCAACAATAGGCAGTCTTCAATAATGCAGAGAGCATCACTGGCATTCACTGCAGTATTAAACTGTGAGTGGTGATACATATTTGTAGGGGGGGGGGGTTGTCCATTACAAGTAAAACAAGCAGTATTCCATCTGTGCTCTAGTGTAACAGGATGCCAAAATATGATATGGCCAAATGGAGTGAGAGCCCTGATGAGAGGGCGTGTCCTTGAAAAACAAGCCATTATGCAACTTTGAGGGTTGTGCCTATGGAGGCAATTCACATTCTGATGGTCACATAGTTACACTTTGAATTATGACGTGAAAGCATATAAAGTTGTTTTGTGAGCACAATGCTTTTATTTAATAAGGTTTTGCTGGCTGTCCTCCCCCCCACTTCTGCCGAACAGGAACTGCTACACATGGATGTTACCATTCCCTGATGAACTGGCTGAATTGCAGCTGTAGAAAAACAGTGTGCACCAGGACAAGGAGGCACATATGCCAAAAGAAAAGCCCACATATGCCGTAACCTTTTCCTATTTTTACTATTTTTTTTGGACCCTGAAAGGCAAAGTCATAATGTGCTAGTATGCATCACATGGTAAACTTACCTTAAAATGAAGTCCTGTCAGCACTGCAGGTGCTCCCATCTTTATCCGATCTTCCTTCCGGGTTCGCGAACTCCGGCTGTGTGACTGGCTGGAGCCGCGATAAAGTCACTCCCCCACATGTGTCGGTAGGAGTCGCCGTTTACTACACAGGACTCTGAAGGAACGGCCTGGGTGGCTGTTCCTTTAGGGCGCATGTGTCGGTGATGTCACCGGCTGCATGTACAGTAAATACCTTTGAAAAGGTGCACGTTTAGGAGATATTTACAGTACCTATAGGTAAGCCTTTTTATAGGCTTACACATAGGTAAAAGTCAGAGATGGGAGTCAGGTAAAAGTCACAGATGGGAGTTTACTCCCAACTTTAGATCCTTCCCTCTGACCCTTTGTCATTAGGAAAGGAAGTGTGGGGAAATGTACCCATTTGGGACACAACAATGGAAGCCTACCCAAGGTTCTGTACTTTTCCAACTTTGTCCAAAACAAGAAAAAAAGTTTTTCCCGGCATCAAACTTTAATGCCAAGAAAAATTAATAAGTCAGTACATTGGTAGCTGATAAATTCTTCATCAACATTTCTACAGTCATGACTTTTTTTTTTTTAATATAATGCAGACATTTTCCGACACCGAAACTTCTGGAAAAAAAAAGCCTGTCATAAGGCCGACTGAAAAATGACTTGTCTAAATGCTATATTCCATTTCATGGGAACATATTTGTTCATATCAACACCTGTGATGATAGCTGCAAGTTGCTGTCTGTAGTAGTGTCAGGTTTAAACTGGGTTTACAGACTTTGGGGATTGCAATTAGATATATTTTCTCATTGCACTTTCAGTGCCATGACTTTTATCTTTCAACTATAAGTAAAGCTTTTCCTTCCACTTGTTTCCATTTATTTCTGACCGATGAGAGAGATTAGTAAAATATAGCATGTTTTAAGTTGATTAGTGATACAAAGTGAAAAGATCAGTTACTGGTGAAATCCAGACATGCGGACAACAGAAACTTTGCTGCTTTGTATGAGCTAAAACTTTGTATTCAGTACTTCCACACATAATAGATCCTACACCTCATGGATGAAATGTTCATGATAATAAATCAGCATGCAACTGTCATCTCAGAGTTCCAATTTGAAAAAGGGAGAAAGAAGCTGTTTATTGCAGACAGTTGGGTTGCTACTGTCACCCAAAAATGGAACTTCCGCTTTAGGTATTCTAACCCCCTGACATGCCACATTTGGTATGTCATTTTTTTTGGGGGGGGGAGCGGGTACCTAGTTTTGACAGGTACCCGCTCCCACTTCCGCTTGGAGCGCTGCGGCGCCCTGAACGGAAGTTCTCCTCTCCCCCTCCCTCCCTGCAATCTTCTGGGACATGTCAGAGGTCCCAGAAGATTGCCAGCCAATCAAGACGCGCAGCGCGACTCGCGCATGCGCAGAGGGTACCCGGCTGTGAAGCCGCAAACTGTCACAGCCGGGTGCCCACAGCAGTGATGCCGGCGCCGAGGGAGAGGATCGAGGCTTCGGGCGGCTGCATCGCTGGACCATTGGACAGGTGAGTGAAATGGCTGGAACTCCGCTTTAAGTGGAAGTAAACCACCCTCTCCTTTACAGCCTAGGAAGCTGCCATCTTAACCTCTGTTTGATCTGCACTTGCCATAGTGCTGCACATGTGATCAGCTGTAACATTAGCCATTTAATTGGCTTGACAGTTCGGTTGAAAACAACTGTCACAGTTATCATTTATGGCATGCCTTCAGTGCAACGGTTTTGGGAATCCGTTAAAGCAATGGGTTTAGTTCCACTTTAAGCTGACCATGTACTTTTCAACCTGCCTACACAATCTCCTTTGGATGTACCGATATACCATCAGCTATGTGGTTCAAGGGCTTGCCTGATTTGATACAAATTGAACAGATTGATTGTCTAGCCCTTATATTACATAGTTTTGGTACATATAAAGGAGATTGTACAATCGGATTATATTGTTTTCCACTTCAGACTCAAAAATGAAAGGGAAAAAAAGTAAATCCGTGCTTTCCAGGATAAAAGCCACCATCAAAGTATAAAGTATAGCTAAAGGCTATTTTTTGGCTCGTCCCCAGAAAAGTAAGAGGAGAAGTCTTCCAATGAGGACACTAGGTCTGGTCACCTGGTGCTCCCCAAGGAATTCCCTTAAGTTGCTGGGATTTCCTCTCATTTCCTGTGAAGTGAAGGGAAATTTCCCCAATATGACAGACATGGCAAAAAAAAATCTGACAATGGTTTTTACCCTCCCTTACCGTATCCAAAAGGAAAAAAAGGTTTTGTCTATAGTTTTATTTTAGTGACTGATTCAAGACAAACCACCTGGATTGCTCCCACTTAAAATGCTCCACTTGTAATGAGCTGCTTTCTAGAGGGTACTCCACAAATAAAATGAATACGTTATTTGATTTATTAATGACAACAGAGTATAAAATTGGGTTACACATTTATACATATATGTACAGTATCAGTTGTCCTTTGTATTTTGCATCGTAGTGCAAGTGGGTTGCATCTTCTTTCTGTGCTTTTCTTTAGTACAGTTAATGGGATTGTAAAAAAATCTTTAGGCCTAGCTATAGAAATACAAATCAGAGCGTCCATTACAATTTATTAGTGATACAGTCTGTAATAGATTTCAGCCTTAGCGAGCATGACCAAATCTTTCTTTGTGGTTCATCTTCTGCAAAGTTTTTTACGTATGGTGGACAGTGCAATGTTGAACAACCTCATACATGCAACAGCATGTATAAGCACATCAAGACCTTTCAGTATCAGAATGTCTATCTCCCAGCCTTCATAGTGGGGAGTCACACCATGCATAGCTTGTATTTTAGCAGATTGAAGTGATACTAAACGCACACTATTTTACTTTTTTCCAAATCGATATACAGCTATCATGTGACCAAGATCTTTCCCAGCCTGTCTCCTGGTAAACATAAGCAGGAGAAGCTTCTATTCCTCTGTTGCTGGTCAAATGTTCAAAATAAAAAAAAAAAACAGCCTTTGGAATACAGAGTAAAAATAAATAATATCAATTAAATGTTTTAAATTGTCATACAAATATATATTTGACATCAATTGTATCATTTGAGTTTGAATCATTTGTATCACTATCCAAAATCATTTTGTGGAAATAACATGGCGTGGGAGCTGATTTTTCAGTGTCACACCCCCCCAGCCTGTGTCTTAAAGTAAGAGGGAGGTAAAGCCACCATTATTCTACACGCAATATCCCACCCCATTGTGATTAGCTGGTTTGTGGGCATGGAAAAGGAAGAAGTGGGCTGTCATTTACCACTGTGTATGCACCCACATGTGTGACTCTATAGTCGCATGGACTGCTCAGATGTGATAAGAAGGAAATGCGCAGCATAGAAACTCACTGAAAACTGAGCATATGCAGAGTTGCCACCACAGCTGGAAAATCCCTAACTGAATTGGGGACATGGACAGAAGGTGGAGACAGAGAGCAGCAGCATCAACTAGGTTTTTTGCAGAATACAGAAAACAGTGACTGTGAACAGCATGTAGTACACCATTTATTCATAGTTTTATCATGTGAGATTAGTGACACTTTAAGTCTGAAACAATCTAATCAGGAAAAAGCATTGCATCATGGATGGTTAACATTGGTCATAAACTAGTAAATTTTCTAATGAGCATTTATACAAAAATTGATAGATTGGATGACTTGACTTTTTTTCAAAAATAGAAACTAAAAAAAAGGTTGCTTTACATTTGGTTTTGGAGTGAATGGACTTTCCTGAACAAAAACCACATCCACTGTTAGAAATTTTCTTGTACAAGAAAATGTTTCTATCTTGCTCCTTTCAATTTTCTTTTCACTGCAAAAACAAATGTGATTTTGACCCCGCTAACTGTCGAGCTGTGCAGATATTTTGTTTACCTTTTTGTTGTGGAAGCCTTGATATAATTCGCTTTAACCGCTTGCTGACCGCCCGGCTCGACTGTGCCGTACCTGTACAGCAATCTGCGGGAGCGACCCCCCCCCCCCCCATTAGCCAGAAGGGAGGCTAATTCACGGGTTTGCGGCCGCGATTGCTGCCAGGCAACCACGATCGCTCCCTGTTGAGAGAGCGACGGTCTGCTGTTGTAAACACAGCAGACCATTGTTCTCTCTCTCAACACAGAGCTCCTGTGTTCTTCATATTTAGGAACACAGGTCTCTGTGTTGATGTCACAAGCCCATCCCCCACACAGTTAGAAACCCCCCCCCTAGGCTCACATTTAACCCTTTGATCGCCCCTGGGTTAACACCTTCCCTGCCACTGTCATTATTACAGGAACAGTGCATATTTTTAGCACTGATTACTGTAGTAATGTCACTGGTCCCCCCCCAAAAGTGTCAAAAATGTCAGTTAGGGGTTCGGTCTGTCCGCCGCAATGTTGCAGTCCCACTAAAATCGCAGATCGCCGTCATTACTAGTAAAAAAAAATAAAAATGACCTAAATCTTTCCCCTAGTTTGTAGACGTGATCGCTTTTGCCAATCAAAATACGCTTGTTGGGATTTTTTTTCCCCCAGCAATGTAGCAGAATACAGATTGGCCTAAAATGATGAAAAAAATTAGATTTTTACATTTTCTTTTTTGGGAATGGTATATAGCAGAAAGTAAAAAATATTTTCTTTTTTTCAGAATTGTCAGTGCAAAAAAATAAATATCGCACAGGTGATCAAATACCACCAAAAGAAAGCTCTATTTGTGAGAAAAAAAGGACATCAATTTTATTTGGGTACAGCGGCACACGACCGTGCAATTGTTCGTTAAAATAACGTAGTGCTGAATCGCAAAAAATGGCTTGGTCCAGAAGTGGTTAAAGTACGACCAGCAGCATTTTGTTTTATTTTTCATACCAGTTAACAGGGCTAGGTGTGATTTTATGACTTCTTACCACGTAATATGCTCTAGCCTAAACAAAAGGTGTTTAACCTGCTAGCGCCTGTCTCCCAGTGTTCTTTGCTTTCTCCAGAAGCGTTTAAAAACGTACTACAACAGTGTTAGTGGCTGGGTAATAATTCTCTGCAACAATTACCACCCGCTGGAATATTTTTGCACTTCTAATTCAATGTTATTAATAATGAATAAAATTGCAATTTTCCTAGCACGCTGGGGGCAGTAGGGAATCATTCCAATGAATATTTCAGCATGTTATTTTAATCATGGTTCCACCATATTCATGTGTGTCATATTTTATGCTTATAAATTCCAGGCTGCCGAGGGACCCCATAGTCATTAAAAGGCAAACTGTTTATTGGAAGGTTGTTCTTTGATTTACAAGCCTTGTTAAAACCACTGTAAAAGAAAGCAAGCTGTGTGTCATTAATACTTGTAATTTGATGCAGCATTAGTAAATGGGATCCTCATGATTAATGCTTTTTAGCAGTATGAGAAGTAATTTAAATCTGGCTACCTCAAGATGTTTAACATGTTAATACAGAGCCCAAGTGTCTTTATTTTGCTTATTGGTTTGCATATATAAAAAAAGAAACTCTGATCCACTAAATGCTGTTTCCATCTTAACTGCCAACTTAAGATGCATGACACTTGTGCTCCATGCTGTTCCAAAGGGCAGTGATGGCCATGTGTCACACTGCTCTGAGACTAGCATGACACCTTAGAATAGCGGAATGGCAGCTTTGGGCAGTGTTTTTTTTGGTTTGTAAGTGTTTCTTAAATGTGTGCGAAGGTTTTCCTGTTTTAGGGTGACCATACACTCTTCTGTTTCTGTATTCAGAGGATCAGGACCTGTCTCCCTTGTTTGCCAGCAAATAAGAACCTTGTAGAAGTGGAACCAAGTGGTACTGAAACCAAATTTGCATAATCTGGGACACAATGACTTCAGCTGCTAGTTGATTTGATAGACTTGTACTCCTAGCCATCAATTTCATAGTCTTCTCTTCCCCTGCTCCTGCAGTGCAGTTGTGCTAAGGTGTGCTCTTAGAATCCATTGACTGGTCAAACACACCCCCTTGCTTTCTCTGTAATACAAGTCTGTGGGAGCACACTTTGGATGAGGGGTGTGGCTGTTACTCAGCTATGCCAGCGCAGAGCATTGCAGTGTGAGGACAGAAAGCACATTATCAATAAGAGAGAAATTAGTCAAAAACCATAACATAAGTCAGTTAAGGACTACAAAGAGATAAAAAGTTAAGAAACCTAATGCAGGCTTTAAATATACTTTAGGAATGCAGTCTGCCCTTCCACCGTGAATGTCTTGCTTGGTGGAAATAATAATAAACAGGTAACTGAACAATAGTGAATTTTCTGTTCACCATGCCTTCTTGTGCAGGAAAACTATACTTCCGCTAATCTTAGGCTGGCCATACATGAATCCCATTTTTTTTTTTTGGTCAGCCCACAAGGTGTGTTATTGTACTCTGACAGTGGGGACTCCTCCACTCTCAGAATACACGGATCAGTGTTGCAATCGATTGGCTGCAGGTGCTGGTTGAAAAAAATAATTTGAACAGTCTTGCTCCAGTTGAGCCTGAACTGCTATAGATGGATGGAAATTTTGCTGGTCCCTGCTGAACCTGCCAAATTTCGATCCATCTATGGCCAGCTTTACAGCACCCAAGATTTATTTAAAATCTGAGTTGGTTTTGTTTAATGAAGATGCTCATATTCAGGTTCTTTTTTTTTTTTTTTTTTTGAAGAAGAAGAAAGCTCCTCATATGAAGAATGCACATTGGCTGTCTCTGGTGGGCACTTCATGTATAGTTGCTTGCCATGCTACTCATTTTGCTTTAGTTTATTTAGTCACAGACCTGGAGCAATTGTTCTTACCTAATTTGCAAATATTTGTGCGGCATTCTTAACTTGTGATATTGAATTGGCAATGACGGCCAGGAAACTAGCAGTTTCATCTGATCTGCAGTGGCAGCCTACATACCCTGAAAACTAAGCCTACCCCACCTCCACCTAAAATCTGTTCCGCAGCTATTACCTTTTGTAAAACCTCCCCCTCTCTTTAGACTGTAAGATTCAGGAGCAGGGCCCTCCTATTCCTACTGTATTTAACTGTATTTTAATTTTACTGCCCCCCCCCCCCTCTACATTGTAAAGTGTCGCGCAAACTGTTGGCGCTATATAAATCTTGTATTATAATAATAAAGTGCCCCATCCCTCCATGGTGGTGTGCAGAAGTGAACGCATACATAAGTCACGCAAGCATATGTAAACTGTGTTCAAACCACCACACATGTGGGATATCGCCGCGAACGTTGAAGCAAGAGCAATCATTCTAGTGCAAGACCTCCTCTGTAAATCTAAACAGAAAACCTGTAAAAAAAATTAAATTGTTGCCTATGGAGATTTTTAAGTACTGTAGTTTGTTGCCATTCTATGAGCGTGCGCAATTTAAAAGCTTGATATGTTAGATATCTACTTGGCATTACATCATCTTTCACATTATACACAACAATTGGGGTAAATATTGTTTTTTTTTTTTTAATTCATTAAAGTGTATTTTTCCCCCAAAAAATTGCGTTTTAAAGACCACTGCGCAAATACTGTGTAACACAAAATATTGCAATGATCACCATTTTATTTTCTAGAGTCTCTTTAAAAAAAAATATATATATATATTATAATATACACTGCTCAAAAAAATTAAAGGAACACTTTTAAAACACATCAGATCTCAATGGGGAAAAATATCAAGCTAGATATCTATACTGATATGGAATGGGTAATGTGTTGGGAATGAAAGGATGCTGCATCGTTTGATGGGAATGAAAATTATCAATCTACAGAGGGCTGAATTCAAAGACACCCCGAAAAACAAAGTGAAAAAATGATGCAGCAGGCTAGTCCATTTTGCTGAAATTTCATTGCAGCAACTCAAAATGGTACTCAGTAGCTTGTATGGCCCCCACGTGCTTGTATGCATGCCTGACAACATGAGGGCATGCTCCTAATGAGACGACAGATGGTGTCCTGGGGTATTTCCTCCCAAATCTGGACCAGGGCATCATGAGCTCCTGAACAGACTGAAGTGCAACCTGGTGGCGTTGGATGGACTGAAACATAATAGTCTAGAGGTGTTCTATTGGATTTAGGTCAGGCGAGCATGGGGACCATTCAATGGTATCCATTCCTTAAATCCTCCAGGAACTGGCTGCATACTCTTGCCACATGAGACCGGCCATTGTCATGCACCAGGAGGAACCCAGGACCCCCTGCACTTGGGGTCTAAAAACATAAAAGCACAATACACTTTAGGGGGGGGAACCTTTGGGGGAATCAAAAATGGAGAAAGATCTGGTAGTCTTGGTAGAGGATAGACTAAGCAATAGCATGCAATGTCAAACGGCAGCTGCCAAAGCTGGCAGAATATTAGCATGCATAAAGAAGGGGATGTATTCCAGAGATAAAACTATAATTCTACCACTTTATAAAACTCTGGTCCGACCGCATCTGCAGTATTCTGTCCAGTTCTGGTCGCTGGTCCTCAAAAGGGAAGTGTTGGAGCTGGAGAGAGTCCAGAGAAAGGCAACTAAACTAATTAGGGGATTGGAGGACCTTAATTATGAAGAGCGTCGACAATGGCTTCATTTATTCTCCCTGGAGAAGAGACGCCTGAGAGGGGAGATGATAGCAATTTACAAATACCTCAATGGTGGTCTCGGCATAGAAAAAAAGCTATTCAGTCGCAAGGATTGCATGAGGACGCGAGGACACACAATGCGATTAGAGGAGAAGCGTTTTAACCTCAGGCAATGTGGGGGGTTCTTTTACTGTTAGGGCTACAAGATTGTGGAATTCTCTACCACAAGAGGTAGTTTCTGCGGGAAGTATGGCTACTTTCAAAAGACTCTTGGACATACATCTCAAGGATCAGAACATTCAGGGGTATGAGAGATGATTATGGCCACACACACCTACACAGGTGGAACTGGATGGACTATTGTCTTTATTCAACCTCAACTACTATGTAACTATGTAATAATGGATATCTCCTGATTTTTTTTTTTCCTCATTTTATTTTGCAAGGAACCCTGGCCCAAAATAGTTTCCTACTACTATCATAACCTACCACCAAAGAACAACCCGAAATAAATGATCCTGCTGATTATTGTAGCGATACCACATATGTGTATGTTGTTGTTGTACCCGGAGTACAGCCCAGAAACCATTGTGCACATTTTATCCTGCCTAAAACACACTGATACAAATTAAGAAAAAAACAAAACCCTGTCCAGAAGATACTGACCTTGACCTTTCACCCAGACACTAACCCTGAAGCTGACCTAGATCAAACCTTTATCCAGGTATTTTTTTTTTCTTTCTTATTTATTTTATTTTTTTCTGCACACATTTTTTTTCTATCTCTGCATTCACAGAGACAGAAAACACAGAGGGGGGCAGGCTTCACAGTGGCTGATCACTGTGATAGCCAATTAGAGGCGATGACAGTGATAAGGTGACCCAGAATCGGACGTTCCAGGTCTAGATCATTAGAATGGGGCCCAGGGCTCTCGGTAAGAGATACGCAAGATCTAAATATGCAGCCTTATTTAAAAAGCCCAGTCCAGTGGGGCGCATATTTTGTGTACAGTCGACATGAAGGGGTTAAACTTTTAAACAGAAAGTTCCAGAAAAGGCCTGGTCAGCAAGTGTTTAAACTGTGGTGTAATGGATGAATAAATACAATTTCTGTGATTTTACATCTTCAAATTGAAAACAGTTCTGTTTTGCACTATGGTGTGCTATGGGCACTATGCTTCCCACTTGCTTTACAATGGTGAACCGACATGTCCCCAAAAAAAAAAAAAATCATAGGGCTGCATTCATCTTGTTTAGAGTGTTCAACTGAAACTCGTGAAACCAAAGCTAGAAATGTTTAACATAAAAAAAAAGCATCATCTAACTAAATCCCTCTTCCATTTCAGTCAACTCCATGATTTCTGGCGACTAGACTATTGGGAGGATGACCTAAGGCGGAGAAGACGTTTTGTGCGCAACGCATTTGGCTCAACTCATTCAGATGCCCGCTTAAAAGCTGCCATTGAATACGGTTAGTACGCTACTCTGTTCTCAGTCTCTATATTAAATTGAGTTTGTGTGGTCAGGGTTATTTTTTCCATAACTTTTGGATTTACTTTAGAAAGTTGGGAAACATGCAATTTTCTTCTTTTTCACGGCAGAAGAAAAAAAAAAAAGGGTTCACTTTTCAGAAAGCAGATGTGCAGACGTGTTTGTCTTTTTGAAGTTTGGACACATGGAGATCGGCATATGAGAGTTTCAGTTGACCTGTCCCTGTTTAAATGTGCCTTTTACACTGATGCTATTTCTATTCCTCTTGGTGATTCTAATGAGTTGACTAATTTATGAGCTTGTCATGTGAAAAGGATTTGGTACAGTTTGATGTACTTTCAGCGTCTGGTGTTGGAATGTGATTAATAAAAGAGCTAGAGGCAGGGAGAGTTTCTTTTTCTTGGTAATTAATTCCTATTTATTTCTTTATTCAAAAGCAGTTTTTACTGGTTTTAAGTTCATTTCTCTACATTATCAGTTTTTACCCTTAAAGGAAACATGATCTTCTTCGGAAAATGCTAGTTGCCTAGCTGTCTGCTGCTTTGGCATGCTTGACCTAAAGCAAGCATGGAAATCCAGAAAGTCCAAATTCCTGATCTAGATGCCATTCAGATCAGTACATCAGTACTGAATTCACTGGATCAGCATGACAGCCAGGAAACTAGTGTTTTCAGGTGGACAAGTGAACAACAGCCATACAAAAACGTCCTCAGTAAGGTTTTATTTAAATGTAGTGTATTAGGAAAGTGCATGAGGACATCTGTCCTTATACTTTTATCTTGTTCCTGAGGATTACATGAGAAAGAATCTTGCATATTTTCTGTACTTAAAGCTAAACTCCAGGCACACTACTAAATGCTCAGATAAAGAAAAAAATAGGAAATGGTTTTACTTTCCATAAGATTTGTTTTTACAATATATCCATCCAGAGATTTACACTACCCTGTCACATAGCACACCCTGATGGATGGCACCACTTACAGTTTAGGAATGCAATGGTGTCTCTCCCCATCCCCAGTCTTCTGTCTGGACAATGACAGTGCAGCAGCAACTAATGAGGTCATCACTCTGCTCTCTCATTCTCTCAACATGTCAACACATTTCCAAGCAGCTCCCACTCCTTCCTCTTCCCATCTAAATACTACTGTACAGGGCATCTAGGAGGCAGATATCATGTCAAAGTCAAGTGCGTTTACTAGATGCATTGAAAAGAAATACATGTTACATGTCTTTTTTTTGTCACCTTGGAGTTTAGCTTTAAAGTAAATCTGGCACAAGTGTGTATAGTTATATTAGATGGTATGATGGAAAAAAGAATAGGCCGAGAACTGCAAACTTAGTGTCATAATCATTAGTAGATGCAGAGATAGGTAGCTGAAATTGTGTATAATGTTCAACTTTTCCTATAATTTTTTGAGATTTGCTCCACCTATTCTGGCCTGCCAAGCTCCACCCATCATATTAGTAACTCACGAAGGAGGTGGTTGGACCAAGCATAATTTTTACATGAAAGCTTGAAATTGGGTGTAATTTTAGTTGTTTGTAGTTCTGTATTTTACATTATTTTTGACATTCATTAATTACATATGGATATACATTTTTTACCCTATGCTCAGTTTTTCCTGAAGTATAATTACATTTGAGATCACATGCCATACTAAAGCCAATTTGTGGCTTTACAAAAGTTCCTTTCAAGTTCTGTACTCTACCTGCTGAGAAGCAAAGGAAATGCTGCTCCTGTTGTCCACATTACAGGACACTGCTCTGATGCTGAGTAACCCCTGGCTAAAGCTCCTTGCAAGACCAACCAGGACTGTGGATCTCCTGGATCCCCCCTCAGCACTAAATGGTTCCTACTGCTGATCTGCACATTGCTACTCTATCCAGTAAAGGGTGGAGGTCAGAAGAAAGAGCCACTGAGCACCACTGGGTACCAAGGAGAACACTCCTGGAGGTGTCATGCGAAACTTTAGCCTCGGATTTCTAAGTATCAGAGCACTGTTCACCACCACAGGTAGCAGAAGAGATATGTATATGCTTCTTTGTAGGTACAGTGCTTTTAAATAACATTTTTGAGTTTTAAGTAACAAGTGATTAAGATCAACCCATGCTGTGTGATTCACCTGCTGCCTGGACTGCTTGTGGATTTGAATCCTACAGTCAGCCAACAGACTCATACATCACATGTGTAATGTATTGGCCTTTCCTTTTTGTTGAGCAGCTGCTGAAATTTTCCCCCATGTTGGGAAATCTCTGCATTTGATTTCAACCCTTGCAAGTGCCCAATAATTTACCCGTTTATAACTTGTTTGATGGACAATGCTTAGATCACATGTATATCTTGCCAACATTGGGCTGTTATCTAGAAGCATAAGGGTGATGGGGTCCTCATGAATACAAATCCGTGAACACCCTGAAGACAAGATAAAGTGAGATCTTTCAAGTAAGTTACATTTGTAGAATTATTAAAGTGACAATAATTTTCTTTTTAAATGACAAACATGCCATACTTGCTTGCTCTGTGTAGTTGGTTTTGCACAGAGCAGCCCCGATCCTCCTCCTCTCGGGTCCTTCGCCAGCTCTCCTGGCCCCTCCCTCCTGCCGAGTCCCTCTATAGGAAACAGCTTGCATTGGTGGTACCCGAGCAGGTGCACTCCTGAGCAAATGCTCTGTGTGTCCATTCACACACAGGGCTGCGGCTCGGCACTGGCCATCTCTCTACTCATTGGCTCACTGGCTGTGATTGACTGCAGCGGGAGACCTGCTGCTGTCTTAGCCAATGAGGATGGAGAGACCCAGCAGAGTGGAGGCTCCCGTGCACTGCGGTGGAGAAAGATCAGGCTCAGTTAAGTATTGGGGGGGGGGGGGGGGGTCTGCTGCACAGAGAAGGTTTTGTACCTTCATGCATAGACTGGTAAACCTTGAGCCTTTACAATCATTTTAAGCAAAATGTTGTCTTATTAGTATGAATGAATCCCCTTTGTGAATGCAGATAATACATGTGTCCTCTATAGGCATGTACGGTTTATCTGAAGACCAACTATAGCCCGTTGACAGTCGCTCAACCTAGCCAAAAAATGATCTTTGGTTTGGATAGCGTGTGGAAAGGTTAGAAACTCTCTGTAAAATATCCCACTGCTATTGCTTTGCATAGCATTTGGGCAGGAAGTGGTAAAGCCTCTAGGAGTCGTACTTTAAAGCTGAGCTCTAGAAAACTTAAAAGACCTCCTTTGCAGTTGGGCTGCATCGGCCCTCCCAAGGGTTGACTGCCTGTTTATGCCTAGGGGATTAGGTACATCAGTTTTACTTACCTGATCCTCCACAGGCTTGTCTGCACTGCTAGACTGGTCCCTGCAGCCTCTTCTCTCTTGCGCTTAGGTAGTCTAAGGTCCTCTGATGTCATCAAATCCAATGCAGGGCCCATAGTCCTCCACTGGATGTGAGGACACAGAGGGATAGTCCACTTGCTGGAACAGAGGGGAAGGCCCTTTGCTGGTGGAATGGAGGATCAGGTAAGTTATAAGTGCTATTACCATCTCCTAGACAGAAACGAGCAGGTAACCCTTGCAGTGTGGGGCAGTGCAGCTCACTGCAAGGTAGGACTTTTTTTTTTTTTTTAAATATTTTATTGAGTTATAAAAGTACAAAAGTACAAATAGTCAGCAAAAGAAAGCATGTATAACAAAAAAAAATTGCTTACAGAAACAGCATTGAAAACCGAGAGAGCACAGGACAACTACCCAATGCGCAGCGCATGGAGTTTGGTGGAGACCTAAAGTGCAAAGAAATAGGTGGTATGTATGAGAAGAAAATAGGACAGACATGAAGGAGGTAGGAAGCCTCAAGGGGATCACAACTAGTCGGGTCAGACAGGTCCTCAGTGAGGCCCATACCCTGGGTGACCGACACCCAGGGACGGGAAGCAGGGGAGTCATCCAAGAGAGGGAATGACTAAAAAGCCACTAAAATGTAAAGAAGAAGAGGGGAGCCAGTCGACCGGGCCTGCCCGGTAACCACTAAGCGCCCAGCACAAGATAAGGAGGAGTAGGGAAATAAGGAAGGGGGAGAAGGGGGAGAAGGGATAGGCGAGGGAGGAGGGGAGGAAGGGAAAGATGAGGGGTGGAGTTGGGAAAAAAAGGGGGGGAGGGGAGGGGGGGGTGAAAAGCACAGTGAGCGGCGTAGCTGAGGGACTGTTAAATTCAGCGACATTGGGTCCCTATTGACAAAGGCGGGAATATTCAGGTGTGGAGGTGAAGTGGATCCAGCACGCCCATTTTTTGTGGTGTTTAGAAGGAGTATCTCTCGCAATGTAAATAAGCTCCTCCATCTCCGCCACCTTTTTGAGGCGTTGGAACCACTGCTTGACGGTAGGGGTGCGCGTAGACTTCCAAAGCGCAGGGATGCATTGCCTAGCGGCATTCACCATAAGTATCGTTAGTGACTTAGAGTAAGTTCTACTGGAAGTAGGGGAGTGGTGCAAGAGATATTGGGCAGGAGTGAAGGCGATATCAGATTATCATAACCTGCGTGATAATCCGGTGAACTTCCTTCCAAAAGGAGGTAAGGCGGGGGCAGGACCAGAAAACGTGCAAAAGTGTGCCAGGTTCAGCCAGGCATCTCCAGCAGGTCTGCGAAGTAGAGGGGAAGAGCTTGTGTAGCAGTGCAGGGGTATGGTACCAACGGGTAACAAGCTTGTACCTGGCAAGGTAGGACTTTTAAATGTAGCATGTTTTTAAATGGTGACACCACAAAAAGATATTCGTGGAAAATACGCTGGTCCTATAGAATTTTATAGCAATGACAGGGTAAAATCATGGCTCAATCCACAAAATGGCTTTCTCTGCTGTGAGAAAATGACAAATAAACTTTAAAGTAATGGCTGCATTATTGTCTCATAAACCTGCATAAGACATTATACTCAGCTTGCTTCTTTACTAACTTGTCACATATCACTTAGTTTGTGAGCAAACTGTTCTGAAATATTAATGCATGAAAGCGAAGTCGGCAATCTCCGCTGTGGCACTGATTAAAGGCGTCAGCCTAAGTAAGTGTGATGGTGCATTTCAGGAGAGAGAAGTCGGCCCCGGTCTAGCACAAACACACAGCAAGGATGACAAAATGAATCAGATCTATTTGGTCTGGTGCTAGGAAGGTTCAAGGAAGACTGCAGCTGACAGGATTTCCAGAGTGCAGCTATGTCCCTGCTCACTGCTTTATGACCTTGAAGACGAATTCCGTAGAAGATTTACCTCTTGTGTACACCTAAATGAGTATTGATGGCGCATTTCTTAAAGCATGCTGATACAGTCCGCTGTACACAATGCATCAGCCATGTGTCTAGCCAGGCATGGTACCCTGTGATTTACCTTTTGAAAGGTCTTTTTTTTTTTTTCCTGGCAGCCTTTAATAAATCAGCTGTTTTTTGTTTTTTTTTAATCCTGATATACAGTAATCTACTTAAACTTTTAAGTACATTTTTTAACTAGGTTGCTGGGTAAGATTTTGGAATTCAAAATCGCCATTTTATCAAAGCCCTCACTTACAGAATACATAAATGCCACACTATAAATGTTATGTTTAGTGGAGGGTAATTGTGGTGGCAAGATCTCTGAAATACTGTGTCTATTTTAGGCTCCATTCACACCAATGCGTTTTTTCATGCTTTTCACAGAAATGCAGGACATTTTATAACCTGGGTTCCTATGGAACACGTTCACATCAATGCATTTTTGTGCCTCTGCATTTTTAGAAAGGGACAGTGATTTTTATTAAATGCAAAACAGTGCTTTTTTTGTGCTCTTGGTTCAATAAACTTCAGTGGCGTAACTGCAGAAAAGCATCAAGTGCAATTTTGCCACCTAATCTGCCCAACAACAGATTTAACAAAAAAAGCATCAAAATACAAGTTGAGGTAAAATCACGTGTTCAAAAAGCACAGCAAAAGGATCTGCAAAAGCGTTTAAAAGCAACATGCATAGAATCGAGCCTTTTACCTGACCTTAAAATGCTTGTAAACCTCAGACATAAAAGCATATCCCTCTATAGTGTGTGCTTGTCTCAGCTAAGAGCACTAAGGTGCCATTTACACCCCTGAAACACTGCTTTTGGGCGACAGGCGTCCTGCGAGTTTGTTTGCGTGATTTTGCTGCGATTTGCCCAACAACAGATTTAAGAAAAAAAACATAAAAACACAACTCGAGGTAAAATCGTGTTGAAAAACCACAGCAAAAGGAACTGCAGAAGCGTTTAAAAGCAACATGCATAGTTGTGAATCGAGCATATCCCTGTATAGTGTGTGCTTGTCTCAGTTAACAGTGATTCTGTTTGCGCGATGATGTCGGGCGACAGTCACAACAAAATCGCCACACGATTGGGGTACCATTAAAAGTAATGGGATCACAAGCGCATCCTGGGATTTGCGGCGATTTGGGAATTGTGGGCAGAATCGCTGCAATTGTGTCATTTCTGTCTGCTGCTTCTTTCCTCTGCTATCAGCATAAATCACTTCTGACAAGTATTCCTGACACCAAGAGAAAAATGGTGTCAGGGGAGGGAGCTCTGCCTCAGCTCTGTTCCCGTATACTGTGTGAGGGGTTGTGTCCCTTACCTCCAATCAGCTCTCCTCACTGAGCTCTGCAGAGTGTAATTTCAGCTCTCCGTCTCCTGTTTTCTGAAAGTAAATATGTAGTTTTAAACACCCAATGTTGCGTAAAGGTTTTTTAAAAAAAAAAAGGCACCTCAAGATATGAAGAGTTCATGATTTATGCATCAAATATTAGAGGACCAGTTTGTATTCTACATCAGAGTCCTTTTGTCTATTATTTTCCACCATCAGTAGGAAATATCAAAAAGACTGCTTCCATGTGTAAATTACACACAGAAACTTGATTTTTAATGCATCAATATATAGAGCAGGGTTTCTCAACCATGGTTCTATGGAACCCTAGAGTTCCTCCAGAGGTTGCTAGGGGTTCCTTGCGCAATGAGAAATTTCTGCCTCTCAGATAAGTTAATCTTTTTAGCGATCTGTAAGGGGATAAATCTTCCAATTAACCACAATTGTATGGACCATTTTCCCCACTGTCCATCATACTAATGTATAACGAGTTGTAGCTATAGTAATTTTTAGCAGGTGTTCCCTGAGACCAGAAAGTTCTTTTAGGGGTTCCTCTGTGCTGAAAAGGTTTAGAAAGGCTAATATAAACTATTCATTGTTTTTCATTTTATGCACAATACAAAAGTGCCAAGCCAGATTATCATAAAAATGTAATATTACACAACTCTGCTGTGGTACCAGATAAGGTCTTGTTTCCAAAATAATAGCATGCTGTCAAAGATTTGAGAGTACCGTGGTTCCAAAAATAACGTCATGGTACACTGCCAACTCCAAGAGACTGCTTAGTAGACTGCCCTGTTAAACTGCCATTTTCCCCAGAGACTGCCCGGATTGCTCCAATAGACTTGCCCGCCTTCATGGAGTTCTAAGTCACAAGAGACTGCCTTTATAAAGTGCCTCCTCAGGATTGGCCCCCTACTTCTGCATTTGCAAGTATTATTTGGGACTTGTTATTACTTCCTGGTGGACTATACATAAAAATTGCACTACGACACTGAGCAATGGTAATGTGACAATGTTCCACCAATAATAGGGCCCTTATTGATCAGAGAGGCTTATTAAATTAATTTATTGACTGGATTTTGGCCCATTGACTGTATGTGGTTTACCAGAATTTTAGTATGTAGAAAAAAATTATTGCTCACCTTACGCAGCCAGAGTAAATGATAAATGTAGCAGTAATAATGGCAATTATCTCTTGTCAAATCCCTAAGCCTCATATAAAAGATATCTTTTTATTATTATACAGGATTTATAAAGTGCAGTGATTTAAAAACATGAGGGCAGACAGTACAGTTACAATAAAACTCAATATAGAGCTCATTAGAGCGTGCGTTTGTCCCACATTTTTGCATGCAGCAAAATGTGCTGTTGCTTCCACATTTGGGGTTCCTTTAACAAATCATTGATACCAAAAGCGGAACTAGTTAATTTAGGTATATAAAGGTGGCTAGACACTATACAATCTAATGGTACAGTCTGTACAATCTCCCTTAAATTTACCAAAACTAATAGGAGGACAACGCCTATCTATCCAATCACTCTGTATCCAATCAGGCAGGCCCCTGCACTACATAGTTGATGGTAGAGCTAAAGGAGGTTGTATAATCAGATTGTATAGTGTATGGTAAGCTTTATAGACTTCCAGGGACACACTTGTCCTGCTTCATTGCTACAGCTCTTCTCTACATAGGCTGTTATGTGATTGCTCAGCTCCTGCTCCAAATGATAAATCTTTGAAAGAAGGTAATGTACAATACAATCGGTTAGCCAAGAAAACACTGGCTGTGTATTCAGTGAGAACGGTGCTCACTGATAATGACTGCATGTAAGTAGAGAGGTGGCCGGGAGCAATCTCCTCGAGGGGGAGGACAGGTGCAGGATATATGGTAATAAGGTCAGCTGCTGAACTACTTCCTTCCAACAAATTTTCTATTTCAAATACAAGGAAGTAATGGAGTAGTTTTCTATAGGAGACACTGGAGGTAAGGCCTTCTGTAAAATATAAAGAAAGCTTTTTTCTTTTTGCCAACAGAGGTACATTAATGGCATATTGGTACAAGGGGGAAACTATAATTTAGAAAACAAAATTTGGAGAATTCGCCTTTAACTTTATATATAGGTATTTAGTAGGTCATTCAAGAAGTAATTTTTGTGGGATCAGCAAGTTTATTGCATCAAATCATTCCTTTAAAACTATTATGTTCTCTCTAATGTAATTTCAGGATGTACACAGAAGTCCTAGTCTCTTTTATAGGCAAATTTTAATTTATGGAGAAATAAGCCTTGTCAGGTCGGTATTGTGGCAATGGTTAATGCATATTTGAAGCACAACAATCTTATTAGCAGTGCTGTCAATGTAAAGAACACTCCATTTCCCGTGCTTTCTGTAATAACCTTCCCGTGTTACGCTGAGGTAACTCCCATAATCAGAGTATATTGTCAGCTCTCCTAGCCTGGGCAAGCATGAAATGAAAAACTTGTTTATATTGATCTATTTTTTTCCTTCAGTATGTCCTTGATGCCTTCTCTCGGTGAAGAACAACTACTGGGTTTCTGTGTCTATTTTCTTATTGATAAATGCAGAACCTTCATTGATGGAGCTACATGTCACGTTATCCCTGTAGTACGTTAGGTTTTTACAAATTACAAGACCTATCTGCATATGGCCACAAAATATGCTGGTAATAAAAGGTGGAGTCCAGTCTATTTCTTGTCAGATGGCCCAGGTTGTTGGTAGAAGATTGTTGGGATGATTGTTAGATTTTATTAATGTTTCATTGAAGATGGTACACACTACTAGGGATAGACCGATATGTTTTTTTCAGGGCCGATACCGATATTTTGGTCACAACGTATCGGTATCAGCCGATATGGACTGATATTTTGTACATTTAAAGTTTTAAAAAATAAAGACAATTTTTGACACAAATCTGGTACTGAACATGTTAATTTTTGTTTAATGCTTAATGGCTGGCTTGCTGGCACCCTGTGGTGGGTGGCTGGCTGGCACCCTGTGGCGGCTGGCTGGCACCCTGTGGTGGGTGGCTGCCACCCTGTGGTGGGTGGCTGCTTGTCTGGCACCCTGTGGTGGGTGGCTGCCTGTCTGGCACCCTGTGGTGGGTGGCTGGCTTGCTGACACCCTGTGGTGAGTGGCTGGTTGGCACCCTGTGGTGGGTGGGTGGTTGGCTGGCACCCTGTGGTGGGTGGCTGGCTGGCACCCTGTGGTAGGTGGGTGGCTGGCACAGGGTCTGTGGGTGGCTGGCTGGTTCAGGGCCTGTGGGAGGCTGGCTGGTACAGTGCCTGTGGCTGGCTGGGACAGGACCTGTTGGTGGCTGGCTGTCTGGCACCCTGTCTGTAGGTGGCTGGCTGTCTGGCACCCTGTGGTGGGTGGCTGGCTGTCTGGCACCCTGTGGTGGGTGGGTGGCTGGCTGGCTGTCTTGCGTCCAGTGGTGGGCGGGTGGCTGGCAGGCACAGGGGCTGTGGCTGGCTGGCTGGTAGAGTTCCTGTGGCTGGCAGGTACAGGGCCTGTCGGTGGGTGGCTGGCTGGCTGGTACAAGGCCTGTGGCTGGCTCGCTAGTACAGTGCCTGTGGCTGGCTGGCTGGTACATGGCCTGTGGATGTGGGTGACTGGCTAGCCCCGGGCTACTGTGGGTGGGTGTATGGCTGTGATACACTCCCGCGAGGCTAGTCCTGACTCCAGACGAGGCTGTCCAAGGCGAGGGAGGTGGCCTAAGAAGGCAGAATGATGTCACAAAAATATCGGCAATATCGGCCAGTTCCAGGGCCGATACCCATATATCAGGGGAAAGTGCATATCTGCCTTGCCGATAATCGGTCTATCCCTACACACTTCTGCTGTACAGATGCACTACTCTGATGCCCATGAGCAGGCTCATCTTCAAGGCAACCAGGACAGGGGCCTAAGCACCTGGTAGATGTCAAGGGGCCCAGCTGTATCCTTCCATGCTACTGCAGCAAACCAGGTGATATCGTAGTTGGCCACAGCTGTGTACCTGCCTGTCTCTTCACAAGGAAAGATGTACTTATAAGCAGTTGGTTTCTCATGGGGCAATGCCACTACAGAAAATTAAAATGGGGCAGCTTCTCTGTGCTCCTTGCTATCCTTATGTCAGTCGAAGGGGTGAGGTAGACAAATTTGCTGTCTTGCCCAGGGTCCTATTCTGG
Organism: Pelophylax lessonae; assembly: GCF_965119305.1. Classification (NCBI taxonomy): domain Eukaryota; kingdom Metazoa; phylum Chordata; class Amphibia; order Anura; family Ranidae; genus Pelophylax; species Pelophylax lessonae. The sequence continues at coordinate 643,803,683 of NC_138769.1, forward strand.
CTAAACTATTCCCTAAATGTCCATGTGATTTTTTTACACTGTTGGCTACAGATTAGTGGTGTCTAGAAGACATAGAGAGCAAGGAGTAGAATGTGTTGCATTATCTCTGATTCAGAAGTTTCATGAATTGGGTAGTGTGATTTCTCTTGAAATGCCACATAGAGCGGTATGTCATTAACTGTCAGCTGAAGTTGGGTCTTGATTCCCAGATCTTGGAAGGCCCCCACAATACCTACCACAAGGGAATGGGTTAAGGGACTAAATTATATTATGCGAATTTAAGAAATGTTGGCCAAGGTCAATGAAAATATTACGAAGTCTAGGATCTTTTTTTTTTTTCAAGCAAATTTTCCCTTTGATTCCTCTATCTTTTTTTGTCTCTCTCTTATATTCCCTAATAGTTTCTGAAAAAGGTGGCACTGACGATACCTTTGAATTTCCAACCAGTACCGTTTACTGTCTTACGATAATTCCTAGTCCTCCAAGAATCTGTTAAGCCCACGTCACCTCTTGGAATGATTTTAGTTATACCCTTAACTGGACCCAATTAGCGAAACTGCCCATGTGGATGCTTGAGCCCACAACTGCTGGGAGTTCTTACAGTTTGTTTTAGATTTTTTCCTCTATGCCATATTTTTGCAAATTGTTACATTATGTTGACGTTGGTCTCAGTCACTTTGTACCATCAGTATTACTGTACAAGTATCTTGTTTTGGCTCCTACTGTTATCACTGTGTCACATTTTTCAATAACTTTATTCTTTAAAAAAAAAAAGCTATGGATTATATGACCTCATAACACACCTTATTTCTTCTGTAACTCACACTTTTAAATTTGTCTAATTTCTGGCATTTGTAGATTCGCAAAACTCATTTGTGGTACATTGATGGCCTTTAGTATACTTAACACAGAATCAAAATAAGGGGTTGTATTTTAGGATACTCTCTGAAATCTGGCTTACCCTAAATTGATATGTTCCCTCAGAGTGCCTATTAAGGATTGTATATGTGATTATTACCCATGAATGTCATCACTCGAGGTGGTATCCTGGAGAGCATGTCATCAACACTGTTCTGCAGAATTCTGCTGTGCTTTATAGACGATACAAAGTGCTGCTTTTAGAGAGGGAGATCTTTTCAAATACATCTATCGGGACTCTTGTCAGAGGTGTTCATTTCACTAACACATATCTATCCTTATCCTCACATCTTGAATGAATTGCCCATTTGTAGTGTACTTGAAAAGTGTTGCCTACAATGGTCATATCAATAGCAGAACCTGTATATTACATATATGAGAGGTAAAAAAAAAAAAAAAAAAGAAATGAAGTTCCCTTGAAGTAGATTTCCAGATGTTTGGAAACATTAGGATTTCCTGTCAGTACATTTAGGTAACACTGTGATGAGGTTAACTTTCTATCCTGCCAGCCTTTTCTAGAGATGAAAGCCAGCTTTCCACATAAACAGCCTTATCGCTGATTCAATGTGGTGCACCAGAATCAGACCTTTTCCCCCCTCCCATTTCAAACTGGCATCATCATTGTAAATTCTATTGCAAAATAAACCACTGCGGGGTAAGTTGCCCTAGGCGTTCATGCTATCAAAACAACATAACTAGATCCCGTCAGCCAAAAGGGGCAAAGAAAGAGGGGGAAGGAAGAAAGTGAGGGGGGGGGGGGGAAACGAGTGTATTCCCCACAGACTTTGGTCTAAAGGATGCCAAACTAGAGGGGTGTAGGGTAGGCAAAGCATGACTAATCCATGGGTCCCAAATTTTATGAAATGTAGGTTGTTTGTTGTTAAGGATACTAGACAACTTTTCATTAGTCAGCATCACATTCATACGGTCTCTGACAGCCTGGAGGGGGACTGGGTGTTTTTGTTACCAGGCTCCAGCTATCAATTGCCTAGCTGCCAAAAGCAAGTATAGGGCCAATTTCTGTTTGTTTATATCAAATACTTCCCTAAGTATTCCTGTGGTGTAATGGATCAGAGTCACAATTTCTTCTATGGGCCAAGATAGTTTCCTTCCTGGGGAGCGTGTATTTTTTCTCTACTTGTTATCTTCTTGAGTATGGATGAGCTTAGGTGAGTTCGACATGAGTCCAACCCGCCTGAGCTATCCTGCCAGGATCAACTGTACTGCAATGAAAGAGGAAAAACATTTTACAAGGAAAAAAAAAAGAGACCATGTTGTTTGATATACACATTAAGTTAGACTTAGTGATATTGTATTGTAAGACAGTGAGCAAGAAAATCCAAATAATTATTTGTGATTTTTTTTTGGATAAAATATTTAGAGCCATTGGTTTTTATAGCACAGATACAGATTCAAATTACAAAAGTTTATAGCTAGTTTTCTCTAAAATGTATTTGTATGCCTGCTGCAAACTTGTAATAATAATTGTAAGCTGAGATATCCTTTTACTTAAAGAGGTGTTTCAGTCATGTTTTGAAAAATGAAAAGTCAGCAGTTACCAAAACTGTATAAAATAGACACTTGCCTGTCCCAGGATCCATTGGTGTCCTCCTCACCCAGCTGGTTTCATCACCAGGATTCGACATACTAAGTGTGGGCAGCTGGCTGTGACTACTTTTACTGCGTATGCGCACGCTGTGCTGCACCATCTGATTGGTCCCACAGCTTTCTGGCAACTGTGCTATGTCCTAGAAGGCTGCAGGGGAAGGAGAGGGGGCCGAACGTCCACTCAGACCACCACGTCAATCTGACTGGGTTGTGTCAACCCCCCCCCCCCCCCCAAAAAAAATGGCAAATGTGAAGGGAGAGGAGGAGGAAGAGCTGAACCTCCCCTATTGGGTGAAGTTCCACTTTAAGGAAGCCAGTAAGCAGATATGATCCCTAGTGGAAAATGAATGAAAATTAATTTTATTAATGATAATTCCTTATGACTAAAACTGTGCATAGATGTGAGAAGATTGCCAAGCTTTCTGTGAAACCAATTGAGGCCCCTATATTTCAGAACATCATCCTATTGGACACATTGGGTTGATTTACTAAAACTGGAGATTGCAAAATCTGGTGAAGCTCTACATAGAAACCAATCAACATCCAGGGTTTATTTTTAAAAGCTTAATTGAACAAGCTATAGTTAGACCCGGTTCACATTAGCGCGACTTGTCGGGTGACTTGTCAGCCTGACAAGTCGCGCTCCCTCGCGGTCCATTGACCGCTACAGGACCAGTTCTAATAGGAGCGACACAAGTCGCTCCGACTTAGAAAAAGGGTCCTGTACTATTTTGGGGCAACCTCGGAGCGACTTGCATAGACTTCCATTATGTGAAGTCCTTGCAAGTCGCTCCGAAGTCCTGGTGCAATGTAATGCACAAGTCGCCCCCGAAGTAGTAAGGAGTCGTGTCGCGCTAATGTGAACCGGCTCTTAGAAGCCGATTGGCTACCATGCACAGCTGCACCAGATTTTGCGCACTCCAGTTTTAGCAAATCATCCCCCTTGTGTTTACTGTTCAAACTTGTGTTTATTTCATGGTTTGACAATGGAAGGTCTCTGGTAATGCTGGTCCAGCAGCGGACAGATGTTTCTGTAAGATCTGTAAGATTTTATCATGCACACTTATTTTTCAACATTTGATGCTAACCTTCCAGAATTAGGAGCAGTAATAGGAGAAAGGTAAAAAGGCATTCATATAAAAAGCATACTGTGCCTTGAAAAAGTTTTCATACCCCTTGAAATGTTCCACATTTTGTCATGTTACAGCCAAAAACCTAAATGTATTTTATTGGGATTTTATGTGATAGACCAACCCAAAGTGGCACATAATTGTGAAGTGGAAGGGAAATGATAAATGGTTTTCAAGAATGTTTGGGGAGATTTCTAATCTGCTACAAAGGCCAACTGTTAACAAAATATGTCTTAAATCAGTTAAATTTGCCTGTGCATTATTATCTTTACAGTGTTCTATTATTTATAGTGGGTGTAGTGGTTAATTTCTCCTGTATGTTTATATGTTATGTTTAAGAGTCTACAGGGTTATAAAACAAGATGGGGAAAAGAAAGCAAAGTAGCTCTGTAACTGGCGTTTGATTTGTGGCGTGTTAAAGTCGTTTTTGTGGGAGGACAGTCTTTACAAGCCATGTAATGAGACCGCCCCTGGGAGACCTCATTCCTCCTGTGCTGCTTATATTGATTAATGTGACCTTAATTCATAAAAGATCCTCTAGTCAAGCCGTTCATTTAGATAAACGTTTATTTCATACCTTAGAAAAACGGCCTCTACTCATTCTTTCAGAGACTGCTATTTAAAAATCAATTTTACTAAAGTAAACTGTGTTTGATTGAAACCATTTTATATATAGCAGCTGTACAGACAGGCAGCTTAAAAAAAAAAAAACATAAGGTTTATGCATTATTGAGTAGTAGAAGTAATTAAAAATGAATAGATTTTAAAGATGTGTGTACATTTTATATGCATATGTTTGTGCGGTGTATGTGTATATGTAAAATAATTAATTTGATGCTAAAAATGTAATTTTTGTCTTAAAAATATGAAGGGGTAACAATTGGTCACCACATGTAGGGGTTTCCCTGTCCTCACATTTTAAGAATAAGATTTTATTACAAATTTATAAATCTGTGTTGGTCCCTGCATTTTCTTTTACTTTTTTTTTTTTTATGTATTTTATTACATTTTTCTAAATCCCACCTATCAGATATATTATTATATGTAGTAATCATTAAGGTAGCTTTTATTTAGATGCCAAGATTGATATCATAGGGATAATCCTCTGCATGTGTGACCACGACTTTACACATTTTAATCTGCTGTTGATGTGTTACATATTTTTTTTCTCTATATCTGCATATTTTCTACCCCTTACTTTACATATTTATGTTGACATTAAATCTTTACTCTGGTATTGAGTTATTCTCAACTACTTTTGTAGCATGGCATTGGCTCTATTTTTAGCTATGGTATCTTTGTTTTTTGCACCAAAGGCACAGATGAAGATGTCATGAAATCAAAGAAAGCTTTCCGAAGCCAGGCTTCTGTTAATCAAAATGCTGAAACTGAGCTAATGTTGGAAGGGGATGATGATGCTGTTAGTCTACTTCAAGAGAAGGAAATTGACAACCTTGCAGGTAGGCCATCTTTTTTTACAATAATAAACAAAGCTGCCATATAACAGCTAAAAGCAGTGATAGATTTCAGTGGCACAGGTAGGAGGAAGTAAACAGTTTTATATATAAAATAGTACAACGTGTTGGCTACAAGGAACAGAGTAATGTCATTGAAAATACCTCCCTGTTTATCCTTACTTTTCATATATTTATTTGCACAAAACGGTCCTTTACACATGTTATGTTTTTATTCTTTACTAATTCTGAATTTTACTTTACTAAATAACTGAAATTGTACACTGTTACATGATACTTGAAGCCTATGGAAGTAAAGCAGCCCTCTTGTATATTGCCTCCTTGCCTATGTACATGCATCTTAATAGTTTAGTAGCAGTAAGAGGCACGCCAATTGAGTCTGTTACCATTATATATCATACTAAAATGTCCAATTAGAAAGAAACTCGGGGGCCCAATTGATAAGAACACGAAGCAGGAAAATTGTTCCCTCTACAACCCAAGGAGTCAGATTAAAACTCACATTTGTCAGGGTGGTAATGGAATGGAAGGTGCCTTTTTGGTGCACTTTTGAGAAACTGTACCAAAGATGCAGCATGCAGGACTTTTCAAAACGCAGCACACCTGCAGTGTGGACAGTTATATAGCATTTAATAGGGAATCATTTTTTGTTTTGCCCTGGAAAAGAGTGGCAAAAGCACACCAGTGTGAAAGGGGCCTAAAAGCTATACCTTTAATGGGTAACATCTCTGCTTTTCTTTTCCTCAATAAACATGAATCAAAAATTCCCAGGTCACTTTCCAGCCTTCAACAAACCAAACTGACCCTGTCTAACAATTCACATTAAAAACAAGATATTTAAAGTGGAGTTCCACCCAAAAGTGGAACTTCCGCTTTAGGGAGTCCTGACCCCCTGACATGCCACATTTGGCATGTAATTTTTTTTGGAGGGGAAGCGGGTACCTAGTTTTGACAGGTACCCGCTCCCACTTCCGCTCGGAGCGCCGCGGCGCCCTGAACGGAAGTTCTCCTCTCCCCCTCCCTCCCTGCAATCTTCTGGGACACGTCAGAGGTCCCAGAAGATTGCCGGCCAATCAAGACGCGCAGCGCGACTCGCGCATGTGCAGTGGGTACCCGGCTGTGAAGCCGCAAACTGTCACAGCCGGGTTCCCACAGCAGTGATGCCGGCGCCGAGGGAGAGGATCAAGGCTTCGGGCGGCCGCATCGCTGGACCGTTGGACAGGTGAGTGAATGGCTGGAACTCCGCTTTAATTTGCACACATATTAGCAAATATATGCTGAAGCTGCATCGGCCATGTCCTGACACTCCAGTGTACCGCAGTCCTAACTCTATAATTTTGAGAGTTGGAGCACATCTATAATAATTGATAGATTAAGGACAGGTATGCCTGCAAGTCATATATCTTTAAAGCGGAGTTCCGGCCTCGGAAAAGTTTTTTAGAAAAAAATACCTCCGGGACAGCCAGGGCTAGTGCATTCCAGAATGGATAGCCTCTGAACTGTCCCAGGTCGCACTTACCTTTTAGAAGAAATACTTACCTTGAAAATTTCTGGTCCAGCGCTGCCATCTCAGGTGTGGGCAGCTGAAGCCAGGACGTCCTCTTCGGTGTCCTCTTCATCCCAGAATGCGCCTGCACCGGCCCCGCTCGTCACTTCCGGTGCAGGCGCGTCGTCCCTGCACAGCTTCTGGGCATGGGATGACACGGAACCGGAACTGACGAGCGGGGCCGGTGCAGGCGCATTGACTCCTGGGAGCGATGACGTTCAGCTCCCAGGAGTCAACGCAAGCGGGAAGTGACGGCACGGGCCGCGGCCACAGAGGGAGGAAGTAGAAGGAAGGTGAGTATACTTTCTTCAAAAACAAGGTAAGTAAAGAAAAAAAAATTGAGACTATCCATTTGTTTTTTAGGGCATTTAAAGCAAGCGGATGGGCCAAAGTCATTTTTGAGGGCGGAACTGCGCTTTAAGGAGGATTGGGCTCTCTCTAGGCATACCTTCCCTTAATTTATCCATCATTCTATATGTGCTCCGACTTGGGGGACTTTCAAAATTATAGAGTTAGAACCGCAGTACATTGGGGTGCTGTGGTGTGGCCGCAGCAGCCTAAACATATATTTGCAAATGTGGGCAAACGAAACCTCTGTTTTTAACATGAACTGTTGGGGTCAAATCAGTTTGTTGCAGGCTGGCTGGTCAGTTAGCTGGGAATTTTTGTTTGGTTTTAGACATGTGTCTCCCTTCCATGTGCTCCTTGCTGCAAATACTAGTTATATGATGGGATGCTTGCCATTTTTTTGTGTATAAACATAAATCAACCTAGGTATGGTAAGGAATGGACAAATTAAAATTTCTTTTTTTTTTTAACCAAGCAGTGGTCATAGAGATCCTTCTGGCCATTCTTCCAGTATAGAAGTTGCTGAGCAGATTAAAAAAAAAATGCTTTGTGAATGCATATTAAAAAGAAAAAGAAAAAAGCTTGGCCTATTATGTTCACAATATCCTTCATAGAAGTCTCCAGGATCCTGCAGTAAACAGGGAGCAAAAAATGTATGAAGAAAATAAATACTGATACCTAAATCACGCATTGGTTCTTTTAGTATCATTACTGAGGATATATTTGGTGTTTTTTTTGTGTGTGTTTGAAGTCATTCTGCTGCTAAAAGAAAAGGAATAACCTACCTTTATCTAGAATAAAGCACCCCAAGCCATACAAACACCCTCCTCGTCTCCCATGTTCTCTATACTTTGTGTATCTTTGCCACATGCCATGCACCAGCCATGTTAATTATGTTTTAACTTTTTTCTCCAAAAAAAGTGGAAGCATTGGAAATAGATATTGAAGTGTCAAAATTTCAGATTTGAAATATTTCTGTTTCAGCTTTAGTCCATTTGGTCCCCAGACTGTTTACATCAAGAGGCAAGTTTCATAGTATTTTAGTGAGTTTTTTAATATTACCGTAGTGCTATGACATTCAATGACCCAATCATATTTATAACCACTTAACAGTCTGTTGTGATTCCAGTTAATGTTGCTGTCCCTGAAGTACAACTAACTTTTCCTCAGTGTAACTCCCCATAAATTGTCTAACATCTGCTAGCCTTATGTAATATGAAAAAGAAAGACCTTAATCCACCATGATATGTTTATATTTATTTAAATATGTTCCAATGATTTCTGTGGGCTGTTGTTTGAACAATGCTTGAGGAATGAGTGTTTTTAGGGGTAAAACCACCACTGTCACCTAGTATGATAATACTAGATTTTACCCCTTTTTGGATTATAATGTGTGGACGCCTGTGGTAGGTAGGTAGTATCTTTGGACCTGCTGTATAATTTTTCCCCAAAAAGTTATTCCCCCAGATGTTATGCTTCTTCCAGCTGATATGACATATTTGGTTATTTCCTTTAACATCATTCTGCAGATAAATTAGTGTCAAGTGATGAGATCAATGTATCTTTTGACACTTTGGGGTTGATTTTACTAAAACTGGGGAGTGCAAAATCTTGTACAGCTGTGCATGGTAGCCAATCAGCTTCTAACTTCAGCTTTACCGTTCTGACTGGATGCCATATAATGTCCTTCAGAATGGGACGCTCGTGAGCGGCATTTGGTGGTGTGCTATGTACCTCGGACTTATCGCATCACCAATCACAGTAAAGATCCTATGATGTAGTGTAGTGTGTGTAAATAGGAAATGTCGATTATCAGCTTTCCTCTCTTTACGCTGACAGTGTGTGAGAAGAGGAGTGCTAATGAGCTTAATTCCTCAGTTGGGACATCTGTACTGATGATCCATGCTCTGATTATCAGTGATGCCTGTCAGTGCCCATCAGTAATGCCTGTTAGTGCAGCCTATCAGTGCCCCTCAGTGTAGCCTTATCAGCGCACATCAGTGGAGGAAAATTACTTATTTACAAAATTTTATAACGGAAACCTAGAAAACCTTTTTTTTTTTTTTTTTTTTTCCAAAATTGTTGGACTTTTTTTGTTCAGCATCCAAAAATAAAAAACCTAGTGGTGATTAAATACCACCAAAAGAAAGCTCTATATGTCTCTAATAAACTATAAAGATTTTGTTTGGGTGCAGGGTTGCATGACTGTGCAATTGTCATTCAAAGTGGGACAGCACTGAAAGCTGAAAATTGGCCTGGGTAGGAAGGGGGTAAAAGTGCCCTGTATTGATGTGGTTAAACTTTGACAAAAAAAACTGGAAGCTGATTGGTTTCTATGCACAGCTGCACCAGATTTTACACTGTTCAGTTTTAGAAAACCAACCCCTAAAAGTCCTAAATCATGGGACTTTTTCCCACCTCCACAGTTTAGTTCCCTTTAAATACTTTAAAGCTGTACTCAAGTTGTGTATAAAAAAGCCACAAAGAGGAATGCAGCTCTGTAATCAATACATCACTAAATTTATTTTTTAATGCAAGCAGTGCATGCACCTGAATTTGATTGGAGTCAGCTTCCTACAGTCCCTATACAGCATGGCTCAGACTGAATGGGAAAGAAACAGCACAACATGGCCATCATTTGTAGTGCATACAGTGAAAGAAGCAAGACGGAGAGATAAGCCCACCAGTGTGCTACTTCTTCTTTCTTCTTGAAGGGGACTTGTAAATAAAAGTTAAACTACAGCAGAAAAAGATCAGGTCCCCTCCTCCTCTAGACAGGGCTTTGCTATGGGGCAGAGCTATGTAAAGTTCAAGACTGGACAGAAATACAAAGACTTTGATAGGTGAAACAGCTCTTGTATATGTATTGCATCTATGTATACAGCTGTTTGCCTGCAGTTCAGTATTAAAGCACATAGAAAGTCGTGTCCAATTGTTTCCCTCGGTATTGTTCCCACTATTGATGTTTACATCTCCCCCTAAATCATTTAATGATTTGGTGGCTGTGTATGCTCAGAATAACCTTGGTTTTCAGTCATTCAGAATGGCCGATGTCATTCTGCGCATGCACCACTGCCACATGAATGACCGACTCGGGGGAGATGTAAATATCAATGGTGTGTAATTAGCAGTGGCGCCCGCTGCCTACATATTGTTGATGTTTACATGTGGGCCCTGAGCAGCAGCCAATAGGTTCCATTTATGCTGTACACATATAAACATTACCCCAAACGTGCATACAGCGTATGGAGAATTTTTACTGAAGATCTTGCTGCCAGTATGGCCGGAGCATGAGGTCAGATTCATAATTTGTAAAACATCTCAAGTCTCCCGCAAGTTGTGGCAATCTCCAGCATTTGGCCCTTCACTCAGGGACACCCGCGAGCGCAGGGCGATATCCCGGCAGGGCTGAGGACGGCAGTGTCAGAGGCAAGCTCAGCTGTCATGACTGAGAACAGAGCCGCTGTTTAGGTCCGGCTCACAGGCGGAGTGATATCAAGTGCACTCTGCCTGTGGGAGGAGGAGCCATGCAGAGGAAGCAGGCGGCTCTGCTCTCTACTGCAGCTGTGTGCTTCCTCTGTATGACTCCTCCTCTCACAGGCGAAGAGCGTTGATATCACTCCGCCTGTGAGCCGATCACAGTCTTGACAGCTGAGCTTTGACACTGCTGCCCTCAGCCTTGCCGGGATATCCACTGCATACCACAGAGCCCAGCGTGGAGTGACACCTCCCTGAAATTAGTTTTTGCAGGTTGGGATGTCTGATTTGTACAGATCTGAATGTAGCAGTATTGTATTCTATGGGCTTATGCACACTACTCTGTTACTTCAGTCATTCAGAATGGCTGAGGTTATTTTGCATATGTGTTGCCACATAAATTATTCATTCAGGGGAAGATGTAAACATTAATAGTGTGTAATCAGCGACGGTGGGGCCTGCTCCCTACACATTGTTGATATTTACGTATAGGTCATGGGCAGTGGTGGCGGCAAGAGGGTTCATATAACCTGTAGGTAGATAAACGTTAGTACAAATATTATACGTGTACAGCATGTGGACATCATTTTGGCATGTGCACTTGTAGCAAGATAAAAGTTATAATCTGACCAGATGAGTGGAACTTGTGCACATGACCTAGCGCAAATTAAAAACCAAAAAGAAAAAACATAGCTTGTTTTGGCCAAAAAAACAGCCAATAAAAGATGACATCATTTGCTATCATATGGCAAAGGCCCATTTCACACAGGGCGGACTCTGTTGAGATCAGCAGGGCATCTGTCAGTTGATCCCCTGCTGATCAGAGCAGTGCGGGCAGGTGACAGGTCAGTGTCCGCTCACACGGACAGAGCCCACTCTGCTCTGTGGGTGACCGGGAGTAAATGGACTACGCCTGTCAAACTGTCCTCCAATCTTATCCACCTAGATGGAGGAGGACAGATCCCTTCCATTTTTCTTTTTTTTTTCAGCGGACTGGAGGTATGCACAAGCCTGTTTACAGTCGCTGGACCATGGGGTACCGGTACATCACTCGCCCACGAGCCTCTAGGGGTCGAGCATGCGCCGCCGGAGGCGCGCTCCTGCCCCCGCTCATTCTCTCACATCCCCGCGCAAGTGACCGGCGGCTACGATGTCTGCTGGCCACTCGCGATCTCCCGCTGGAGAGGGAGAAAGGCAGACGGCTAATGTAAGCAAAGCCGCCTGTCATTCTCCCTGGTGTAACTGCAGAGACTATACGATCCTGCTATGTAGGATCGTATGTCTCTGTGGTTACATCACAAGCCACGCCCCTTGACAGTTAGAATCACACCCCTAGGGACACACTTAACCCCTTGATCACTAATAATCACTTCCCTGCCAGTGTCATTTTTACAGTAACAGTGCATATCTATAGCACTGATTACTGTAGTAATGTCACTGGTACCCCCAAAAGTGTCAAAAATGTTAGTCAGGAGTCCGATCTGTCCACCGCAATGTCGCAGTCCTGCAAAAAAAATCGCAGATCGCCGCCATTACTAGTTAAAAAAAAAAACAATAAAAATGACAAATCTTTCCCGTAGTTAGTAAACGCAATAACTTTTGCACAAACCAATCAAAATACGCTTATTGTGATTTTTTTTTACCAAAATATGTAGCAAAAAACAAATTGGCCTAAAATGTTAAAAAATTTTGATTTTTACATTTTTTTGGGTTAATTTCATATAAAAAAAATGTGAAAAATATTGTTATTTTTTCAAAATTGATGCTCTTTATTTGTTTATAGCGCAAAAAATATAAATCACACAGGTGATCAAATACCACCAAAAGAAAGCTCTATTTGTGGGAAAAAAAGGACGTCAATTTCATTTGGGTACAGTGTCGCACGACCGCGCAATTGTCCGTTAAAGTCACGCAGTGCCGAATCGCAAAATAGGCCCTGGTCTTTGAGCAGCCAAATCCTCCGGAGCTTAAGTGGTTAAACACAGGAGAGTGCCTTTCTTTAAAAAGCCAACTCGCAGCTCCTCAATGAGGTACAGGTGTGAATGATCTCTCCTGATTACAATACTTCCCAATATATATGTTGTGGGAAAACAAACAAAGATAAATATACAACAGTGCAAATGATAAAATAAAACAAGGTCTGTCAAAGTCCTGCAATTGGAGGCAATGGTGTTTCTTAATGTTGGTGGATTTTGAGAACTTGGGTAATGGTCTTAGATTTTTCCAAGGTCTCCCAGAATTTTTTTTCTCTCTTTGTCTTTGTTGGATCATTAGAATCACTGAGAGCCATGCAGCTGTGCCCACCTCTCCTACTGACAGGTCTGCTATGTTGTAGAGAAGGAGAGACACATCAAGGTTTTTTTTTTACTTTATATTATTTTATTTTATTTATTTTTTTAGTAATTTTGGTCTTAGATTAAAACAAGCTTGTGCATTACAGATATGTAACTTCCTCCAATAGATCACAAACTTAGAAAAGCAAATTAAAAACATTTTGGGAGTCTGGTCCAGGAGATCAGCCAATGTGCATATTAGCGGTCCTCCCAACATTGGAGGCTGAGACAAAACTCTTACAGGGTGTATTTACAGATCTTGGCAGTTGTCATTAGAACAATAGAAAGGTTTTAGGACTGGACTTCTTTTATCGGTAAGAACGAAAGAGCCTGATGATTTATGTGAATGGAAGTGTCTCTTTAATGAGGATGCAGGAGTTGGCTTCACTGTGACAAAGAGTGATGTAGTAGGAAAATCCATCCTTTATCTGAGATTTCTACTTGCTGGGATATTACAAGGCCATCACATATCAGGTATACTGAAAAAAAAGCAAGCCTACATATCATTGCATGATATAAGAAAGTATATTTATGGCTGCATCTCAGACTGATTGCAGATTTATGGTAGCTTAACCACTTTACCACTGGAGGATTTTGCTGTCTTACGTCTGGGCCACTTTTTGCAATTCGGCGCTGTGCGACTTTAACTGACAATTGCGCGGTCGTGCGACGCCGTACCCAAACAAAATTTACGTCCTTTTTTTCCCACAGAGCTTTCTTTTGGCGGTATTTGATCACCTGTGCAATTTTTACTTTTTGCTCTATAAACAAAAAAAGAGCGTTTATTTTGAAAAAATAACAATATTTTTAACATTTTTTAATATGAAATTCCCCCCCCCCCCCCCCAAAAAATGTAAAAATCTAATTTTTTTTTAATTTTTGGCCAATTTGTTTTCTGCTACCTATGTTTGGTAACAAAAAAATCACAATAAGCGTATTTTGATTGGTTTGCGCAAAAGTTATTGCGTTTACTAACAAAGGTTAAGATTTCTGCAATTTTTGGTGTTTTTTTATTTTACGCGTAATGGCGGCGATCTGCAATTTTTTTTGCGGGACTGCGACATTGCGGCGGACAGATCGGACCCTGCAATTTGTCACTCCTTGTCACTTAGGAGATCCGCCCGCTCTGTTTACACAAGCGGGCGGATCTCCAAACTAGATTCCCCGACGATCGGGAAAGAGCAGCAGCGATCGCCGCCGCTCCTCCCCTGGCCCGACGGCCGCGCGCCGCCGAGAGAGGGGAATGTCTGGTGACGTAGACCTACGTCGCCAGACGATAACGAGCCACTGTGCCACAGTAGCAGCACAGTGAGCAGTGGGGAAGTGGTTAAAAAAAAATACACCAATAAATTAAATTGTATATATTTTGTAACTATATATCTAGATTGGAATATTTGGCTTTTTCCTCCATTTTTTTTTTTTTTTACGATTCAAACGGTTCCTTTATTGAATAAAGTGGAAAGACACATGTACAAAGATAACAAATACAGAACAGGTCAACAGGAAATACAGTATTGAGCAAATAATCCACAGCAATACAAGACATTCGTGTAGGAGAGATAAACATTCAGCCCTCCCTCCACACCTCCACCCGGGAACACTCCATGTAAAACCAGGGCCGGTCACCGCACCTAACTCATAGGTGCCGTCCAAGGCTGCCAGACCCTGTCAAACTTCTTAGGACAGTTTTGCAACATATAGGTTAATTTGTACAGAGGTAGGACAGCATCAATGGAGCGTTCCCAGGAGATTACCGAGGGGGGGTAGGGGCAATCCATTTCAAAATTATTTCCCTCTTAGCATAGTACAGCAGGTACCCGATGAGCAGTTTCGTGGGCCTAGGCCTCTGATCATCATCCACAATACCCAGTAGGGCCAGCGCCGGTGAGACCCGGAGAGTCAGGTCTAATCTATGATTAATAACATCAAAAACCTGCACCCAGTATTGCTCTATCACTGGGCATTCCCAGAACATGTGCAAGAAAGTCCCTTCCGAGGTCAGACAGCGCGGGCAATTCGGAGATCTCTGGGGGAAGATCCTATGTAATCTCTGGGGGGTATAATAGAATCTGTGCAGGAATTTGGTCTGAATCAGTCTGTCCCTGGCAGATATCATTAATTTAGTACCAGCCTCAAAGCAGTCCTCCCATTCCTCTCTATCCAGGTCAGGGATATCCCCCTTCCAAAGGTCCCAGAGCTTGTCCATACGGGGAGAGGGAGTGCACTGCAGCGTAAGGTAAAGGGATGAGAGCGGCTTGGTTACCACCTCATGAGCCAATAATTCCTCAACCGGGTCCATCTCCAAGGTCAAACCCTCAGGAAACTGGGCCCGGAGAGCATGCCGCAGCTGGAGGTACCGAAAGTACATCCATCTCGGCAGACCCCGCGTCCGACGGAGATCAGCAAAAGGAAGGACGGAACCCGCCGGGCACACATCTCGGAGAGTCCGCACCTCATGTCTAGCCCATAACTGAGGGTCCTGCAAGGACCATAAATGTTGTAGGTTGGGGTTCCCCCATAAGGGGCATACGGGGGACCACGTGGTAGGGCTCAGAAAACGCCGACGCGCTGCCACCCACACCCGCAGAGTAACCCTAGTGGGCAGGAGAGCCAACGGGCAAGCCCGCAGCCCTCTGTACACCAGGTTGCTAAGGCCCTGCAGGGAGCCGATCAGAGCCGCCTCTGAACAAACTGCCGCATTTCCTCTCGATTGCACATACCACCATCCTACAGTAACTAGCACCGCCGCCCAGTAATAAGTACGGTAATCAGGCATGGCCAAACCACCACAGCTAGTGGGAAGGCACAGGGTAGTCTTTGCCAAGCGGGGAGATCTCCCAGCCCAAACAAAAGAGCTCACCAGCCCATCAATGAGTTTAAAAAAGGAAAGGGGCAGCCAGCTCGGACAATTCCTGAAAAAATACAAAAATTTGGGTAGAAATATCATTTTGAGCAGGTTAATGCTTCCCACGAGGTTAAGCGGAAGAGAGGCCCACAGCGCACAGCACTCCCGAAGATGGGTGACAAGGGGGTCAAGGTTCAACGTTCTATAGGTGGCCCGATCCCTTTCCTCCATTTTATTAAATTTTCATTGAAAGGCTGTGGTTCGCTTTTCATCAGGTTGTGCAGCCTGGAAGGTAAGTGATTGACACTTTTTTTGTTGCAGAAATAGAGTCCATGAGTTGGCTTTCCACAAGGGACATCAGATATTCATCCCATCCTTGTAGGTGTTGTTCTTCCATCACACAAAATAAAAAACAATGGTAGCTAAACTGCCATAAAGTATAAGGCAGGCCATAGACCAGGGGTCTTCAAACTATGGCCCTCCAGTTGTTCAGGAACTACAATTCCCATCATGCCTAGTCATATCTGAGATTGTCAGAGTTTTACAATGCCTCATGGGATGTGTAGTCCCACAACAGCTGGAGGGCCGTAGTTTGAGGATCCCTGCCATAGACGGTGTGAATTTCTTTCCTGCAACTTGCATGATTCCCCCATCAACTCAGTCAGGGCAGATAGGAATCCCTCCTGCTGAGCAATTGTCTTCTCCTGACAGAGGAGCGCGAGAGAGTGGGGAAGCCGCCCCTGCCGGGAGAAGACCGTGATTATCGCTAGCGGTTATAGCAGTCGTGTGCAATAATCGCATGTGAATCTGGCAGGCCGTTGTATCCAAGTTGATCGATCAATCAACTTGGTACATTCGAAGATTCATACTCTCAATTTGTCCTGTTTAAGGTTATCATCGAAAGTGAAAGAAAATCCCAAATTTTGGGTTGTAGCCAGAGCAGTAATAGAGGGGAAATTTTCCATCAGGGAGACTTGTTCTGGTGACGAGGGATTTCCTCCCACTTCCTGTTTTGGGACATGGGGCTATGTAACAGGAAATGAAGGGAAATCTTCCCAATGAGATACAGATGGAAAAAAACTGACGGGAGTTATAACCCCCCCCCCCTTACTCTATTGAAAATGGAAAAGAGTTTTGCTGTTCTACTTTAACAGGGTGACCTTAATTTGTGTGTGGTAGTGATGTTAGACTGGTCAAAGGACTTCCTGGAAAGAATAGGTGATGACATTACTTCAACAGGTGCAACTTGTTTAAAAAAAATGGTAAAGTCTTTTAGTACTGTCGCTGTCTTTTTCCTATTTTTTCAATACAAAAACTGAAATGGAGGATCCTTCTTATAGCTAAAGCACAGAAGAAATTCAGCCCCCTCCTATATTTGTATCATCCTGTAGGTTCCGGAATTTGATATTTTTATTTTCTTTGATATTTCTTTGGGACTGGTATTCATATATAAGGGGTATACACACTCTCTGCTTCTCCAGATATCTTTGATGTTATCAGGGAAATTTTTCTTATATATCAGCATGCATTGCAGACACTTAATTATGGTGTTTGGTGCATCGGGTCCAGACAAAGAGAAGTGATATATTTTTAATTTCAGTGGAGCTGTACCCTCCATTAATTTAGCATTAGCCAATGCAGACATGGGTTCCTTCAATGTTGCATGTCCACAGATAATAACTTACCAGTATGTAAAGTGCATTGGGAGGAATTGTCCAAAACTGGAGCAGCTATCCATTGCAATCAGGAGCTAGTTTTCACTGAACAAGCTGAAGATAGAAGCTGAGTGGTTACCATGCACAGGTGCTCAAGTTTTAGCTAATTTCCCCAATTGTATTTCAATGGCAAGCAATAATTTTATCCATCAGGCTCAAATTGGTATGATTTAGTTGCAACTCATGGTGGCACAAAGTTGCAGCCTAAATGTAGCTAAAAGAAATAAGAACAAAAAGTCAGCACAAGGGACCTAAATTACATTCTGTATGATATGTCCCTTGTGCTGATTCCTCTGCTGTTAGCAGAAATCTTCCTCCATCTTCCTCCATCTTCCTCCCACTGCTATATTCTTCCAGTATGGCAATTGTTAATATAACTAAGGGACTGTCACAGGCTCTCAAGACAGCTCGACTATGCCTGGCCTTTCTTCCCAGTGTTCCTTTTCATATAAGTTGTACTACAGCTTCTCTGAACATTGCAAGCAAAAGCACAAACATCAAGTATCCTAAATTTTTACTTGCTGTGATTATTTTATATAAATCATTTAGTGTTATAATGTGCCTTTGAGCTTGGTAGAAAATGTGAGTATTCCAGGAGTGTTATTTCCATCGTGCAGTCCTCTTCCCTCCTTTCACATCACTGTCGTCTCCTCTTCTGGGAATGTCTAATTACTGTCTGTGCTGAGCCAGCTCCTCCTTCCCTCCCCAATAAACCATCTATATAGCTAAAGGTGAGAAGCAAAGGGGAATATTATAGAGTGTCAATTGAGTGACAGCTCTGAGAGAGCTTCCAGCAGCAGTCTCAGGCCTTTTGGATGTCTACACAAGGGAAGCTTTCACAGGTAAATAGCATGCATGGAAATGCAATAATTGCACATGTGATTATGTAGTAAGATTCTCGTTAAAATGAATGGTCTGGTGACAGGATCTCCTTAACTACTTTTCACCCTCCCACACATAGTTGTGCTGCAGGCCAGGCAATGTACCTGTATGTCATGGCCTTCCTTCTTGGTTTGAACACCACATGAATTTAGCAGCTGATTTCAGCCATTGATTTTGGCTGAACTCAGCTAATCAGTTGTGGCCAATCATACTCAGAGTTCTGTGTTTAAAAAAACACAGAACTCTGTGTACAGGGAACAGGGATCTGGCTGTTTCTTCTCCCTGAAAAGCAGGGAGAAAAAACAGCCAGATAGTAAAGTAAAAGTAACACACATTACACATTGTTAGGCATACAGATAACCCCTTGATTGCCCCTAGATGTTAACCCCTTCTTAGCTAGTGTCATTAGTTCCGTGTTATCACTATATTAGTGTCACTAGCAGTGTCAGTGACCCTCTCAGATGGTGTCTCTTAGGATCAGCCTTCCCACCACCCTATCACAGGCACACTTAAGGTCACTGATCACCGCCATTACAGTATAGACACTATAACTTGCACACAAATCAATGAGTTTGGGTTTTCCTTTTTTTAAAAAAAAAGATGTAGCAGCATACATTTTTGGCCTAAATTTCTGAAGATTTCTTTTTCAAGATTTTCTGTAATTCTTTTCTTATATCACAAAGTGTTCGTAGTGTTGAATGCTAAACTAGTGCAGTGCTAAATAACCAAAAAATGCCCTGGTCATGAAGGGGATCAAACCTTCCGGAGATCAAGTGGTTAAGATACATAAGTATAGCAGACAACTTAATTTTTGGGGTTGCTAGGTTAAAGGAGAATTCCAGGATAAACCAAATGCTTGAGGTGATTGTAGCCGTATTAGTGCACTTGCCACAGAGATAAATTGAGTACTGCCCGTGATACTTTTTTTATTTGCACTAACATGCAATTTTTCACAAAGGCTGCCGGTTTGACACCCCTGCACTAAGGCAACCCACCTGTGTTGTAGCAGTAGTGCATTGCATTAGAAAAAAAGAGTCATGTGTGATATTAGGGTATTTGGCGGCAAATTCATTTGAATGAACTGCCTTACTGCAACACACATTAATGCAGCACAAAGATGTAATGGGCTCTAAGAGTAGTTTTTTAGAGTTAGTGCACAAAGGCTCTATTTTAAATATATTCCCCAATAGCCACAAAGGATAAAAATTTACTTTGTGTGCACCCAGATATTGAAAAAGTTTGTAAAAGTAGAAGTCCTTCTCACTGTGGTCCACCACTACAAGCTCCCTGCAGAAAGCTGCAGGAGGTTACAGATACAAGACCAGCCACCCTGCACAAGGAGAGAGAGCAACAGTGACCAGTCCTTAACCACATAAGCCCCAGAAGATTTTACCCCCTTCCTGACCAGGGGGTATTTTGCAATTCGGCACTGCTTGACTTTAACGGACTATTGCGCGGTCGTGCGACGCTGTACCTAAACGAATTTGATGTCCTTTTTTTCCCACGAACAGAGCTTTCTTTTGGTGGTATTTGATCACCTGTGCGATTTTTTGATTGTGCGCTATAAACAAAAAAAGAGCGTCAATTTTGTAAAAATAACAATATTTTTCACATTTTTTGATATGAAATTCCCCCAAAAAAATGTAAAAATCTAAATTTTTTAACATTTTCGGCCAATTTGTTTTATGCTACATATGTTTGGTAAAAAAAATCGCAAAAAGCGTATTTTGATTGGCTTGCGCAGAAGTTATCGCGTTTGCTAACAAAGGGAAAGATTTTTGTCATTTTTGTTGTTTTTTTTTTTACGCGTAATGGCGGCGATCTGCGATTTTTTTTTTTGCAGTACTGCGACATTGTGGCGGACAGATTGGACCCTTGACTGACATTTTTGACACTTTTGGGGTTACCAGTGACATTTCTACAGTAATCAGTGCTATACATATGCACTGTTACTGTAAAATTACACTGGCAGTGAAGGGGTTAACTTTATTTGAGAGGGAGGGGTGGTGTTTGATTCTAACTGTGATTGGCTGTGGCTTGAGCGCGGGGGGGTCCGGGAGCGCGCCTCCAGCTGCACGCCCTTGCTCCCCAGAGCCTCACAGGCTAGTGACGTATATATACGTCACTTTGCCTGTGTGGGGCTGACCGCCGCAGTATATGTACTTGCGGCGGTCGGCAAGTGGTTAAAGCGGTAGTAAAATCTATTTTGTTTTTTTTGGGTCCCCCGGCAGCTTTAAGCCATAAAGTACTAGTATTCACTGCATACTAGTACACTATTATTATTATACAGGATTTATATAGAGCCAACAGTTTGTGCAGCGCCTTACAACGTTAGGGCATACAGTACAGTTACAATTCAAAACAGGAGGAATCAGAGGGCCCTGCTCGTTAGAGCTTACAATCTAAAAGGGAGGGTCAAATGAAACAAAAGGCAATAACTGTGGGGGATAAGCTGATGGAGAAAATGAAAATAGAGTTGTTAGGTGTGGGTAGGATAGGCTTCTCTGAAGAGGAGTGTTTTCAGGGATCCTCTAAAAGCTAATAGAGTAGTAGATAATGGGACAGATTGGGGTAAGGAGTTCCATAGGATTGGAGAGGCTCTGGAAAAATCCTGATGGCACTATGACAGACTTACCTACAAACACAGCCCTCCAGTGCTGCAATCTCACCGCTCTCCCTCGTCCCCGGCAGCTTCCATCTTCGCCCAGTTTTTCTTCTGGGTTTGCGATCTTCAGCCACTTGATTGGCTGTGCCATGGCAATGTCGGCATACACGGAGAGTCACATCGCAGCGGCACACAGAGCTGGCCGTTAATGTGGTCTACAACTTTATTACAGGAAGTTTCTGCACAGGGGTAAAGTTTAACTTAGAGTTATAGGGAACCACAACATGTTCATGGTAGCATGTTGGAATTAAAACACAAAAGTGTAAATGGGCTCCTAAAGTGGGATTCCAGCTTAACCCTAACTACTCTTAAAATTGTCCCCTCCCCCCTCCTAACATCTATGCTTACTAACCTGTGTAAAAAAAATATCTATACTTACCTTTTTTCAGGCTGCTCTGGTCTGGTCACATGATCCTGCTCCCCTGTGTCAGTCAGTGCAGCTGAAGGGAGGAAAAGTGCGCAGACAACAGATGGGCCATTAAAACATATGGGTGACATCACCAGGCTTTAGCCATTGTCGGTATGCTCTCTCCTCTCCCCTGTAGCCAGGGCCAGTACAACGGGGGGGGGGGGGGGGGCAGAAGGAGCAGATGCCCTGGGTGGTACAATTTACTGGACGAAGGGGGGGTGCAGGTAAGTGCCGGCAGTGTGCTTTTTAAATATGACTAGACAAGTACACACTGTCACTGTGTGTGTGACTGTACACACTGGGTGGCCGCTTATAGATGCAGCAATGTGCCGAGTGCGCTCCTGCATCCGGTACAAGACTAGCACAGATTAGCCCTTCACTTCCTTATCAGCAGAGATACCCCATCTAACAGGCGCTTCAGAGTTCTGGTGTGACGTCACTGAGAGGGCAAATGGGAGAGGACTCAGAGGAGCATAGAGTGCTGCTTTCAGGCCCAGAGCTGTGACCTAGAGGAGCCGAGGAGGAACCAAGCACTATGATTTGCACAAGTAAGCAAAATACCATCTGCAGATGAATAAACTAAAGGCCCGTACATACGTACCGATCGTCGGCCGAACGATCGCCTGTCTTTTGTCCAGGGCTGTCGTGTCTGTTGAAAACTGCAAAAGACTGCACACGAATTTTGTCGGCCAACAACAGCCGACTGCAGAAGTGATGTCATGTGATGGTTAACTTTCCTTGTCTTTTTTCTTTTCTGAGCATGCCCAGTCTTGCTAATCTGCTGTCTGTCGGCCGAAATCTGTACTGACTGGCGAACAATCGGCCGTTCTGGTGTTGGCCAACAAAAATTTTAATGCCTGCACAACAGATTCTGTTCGGCCGAAAATGCGCTGTCAGAAGCATCATACTAACAAGCCTACAATCGGCCGATCGTTCGGCGGCCGAATATTTACGGCCGACAATCGCTACGTGTGTATGGGGCTTAACTCTTTGGGTTGGGTTGGGGTGGTGGGGGACGAGACTGAGGAGAGGTTAATTACCAATGGTATTTCAGCATGAAGGGGGAAATGTACTGCCACTGGTCACTGATGCATTAGTGACCGACAAGTGACCGTTAATTAACCCCTTTGTGCTACATTAGTGGCACCAGTGTCAGTGTTCATTAACACTGACGCTGGTTCCACTAATGCAGCACAAGAGGGTTAATTAACTGCCACTTGTTGTTCACCAAAGCATCAGTGACCAGTGGCAGTACATTACCCCCTCCATGCTGCATACTACCAAAATACTATTGGTAATTAACCACTTGCTGACCCGTTGCAGTACATATACTGTGAGGGGGTGGCAGCTACAGGCGTACGTCACTGCCTGTTTCAGAGTTTCGGGTGCATGGTTATGATTTGGGGGGGGGGGGGCACAGTTTGCCATCTTTGCCCTGGGCACCGAATGACCTTGTCCCAGCACTGCTTGTAGCTTCCACTGACTGACACAGGGGATCATGTGACCAGACCAGAGCAGGCTGACAGTGAGTATATACAAATTTCTTGCACAGGTTAGTAAGCATAGATGTTAGGAGGGGGGGGAGGGGACATTTTTAGGAGTAGTTAGGATTAGACTGGAATTCCACTTTTAGATTAAGAATGGGATGGAGGAATGAGTTGGCATAGTAGTATTAAGGCTGGAGCTACAGGGTCACTTTAGATTGCAGGATTGTAAAAATAGTGCCACCAATTGACCTTTTTAATGGCTGAACCTCTGTGTAATTGTGCACAGGTTTTTTTTTTTTTTTTTGTGTAGTGTAGGTTTCAAAAACATGGTTCTGTACACTGGAAATAAAAAAAAAAAAAAAAGTTCTAAATCAGGCAATTGATCTGTAATAATTTTGGCTGCACCAATGTACTGGACCAGGTTTTGGGTTCCTAGATTCTGGGTGTGGCACCTTTGTTCTATCTGTAAGACCTCACTTTTGGTGTAACTAGCCCTTATTTTTCCATACTTGTAGTTAATTTTTTTATTTATAGGAATTTAAAAAAAAATGAGTCCAGTTGTATGTAAATCCAGCAATCTTAACACACAGAGGTTGATTAGGCAGGGCATGTTCCATCTTTTATGTAAACAATGTTCCAGTCTACAGAGAGTAATGTGTGAAATGTAACAAAGTATAGAGTAATTCTTTGTATGTGCTGCAATGTTGTGAAACATGGAAAATGTGGCAACATGCTGAAAGGAGGTTTTAAAAAAAAAAAAAAAAAATCATCTAAAAAAAAAAATGTTGGATTTTTATTTATTTTTGAAAGCATGTTAAGAGGAAAGATCTGTTAAGTGACAACACAGAAAATCTGCAAAATGTAGATTCTACCTTGTGTAAACATTTTAAAATGGGATCTGAGGAGAGCAGAGCATCTCCCAGAGGGGATTATCACATAATCCTCTCTCTATAGCTGGAGTGGATTAACTTCACATTCTCAGAGGGGTTTGGATGCTCCTTTTGACTGCAACAAGACGTCCTTCCTCCCCAGACATGTGTGATCGCACCCCCTGCACACCGCACACACATCACATTGGAACAATTCATAATCTCTCTTTGTTCCCATTCAATCCACACATTATGATTCTGTAAATTGAAAATTCTATTGATGTATTTGTAGAGGATGGCGAAGTTTAGACCATTTCATAGGATCGCTGCATTCACCTGCACACTCATATCTCCTGAACATACATGTGGATGTGTAGGAAAGTGAGCAGCATGGGGGTAGTCAGATGACAATCTGACAGGTCCTGTCCCATTGGAGACCATAGCTGCCCAGCCAATTGTTTGTCATCTCTGAATGGCCAAAGGGAGTGCCTATTCTACTTCTACTGATCACCTGCCAGATCAGATCACTGGAAAGGTGGCCATACACACTTCTCTAAATGTTCGATATCTCCTCTGATGGGGACAATTGATCTACAGTTGCCAACCCATTCTATGGATATTGCCGCACACACAGTGGATTTTGAGTGATAGTTAAAGTCTCACTAAACCCTGGACCATGCAGTCACTATAACTGGTCTCCCACAGTACACAGAACACGGAAATGCAATTATTTTAGTGAATATAAACTGCTAAATAACTTTTTTCATCAGCAGTACATAGCAGTCCTATGTCTTCTATCAGTGTCCGGCTGAGCACTGGTTATAGCCTGTAGAAGGGCTACATGCTGTCCTAAGAGGCTGCTGGACCCCTGACCCTCTGTGTGGACAGTGCTGATTGGCTGGGCTGATCACATGCACTCTCTCCAAAAAAGAGAAACTTTCTAGCAATACACACCAAACTGAGCACGTGCTGAGTGCCTTGAAGGGCTCTGTGCTGGGGGCTGTGGAAGAAGGGGAGGATCAGAGAAGACAGGATCAAGCAACCTTTTTACACAATGTGGAGGATTAACCCCTTAGGTTCCACAGTGAGTATAACAAGCATGCTTTACTGCATGGGTGTCCAACCTTTTGGCTTCTCTGGGCCACATTGAGTGTAGAGAAATTTTCTCGGGCCGCATATAAAATGTATACTATAGTTAAGGTATATAAGTAATAAAACGCCACCGCGCCCTTCACGTGCTGATGCCCCCCCCAGCACTAATTTATCACAACTAGAGGATGATCCTTTCCGAGGCAGCCTCTGCCTACAGTTAGTTGGAAGCCACTGTGGCCATGACCCAACCTGAATTCCTTCTTCCCCATCAAAAAAATAAAATTGTCAGGGGGCAGTGGGCCGCATTGCCTGGGGCTCTGGGCCACATGCGGCCCCCGGGCCTCAGGTTGGACATGCCTGCTTTACTGCATATACAAACTGATTTTATTATTGTATTGTGGGTTTAGTAACACTTTAACAACTTCCCGAAAACCAATAAAATGCATACGTAAATCGCGCCCAAAAATGGAACTAGTGTTCACACGCGATTGTCAGAGCGAGAGCAATAATTCTATCAAAAGACCTTCTCTGTAACTCTAAACTGGTAACTGTTAAAAAAATATTTAAAGCGTCGCCTTTTGAGATTTTTAAGTACAGTAGCTTATCGCTATTCCACAAGTGTGCGCAATTTTAAATCAGAACATTTTAGGTATCTATTTACGCGTTTTGACATCATCTTTCACAATATACAAAACAATTGGGCTAACTTTACTGTTTAGTTTTTTTTTAATTCAGTGAAGTGTATTTTTTCCAAACAAATTGTGTTTGAAAGATTGCTGTGCAAATACGGTGTGACATAAAATTATACAACGACTGCCATTTTATTCTCCAGAGTCTTTGCTAAAAAAAATTATGTACAATAGTTGGGGGTTCTAATTTTTTAGCAAACAATACTGACTTTAACTTGTAAGCAAATAGTGTCAGAAATAGGCTTGGTCCTTAAGTGGTTAAAATACAGTTGTAATATGTGATCCTAAATTATCGATCGTGTCTCATATTCTGATCAATGGAAATGCAGTCGTATTCCTGAACAAAGTATCTCAGTGCTGCCGATTGATGCAAAGCCAATGATTAATATTTTCTGCCCTGGCTGATTGTAAATTGAAAGTAAAGCCTCGTACACACGCACCGATTGTGGGCCGACCGATCGGCCGTCTTTTGTCCAGTGTTGTTGTGTTGGTTGGAATGTGCTCTAGACTGCACACGAATTTTGTCGGCCAACAAAAACCAACTTCAGAAGTGATGTCATGTGCTGGTTTACTTTCCGTGTGTTTTTTCTTCTCTGAGCATGCCCAGTCTTGCTCAACTGATTTTTGTCTGCCGAAATCTGTACTGACTGAGGAACAATCGGCCGTTCTGCTGACGGCCAACAAAAATTTTATAGCATGCACACCAGATTTTGTTCGGCCGAAAAGTCGCAGTCGGCTGTCGGAAGCATCATACTAACAAGCCGAAAATTCACGGCCGTGCATGTGTACGAGGCTTTAATCAGGAATCTGATGAAAATTGAGAGTAAATCAATCAGAATGGAAGTTATAGCTATTCGATTGTGGATTTGGTCAGATGAAAAATAAAAAATGGAAGCGTTTGTCGCTACTATAAAGCCACTATAATGCTGGCCAGACATTATACAATTTTCTTATTCAATTTCCTTTAGATTTGCATTCAACTATGCAGTGTAAGGGCCTGCCTGATTGCATACAAATAGAAAGCATTTAGGTTTAACCTTTTATTATATTGTTTTGGTCAATCTAATGAGACATTTTATGGTGTATGGGCAGCCTAAAGCTGGATACACACTATCCAACTTTTGTGGTTAGATTTCCTTCAGATTTACCTATTCTATGTAGTGCAAGGGCCTGCCAGATTGCATACAAATTGAAAGTGTTTAGGTTTGACCTCATATTATATGGCTTTGGTAAATCTAAAGGAAAAAGTCTTATGAAAATCTTATAGTGTGTATGGCTCTTAAGACTGCCCATACACTATATTATCTAATTGTGTCATTTCTGTACAATTTCCTTTAGCTTTACCAAAACTATGTAATATAAAGACAAACCTAACCAATCATATTTAGTGCTTAGACTTGCCATGGATGACTTTTTTTTTTTTTCAATCCTCCAGAGCACCAATTGAAAAAAAAAATTCCCTATCCATGTAGGCGAGGTGGATGGAAAAATCCTCCCAGCTTTGCTATTGTGTTTTGACAGAGAGGACTCCCCTGTTGTCAGAATACACTGATCAGAGATGCTGCTGATTGGCTGCAGTGCTGTACAAAAAAGTCTGTTCATGAGAAGTCATTCATTAGATCAACTTCTCACAAATGGTAACAGCCATTGATGGATCGAACGTTGGCATGCCCCTGCTGAAATGGTAACAGCCATAGATGGATCAAAAGTTGCCAGGCCCCTGCTGAAATGGTAACCGCCGTAGATGGATCAAAAGTTGGCAGGCCCCTGCTGAAATGGTAACTGCCATAGATGGATCAAAAGTTGGCAGGCCCCTGCTGAAATGGTAACCGCCTTAGATGGATCAAAAGTTGGCAGGCCCCTGCTGAACTGGTGGAATTTCAATCTTTCTGTGGGCAGCTATATACTGCACAATTAATAGTAGATCGAAAGGAGATTGTACAATCACATTATATAGGTGTCCTTTTATGAAACCGAGATGAGCAGTGATCCTGCTCATCACAGCTCATCTCGGATCATTATTGGTTTATAAAACAGACATGATCGGGGGGAGAACATGTTCTCTCCTGATCATCTCTACACATGGAGAATCTGTCATTGACTGACACAGAAACGGCCAGTTTATGAAGCTGCAATCTCTGCACTTCCCTGGCGATCTGTGCCAGAATTCACACTCCCAAATTCACCAGCCCAGAATCGGGGAGAGAAGACAGAATCCGAGGAGAACTGAGGGGGAAAAAGGAAGATTATGGACATCCTTCTTCCTCATTCAGACCCCCCAACACAGTAATCATGTCCCCCTGCCATATTTATGTATATATATATATATATATATATATATATATATATATATACACACACGTGCATGTATATATATTTAATGTGTGTGTATGTATGCAGTGTGTGTGTATATATATATATATATAGGGGGACTAATTATTTAATTAACATTAGTGGGGGTCGAATGCACGTGTACTCAGCAGTGATATTCTATCACTGCTTATTAAAGGGGCACCAGTGGTTTTCTCATACTGTAATCTCGCTTTGTCTCATGAGATTACAGGCGGCCCATTCACTTGTACACAGATCTCAGCCGTTCTCCAAGGAAACACTTCTCCTCTGATCACCCTGTGAGAAGTTCACCGCTTCATAAACAGGGTGCCAGAGGTGATAATTTTCCTCGGAGAACTGCCGAGAAGTGAACGGTGAAAAAAATTCACATTTTCATAAAGGAACACCATAGTGTGTGTTCAGCTTGAAGCTCACCACACCTTACTATTTTTCTGTACAATTTCCTTTATATCTACCAACAGCTATATCAGCTGGGGTTCCTCCTGAGGTTGGATGGGTTCCTTGAGCAATGAGCAATTTCTGCCTCTCAGATAAGTTCCCAATGACATCATTGTTCCTTTTGGCTATCTGTAAGGAGGTAATTCTCCCCAATGATGACAAGAGTAAGAAGCATTCTTCCCACTGACTATCACACTAATGTGTCATGAGTTGTAGATTTTTTATTTTTAGCAGGGGATCCCCAAGACCAAAAATGTATTTCAAGGGTTCCTCTGTGTTGAAAAGGTTGGAAAAAGGCTGAGCTATATTGTACAAGTGTCTTCCTGATTGGATAGCTTAGGGAGGTCCTTATATTACATAGTTTTGGTGATTCTAAAGTTTTGTGTATAATGACCTTAAGGCTGGCCATACACTATATAATCTTATTTAGGTATACTACAAAATCTAAATAATTTAATGTCACATCAGATAAAGCCTTGCAATAGTAAAGGAGATTGTACAATCAGATTGTATTGTGTGTAGACAGCCTTATGTCCATAGTTAGTCTCTAACTTACACTGGGTGGATATCATGTATAGCTGTGACTAATGTAGATGACCCCAATTCTGCACACACCTTTCCCAGCTCTTACATAATGACATCTATGTAATCGGTGATGTGACTTCTATCCACCAATCAGATTTCTTCTTTTACTACTCTGGCCACTAAAAGCCATGTCTGATCTCTATGTCCTCCTTCATTTTATATATAGTGAATGCATTTTGAAGGACCTTGTTAAATAAAGGAGCAGAAGCTGAAAAATCAAACATGAAAACAGAAGGAAAATTCTAGCTGGGTGCCCTTTGTTTGATTTTCCCAGAGTTGAAGGTGAAAGTTGATTGGTTCCCTACTCTGGGATGCAGCAACAGCTCCAGTTCTTTAGATTCCCTCCACTGTTTACAGTTCTTATGGATAGAGAGATGGATCCGGCTGTATATTGGCAGTAGAAGGGTTAAGGGCAGGGGTAGGACAGTCCTGGCACTGTGTAGAGATGTGTGGTCATGTGACCAGGTCACCAGTGCTGCCACCTTTGTCCCTGTGTGTGTAAACAAATCCCAGTATGTGCAGACTCCCTATCTCCTCATATGCTGCATGCAGGGTGACAGCTGTCTGGGGGTAAAGAGCCAGTATATGGAAAGACGATGATGCTGGTGGCGCCATGTTATATGCTGGCACTTGTCTCTTCATGCCACTGTCATCTAATGTCACTCCTCACTTATCTCATACAACAGATGAGGGGGAGGATGGATAATAGCCTCCACCATTTCACTCCAATGTCCCAGTGTACAGTATCCTACATGTCATGTTAGCATCACCCACTATGTACCAGTGTCACCCAGTTCTGCAACACATGTGCCCGCTGTCATGTAGATCTCACTGTGCCTGTGTATGCAGAATACCAATAAGCCATTATTTCCTAGAGCCATCACAGGGATGATCAGACTGGTCCCCTGTATGGGGACATTCATCCAGACTGGGTGACACTGCTACAACTGTCTGATGTAAAGATGTCATCAGAGAGAGGTTACCCAATACCCCTGATAGGTGCCAATAACTACAACTCAAATAATCAATTGCTGCAATGATTTCCAAACGCTGCTGATACGTATTTATTCCACAGAGTTGTACTAATAATTGTTTGCTTTATTGCACTGTCCTAATCAGCTTATTATTCACCCTGTTACATTTATCCCGTGCCCTGAGATCCCAGGGAATGTCACCGATAAATCGACATAGGGTGAACCCTACTAATAACATTCGCAAGTGTCTGCATAGAAATCGGTGCATTGCTGTGCTGTCCCATGATTGCTGACATGTAAGGCAAACTGAGGCACCGCAATGACTTTTAGTAGTTTTCTTGTCTGTGATTGGTAGACAGGTTAGCTTTATGTCGGGCATTACCCTACTATTTATTGGAATATGAATATATTCCTACATGAGTGCTATGAAAGACTTCTTACCTTAAATCGTCTAATACATAAATATATATATAGTCCTTCTCAGTATTACTCTGAGAGCAAACATTTTACCACAAATAGGCTACAGAACAATATAAAAATGTTCTGATATATATATATATATATATATATATATATATATATATATATATATATATATA
The DNA here is from genome assembly GCF_965119305.1 of Pelophylax lessonae. NCBI lineage: Eukaryota > Metazoa > Chordata > Amphibia > Anura > Ranidae > Pelophylax > Pelophylax lessonae. The sequence continues at coordinate 643,834,119 of NC_138769.1, forward strand.
TATATATATATATATATATATATATATATAGTGGATTTCTAGCAGGAGAATGGATAGAGGTGGAAGTGGACACTGTAACCCATACAATGAAGTGCACTGGATGCAAACTTATTAGATGTGTTGTTTTAAATATTATATTAAAATAATGCATTTCACTTATATTTCACATGTACAGTTATCTTAGATTTTAGAGTAAATGCCTATAAGTAACTCCTCCATGTTGTCAATTAAACTATAGCAGTTTAGGGCCTCTTACTTATAATCACTGTATATAAGGTGCCTCTACTATAAATGAATTATAATCACTGTATATAAGGTGCCTCTACTATAAATGAATTATAATCACTGTATATAAGGTGCCTCTACTATAAATGAATTATAATTACTGTATATAAGGTGCCTCTATTATAAATGAATTATAATCACTGTATAAAAGGTGCCTATACTAAAAATGAATAATCACTGTATATAAGGTGCCTATACTATATATGAATTATAATTATTGTATATAAGGTGCCTATACTAAAATGATTAATAATAACTGAATATAATAAGGTGCCTATACTATAAATGAATTATAATCACTGTATATAAGGTGCCTATACTATATATGGATATAAATAACTCTATATAAGGTGTCTATATTATATATGAATGATAATCACTGTATATAAGGTGCCTTTACTATAAATTAATAATAATCACTGTATATAAGGTGCCTTTACTATAAATTAATAACTGTATATAAGGTACCTATACTATAAATTAATAATAATCACTGTATGTAAGGTGCCTATACTATATATGCATTATAATTACTGTATGTAAGGTGCCTATACTATAAAGGTATTATCACTGTATATACGGTGCCTATACTAAAAATTAATTATATTCAGTGTATATAAGGTCTCTATATTAACTAGACATTGAAGGTTCTGCCTGACTTTTTTTGTTTCCATAGGCGATAGTAAATGACAACACTTTATACACGCACCTATCTCTAAAACTGATCTTTTATGTCTGTACTTTCTAATAGTTTCATTTAAAAAAAATAAAAAAAATCTGGTGTGTTTGTATATTATATAGAGACATTTGTGTCCCTGTATGCCATTTTACCATCTACTAGACAGGCAGGTGCAGAGTGCTGTATATAATCCCATATTAAATGTCTGATCAGAATAAATAACATACAATAATGCCAGATTCTGGGGTACAGCATCGTTTTTTGGGAGATTTCTATACTGACTACACTGTTCAATCTAATGTATTTGGCGTTTTTTAAATAAAATCAACAATTCTGTATCGTGTAGCAGCCAGATATATATATGTAGAAACTCGATGATGTATTCTTAAAATGAATAATTCTAACACACGATGATTAGATGAAGATACTAACAGACGAATGTCGCAATTGCCTCCCTGTGCCCTGCAAGCTGTGCCCCCCAGATGTGGCATCCCTGCCCTGGGGATCACCCTGGTCCTGGTGGGAGATGTGAGCCTTGATGTCTCTGTCTGTGTTACAGGTCCAGTGGTGCTGAGCACCCCAGCACAGCTTATTGCACCCATCGTGGTGGCCAAAGGCACCCTCTCCATCACCACCACTGAAATCTACTTCGAAGTAGATGAAGAAGACCCCAGCTTCAAGAAGATCGACCCCAAAGTGAGTACATTTTATAGTGTGTGTGTGTGTGTGTGTGCTGCATGCCTTCACCTAACAAACTAAAATATTTCCCAAAGTTTACACATAAATGTGAATAATTTATAGCTTTTTTAGCAGTTATTTATTTTTAGTTTGATTAGAAACACTGATATGTCCCCTAATATTTTAGATTATAAATATGTTATAATATTTTTTACAATTCTATTTTAAATATTAAAATAAAAGCTATGTATTTATTATTACATCTGCCATATGCAGTATATGTAGTTTGTATTCAACATTTAGAACGTTTACCCATTTATTTCTATTTCTGTTTGAATTGTGTTTTCTTTAATATTTTTGATGCATCACACAATTGTCTGGATTTATTTACGTTCTAAATAGTTATGAATAAATTGGGAGTATTTTCCTTTGATGATTGCATCGATTATTGTAGTGTGCAGTTTTTGAAAGAATTTAAATAGCGTTTTCTACACTAAAAAATAAATATAGTCTCGTGATATCAGGATAATTAAAATAAATGTATTTGTTCTTCTGTATATTAATACAAATGTCATTTTTTTCTAAACGATAAATAAAATGCTAATGACCACATAGCGTTTTGTTATATTAGTAACGGTAAATACGTATTTTAGAAATCGACAAAATTGTTTCAATTTGGATGTGCAATAAAAGTGCTATTTTTTTCTTAATTGTACACCTAAATATAATTTTAATACCGTTTTAGGTACGGAATTGCTTGCCTAAGTTTTTTTTTTTTTTATTAACATTATAAATCTATTTTAATCACATTTCAGTAGAATATTAGAAAATATAAATATACAGATTATCAAATAATTATAAATAGAAATCAAAAATAATAGAAAAATAGCGTGCTTTTATATTTACAGAGGTTGAGTTTTAGAAAAATTAACAAATCATTCTTAATGTGAGTTTATTTTTTCTGTCGTAAAAGGTAGTTTCTCTGCTTGTATAGATTTTTCTGAATATATTATTTGTTTTAAAAACTTTCCTAATATTAGAAATCCCATTGCATTCAGAGATTAGTGTTATTTGTGTGTAGTGTATACTATCGTTTGTTTTAGACAAAAAATGGTTTATCTCAGTGGCCGTAAATAAACGAATCCCCTAATTTGTGACAATTATCCTTTGTAGATGTGACAGTTGTTATTGTTCTTTTGGTTGTTGTGTATTGTCACTGTCAGGAACACTGCTCCTGTATTTACTTCATGATCGGCCACGTTGTTTCTCCATTTCTAAAAGTGAAAGTATCTTCATTATGGATGGAAAAAAACATAAAACACGCCAATCTATATTTTTAGATCATTTATTAACTGGTCATTAAATTAAAATTGGCAACAGTTTTTTTTTTTTTATTTTTTTTTTTTAAATCTAAAATCACAGAGGTCATTAAATCCAGTGTATCTCAAGTGCATTTTCAAATATATAGAATTCGGAGCGCCATCATATAAGCAAAAAAAAAAAAAAAATTCAAATTTCATTTGAATATATTTAAATAACATTTCAAGTATATTTATGGAATGTTAAGAATAGAACGAGCATTCTGAAACAAAAAATGTAAACTTCGGAGTCCTGACACTGTTCATAGACATGAGAAAAGCTACCTTGTATCTTCAGAGCAGATTCTGTTGTGTTGTATCCAAAAGGGAAATGAAAAAACTTCACCAAATCACAGAACAACAAACAGCCACAACCTCAAAGACACTGCGAGTCACAAGATTTGGGGGGGATGATGATAAAAAATTGTGTGTAAAGGGGGGGTTTGTTCGGGTGGCAGATCCAGAGCTTCTCGTGATTATAATCCAGGTTCAGGGGAGGACGATGGAGCCATTGATTTTCAGACAAGGAAATCGTATTAGTAAAATAGGTCAGGCAGAAATAAATTCTTGCTTCGTCAACCTTCCTTTGTTTAAAGGAGCATAAAAAATTGTATCCAGCTAAAATCCTTCTTGAGTATTAAAAAAAATTGTATCCATCTAAAATCAGATCAGGGAGAAGTGCAGTGCTTAACGGAACAGAGCCTGTTGGCCCCAGTACCATGGATTGGGGGGGGGGGGGTGTAGGTTTGTAGTCCAAGTTAATATACAGCTTTAGAGGTTCTCCAGGCTCAGGGACATGGAAGGGAGGGAGTTTATTCCAGGTGAATAAATGTTTCATCTGGGTGGGTATGTTTGCATTCCAGGTGAATAAAGGTTTCACTTGGCTGGGTAGGATTGTAGTCCAAAAGAATGAGGTGTCCATTGGAGCTTCTAGTTCTTCTCCAGGTTCTTGGGACATGAAAGGATGGTGGGGGTGTATACCAAGTGAATGAAGGTTTCACCTGGGTGGGTAGGATTGTATTCCAGGTGGATTAAGTACCCAGTGTTTATGGGAGCTTCTAGATCTTCTCTAGGATCTTGGGACATGGGGGGTTGTTCACCAGGTGAATGATGTTTTCACCTGGGTAGATAGGTTTATATTTTAGATCGATGAAGTGTTCATGTGAACTTTTAGAGCTTCTCATGGGACATGGAAGGGTGGATGGATAGGTTTATGTGCCAGGTGTATGATGATTTCACCTGGGTGGGTAGGATTGTATTCCAGGGGAATTAAGTGTCCAGTGCCCATGGGAGTTTTTAGATCCTCTCCAGCCTCTTGAGACATGGAAGGGTGAGGGGGGGGGGGGTGTAACAGGTGATTGATGGTTTCACCTAGGTGGGTAGGTTTGTATTCCAGGTGAATGAAGTGCCTAGTGTCCATGGGAGCTTTTAGAAGTTCTCTAGGCTCTTGGGACATGGAAGGGTGGGTGGGAAGGTCTGTCTACTAGGTGAATGATGGTTTCACTTGGGTGGGTAGGTTTTTATTGCAGGTGAAGTGCCCAGTGTCCATGGGAGCTTCTAGATTTTCTCCAGGCTCTGGGGGACATGGGTGGGGAGGAGGTTTATGTACCAGGTGAATGATGGTTTCACCTGGTGGGTAGGTTTATATTCCAGGTGAATGCCCAGTGCCCATCAGAACAGGCTCTGGGGGACATGGAAGGGTGGGGGAGGTTTGTATACCAGATGAATGAAGTGCCTAGTGTCCATGGGGGCTTTAAGAGGGTATCAATACTCTGGTGGGCATGGAAGGGTGGGGGAGGTTTTTCTACCAGGTGAATGAAGTGCCTAGTGTCCATGGGGGCTTTAAGGGGGTATCCATACTCTGGGGGACATGGAAGGGTGGGGGAAGTTTGTATACCAGATGAATGAAGTGCCTAGTGTCCATGGGGGCTTTAAGATGGTATCAATACTCTGGGGGACATGGAAGGGTGGGGGAGGTTTGTATACCAGGTGAATGAAGTGCCTAGTGCCCATGGGGGCTTTAAGGGGGTATCCATACTCTGGGGGACATGGAAGGGTGGGGGAGGTTTGTATACCAGATGAATGAAGTGCCTAGTGTCCATGGGGGCTTTAAGATGGTATCAATACTCTGGGGGACATGGAAGGGTGGGGGAGGTTTGTATACCAGGTGAATGAAGTGCCTAGTGCCCATGGGGGCTTTAAGGGGGTATCCATACTCTGGGGGACATGGAAGGGTGGGGGAGGTTTGTATACCAGATGAATGAAGTGCCTAGTGGCCATGGGGGCTTTAAGATGGTATCAATACTCTGGGGGGCATGGAAGGGTGGGGGAGGTTTGTATACCAGGTGAATGAAGTGCCTAGTGTCCATGGGGGCTTTAAGAGGGTAACCATACTCTGGGGGACATGGAATGGTGGGGGGGGGGGGGTTTGTCTACCAGGTGTATGATGGTTTCACCTGAGTTGGGTAGGTTTGTATTCCAGGTGAAGCAAGTGCCCAGCCTCCATGGGAGCTTTTAGAGGTTCTCCAGGCTCTGGGGGACATGGAAGGGTAGGGGGAGGTATATGTACCAGGTGAATGGGTGGGTAGGTTTGTATTCCATGTCCATGGGAATTTTAGAGCTTCTCCAGGCTCTTGGGGTTGGTGAGGATCTCTCGGGCCAGCCTCCAGGTCTGCTTGGCGGCGTTCTCTAGGGCGGAGTGGGGTTTGCCCTGGAAGAGGTCCAGGTTGGGCAGGAAGTAGTGCGGGCACCTCCGGCACTGCAGGCAGGAGATGAGTTGGAGAAGGATGCCATTGAGCCGGTCCCCTAGGCATGCCTCGTCCCAGTCCGACTCCCGGGGGTGCTTCTCGCACTCATAGGAGACCAGAGTCTTCATATGGTAGTTGTTGAGGGGTTGCCCGGGCAGTTCCAGGTGCCGGTCCCGGAGGGTTTTCAGTAAGGACAGGCATTTCTTCCTACAGCCGCCCAGCTGCAATCGGTTCTCGGCCTCGGCGAACTGCAGCACCCAGGCGTCGCTCTCCGCCGAGCTCTGCTTACCGGCCAGGGTATGGCACTCCTTGGACAGCAGATTGAAGCCCTCCGCCTTGACCTCGGCCACCCGGTTGGGTCCCGGCCATGGGATGTGGGGTAAGGGCCAGTGGGCAGCGCTGCGGGGCCAGATGCCGGTACATTTGAATGCCGGGGTGATCTGCACCACATAGCGGTCCCGGATCCTCAGTTTGACCTCGCTGGTGTCGGCCACCATCTTCACCACGTCCCGGTAGCTGCATTTGTCTACAGCCTGGGCCACCAATGTCTGGAAGCGGGAGCGGATCTTCCTAGCGGACAGGTAACCGGAGGCGGTGATGAACTCCACCCATAGGGACATGCTTCTCTTCCGACCATCGCTCAGCTTCAGCACCGCACAGCCCGGCAGGGAGCCGTCATCCACAAAGTTGAAGACCCCCATCTGATTGAGGTAGAGGACCACTTCGAACTCGGTGGGGGAGATGACCTCCAGGCCCTCGTATCGGTTATCCATCTCATTGAGAGAACTGATAAATCGGGGCTCCTGTACCTCCACCTCCTTCAGTACATCGGACACCACCTTACACACCTCCCGGATGGTCTTAGCGATGGCCGCCTTCCTGGCCTGGCACTTCTCGTTGTAGTACTTGTTCAGGTGGTACACCAGCTTGGCCTGGGCGGCGATCATATTGGGGCAGAGATCCGGGTTATACACCGGAGTCTCGCAGTAACCCGACGGATCCAAGGCGGCGGCTGCTGGGGAAGGAGCCAACTTTAAGGAGAAGAGCCGGGGGGCCCGGGCTGGAGTCAGGACTGGGCAAGGGGGGCTTCCTCTGCTTAGGATGGCATGGAAGGTTACTGCCTGATCGGCCCCTCCTCCGGAGCACAGGAGAGGGAGGGAGGGAGGGGGGCTGTAGTCCAAGTACGGTCCTGCCGGGGAGAGAGGACACTATAGTGTACACGATCTATGGAGCTGGATGGTGTCTACAACACAGACATTCATATAAAGGGAGGGCCAGGAGAGCGGCCAATCGCCATCAGCACAGGCTCCTCCTTCAGCCGGATCATCCCCCCCCCAAACCTAAACCCAAAAATCTCAGTCTATGTGTACGGAGAGAGAAAGGTGGGCACCCTCCTCTATGGAGGACCTACTGTCATCATCATCATAGAATACAGGCATGTGTGGATGGATCACTTCTCCATGGACTCACACTGGCTGCATTATAAAAGCTATGCCATCTACTCTACCCTGACCCCCCCCCCCCCCCATATATATATATAATCCACATCACACCGGTTACACAATGATCTGCCAATCTACAAAAACAATCCATCTCTGTGTGTTTTATCTCTGATCATCAGATGGATGAAATATACAGAGACACGTGTCTTCCATGTCTCCATTTATCTATCTATCTATCTATCTATCTATCTATCTATCTATCTATCTATCTATCTATCTATCTATCTATCTATCTATCTATCTATCTATCTATCTATCTATCTATCATCTCTAATTGAGCGATCCCTCGATTTGGTCCTTCTTTGTTGCCATTCTCTATTTATCTCTCTAATTTATCAATCTGTCTAATCTCTAATTGATCTCTCTCTAATTTGTCAATCGATCTAATATTTTTCTGAATAATATCCTATCTATCTATCTATCTATCTATCTATCTATCTATCTATCTATCTATCTATCTATCTATCTATCTATCTATCTATCTATCTATCTATCTATCTATCTATCTATAAATTATTTATCTAGCTTTTCTATTCAATTGATCTATCTATCCATGCGTCATCTACCTCTCTAATTAATCAATCCTTCGAATTGTTCCATCTATGATCTCTATTTTAACTATCTATCTATCTATCTATCTATCTATCTATCTATCTATCTATCTATCTATCTATCTATCTATCTATCTATCTATCTATCTATCTATCTATCTATCATCTATCTCTCTAATTGATTGATCCATCGAATTGGTCCATCTATGTTCCCTTTCGCTATCTTTCTAGCTCTCTAATTTATCAATCTATCTAGTCTCTAATTGAACTCTCTCTCTAATTTGTCAATCGATCTTATCTTTTTCTGATATCTTTCCATCTGCCTATCTGATTTATTTATCTAATTATTTCTATGTAATTATCTATGCATGATCTATCCTATCTATCTATCTATCTATCTATCTATCTATCTATCTATCTATCTATCTATCTATCTATCTATCTATCTATCTATCTATCATCTATCTATCTTATCTATCTATCTCTTTAATTGAACTCTCTTTCCAATCTATTTGTCTCATTGATTTCTATCTTTGTCTTTCTGTCTGGGTATATAATGAATGTATGTGTGATATGATGTACATGCTATAATGTTCGGTGTAGGATAAATCTGCCCTCAGACCTATAAACCGATTAGGTTGTCTGCCACGTTTTAAAGACTTGATGTGTCTATTAAGCGGAGTTTAGTAAGGATTGGATGGGTGCGGAGCTCCGGGTGATGTGTTCTATGTGGCATCCTTCTAGGATTTCCTCGCACAGCTCGGTGACAGCTTTTGTTGTGTAATGTTGGTGAGATCCGTGATCGGTTCGTCCTAATTGGGATGTGTGTGGTGTTATGTCGGGGCTGGTGCCTGTGATATCCTTATGTACAGGGCGGGATGGATGGATGGATCTCTGAACTGTCACTTCCATGCTCATCCTCTTATCGATGCTGTGTCACATGGAGTGTCCCCCCCCCCCACCCCCCACCCCACATCATCACACCTGCCCCATGTGTGCGGACAGTGCAGGGCCATGTGTGTGTATATATATATATCACCATCTCACATCGGGAGCAGTATACAGTCCTACATCATATATATATATATATATAATACCATCTCATATCGGGAGCAGTATACAGTCCTACATCATATATATATATATATATATATATATATATATATATATATATATATATATATATATATATATATATATATATAATACCATCTCACATCGGGAGCAGTATACAGTCCTACATCATATATATATATATATATATATAATACCATCTCATATCGGGAGCAGTATACAGTCCTACATCATATATATATATATATATATATATATATATATATATATATATATATATATATATATATATAAGGATGTTCCTTTTTGTAAAATGGAGGGATTTCATTTTATCGGTGTCCTTCATAGAGTTATTATTGCGGATTTCCAACAGTGGTCCTTGTTGCAGGGATGGACCCTGCTAGATTGTATATAATGGTATATCAGTATATTGTATAGTGTGGGGGAACACACTTCTAGATTGTATATAATGGTATATCAGTCACACTTCTAGATTGTATATCATTGCATAGTATGATGGTATCAGTATATTGTACAGTTGTAGATTGTATCGTGTTATCATTATTGTACAATGATTGTATCCTGGTATAGATCAGTATATTGTAGTAGATTGTATTATGCTATCAGTATTGTACAATTGGGGGGGCATTACACACTGATGTATTATTAATGGGGGGGGGGGGGAGGGGGTTGTCACATACTGGTAGACTGTACCCTGGTATAAATCAGTATCAGGGTATAGATCAGTTGTCTAGTGAGAGGTCATGCACTTCTAGATTGTAATATTGTAGCCTGGCATATCAATAGATTGTATCATAGTATCAGTACATTGTACAATGAGGGGTCACACACCTCTAGATTGTATCATAGTATAAGCACATTGTACAATGTGGGGTCACACACTTTTAGATTGCATCATGGTGTATCAGTATGGTGGGTTCACATTTCTAGATTGGATTATTATACAATGGGGGGGTCACACTGTGATATAAATCAGGATGTGGTCTAGTGAGAGGTCACACACTAGTAGATCAGTATATTGTAGTAATGGTAAAGGTAGGGTGCAGTTGTTGTCTGTCACAATCACAGTTACATTGTTGTTGGGGAGGTGTAATAATCAGGATTTGTGTAATCAGTGATACAATGTTGTTGTGATGATGTAGAGGTGGAGGTATCACAGTCAGTGATTTATTCTGGCCAGGTAGAGATGGTGATACAGTAAGAAGGGGTTATGTGTACATTGTTGCAGTGAAGTGGTCTATGTTCAGGCATAGGGTGATACATCGTCCTGATCGAGTGGGTCGTACAGTCAGTGATACATTGTTGCAGTGAAGTGATCTATATACAGGTATAGGGGGTGCTGTGTACAGTCGGTGATACATTGTTATAGTGAAGTGATCTATATACAGGTATAGGGGGCGCTGTGTACAGTTGGTGATACATTGTTGCAGTGAAGTGATCTATATACAGGTATAGGGAGTGCTGTGTACAGTTGGTGATACATTGTTGCAGTGAAGTGATCTATATACAGGTATAGGGAGTGCTGTGTACAGTTGGTGATACATTGTTGCAGTGAAGTGATCTATATACAGGTATAGGGGGGTGCTGTGTACAGTCGGTGAATTGGGCTGTCAGTGAGTCATGTCACAGGAACCCAGAAGAGCACTGCGCGCCCCCGCCCGGCGTACTCCAGGCAGTGCGCGCCCCCGCCCGGCGTACTCCAGGCAGTGCGCGCCCCCGCCCGGCGTACTCCAGGCAGTGCGCGCCCCCGCCCGACGTACTCCAGGCAGTGCGCGCCCCCGCCCGGCGTACTCCAGGCAGTGCGCGCTCGCGATGACTCGTGCCCTACCGTAGTGAGAGCTCCGAGCTCCGGCCTCCGCACTGCCCGCACTCCCCGTCTCCTAGCAACCGCCAGCGGTTTTTAACCCTCCCGGCACCGCCCATGCTCCTCTCCCCTCTGTACACCACCACACTGCAATCCTCTCCTACTATACAGCCGGACCCGGGATTGGATCCTCTCTTCATTATTTTCATGCATGACTAACACCAATCCTTATTGAACAATTCAAATCAATTATTTGAAATCTCATGCATTTTTTTTGTTTCATCTCACACTATCTATTATTAATACTACTACTACTAATAATAATAATACAATTTGTTATTATTGATCCTCTGGTAGCGCCGTTGTGTTTTCCAAGTCTTTGCCCTGGTGAAAAGTTGCTTGCGAATTTTGAAATCAGTAATTCCACTGCCTGGAGCCAATTGTGCCTGGTTGCCTAGCAACCCCTCCATTATAATCCAGCAAATGTCATATGAAGTCATTTTATGAAATAGAAAACAAATGGGAAGGAATCGCTCCCAGGCCGTGTTTTTTTTTTTTTTTTTTTTTGCATATTGTATTTGTATAAAGAAGACTTTCATTGCAGATCATGTAAGAGCGGAGAGTAAAATAATGTGAAGGTAGGCGACGCAGCGCAAAATCCACACATAGGAGAAGGGAACGCGTTTCTGGGGGAATTATCGCCTGATAAACAAAAGCCACTCAATTCTTATCTTTCTGAGTCAGGATAACTTTATTCTAATACATTTATATTCAATTCTCATCTAAAAATAGAAATCAGCAGAGCCCGGAGGGGGGATTTGTATCTGGGGGTTGTACCCAGGACACATCTTCTACTAAAGGAAACAATTTTCAGAGACGAGGGCAGCAAAGGTCATCCCTTAGACAGGAATACAATAAGTCAGAAGAATTCTGCATGTGGGCACCGCGCTAACATAACGCCTGCAACTATTTCCCTTCACCTGCCCACCTTCCCTCAACTACCCCATACATACCAGCAACAATCCCTGCCACGCTTCACAGAAACCTACTTTAAGTAAAATAAGAATGCACAATTATGTGCGTAAATGCATATGTTTTTTTATTTTAATTTATATATACCTTTAAATTCTATATAATATTTTATTATAAATTCTCAGTTTAAATTATATAGATATCTTTAGTTGTTTTTTTTTTACGCGATGTAGTAGTATATATATTTTTCTTATTTTTATTTTCTAATCCTGATTTACCATGTTAAAATAATTATGTGTGCTTATTTTACTTGAACATGGTGATGCAGGATTAGAAGAAAAAATTATATATATATATCATAATAAAAAATATATATATAAATACTTATGCATATTCACACACTTAAAATAATTATGTGTGCTTATTTTACTTGAAGTGTGTGAATATGCATAAGTATTTATACATATATTTTTTTTATTAATATATATATATAATTTTTTCTTCTAATCCTGCATCACCATGTTCAAGTAAAATAAGTGCACGCAATTATTTTAAGTGTGTGTGTATATGCATACTTTTTTATATATATTTTAATCCCGCATTGCCATGTTCAAGTAAAAGAAGCGCACACAGTTCATTTTAAGTATTTATATTTTTTTTTATTAGATATGTCTTTTTTGCTTTTTATGATCCTGAATTACAAAATAATCTGTGATTTATATGAGGATTAAAGAAAGATTAAAAAAGATTGTGCACACTGTTTTTTTTTTTTTTTTTTTTTTTTTTTGTATGTGTGTTTGTTTTATTATTTAAAGACTTGTCAATTTTAATGTTTGATTTGAAGAAAAAAAAAAGATTATTCATGACTTTCGTCTTTAACTTGTAATTTATATACAAGGTATACACAAATTTCTATTTATTTATTGATAGAAGTTGTATTTATAGCCATACTTGACACTTACTTTTTATTCATTTATTCAATTCAGCATTTGTGTTTTGGACAATTTTTTAATTTTTATTTTTTTTGTGTTTAAATGCTTACATGTTTATGTTAGGGCATTTACACCAAGGCCATTTTTTTTAGAACTTAAATGTGATAGTTATAGGTTTTTGTTTTTGTATTTCCGAGCATCAAAATGTAATCTTATAAAAGTTGTCTTTTATTTTTCTGTAGATCATTGCACAGAAATAAAATGTACCTAGAATGCATCTGTTGTTGGGAAGTGTAGCCATGGGCATAGGGGGTGTTTACTTTAGTGGGTGAAAAGCCACATGTGTAAAAATTAAAATAAATAAAAATACACTTTTTTTTTTTTTTTAGAAACTAGATGACAAATTTTTGTTATGCCTTGAGACAGCAGACTACAAAAATAAAAACCTAATTAATTGCTCCTCTTCTTGAGGCATTTTCATTTCTCACTTGCAATATGGAATGCTTGTCAGATTTTCTGATGAATGAGTATCCTTCATTTGCATAGTTTTCACATTAACACAAAAATTAGTTTTATTTGAATGGAAACTAGTTTACATAATGATAGAAATCTTTTCAAGTGTGCACCAAGCACTTCATTTAAATTACTAAATTTGAAAAAAAAATAAGTAAACATTTCAAAATCATGTGTTTTGACAAAAAAGTAAAAATTAAATGTAAAAGCTGCAATTTAAAAAACATAGAGAAATATGAATTTAAATTACAAGTAGTGTTATTTGATCAGTGTTATTTAGGTAATGTCTTAAGAAATAATTTTTAAAATGTGTTCCGAATGGCTCTGTTTTCTTCCATAAGTCACATTTGTAAAACTGTAAGATGGAACCATGTTGAAAAGACAGAACATCACATTTGTTTTGTATAGAAAAATGCTTGCTAGTATGTCCTACAAGAAGCTGTATTTTTGTAAAACAGCGAAGGCAACTTAAAGGCAGGCACAGTTTCCTTGCTACTTTTTAGAAGCTGGGACACAGTGGGTGCCAGCTGTCAGAGCTCAGCTAATGATGACAAATGCCCCTCTAGATGCAGATTGGAGTGCTTGCAGGCAGCTCTCAAAGTCAGCCAGATTACCTTCCTTCAGATAGTAATTTAACCTTCTAAACTCTTATGTCACACTGAAATTACTGAGTTTAATGGTTAGCATCCGCACACCTTATTTTGCAAAAGGAAGAAAAGCACATCATTTTCAAGGGCAAAATTATTTAGCAATTTGTTGTGAATTAAAAAAAAAAAAATATTAAAAAAAAAAAAGTAAGCATAGACATCCAGAAGGTCATTGGTTACACATTAGTGTATCTGCCAAGTGTGTCAGTGTCCAGATTCATTTTAAATTTTAATGGCCATGGTCATTTTGAGTAATTATCGTTGGTGTCTAGACACGATTATATTGAGCTCCAGACACAATGCTGCTTTCTGCTAAAAATTGAAATAAAAGATGCTAAATCCCCAGAATTAGCACTTCTATTAGAAGACACAATTTAAAAAGTAAAAGTGATTTCAGTATTGCTGTTTGGTGTTTGTAGAATTTACTGTTTGGAAAATATTTGATTTAAAATACAAATATAAAATACCAACAGCTTAAATACTTTTATAGCTTAAATACTTAAATAACTTAAATACTAATTTTTTAAAAAAATATATAAAATACTAACAGCTTAAATAAATAAAAAAAAAAAAAAGTTTTTCTTTTGAAAACTGTATTTTACAGAAATATCGTATCCCCCCCCCCCTTCCTCAAAGGAGCAAGAAAATAATGAAAAGGGTTAATCTTTTTGTTTGATCTGCTTTAATTCCACAGACCTGTTAATAAACGCTGCCGTGGCTGTTTTTTCAGCCTGCATTTAGTTGCTTGAAAGGCTATCAAATCAAGTCCAGAGCCAACACAAAAGAGACCCTTTTCATGTTTGGTTTGCCCCATCTGTGTCCTCTGGTGGTTTATGCATTAGGAGCTGTTGCCACATGAATCCAAATGTGCCAGGCAGTTGTTTTATGGACTCTCCCTGTGCGAGGAGGAGTTTATAAGTGGTCCGTTCTATTGTCTGTCACTCCCAGCTGACATTGTACATTCTGCTCACCATATTTGGTGGGTAATAATAACTAATGAAGCCTGGAACAGCCCTTGTTCAGAGTGATTTAATCTGTTCCTTGCATGGGCCTTTCTTTGTAGGTCTGTGGAATGTCCACTTGACACTCATTAGTTGGCGCATGCTTTGCTTGTTCCCTATTGTCTGTATCCAGCTTTTATGGACAAACTTTTCCTTTAGACTAGACTCAAAACAGATTATACATGTATATCAATCTATAGCGTTTACTGACTATATGGAAATAATAACCCGTTCATTCTGCTCATTGACATATAAAATAAAACATTGGTTTTTGGTAGTAGTGTTTTTTTTTTTTTTTTTTTTTCTTTTAAATTTTTTGCTTTTTGTTTAAGGTATTTAATTTGTACGTCCATGCCTTATCATCTGTTTCTATTTAATACCCCGTTACAAAAATAAAAAAATAAAACTGCATATAAAAACCAGCCAATGCTTAAAAATGAACAGGGACTACTATGAAAACAAACCTATTTAAACCTGAAAGCATAATTAAGGCAAAACTTTTTTTTTTTCTTTTTGTTTTGTTTAGTTTTGTATTGTGGGGAGGGATTAGAACACTTATTCAGTTTTTATTGCTAACTGTGTCTCCATTACGGAGATTCATTCTCTCTATTTGTCCTGTTTACCATTATCATCAAAAGTGAAAGTAAAAAAGAATCCCAAATTTTGGGTTTTTTCCCAGAAAAATAATAGTGGGGAATCTTCCAATGGGGATACTAGTTCTGGTGACCTAGGGTGCCCTAAAGAATTCCTATAATTTGCAGGAATTTTCTCTCACTTCTCGTTTTTGGACAGGAAAAAAAAAGGGTCATAACCCTCCCTTAGGCCCCTTTCACACATACGGTCCGTTAAGTTCATCGGTTCAGTCACGTTAAAATGTATCAGTTTTCCATCCATTTTTATCCGTTTTTTATCCGTTTTTCATCCGTTTTTCATCCGTTTTTCATCCGTTTTTCATCCGTTTTTCATCCGTTTGTCATCCGTTTGTCATCCGTTTGTCATCCGTTTGTCATCCGTTTGTCATCTGTTTGTCATCAGTTTTTCGTCAGTTGTTATCCTTTTTTCATCCGTTTTTCGCCAGTTATCTGTTTTTCATCCGTCATCCGTTTTTCGTCCATTGTCATCCATTTTTCGTCCGATCCGTTTTTCTGACGGATGAAAAATAGGGAATTCATACGTTCAAAAAAACGGACATTAACGGATGTTAACTGAGGATCATCCGTTGTCATCCCTTTTTACATAGAGATACATTGATGTCCGTTTTTCATCCGTCAATGGATGGAAACGGACAGCATGTGTGAATGGGGCCTTGCGCTGTATAAAATATGAAAAAAAAGTTAGAAATTTCCTGGAGTTGAATATTTTGGTGGTTCTCTATGCATAGACAACTGCAGGTGATCATTCATCCTAGTTACATTCAGAGTGCATTTTTGCATATCTTTGATACGTAAATCATGACACTGACAAACTCAATAGAAACATTTTATTTAGTGCTTGTCCAAGCACTCTTTTCTTTGTGATGGATCTAATAGAAGTATTATTAAAGCCTTGCTAAAAAAAAAAAATAGTTATGTATTTGAATGCTTTTAATATGGTCAATTACAATTACATTTTCAGCAAATCCTTTTTAAAATTTATAAGAATAACTACCACTCCCACTTTTGGTGTAGAACTTCCACCTTACTTCTGGTTGGGAAGAAAGCACACATTATCTCCCCCATGCCCATCAGTGAGACTATGAGGTTTATTTACTAGAACTAGAGAGTGCAAAATCTGGTGCAGTTTTGCATAGCTTCCAGGTTTTATTGGTCAACGCTTAATTGAACAAGCTAAAGTTAGAAGCTGATTGGCTACCATGCAGAGCTGCATTAGATTTTGCGCTCTCCAGCTTTAGTAAATAAACCCTTATATGTCGCAGGAAGTATTGTGCACACTATGTTAATGAGTAATAAATAATCAGTTTTTGCTGGTCCCTCCTCACTTTTTTTTTTTTAAATAATTATAATATTTTTTTTAAATCAACTTTATTATACATATTTCTATGTGTGCATATCTACAAATTGTGGATGAAGAACCATCATCTCCTGCCTCTCTGTGTTACCTGTTTTCGGTGGCGCACAGTTTAGCTGATCGCATGTGTAGTCCCAGGGGAAGTGTGCATGCTGTGGTGGCTCCATAGAGACCTGGCTAGTGATAGGAGCCACCGCAGAAAAGGAAGTCTGGCTTTTGAACAAAACAAAAGTATACTTGGCTGGAAGGAACAGAAAGTTCACATTAGTAAATTTAAAGTCCTATTCTGGCATAAAACTATCTTTAAACTTCTCCCAAACCCCTTCCAAATCCTATTCTTAGCTACCCTGTAGAAGCAAGATGCTTTTTATTACATATGCTCAGGGTGCTCCGGTGCAGTCACATGATCAGCTGTTCTCACTCAGCTAGCAGCGGCTTCAGGGGAGAGGAGGGAGCACCCACAACGGATATCCCAAGGTAAGCCTATGGGAGATGTTATCCCACAGGCACTGGCTGACACAGTGGAGATCACATGACTGGACGGAAGCACTCTCAGAATAGGTAAGTATAGGCATCTTTCTTCTACAGGGTAATTAGTAAAGGTGTTAGAAGTAGGGGGGGGGGGCAGTTTAAAGATTAGATCGTTTTGGAAATAATACAATTTTTAAATTTAATAACTTTATTCCTCTTGGTTTAAAAAGACGTTAGTGCATTGTAAAGCAAATACATTTAGTTGATTCCTAACTAAAATTTATAAACTTAATACATTTTGCTAAAATGAAACCTGTCATATACAGTAAAACCAACATTTGTAGAGTTCCAGAAGCTCTTTTGACCTGAAATATTTTCATATTCAGATGGGATTTAAAAGAGGTATTTTCATGCCCACAGCTTCCTGTTGAGTAATACCTGTAAAAAGACAATCTATCCACATCCTGAAGTGGATTGAATTAAAAATGACTTGCAGTAGGATACACAGCTGTGAACACAATATGAAATATTGAAATTAACATTGAATATTAAAATATTGAAACCTCTGCACCCCATGCTGGGGCTAATTAGTGGAAGGCTTATGTCTACCCTATATTGTCAATTACTGTAAGGCAGCACAAAATGCACCCTGATGCTTTTATATGCTAATTAAGTCTCACCTTCAGACAATTTTAGATGCAGCCCTTTTGTCACAAAGTATCCTTTTTTTTACTCGATTTGCTTCCCAATGTTCCGAATGACTATCCCCAGCAGTTAAACACACAAAAACGTTGGGGTAGTGCACACTATTGTGATAATTTGATGCCACGTTATTTGCCTTTGGCCAATTTTGTAGGAGATTTCTAAATGTCCTAGCAGTGACCTGTGTTTTTCCAGGGCAGACAATGCAGGTCACTGAAGACAGTGTGTACCAGCCCTAAAAGCTAACTTCAGGCAGTTTTAAAAGGAAAAATGAATGCAGCTAGATATTTATTAAAAATAAATACATTTCATTTTTTCTTTTAATGCACATAAATTCATGTGTTTGCTGCTTTTTTTTCTATCCAGTCAGCAGACTGGGGATGGAGAGAAAACACTACAGTGTTCCTTCTACTGCCTATATAACTATATATTTATCTATTTTTTTAGCGGTTTGCCTTGGTTTCAATTTTAATGTCAGTGGTTGCAGGTATCCAAGAATAATATACAACAGAGTAAAATGCCAATAAATACAGATTACAGTATATGGTATCCTTCACAAAGCAGTGTATTTGGGAGACCCTCCTTAAAGCCAACAGGCGTGATATACATATATAATATTTTTTTTTTTTGTTTTATTTCACAGTTATCTTACTTTTGCCATAATTGCAGAATATTCTCCATAATAGCTTACTACATGTTTTATGATGGCTACAATCAAGGTACAATGCTGTACCTTCGCAAGCAATTTTTTTTTTTTACCAAAAATATGTAGCAGAAAACATATTGGCCTAAAATGTTAAAAAATTGATTTTTAATTTTTTTTTTTTGGGGGATGTTATATAGCAGAATGTGAAAGATATTGTTTTTTTTTTTTTTTTCAAAATTGTCACTCTTTTTTTGTGTATAGCGCAAAAAATAAAAATCGCACAGGTGATCAAATACCACCATAAGAAAGCTCTATATGTGGGGACGTCAATTTTATTTGGGTACAGTATCGCATGACCGCGCAATTGTCCGTTAAAATAACACAGTGCCGAATCGCAAAATAGGGCCTGGTCATTAAAGGGGCAAATCCTTCCGGTCCAGAACTGGTTAATTACAAATTGTGGGGGAAATAAAACCTTGGAATAACAACCTAAACAAACAGATCAATTATATACTCTAGTTTTTACAGCCAAGACACAAAACAATAAAGATAAAATAATAATAAAAAAAAAGTTTGGCAGGTACCTATGCTTTTCTTCCAGGAAATGAAACACCCAGGAAGCGTATAACTGTTAACAAATCTTTTTTTTGGGGAGGGTTAGAACCTACATGAGGTATTTATTGTCCTTATTGGGGAGATTTTCTCTTACTTCCTGTCTCCTCAGGACTGGAAGTGATGGGAATCTCCCCAGTGAGGATGAAGACAAACCACTGACAGACATGTTAACCCTTCTGCACAAAATGTGTTTTTATTGGTGCCTGACAACATTCTTGTCTACCTGTCTTGTAGACCACTATTTCTAAGACAGGAAGGGAAGGCATTCCTTTGAAATCATAACTAAAAAGCCCCTTTCACATGAAATGGAATTGCTTTGCTCAGCAAGGGATCAGTCCGCTGATCCCCTGCTGAGTAGAGGGGGCGGATGACAGGTCTGTGTTTGCTCAGTTTATGCAGAGCAGACATGGGCACCCCCTGCTCTGCTGTACAGGCTGTCCGTTTATGCCAGACTGCCCTCTGATCCAATCCACCTAGACAGATGGGAACGCATCCCCTTCATTTTTTGTTGGAAAAACTGACAGGCGGACCTGATTGGGTCACACGTGTGAAAGAGGCTAAAGAAAACTTGGCTAGAGTTATGCCTAAGTTGTGATTTATTCAATGCAAAACTTTATCTATATTTTTTTGAATAAACATATTTTTTTTTTTTTGTGTTTGGAAACACTGGCTTGACTTGTAGAAATGAACAGGTTGATGACCTGCTTCACTTTTGAGTCTAAGTGGCCTCTGTTACCTTGGGGCAGCATGTGGAAAATGCCTCCTGTGCTTGTTCTTTCTTCCTGTGTGTTTTAGAAGTATTTCCTTGTTCTTCTACTACATATGAACTTACACTGAGAAAAAAGTAGCTTTTTATATCATAGCCTGTACACCTGTTAGTAGAGAATCATGGGGCCTCATTCTAAAAATAAAAGTTGTCTGGTTACCCTTGGCTTCACTACTTCTGAGTCACAGAATTGGATCAAGCATGCAGCATGAGTGCCAGAAACTTTTTAGAATTTCTTATCACTGTACTTGTTTTGGGTTAGTGAAAGAAAGCATTGACATCATTTGAAAACTATGGCAGCCAGGCACCTGACAGATGGGGAGGTAAGAAAAAAAAAAGGCAGTCCATATATTTATCCCATGACCAGTTCACAATCGGAAGTGTATGTGTATGTTAGGAGTGGATAGACATTGGATAACAATCGTTTTCTAAAGTCATACCAAAAGTAAGTATTCGTATTATGAGCAAACGGTTCTGAATTTGTTATGGCCTGTGTGTGTGTTTGTCAGTAACTATATTGTGATTGACAGCCACAACTAACAGAGCAGAGAAATAGTAGCCCAGTGGATGGTGACTACGATAACTATATACAGTACAAAGGTGATAAATTAAGCAGAAAAGTAAGTGTGGAATGGAGTATAAATGTTACACATACACTAGTGGAGTGACTCGGGATATCATCCCGATATGTACAGTAAAGGGAAGGTAAGGGAGGCTTTGATACTTTAACCCTCCTCTTGTGTTAAGGTCAGAACTGACCCGTTTTCAGGTTTTGAATGTCTAAGTATCACATAAATTTGTTTATTGCATCAAGATTTTTTTACTTTGTCAGGAACCTCTATTTAAACAATGTAATAGAAAAATAATCCTTTTCACTAAATTATAAAATACTGTGGTGAAAATTAAGACGTTCATGGTGTTAGGGTCAATTCTGACCCAGTTATAATATAGGATTTTAGGACACTAATAAGTGCCAAAACTGAAATCATAAACACTCTCTCTGCTTAGTAACAGTGACAGCCAATCTCCTCTCAACCCTGTGAGCTGTAGTTAGGGAGGGGCCTATCTCTTTTCCTGCTTGTCTGCTTCTCTAAATAAAGTGAAGAAACATAAGACAAATTCATTTCAGAGTTGCTGACTTTATTTTACCATTTTTTAAATTTGAAAATGAGAGGTATGCTATCAAAAGAAAGGTCTAGGGGTCACACCAAAAATATTAAAACCAATCTTTTCAAGGATAAAGAAGCCTAACAAGGTAACCAAGAGGTAAGAAACAAATTTGATGATAAATAATTATTCAGAGGGTATTTTACGGCTGATTTAAAACACGGGTCAAAACTGACCCTAAACATCATGGATAGTAACGGAATTCTAACATAAGAGGAGGGTTAAATATACACTTAGTGTCACTTTTGTATGATTCAACAGAGCATAGAAGTTAATAAAAACACAAGTTTAATAAATACAGTTTAAAAAACTATAGACATGGGATACATCACAAAGGCATGCAATCCGTGTCTTTCAAATGAGGTTTACGTGTTTTGCAGATTTATCACATCTTTAGGACCCGCAAATGTTTTTTTATGTTCAGAGAGCTTGTTCACAATCATAAAAACAAATATACAGAAAAAAGGGAATAAATTTAAAGTCTCAAAGCCTCCCTTACCTTACCTTTACTATATACAAAGGTATCCATGATGCAAACTTTGTCTTCGTCCAATGGTGAGTATTTGATTGTCTCTAGCTTTGCAGCACATTCATGTTTTGCCAACAACAGGATGTTATAATGGTTCCTCTAAGACAGGCACATTTTTATAGGCAGTAAGGCCCCTTTCACTCTATGCGTCCGTCCGCGCTGTGTGCAGAGACACAGCTGTCAGTTCCCCATGCATCTCTATGGGGGAAATCGGATGGGAACGGACCGTCTGTCCGTTCTCATCTGATCCGATCCGCTGGACAGATGGAAAATAGGGTTTCCATCCGTCCAGATTTGACGGATCGATTCGGATGTCAGCGGACATGTCTCGGCTGACATCCGATCCCCCATAGAGATGCATGGGGGGACCGTTCAGATCCGCCCAAAAAACGGACAGGCGGATCTGAACGGTCCGCCTGTGTGAAAGGGGCCTTAAATTCTATGACATCAATTATAGATTGCAGTATAACGCAAAATACACTCACCTGCCACTTTATTAGGTACACCTGTTTATATGCTTTATTAGGTACACCTGTTATATGGTAACACAAATTGCTAATCAGCCAATCACATGGCAGCAACCCAATGCATTTAGGCCTTTAGACGTGGTGAAGATGACTTACTGAAGTTCAAACTGATCATCAGAATGGGGATTTAAGCGACTTTGAACGTGGCATGGTTGTTGGTGCCAGACCGGCTGGTCTGAGTATTTCAAATACAGCTGATCTGCTGGGATTTTCATGCTCAACCATCTCCAGGGCTCACAGAGAATGGTCCAAAAAAGAGAAAAAATCCAGTAAGTGGCAGTTGTGTGGACGAAAGTACCTTGTTGATGTCCGATGTCAGAGGAGAATGGGCAGACTGATTTGAAATGATAAAAAGGCAACAGTAACTCAAATAACCACTCGTTACAACCAAGGTATGCAGAATACCATCTCCAAATGCACAACACATCAAACCTTCAAGCAGATGGGCTACATCAGCAAAAGGCCACACCAGGTGCCACTCCTGTCAGCTAAGATCAGGAAACTGAGAGTGCAATTCACACAGGCTCACCAAAATTGGACAGTGTAAGATTGGAAAAACGTTGCCTTGTCTGATGAGTCTCGATTTCTGCTTCAACATTCAAATGGTAGGGTCAGAATTTGGCGTAAACAACATGAAAGCATGGATCCATCCTATCTTCTATCAACAGTTCAGCATGTTGGTGGTGGTGTGGTGGTGTAATGGTGTGAGGGAAATTTTCTTGGCACACTTTGGGCCCCTTACTACCAATTGAGCACAGCTTACCGGAGTATTGCTACTGACCATGTCCATCCTTTTATGACTACAGTGTACCCATCTTCTAATGGCTACTTCCAGCAGGATAATGCACCCTTGTCACAAAGCTCAAATCATCTCAAACTGGTTTCTTTAACATGACAATGGGTTCACTGTACTCTAATGACCCCCACAGTCACCAGATCTCAATCCAATAGTGCACCTTTAGGATGTGGTAGACTGGGAGATTTACATCATGGATGTGCATCCGACAAATCTGCAGCAACTGCTTGATTCGTTCATGTCAATATGGACCAAAATCTCTGAGGAATGTTTCCAACACCTTGTTAATTTTATGCCAGGAAGAATTAAGGCAGTTCTGAAGGCAAAGGGGGTCCAACCTGGTACCAGCAAGGTTTACAGTGCCTTGAAAAAGTATTTATACCCCTTGAAATTTTCCACATTTTGTCATGTTTCAACCAAAAACCGTAAATGTATTTTATTGTGGTTTTATGTGATTGACCAACACAAAGTGGTACGTTATTGTGAAGTAGAAGGAAAATTATAAATGGTTTTTTAATTTTTTTTTACAAATATCTGAAAAGTTTGGCGGGCATTTATATTAAGCCTCCTTTACTCTGATACTAAAATAATAATAAAATAATAATAATAAAATAACTAAAATCTAGTGGAACTAATTGCCTTCAGAAGTTACCTAATTAGTAAATAGAGTCCACCTGTGTGTAATTTAATCTCTGTTCTGTGAAGCTCTCAGAGGTTTGTTAGAGAACCTTAGTGAACAAACAGCATTATGAAGGCCAAGGAACACACCAGACAGGTCAGGAATAAAGGTGTGGAGTGGTTAGGGTATAGAAAAATATCCCAAGCTTTGAACATCTCATGGAGGGCTGTTCAATCCATCATCTGAAAATGGAAAGTGTGTGGCAACAACTGCAAACCTACCGAGACATGGCCATCCACCTAAACTGACAGGCCAGGCAAGAACAGCATTAATCAGAGAAGTGGCCAAGAGGCCCATGGTAACTATGGAGGAACGGCAGAGATCCACAACTTGGGTGGGAGAATCTGTCCACAGGAAAACTATTAATCGTGCACTCCACAAATCTGGCCTTTATGAAGGAGTGGCAAGAATAATTATAGGCCGGTCAGCCTGACATCGATAGTATGTAAACTTCTGGAGGGAATGATAAGGGACTATATCATAGAGTTTGCTAAAGACAACATCATCATCAGCAGTAATCAGCACAGGTTTACAAATAGGCGTTCTTGTCAAACCAATCTCTTAACATTCTACGAGGAGGTGAGCTAGATAGGGGGAGACCAGTGGATGTGGTGTACCTGGATTATTTTGCTAAGGCGTTTGATACAGTTCCCCACAAGCGCTTAATCTATAAAATAATGTCTGCAGGCATCGACCACAAGGTTTGCTCTTGGATACGGAACTGGCTTAAAGGGCGCGTCCAAAGGGTGGTAATAAATAGCGCATACTCAGACTGGTCTGGGGTGGTAAGTGGGGTACCCCCAAGGCTCAGTCCTGGGACCGACCCTGTTCAATTTATTCATAAACAGCATTGAGGATGGGATCATTAGTTCTATATCAGTTTTTGAAGATGACACAAAATTGGGCAGGGCAATAGCTGCACAGCATAAGGCAGATATCTTACAGAATGACCTGAACAAAATAACAGAGTGGGCAACGACATGGCAAATGAGGTTTAATGTGGAGAAGTGTAAGTTTTTGCACTTGGGGACTAAAAACATAAAAGCACAATACACTTTAGGGGGGAACCTTTTGGGGGGAATAAAAAATGGAGAAAGATCTGGGAGTCTTGGTAGAGGATAGACTAGGCAATAGCATGCAATGTCAAGCGGCAGCTGCCAAAGCCGGCAGAATATTAGCATGCATAAAGAAAGGGATATATTCCACAGATAAACTATAATTCTACCACTTTATAAAACTCTGGTCCGCCCGCATCTGGAGTATTCGGTCCAGATCTGGTTGCCAGTCCTCTGAGGGATGTGTTGGAGTTAGAGAGAGTCCAGAGAAGGGCAACTAAACTACTTAGGGGATTGGAGGACCTTAATTATGAAGAGCGTCTACAATCGCCTAATTTATTCTCCCTGGAGAAGAGACGACTGAGAGGGGACATAATAGCAATTTACAAATACCTCAATGGGGATCTCAGCAAAGAAAAAAGCTATTCAGTTGCAAGGATTGCATGAGGACTCGAGGACATATAATGTGGTTAGAGGAGAAGCGTTTTAACCTCAGGCAACGCAGGGGGTTCTTTACTGTTAGGGCAACACGATTGTGGAATTCTCTTCCACAAGAGGTAGATTCTGCGGGAAGTATGGCTACTTTCAAAAGACTCTTGGACATACATCTCAAGGATCAGAACATTAAGGGTATGAGAGATGATTATGGCCACACACACCTACACAGGTTGAACTGGATGGACTGTTGTCTTTTTTCAACCTCAACTACTATGTAACAATGTAACTATGTAATAAAGCCATTGTTGCAAGAAAGCCATAACAAGTCCCGTTTGCAGTTTGCGAGAAGCCATGTGGGGGACACAGCAAACATGTGGAAGAAGGATCTCTGATCAGATGAGACCAAAATTTTACTTTTTGGCCTAAAGGCAAAATGCTATGTGTGGCAGAAAACTAACACTGCACATCACCCTGAACACACCATCCCCACTGTGAAACATGGTGGTGTCAGCATCATGTTGTGGAGATGCTTTTCTTCAGCAGAGACAGGGAAGCTGGTCAGAGTTGATAGGATGATGGATGGAGCCAAATACAGGGCAATCTTAGAAGAAAACTTGTTAGAGTCTGCAAAAACCTAAGATTGGGACGGAGGTTCACCTTCCAGCAGGACAATGACCCTAAACATACAGCCAGAGCTACAATGGAATGGTTTAGACCAAAGCATATTCATGTGTTAGAATGGCCCAGTTAAAGTCCAGACATTTACGTTTTTGGTTGTAACATGACAAAATGTGGAAAATTTCAAGGGGTATGAATACTTTTTCAAGGCACTGTACCTAATAAAGTGGCCGTTGAGTATATGTGTGCTGCTGTTACCTGGGAATTTTTCTTTAATTCACCTTGATATGCACGGTTGAACCCCATATTTTATGGGCTGTCTGTGTACAATAGAAGAAGGAGATGGTCAACACAGTTGCTTATGAGGAAATGGGTTTTATTGTCTGGTAGGCAATGAACACCTGTAAGTATTGCATGAAGCTATTTTAACCACTTAAGCCCCAGCCCTATTTCGGACACTTTTTGTTCACAAGTTAAAAACAATATTTTTTCCTAGAAAACTACTTAGAACCCCCAAACATTATATATATATATATATATATATATATATATATATATATATATATATATATTTATATTTTTTTTTTTTTAGCAAAGACTCTAGAGAATAAAATGTCAGTCATTGCAATATTTTTTGTCACGCGGTATTTGCGCAGCGGTCTTTAAAACGCCATTTTGTTGGAAAAATTTTGAAAAATCACATTTCACTGCATTTAAAAAATACTAAACAGTAAAGATAGCTCATTTTTTTGTATATTGTGAAAGATGATGTCACGCCGAGTAAATAGATACCCAACATGTTACGGTTTAAAATTGCGCCCCCCCCGTGGGACAGCGACAAACTACGGTCAATAGAGATCTCAATAGGCGTCGCTTTAAATTTATTTAACGGTTACCAGTTTAGAGTTAGAGTGTAGCTCTTTTTTTTAATTATTGCTCACGCTCTGGCGATCGCGGCGATACCTCACGTGTGGTTTGAACAGCGATTTCATTTGCGGCTCGACTTCCGTATACGTTTTTTTTTGTGCGTGAGCTAACGGTGACGGGGGTGGCTAAATTTTTTTTTCCCATTTATTTAATTTATTTTTTTAACTTTATTAGTTTTTTTAAAAAAAAAATCTGATCACTTTTATTGCTGTCACAAGCAATGTAAACATCCCTTTGTGACAGCAATATGCAGTGACAGGTACACTTTATGGAGGGATCGAGGGTCTAAAAGACCCTAGACCCCTCCACTACACTTCCCTGTATGCAAAACGCCAAAAATGGCGTTTTTGCATACAGCCGTTTTTCAAATTTGCCGCCTTTTGCAGCAGAGTAACCCGGAAGTGATGTCATGGACGCCGTCTCCGGGTTACGTCATCGGAGACCCGATCAAAGCCGTTTCCGGCATTGATCGGGACTCCATCCAGCCAGCGGACGTGCCGGCTGGGTGCTCGGGGGGTCCCGGTGGGACGGGAGCCCCGGTAAAAGCCACGGAAGGCGGCGGGAGGGGGGGACGTCCCCTCCCGCCCCCCCCGGGTAACGATCGAGCGGCTCCCGAGCCGTATCGGTCGGTACCGACGGAAAGCCAACCGTCGGCTCTAAACCACGGTACCGGGATGATGCCTCTAGCCTCTACTACCGCAAAGTTTACCGACGTAGGGATACGCTAGTATGCGGTAAGTGGTTAATTCTGTGATTTCTGCTCTACATTTAATACAGTTCATATTCCTATCGCACACCTTACTGGTTTGTAGGCACATGTATACTGGGTGCTGAAGCCATCACCAGCTGGCCGCTGGATCAGTTACAAGTCAATACATTTTCGCCAGCACACCAGGGATCTTGCAAAAGAAGTCCGACAACTTTATTCCAAAGAAGATCACATCAAAAAAAAAATATAGTGCAATGTTTCGGAGCAACGCAGGGCCCCTTCGTCAGGCATGTGACGAAGGGGCCCTGCGTGGCTCCGAAATGTTGCACTATATTGCACTATATTGATCTTCTTTGGAATAAAGTTGTTGGACTTCTTTTGCAAGATCCTTGGTGTGCTGGCAAATATGTATTTACTTGCTCTACATTCAAGGGCCTGGAAAATGCTACTCCTTCTTCCTCTTTTTTTTCCTGAGCAGCAAAGCAAATTTTTTTTTTTAGCATACAGTATTGGTTGCATATGCAGCTCCATTCATATTATTTAAATGACAACTGAATTTGGTTGATTATAAGAGATCTTCTTGGATTTGTTCAAATCTTTCTCTTTGGTAAATTCTACTAAGGGAGACAAGACATGCACTATCTTAGTGTCTTATAAAAACAATAACCATAGATTCTGAGATAAAATGACACCTATATAGGAGTAGTGTTAAAACATTTACATGACTGTGGTCTTGCTAACCCTCTGGGCATTAAGTCTAGCTGTCATAACATTAACCCTACAATTACCTCTAGATATTTTTATTGTTGCCATGCGAACTGCAGACTAGCAAGTGTAATTAATTTTTCTTTCAGGTTTTTATGGATGATTTTAGAGATTCTAGGGCCGGGGTCACAAGGCAGTTTTTGAATTAGATTTTGGCAGCATCCATACTCTGAAAAGCACTGTCATGCTTCAGTAAGAATCTTAAAATATCTTAAAATATACCATGCATTGATAACATAGGCTTTTCTATTTTTTTACATCTGAACGTAAATTATTTTTATAATATGATTCATGTCATTGGACTTCATTGCTCTTTTGTATATAACTTTATCAGTTTCACTCACCTGGTTGAAATTCAAATTGCTCAATTGTATTGACAGTGTTTTGGCAGTCTTTGTGAAGTGTGTAAGCACAAGAAAGGACTATAAGACTGAATGAAAGAGTGTGCTGACACCACCTAACAAGAAGGGATTAGGTGTTTACAGAAGAAGCAATATGATAGGTCAAGTATAAGAGGCACTTCACAAGAGTGCTTCAGCACATAATGAGTGAGTGACTGGAGAGTGCAGGGTTGACACTGCTTGGCTTCATTTCATTGCTGATGCCTCTCTTCTCTACAGCCCTCTTGATCATGCTCAGCTGCTCTCCTCTCGTGTAGAGAATAATAGGAGGGGAGAAGAAAAAAAAAAGCTTCTTTTTGTCTAATTTTCTTCCTGATTTACACATTTTAGGCGTTTTTTTTTTTTCCTACGTGCCCTCTTTGAGATTCTTTTTTGTGCAAGGTGCTGCTCTTTTTTTTGCCTGGGGCCCATGAACTAATTTGTGCTTCTACAATTACAGCATGTTTTCAGCAGTCTGTTTTTATAAGCAGACCTCGTACTTGCATCTGGGCTGTCTGAATTGCTGTGTTATTTCACAAACAAGTGTGTGTAATCAGAACTCTGGACAATGTCTTTATTAACCAGATAATTTTAGGTTGAACCTATGTTCTCTGTAACAAGCAAATGTGAAGTTGGAATTTAACCTATTATTTCTTGATCATATGAGATTAAATTAGCCATAGATGGAAAATAGTATCCTGATTGCACATTCAAGTGCCAAACATTTTTTAAGTGCAAAATTATGCATGCTTATATTGCTCAGTTATGCATATTTAAGTACAGAGCAGACAATCCTGGCTCCAGGCCTATCTAGAGGGAATATGCTGATGACCTTTTCCCCTGAGATCAGTCATAGGCTGGTCTTTTAAGGTATCAACCAACCTAACGATCATTGTTGGGTCAGTCTAATAATGATTAGGCTGAACAGCAAATTCTGTAAAGTTTATGATTGCATTAAAACTATTATGTTCAAAACTATATATCATACAGCCAAACATATTTTAGAAAGCCGTTTCTTTTAAAGACTATTAAACTTGTAGAGTAGGGTTTGAGATCTATGTGTATTTAAAATAATGTGTAGAGTCAATCACATTCAATCCAACAGGCACTAAATCCTCAAAGTGGAGGTTAAAAAAATAAAATAAAAATGTTATATTTACCTGCTCTATGCAGTGGATTTACACAGAGCAGCCCGGATCCTCCTCTTTTCGGGTCCCCTGCCAGAGCTCCTGGCCCCTCCCTCCTGCCAAGTACCCCCAAAGCATACAGCTTGCTATGGGGCACATGAGCAGGCTAGCTCCCCAGCCGCTGCTCTGTGTGTCCATTTACACACAGAGCTGCTGCTTGTTCCCACCCCCTTTATTCTTATTGGCTGTGATTGGCAGCAGCGGGAACCATAGACTCCAGCTGCTTTCTCAGCCAATGAGGAGGGAGAGTCCCTGGAGAGCCGAGGCTCTTATGAACATTGCTGGTTATGATGGGGCTCAGGTGGGGGTTGGGGGGGGGTGGGGGGCTGGGTGATCTGCTGCACAGAGAAGGTTTTTTACCTTCATGCATAGATTTCACCAAGGTAAAAAACCTTGAGCCTTTAGAACCACTTTAAATGACTAGTAGTAGTTAAGTCATTCAGTTGGACTTGTTCTCCTTGAACTCTATGAAATACCATAAAGTGTCTTCTTTGGCCCTCACTACACTCCCCTGCCACCTTGAACAGTTGCTGGAGCCCCAAGAAAAAGCTTAATATGTCCAAGTATATTTTACACATGGACATTACTCCCTGCTTATGACAATTCAGCAATCTGTCTGAACAACCTGTTCCTATGCTAAGGGTTGTCAGGTGGGGGTAGCAGGACATGCATAACCCTGTGCAGATATCAACTTTTGGAAAGACGCTATTTGAGTAAGGATTTTTGGGGAATCGTAAGATCAGGACAATGCACAGTATAGGGTAAAAATAGATACTATATAGTGCCCAGTACATATCTACTATATTTGTTTGGTCAAGGTGCATGATTTTTCAAATTATATCCTGCGGTATGCAACTTCTATTTAAAAAGAAAAAAGAAAAAACAATCTAGTCAACATATGCCGATATACGAATGGGAAAAGCTAGAGGCAATAATGATGTATAAAAGAATAGAAAGTACCTACATTCCAAATATGTACAGAAAAAAACATTAAAAAAATGGGGGCAAAAAAGGAAGGAGAAGGGATTTTCATGGTACAGTACCTGGACAGATAATCGGACCAGATAATATATAAAAATATACATTTTATTACATAAATAAACAATTGACAAAGAAGAGAAAATGAATCATTAAGTACATCAAAACTTTATGGAAAACATTAAATCCTTCTTGTGTCATATACAACCCGGAGGGGAGGTATTCCTCTATGGATCCCTCCAGGTGTAGACACATGAAAGATGAATTATTCCCAGGGATTCCCGACCTGTTTCGTGTGTAACCGCTTCCTCAGGGAAATGGGAAAAAAAGACTAAGAGTGAGAGAGAAAAATATACAATAGCAGATAGGTAGAATATGTACAGAAATGCACTTTTATTGACAAAACTGAACTATGAAGGGATGTCCATAAAGGACCAAAAAGTGGAGTAAGTCTTGGCAATAATGAACAACAGTGTTACCTTACATATGAAAGGGCGCTATATGCCGATATCCATAATATTGACGTCTCTTTCCTGACCATAGTTTACTTTTAGGGTCCTTTCACTTGTATCCGCATGCACAAGGTACATCATTTTTTTTATTATATCCTGCAGTATGCAACTTATAGTCCAAAAAGAAGAATCAGGTCCACATATCCTAATATGATACATATTATTGGTGTCTCTTTCCACACTGTAGTTTACTTTTAGGGCCCTTTCATTTGTATCTGCATGTAACAACATGTGTTTATGGTGTGCACATGAATTTTCACTAGTGTTAATGCACTACTGTAAAGTATGCAATATTTTGCTAACATATCATGTAGAATGGTGGAGGGTTATTTAATAAAAGAGGTTTCCTTGATGCAGCCATGCTAAAATGCAAAAAAAACTGCATATGGTGCATTTTTGTGCCTATATCTCTCATTGCAGATGATGAGCTTGTCTAACAGACAAAAGATACTGAAACAGAGCTGCATGCAGAAATCTAGACTTCAAACACCATCATATAAACAGTCTCAACTGACATGAATGGTGATGTTTTTTTTTTTTTTCAATTGCTTAAAGTAAACTTCACAGAAAAGCGCTCGTGCACATTAGCCATTGGTTGAATATACAGAGCTTTGCTGACTTACAATGTATATTGGTTATAAAAAAGATCCTGCAAAAGTCGTCTTTACAAATGAAAACCCAGATTTCCTTATGTGTGGCCAGCCAGTAGTGTGCACTGCCTTGCCATGTGTATGGCCTTGAAGTTGTGCGTTCATTTACATCATTAACGTGTTGACAAATCAGCAGTCTTTGACAAAATCCATTTTGTGTAACAAATTAGGACTCTCACAGTAGGTTTTGTAAGCTGCAAGAGTGGGGGATGTAGCATGATGCACCAACAAAATGTAGTTATCCACCAGGTGGTACATGCAAATAGCAGAAAGGCGGCACAGCAGGACAGCAGCAACATTATTAGTTGTCTTCTCAGCTATTGTCTCAGAAAATTAGCCATTTCTTCCATGCTTGCCGTTTGAGGCTTTAGAGAAAGAGAGAATTCTCTGCATAAGATGCTCACCCTGAAGTCTTTTCCTTCCCCGAGATCTAGCTCGGAATTCATACCATTCAAAGCCTCCTGAGCATTCATTATTTTTGATGAGATGACAACTGCTTAGATTCCAGCAATTATCGTTCACACTCTGTCCAAGTTTCAAATAAGAATATTGCTTGTTAAGTCTTTTACACAGTCAATGGGTTTACAGGTTGTTACATACAACACAAATAACCATTTATATATTCTAGCTTCTTGCTTTTGACTGTAAGAAAAAGTTTTTATTTGTGGCATCTGTAATTTTGTCTTTTCCCAAAACAATATGGCGAGACCTGTCCTTACAGTGATTGAAGACTCGTATGCAACCTAGATTTCACTAACAATGTGACCAATCCAAGCTGGCAGTAAGGGAGTAGTGTTCCGCTTAATGAGCGATGCAGGATTGGCATTCACAACCGGCCCTTTTTTTTCCTGTCCCTTTTCCCCTGAGAGAAGCGAGATTTAACAGGAGTCTATATTTTTATTACATTTTGTAGGACACACTTGTCACTGTGATCAGCATAATAAATAAGATCTTATCGCAGTGTTTTAAAGGACCACTATCACACAAAATAGTATATTCTGATAACTGTATGTGCTTTATGCTTGTAATAAATATATTGAATGCAATACACTATGCAAATTCCTTTTACCCACATGCTTTTATTATATTTTCTCCACATTTGCATAAAGGCCACATTGTCCAACATAAGTGACAGTCCCGGGATGAGAAGAATAACATCATGGCTGAGGGTGCTTGAACAGATACAGTAATAGTTTAAAAAACGGAAAGGTCTTCTTATATACTAAGGGCCCTCTCATCAATGTCCAAAGGCTGCACTGAAATGAAAAGTGATATTAACCACAGTTTAAAAAACAAAAAAAAAAATTAACATATATTACTTACCTGCTGTGTTGTGTGCAGTGGTTTTGCACAGAGCAGTCCCAATCCTCCTTTTATCAGATCCCCACCAGGGCTCCTGGCCCCTCCCTCCTGCCGAGTGCTCCCAGAGCAAGCAGCTTGCTATGGGGGCACCCAAGCAGGCTCACTCCCAAGCCGCTGCTCTGTGTCAATTAACACACAGAGATTGACAGCAGCGGTAGCCAATGGCTCCCGCTGCTGTCTCAGCTAGTGAGGGAGAGACCCAGGAGAGCCAAGGCTCTCATGCACATGGCTGGATCTTGATTGGGGTTAAGGAAAGTATTGGGGGGGGGGCTGCTGCACAGTGAATGCTTTTTACCTTAATGCATAGAATAGTAAACCTTGAGCCTTTAGAACCACTTAAAAAAAAAAAACTTGTAGGGTGAAGTTAAAATGATCAGCTTACCACAGGCTTCTTTACTGCAGGGGCTGACATAGCATAGTTACATAGCTAGTCTGGCTGAAAAAAAGAAGTCAATCCAGTTCAACCAATAGAAGGAAAAAAAGTAAAAAATATACAGTATATGTATGTGTGTGTATATATATATATATAATCCTATATATGCAACCCTATACCCACAGTTGATCCAGAGAAAAGCAACAAAAAAAATACAATAAAGCATGATCCAAATCATTACCATACTTCCAACAAGATCCTGATGAATGCCAAATAGCCCAAATCTTACAAGATGTCAGTCTAGCACAATGTAGGAGCAAATTGGTATAAAAAAAAAAAAAAAAAAAAAAAAAATTTGATTTGGGCTGCTCCACATTCACTGAAATTTCAATAGAAGGATGGTGACGTGACCCTTGGCTAGGTGCCGTGGGTGGAAGGAATAGGGTTAATATATTAATGTGGTATTAAACTCAAAAATCTAAAATATTGTAGCTTACCATTTCTTGGATGGGTGGCTGCATTCATTTTCTTTTCTTAGAGTTTTTCCCCTGGTGATATGGCCAGTAACACACCTCCTGCATTAAAGTGCCTCCACATGAAGGAGCATAGAGATGCCTTTGGACAGTAACATTGCCATTTTGGGGGGAGGGAAGTGTTAGATTTACTAGATTTAGATACACTAACAAATTATAATTAATATACAGGATTTATATAGCGCCAGCGGTTTGCTCAGCGCTTTACAACACTAGGGCAGACAGTACAGTTACAATACAGGATGAATATGAGTGACCCGCTCATTAGAGCTTACTTTTTGTAAGACAAACTCCAGCAAACAGTTTATAAGCAGCTATAGCAACAGATTTTTCCTTTTGGGATAAAGGTTTTAAATAAAAATATGCTGAATATTGTAAGCAGTGCACCACTGACAGTGTTGAATGGTTTGTCTCAACCCTGTAACTGCTACATCTGCAGGACAGCTTGTTTTGTAGAACTGACTTACTGGCTGGATTACTAGGGTGAGAGTAAAAGAAAAAAAGCCTAAAAAAAGTAAAAAAAACGCAGCTATAACATCTAAGAATTGGTAAGGTGCAATATGTTTGCTTTCAGGCTTAACTACTTGCCGAATACCCTACAGCAGTTTTACTACTACAGGGGGGCAGCTGTGCACAGGGTCACGTGTGTGTGTGTGTATGTATATGTGTATATATACAGTATATATAGATATATATATATATATATATATATATATATATCTATATATACAGTATATAATTCTGCACTTCCAGGTTAAGGGGTGCAAATGTGCGCTGCCTGGGTCTCACTCCCTCTGTGATTACACACAGTGGAACTGAGTGGCGGGTACCAGTTACTCAATGTCTGCCGACACCCCCCGATCATCAGGCAGAGACATAACTGCGATCTGCATATGTAAACAAGGCAGATTGCTGTTCTGACAGGGGGGAAGGGATGGAGTTTGTGTCCCTGCAAAGCAGAGAATAATTCCATCTCTTCCCCAAGTAAAAGCACCTCACACAGTTTACATAAACACTGGTTAGGCACACAATTAACCCTTTGATTGCCCCTGATGTTAACCCCTATCCCAGCCAGTGTCATTAGTACAGTGACAGTACATGTTTTTAGCACGGATCACTGTATTAGTGTCAACGGTTCTCAAAAAGCGTCAAGTGTTATAATGTCCGCCGCAATATCACAGTCCTGCTTTAAGTCACTGATGGTCTGCATTGCTAGTAAAATAAAAAAATAATATCCCAGATGCTATAACTTTTGAGCACACCAATCAATATACGCTTATTGGGATTTTTTATACCAAAAAGATTTAGCAGAATACATAATTGGCCTAAATTGATGAATACATTTAATTTTTCAATTTTTTTTATAGGATGTGTTTTAGAGCAAAAAGTAAAAAATATATTTCAAAATTGTCATTTTTTTTTTTTATATCGCAACAAATAAAAACCGCAGAGGTGATCAAATACCATCAAAACAAAGATCTATTTATGGGGAAAAAAAGGCCATCATATTTTGTTTTGGGGTACAGTGTTGCTGCAGATGCTTTTGACCTGCAGCTTACATCCTTCTGAACTGCTTTTGACCTGCAGCTTACCTCCTTCTGAACTGCTTTTGACCTGCTGTTTTTTCATTCCCATAGATTTGGTCTTAAGGTCTGCTTCATAATCATGCAAGTTAATTGTAAGGACCATATGACACTAGAAACGTTCACTGCCTTTTTCTCTGATTTGTAGCTGGATACACAGTTGTTGCTGCTGATGACTACAGTGCTTACCTACCTAGACAGCTACAACTTACTGATCATCATTCTTCACTGAATAATATGCTTTAACTACTGAAGCTGGTGATTCTCTGCTCTAATTCATTCCAAAGGTGTTCAATCGGGTTGAGGTCAGGACTCTTTTCAGTCACGTTCCTCCACCCCAAACTCGCTTATCCATATCTTTATGGACCTTGCTTTGTGTATTGGTGCGGAGTCATGTTGGAACAGGAAGGGGCCATCCCCAAACTGTTCCCACAAAGTTGGGATCATGAAATTGTCTAAAATGTCTTGGTATGCTGACGCCTTAAGAGTTCCCTTCACTGAGACTAAGGGGTCAAGCCCACACCATAATCCCCCTCCACCAAATGATTTGGACCAGTGCACAAAGCAAGGTCCATAAAGACATGGATGAGCAAGTTTGGGGTGGAGGAACTTGACTGGCCTGCACAGACTCAACCCAATAGAACACTTTTAGGATAAATTAGAGCGGAGACTGCGAGTCAGGCCTACTCATCCAACATCAGTGTTTGACCTCACAAATATGCTTCTGGAAGAATGGTGAAACTTTCCCATAGACACACTCCTAAACCTTGTGGACAGCCTTCCCAGAAGAGTTGAAGCTGTTATAGCTGCCAACTCAATATTGAACTCTATGGACTAAGACTGGGATGTCATTAAAGTTCATGTGCGTGTGAGGGCAGGTGTCCCAATACTTTTTGTAATCTAGTATGGCTTTCATTTTTCCCTAGCAATAGTTGCACTCTTTTGAGACCAATTCTGTAGGTGCTACAAATCCCTGTTGCAAAATGACCAATGTAATGTGTGCCTGTGCACCCCTGGTGGCGTTACAATTGTCCCATCTCTTGTCACTTATTATATTTGGTCTTTAAGTAAATGTGGAGAAAGCATGTGACAAAAGAAGAAAAGAATCACTATACTGGGTGCTGATTACTAATCGTAATTAGCTAACTACTAACCGTTTGCAGTTATAAGACTTGATATTGTTGAGGATACTTGTTGTTCATTTTGACAAAGTAGCTTGTGTTTTGTTTTTTTGATGCTTTGTTCATGTACTTGAAAAGCATCCCAAGATAATTCTAGAAAAACTTCATCCTGTTGGCTTAAATGAGCACACTTGTTGGCTGTAGCGCTGTTCCTTCATGCAGGCTATATTGGATGGGAGTTACTACAATGCTTCTTCCACAGAAGCTTTGTCTGTTCCATACAAAGTAGCGATTTATCTAAAAATAACACTTGCATTGTTCCTTTTCCTTCCAAGCCCATTAATACGTACTTTAGCATCATGCGAGGTTTCATACTTTAATCCTTTCTCAAAAGCTTTTCAGAATAAAGGCTCTAAATGGTCCTCAGCATTAATTTGATGTGACTCCCGTACAATATGTTTGAAACCTTTAAACTCACGTTTTTGCAGCTTATGTCTTTTCATTGGCGAGCCTAGCTAAATGTTTAATGGAGTCAGTACTATAAGCTCTTTCATTGTGCTTCATTATTCTGTCACCCTTTCAAGCATTTTGTTTTATCATCATCATTACCCCTCTATTTACACCAGATCAGGATCTTACTGTTTCTCACTGTTTTGCAAGTGTAATTCAAAGTGTTTTGCTTAACCCACACAACACTGAGCGCTGGAAAAAATAATCTGGTTAACGGCTGTCTTCAAAATGTTTAAGCCATTGGCCTGCATATTTGCAAAACACCCGAAAGACTGCCAAATGCCTAAACGAAATGTTTCATATGAAACGCCATGCAGCCTTGCCTTGATTATATTATTATTATTATTATATTGGATTTCTATAGCTCCAACAGTTTATGCAGCACTTTACAACTTGAGGGTAGACAGTACAAATACAATAGACTTTAATATAGTAGGAATTGGAGGGCTCTGCTCGTTAGAGCTTACAATCTAAGAATATATGTGGAGCATTGTTAAGAAATGCATTGAAGTATCTTAATCAGAAACAGCAACTGATGATTCTGGAAAACGAATGTTCTTCAAATTCCTTATAGATAATAACTGAGTATATGTTGTGTGAGCAACTGCAATAAATAATCTTGGAAAACCACTGTAGGGAAATGGTCTGTTAGTAGAGGCCAGAAGATACATTTCTAATGATTACCAATTGTAGTAATATGTTAGTTCATAGATATGCATGGTATTGCAATTCACAATTTCTGATGTAAATTTCATATGTAAACTTTTCATTGCATTTGTTCATTTTCTAATCTGAATTGTTTAGGGTCTCCTCTTTGCAAAATATTTTTTTTTTATCTTTTTGTATTTGTTTTCTTAAAAGACCAACCATTGTAAATGTTGGAAATAGGTTCTTAAGTTCTGTAAGGGCGGTGAGAATGTGGAACTCTCTTCCACAATTGGTGGTAGCTGTATGGCTACTTTCAAAAGACTCTTGAATGTGCATCTCACAGATCACAACATTCAGGGTTATGGGAAATGATCAAGCCACTGACACACACACACACCTGTACAGGTTGGACTGTTGTCTTTATTCAACCTCAACTACTATGTAACTATGTAACATTAGCTGACGCATTGCCAGATTATTACATGCTATCCAAATATAATCACAATAGATTTTGGGCTTACACAAACCTTTCAAGGTAGAGATGAACCATGCCATACCAGAGAGGACTAAGGGTCCTTTCACACGGGGCAGACCGTTTTTTCATCCGCTCCGGCACTTTTTTTTTTTTTTACGGGAACGGATGACGCTTGTGTCATCCAGTCCGTATGTCCGTTTATCATCCCATCCATTTGCGGATAATAAACAGAGATAATGTATGTCAATGGGATTGCATATGTCAGCGGATGACACCGCTGACATCCATTTTTGCGTCCCTTCCGTTTTTTTTAAACGGAAGAAAAATAGGGTTCTCTTCCGTTCCAAAAAACGGAACTGATCGGAAAGGACACAAATCGGATGTCATCGGATGGTCATCTGCTGACATCCGCAATCCCATTGACATGCATTATGTCGGTTTTTCATCTGCAAAAAAATGGGATGAAAAACGGACATACGGACCGCCCGTGTGAAAGGACCCTAAAGGGCAGGAGAGGTGTGCAGGATTCTATCTTCTGCTATACTCTAAATCAGGGGTGTCCAATCAATGGGCTGCATGCGGCCCAAAAACGGCGATGAATGCGCTCCAACACAAATACTAAAGTTACTACAAGTTGTTTTTTTTTCTTAAACATCAATTTACACTTGGAGAACACATGCGGCTGAAGAAAAATTTGACAGTGTCTCTTTACTGGAGTTTTATTAATTCTATCTTCCCAAAGAAAAATCACTCTTCACAATCACGCCTTATTTATGTCATCAATTTTTGGCAGCACTTATACTTGTGAGCAACTATTTTCGAGGATGAATCGCATCACATCAAAATATCTGATGAGCAAATTCATTGAAAATTGCTACTACATCCATCAAACCAGATATTGATGTGTAAATAAACAGTGTCAACTATCACACTAGTTTTATTTTGCCCTCTTTTATTTTCATAATAAAAACATTAAAAAAAAGTTTTAATACTCAGATATGTACATTATCTATATGCGTGATCATTAATTGTCATCTGCCCGACTTTGTCTGCTCATCGGCTATCCTTATTATTAGTGTATTTTATGTGCAGCCCAAGACAATTCCTCTTCTTCCAATGTGGCCCAGGAAAGTCAAAAGTTTGGACACCTCTAATCTAAAACAAGGGAAAACCTAGTATATTCTTTTGGTAACCACTCTTACTGAAGCTGACAAGAAAAGTTGCCTTGTGCAAGGAAGTTTAACCTGACCACTTCCATCCTCCATACCTTGTTATAACATTACCAATGTAAAACTGTGCTACTATAATGATATAGATGTACAGTAGTTAGTGAATCAGATCTTTACCATCATCTAGAGCAGGGGTAGGGAACCTACGGTTCGGGGGCCGTATGCGGCCCGCAAAGTCATCTGTTCCGGCCCCCTGTGCAGCTGAGTCTCTCAGCTGATCTGTCAGAAAGGAGCCGATGCTTCCTGTATAGTTCCTGCTCCGTTATGACAATCTGAGTGAGTCACAGGAGGAGTGATATCAAATGCACTCAGCCTGTGACCAATACAGGAAACATCACCTCTTCCTCCAGCATGGCGCTGCTACACTTCTCCTAGCCAACATTTCCCGCCAGCAGCACACACAGCAGTACCAGCCAGAGCCAGCAGTACCAGCCAGAACCAGCAGTACCAGCCAGAACCAGCAGTACCAGCCAGAGCCAGCAGTACTCACAGCAGTACCAGCCAGAACCAGCAGTACCCACAGTAGAACCAGCAGTAAAAGCCAGAGCCAGCAGTACCAGCCAGAGCCAGAAGTACCCACAGCAGTACCAGCCAGAGTCAGCAGTACCCACAACAGTATCAGCCAGCAGTACCAGCCTGAGCCAGCAGTACCCACAGCAATACCAGCCATCAGTACCAGCCTGAGCCAGCAGTACCCACAGCACAGCACCAGCCTGAGTAAGCATTACCCACAGCATTACCTACAGCACAGTACCAGCCTGAGTAAGCAGTACCCACAGCAGTACCAGCCTGAGCCAGCAGTACCTACAGCAGTACCAGCCAGCAGTACCCCCAGCAGTACCAGCCTGAGCCAGCAGTACCCACAGCAAAGTACAAGCCAGCAGTACTAGCCTGAGCCAGCAGTACCAGCCAGCTGTACCCACTAGCAGTACCAGCCAGCTATACCCACCAACAGTACCAACCAGCAGTTCCCGCCAGCAGTTCTTTTCAAAACTTACCACCACAAAAAAGCGCTCCAGACTGACCGACGCAAACCTGGAAAACCAGTTGCGAATAGCAACATCATCAATACCAGCTAACATCACAAACCTCACCAAATAGAAGCAGTTGCAGCCATCACATTAGGGGTGAGTTAATTAAATGTTTGACCAAATATAACAGGATAATTTTTAAGGCGATAATTTTGTACGGCCCCCGAATGATTTTATAAATACCCAAATGGCCCTTGGCAGAAAAAAGGTTCCCCACCCCTGATCTAGAGGAAGAGCTAGCCAGTGTCGGAGGGACCCCTGCTTCCACCCCAACCTGTCTTTCTCTTCATCCTGCCATATTTGTAAAGGTAATCTCAACAACCTGAGAGCAGTACTCACAAAGTATAAACTATCGTAGTGCTGACTTTTAAATTTGCTGGGCAGCAACGTGGCTTTTACAAAGCAGAGAGGATGAGTAGAGGTAGCAGGCGCCTAAGCTGAAAATTGGATATTAAATAATATGAACAGAAACACGCCCACTGTAGTTATCATAAGGAATTTAGAGCGCTGTATCCCCCCAAAAAAAGAAACAAAAAACCCTTCAGGACAATGGCATAATGTGCTAGTATGCATCTTACCTTAGAATGAAGCCCCCATACGGTCACCCGGACACCGCTGAGGGAGCTGACATGTTCCCTCTGCATCTCTTCCAGGTTCGGTGGCTCCGGTGCTGAGAGTGGCCTGAGCCGCGATGACGTCATCCCCGCACATGCACGCGGGAGTTCACTTTCCGGCAAGGAGCTCTGAAGGTCCGGCAAGATACGCCGGACCTTCAGAGCCCATGCGCCGCTGCTGTCAGTGGCTACATGCAGAGGGAATATCTCCTAAACCGCACATGTTTAGAAGATATTAATTTTACCTACAGATACGCCTTATTATAGGCTTACCTGTAGGTAAAAATTTAAACGCAGAGTATACTACCACTTTAAATAAATTAAATTATGAAATTCAGTGAATATTGTTCACCGGGCATTGCATGGTTGTACATAGCTGAAGCCAACCCATGTGTGCGCCAACTATGGTTTACAGACTTCACAATAAAAAGAAAAAATACACTGATGGAGTAGCAGGTCAGCAGTGACTACCAATAAAAGAATACCAGCCTACAAGGAGCTTTTTCTGCAAAGTAATAGGGTTACACAAATTGAATCAATCAGAAATAAATAAAATTGTACAAAAAAAGGTAAATAATTATTTAGGCCAAAATATGTTTTGTTATATTCAACCATCAACCATTTTAAACTTTCGTTAACTATCATTGCACACCAGTACTAAGTTATGTAATCCCTATGCACAGATCAAAGAGCAATCTGATTTATAAAAAGGATATTTGAGCAAAAGGCCTGCCACAGACTTAAGGAGCAGGGTGGGCAATCTAAAAAATATATCCTTGGTTTTCAATATCACAAAATTCAGAGCATACAAATATATATAAAAATTCATAAAAAGCCCAGATCCTGCCTCAAAAAAGACAACAAAAAAAGCTGCCTTGGCTAAAGCTGTAATAAAAAAATGCCCGAAGCTCGCTCTGTATTACCCAGTATGATCGCTTTAAGTCAGCACTGCTTATCTTAATAGTAGCAGCACATATTTCTTTCTTGGCAGGGGAAAAAACACAAACTCATAAATGAGAGGTAGATAATATATTCCTGCAGGCCAGGAGCAGCCAGAACAATGTGAATACTGATTGCTTTTCTCAGTGTATGGCTCCTGGAGACCCCGGTAGTATAAAAGCAATACCATCACTGAATTACATTATAAAAGGGGTCCATTTATTTTGTGTACATACCTAAGCAGGCATTAATGCACATTGGAAATATAGCAGATTGTAGGTTATGAACTAACTCCTAAAAAGAAAAACTAGAAAATAAATTGGAATCCTTTCAGTCACATCTTGATGTCTGTTACTTTTAAGGCCCGTACACACGTACCGATCGTCGGCATACAAACGTCGGTGGACGAAGGATCTGCCGATTGTACGCGTGTTAGTATGGTGCCTCCGACAGATGTCTGCGCACAATCCGCGGACAAAAGTCTTTCGTGCAAACATGAAAATATTTGTATGCCGACACCAGAACGGACGATTGTTCGCCTGTCAGTACAC
Source organism: Pelophylax lessonae (assembly GCF_965119305.1). Lineage (NCBI taxonomy): Eukaryota > Metazoa > Chordata > Amphibia > Anura > Ranidae > Pelophylax > Pelophylax lessonae. The sequence goes on from NC_138769.1 coordinate 643,876,976, forward strand.
AATTCGGCCGACAGACCGCAGATTTGCAAGACTGGGCATGCTCAGAAAATAGAAAACACAGGGAAAGTTAACCATTACATGACATCACTTCTGCAGTCGGCGGACAAAATTCTTGTGCTGTCCTTGTGCTGTCTTTGCACTTTTCAGCAGACACCGACATCCCGGGGAGAAAAGAGGAACATTTGTAAGCCGACCATCGGTACGTGTGTACGGGGCTTTAGAGCTACGAAATGTCTCCTCCTGTGAACAACAGAGGTTCAAAAATAATAGATGCCTGTTGTAATATTCCATGTTCGATCTACCTGATTGTTGGTGTTTGTCTTTTTATGCCTGTTACAGCTTTTGGATGAGGTGTTATGGCGATAAAAATGTCTGATCCACCTGACATTCTTTCATGTTTACCTTGTTCAGACACGCCATGACTAAATTCAATGCTGATCACTAAACTTTTTAAGAAACATAAACCTTAACTTGGTAACATTTAGCTTGCTAAACAACTGTAGATTTATTTTTGTCTATTTTTGCATCTTCATGCTGCTGATCTCCTTCAGCCTCTTTGCAGCCACTTTCTATCTACATGCATTCACTGCAGTAATGACTGCATGGCTTTTCTCAGGGAAACATGCATGTGTAATTAGTGTTGCCATGGCCACTTATTTTTTTTCCCATTGGATTCCTATGTTACTGGGTGGCAACACAGGGGAGAGCAGTTGGGAGGCCTAGACTGAGTGTTGTCATCTTTCAACTGAAAGAGGAAAATGTTCAAAGATTTTCATAAAAGTTGTAGGTTTAAAGGGTAACGCCACTTTCGTGGGGAAAAAATAATAATATATTGTATACAATTACGACACAAGTCATATTGTAATAGAATGTTATTAAAAATGGGCTTTTGTTTTCAATCTGCAGCCTTTGTAATTTTCTGAAAATGCAATGCAATATGGCTACCGGGAGGTGTTCTGTACACAGAATGTATACTGACCACACCCCAGAAACCTCATTTTATGCTTGTGTGATTGGCTAACCAATTTTCCCAGTCTGCCTAAGGCTGGCCATACATGTTCAATTTTTTTATACAATTTTCTGTTCGATTTACCAAAAACCATATAATATGAGGTCACAACTAAACAACACTTTCAATTGTATCCAATTAGGCAGGCCTTTATACTACATAGTTGAAGGTAAACCTACAGAAAGTTGTATAATGCATGGCCAGCCTAAGATACAAGTCAGATTTAAGGCATCCCCTGCAACAAAAATGTCATTTTTGATGAGACACTCCCAATAGGAACACGTCTAAAGGGATGCAGGCCCAGCAGATTTCTTCATTAGTGCTCTGCAGCTGCACAGCTGATTGATAATTATGAAACCACCCCCATTAGACCCACTCAGCACAGAGGAACAAACAATGATTTCTTCAGAATAGCAAAAGGTAGGAATGTGCAACAAAGGTTGTTATAATCCTGGCATTGTACATAGATCATTTCCTTAACAAAAGTGGAGTTAGGCTTTAAAGAGTTTCAAAACTACCTTTGAAATGACCTTAAGCCCAGGTTGATGTTTTTGCAAAATTGGGCATGTTCCTGACCCGCAGGCAAAGCGAGCTGCTATTTAGCTGAGGCATGGGGAGGGAGGGCAAAATTTGAACGCTTTCACGTGCCGCACGATTTTGCTTAAAGGGTCTGGGACCTTTTTTACCCACATTTCTGGGAGAAGGGCAGCCCATTCAAATAAATTCTGAGCGCACAAGTGTGAACTTCGGATATGATGATTGAAATTCAATCATTCAAAAAACATGTGTTAAAGGTTGGGTAGGCATTGCCCCCCACCCTTTTTTTAAATGATTGTAGTTCTATCATAAAGGGTATTTTTGAAAGGTCAGAGTGAATGAAATTAGAAACTTTTATAAAATGTATTAGCTGGATTGGCGTTATAATGATAAAGCATGGCCCTTTGTTAGCTTTCCAGCATTCATAGACATGCACAAAGTCACCCTGAATTCAAAGTGAAAAAATAATGCAGCAGGCTAGGCCATTTTTTGCTGAAATTTCATTGCAGCAACTCAAAATGGTACTCGGTAGTTTGTATGGCCACCATGTGCTTGTATGCATGCCTGACAATGTCGGGGCATGCTTCTAATGAGACGACATATGGTGTCCTGGGATATTTCCTCACAGATTTGGACCAGGGCATCACTGAGCTCCTGAACAGACTGAGGTGCAACCTGGCAGTAGCAGATGGCCTGAAACATAATGTTCCAGAGGTGTTCTATTGGATTTGGGTCAGACGAGTGTAGGGGCCATTCGATGGTATCAAATCCTTCATCTTCCAGGACCTAGCTGTATACTCTTGCCACATGAGGCCGGGCATTGTCATGCACCAGGAGGAACCCAGTACCCATTGCACCAGTGTAGGGTCTGACAATGGGTCCAAGGATTTCATCCCAATACCTAATGGCAGTCAGGGTGCCATTGTCTAGCCTGAAGAGGTCTATGTGTCCTTCCATGGATATGCCTCTCCAGACCATCACTGACCCACCACCAAACAAGTCATGCTGAATGACTTTACAGGCAGCATAACGTTCTCCATGGCTTCTACAGACTCTTTAACATCTGTCATATGTCCTAAGGGTGAACCTGCTCTCGAATCTGTAAAAAACACAGGGCACCAGTGGTGGACCTGCCAATTCCAGTGTTCAATGGCAAATGCCACATGAGCTCCACAGTGATGGGCAGTGAGCACAGGGCCCACTAGTGGGCGTAGAGCCCTCAGACCACCCTCATGAAGTCTGTTTCTGATTGTTTGGTCAGAGACATTTACATCAGTGGCCTGCTGGAGGTCATTGTGTAGGGCTCTGGTAGTGCTCATCCTGTTTCTCCTTGCACAAATGAGCAGATACCGATCCTGCTGATGGGTTAAGGACCTTCTACGGCCCTGTACAGCTCTCTGATTAAATACCTGTCTTCTGGAATCCCCTCCATGCTCTTGAGACTGTGCTGGGAGACACAGCAAACTCTCTGGCAATGGCATGAATTGATGTGCCATCCTGGAGGAGTTGGACTGCCTGCGCAACCTCTATAGGGTCCAGATATCACCTCATGCTACCAGTAGTGACACTGACCCTAGCCAAATGCAAAACTAGTGAAACACATGAGAAGACGAGTAGGGGGAAAAAAATGTTAGTGGCCTCAACCTGTAAAACCATTCCTGTTTTTAAAGTTTGTCTCATTGTTGCCCATTTTGTGCACCTGATAATTCCATAAACACCAAAGCAGTTGAAACTGATTAACAACCCCCTCTTCTACTTAACTTACCAGATCAATATCCCTGGAGTTTAATTTACTTGATGCTATTACTCTGATTACAAAGTGCTCCTTTCATTTTTTTGTTCTATATATACATACCATTATAAAAGCTTTTTTTTTTTTTATATAAATGATCACATAATCTCTGTTCTCAGCTTCATAAGGGAGTTGGAGAGATGGGGGTAAAGAAACAGCAGTATACGGATTTTACCAGTGATTAGCTGAGCAGGGAGCGTGTCAGCACAAGTCTTGGCCATTGGAGGACAGGCAGGATGTTCCCCCAGCACAGACAGGAACTGACCATAACGTTAAGTTATGGTCTATGGCTGGCTGGCTGACTGTTTAATTATCACACCAGAGGTGTTCCTTCTGTATTCATTTGGAACCCCAAGTACCAATATGCCAGTTCTACATTTTTAGCTGGCTGCAAATAAATTTCATGACTAAAGGTTTGCAGATACTAATGCTTTCACTTCACCTTCAGAACTCCAAAGAACTACAGTTTAAAGCCAAGTGACCAGATGACTATTGTCCCTTTTTGGAACTGGATGGCCATAGCATTAGTCGTTTTTTATTAATAACAAAATACAAAATTTAGGAACACATACCAATCATACATGATTAAACCGAACAACAAAATTATGCCATATAACTGACCACTTTATAGATCTTTGAAGACGCATATAATCAAAACCAGCTGTATCTGCGACAAACTTCTATGTCAAGGCATTTCGATAATATTTGCTTTTTCCAGAGTTTAGCTTTTAGCAAAATGCTTTTTTGAACCCGTTACTTAGTTTCTTACGTGGAGATCCTGCCAGTAAGAGCCGGTTCACACTGGGGCGACTTGTCAGGCGCCCTGGTCGCCTGACAAGTCGCCGTAGGTCGCCTGCCATAGATTAGCACAGGACCCGTTCTAATAGGAGCGACATAAGTCGCTCCGACTTAGAAAAAGGGTCCTGTACTACTTTGGGGCGACCTGGAGCGACCTGCATTGACTTCAGTGATATGAAGTCCGTGCATGTCGCTCCGAGGTCGCGGTGCGCGCTGTGCACCGCGACCTCACAGGTCGCCCCGGCAAGTCGGATCGCCTCAGTGTGAACCGGCTCTTACAGCATTTCGGTGCTGGCTGGCAACACTAAACAACTGCCTTGCAATTTGTAGCAGCATTGTCAACCTGCCATATGCGCTGCTTTAGCTGGCTGCTTGGCTTCCTATCAGGTCTATCCTATAGGCCAGGGATATGCAAACTGTGGCCCTCCAACTGTTACAAAACTACCATCATGCCTCTGGGTGTCATGCTTGTGGCTGTCAGTCTTACATAGTTACATAGTGAGGTTGAAAAAAGACATTAGTCCATCCAGTTTAACCTATGATGTGTGTGTTTGATGTTAACTGTACATTGTATACCCCTGTACATTGTGTTCTTTAAGGTGACTGTCTAATAATTTTTTGAAACTATCGATACTCGCTGCTGATACCACTGCTTGTGGAAGAGAGTTCCACATCCCTACTGCTCTGACAGTAAAGAACCCCTTACGTATTTTAAGGTTAAACCATTTTTCCTAGTGAGTGGCCACGTGTCTTATTGTATTCCCTTTCTCTGAAAAGTTTGTTCTTTATGCTAGGGTCACCAGTACAGTATTTGTACATTGATATCATATCCCCTCTCAAGCGTCTCTTCTCCAGAGAGAATAAGTTCAGTGCTTGTAGTCTTTCCTCATAGCTGATGTCCTCCATTCTCCTAATTATTTTTGTTGCCCTTCTCTGGACTCGCTCCAGTACCAGCACATCCTTTCTGAGGACCGGTGCCCAGAACTGGACAGAATACTCCAGATGTGGCCGGACCAGAGTCTTGTAGAGTGGGAGAATAATCTCTTTATTTCTGGAGTGAATTCCCTTTCTTATACATGCCAATATTCTATTGACTTTTCTTCCAGCGGCTTGACATTGCATGCCACTGCCAAGCCTGTTGTCCACTACGACCCCCAGGTCCTTTTCCATCTTAGATTCACCCAGAGGTTTCCCCCCCTAATGAGTAACTTGTGTTCGTGTTTCTGACGCCCAAGTGCATTACCTTACATTTTTCTACATTAAACCTCATCTGCCATGTAGTTGCCCACCCCATTATTTTGTTCAGGTCCGCTTGTAATGTTTTCACATCCTGCATAGAAGTTATTGCTCTACTTAGTTTAGTATCATCTGCAAATACCGAGATTGTGCTAGATATCCCCTCCTCTAGATCATTTATGAATAAATTAAACAGGATTGGTCCCAGGACAGAACCCTGGGGGACCCCAATTTCCACACCCGCCCAATCCGAGTCCTCCCCATTAATCACCACCCTCTGGACTCTCCCCTGGTCTTGCTATGCCTTATGGGACTTGTAGTTCTGCAACATCTGGAGGGCCACAGTTTGCATATCCCTGCTATAAGGCAATCCAATGGCCAACTGATGGAGTGCATAGGACAGGCTGACAATGCTTCTGCTAATTGCAAGGCAGTTGTTTAGTGTTGTCAGCCTGCATACATCAATCTATGAGTGTACCCTAAACATTTGTGAAAACGCGAAGGACTACATTTAACAGCTCAAACAGCAATCTTCAGACTTGAACCTTTCTAAAAAGGCAGATGGTGGTGACATTCTATTGTAAAGGGCCCAAATGCCAAACTACACCATATCGAAGTAGGAACAGATTACATTTAATTCCATAATAAGTAATAATAATAATGTATCTGTTAAAAGTTTCATCTGAGCAAAGAAAAAGGTTACAGCACATAAGTAAATGACTGCCAATGCTGTTTTGTATTACCTCTAAATGACATGATACAACCAGGAATTGCCTTTTGCTTGTTTTCATTTAGTCAGCTTCATGCCCATTACCAGCATCATTTCTGGCTAATCTTTGGGACCTTTTGTCAAGGTTTAGGAAAGGTTACAGGGCATGGAGTTATAAAAATGACAAGCCAATACATGTTATTATCTTTCACACGTAAACAGTGAAAGTTATGTAGAGTTCATCTAAAATAAAACATTCTAGAATAAATGTGGGGCAATAGTTGGCAATGTTTTCTAAAGTGCTCACAAATTCTAGAAAAGGATATTTACACTTCGCTATTGTGGTGCAAAGACCTTAAATTTTGAAAAGAAAACTAAAAAATGTTTCATAGTGTTATAAAATTTTGCAAACAGGTCATTTTTCTTCTTCACTTAAGTGCTCTGATGGGGCAGAACTGATGGGTACTGATGAGGCAGCATGGATAGGCAGCACTGATAGGTGGCAATTATTGACACTTATTGGCAGCACTGATAATCAGTGCTAATGTCCCTTTTAGAGAAGCCGGTTATCGGCTCTCTTCTCCTCTCCTCATGCTATCAGTATAGGGAAAGGACTGCCGATAACCGGCTTCTGTTTACATCCATGATTAGCTGTGGTTGGACACAGCTGATCACGAGGTAAAGAGCCACTGATTGGCTCTTTACCTTAGTCTGATCAAATAGCGTGCCCCCCCACGCAATCATGGGGCGCCGTCATATGACAGCATCCCAGAACTAGCCGGCTGCGCTATATCCGTCATTCGGCTGTAGCACAGTGGGCAAGTGGTTAGTGATTGTAAATGATCACCTTGTAAAACAACCCATTCAATTTTAAATAGAAAAGAAATGCAAAACATTTTTGTATAGATATATTTAAAAAAAATGATAAATACCTTTTTTCTCTTTTTTATAAATGATCACATTTCCTCTGTTCTCAGCTGCATATAAGCTGAGGGGAGGAGAAGCAGCAGAACACTGAGCTTCCCAGTGAATGGCTGTAAAGGGGTTGCGTGTCTGATCATTGGAGGAGAGCACACTGAGTTCCCAGCATAGCTAGATAACTGACCATGGTGTGTTCTCTTGATTAGTGTGGTCAGTTTTTAAGTTAAACAGAGAAACACCAGGGATTTCACACAAAGAAAGCAAAGAGAACAGGATACGTTCTCATATAAGTGCATGCTACAGCAGGTAAATATCAGGAATGTGAAGTGTTGGGGTAACAAATGCTTTAAGTTTATAAACTAGAAGTGTATGTAAGAAAAAGTACAATGAAACAAATATGTATATGAAACTATCAGCCATAACTTTATGGCCACCCACCTAATAGTGAGTAGGACCCTCTTTTGCTGGCGAAACAATAGCCCTGACCCGTCAAGTCATGGACGCCACTAGACCCCAGAAGCTTTGCTGTGTTATCTGGCACATCCGTAGCAATTCCTTAAAGTCCTGTAAGTTGTGAGATGGGCTCTCCATGGATCAGACTTGTTTTTCCAGTACATCCCACAGATGCTTGATCAGATTAAGATCTGAAAAACTTGGAGGCAAAGTCAACACCCCAAACTCATTAAAACCATTCTTGAACCATTTTTGCAGTGTGGCAGGGCACATTATCCTCCTGAAAGAAGCCATCAGGGAACTCCATTTCCATGAAGGGGTTATACTTGGTTCGTAACATTGTTTAGGTAGGTGGTACATGTCAAAGTAACATCCACATGAATGGCAGGACCCAAGGTTTCCTAGCAGACTATTGCCCAAAGCATCACACAGCCTCTGCTGGCTTGCTTTCTTCTTTCCCATTCTGCATCCTGGTGCCATCTCTTCCCTAATAAGCCATGCACTCGGCCAGCCACATGATGTAAAAGAAAATATGATTCATCTGACTAGGTCACTTTCTTCCATTGCTCTGTGATCCATTTCTGAGGCTCAAGTGCCCATTGTAGGCACTTCTGGCTGTGGACACAGGTCTGCATGGACACCCTGATCGGTCAGTGGCTACACAGCCCCATACGCAACAAACTGTGATGCCCATTTTTCTGCTTTCAACGCATGAACTTCAGGGACCTGCATTGTAAGTGAGGACATTTAGGGCCCGCTCACAACCCAGAGAATAGGAGGAAAGTATCGGCAGATCAGGAAGCAAGGTCAGTAAAACTTATTTTTAATGTCCCCCCTAGACAAAAATGAGCATTTAACCATTACAATGCTAGGGCAGCCCCACTGCAAAGGATAGTTTTTAAATTTCCCTGGTGTTTAGCTTTAATGATTGAGAACAGAGGTGGGAAGGATTATAAATTCTGTCAGATTTTTACTCTTGGCCATGACTACATTTGGGGGAGATTTACTCTGACCTCTCTAACCTTGTGCTACAAGGACAAAAAAGAAAATCGGGGTCCCGGGGACATGAAGACATGAACAGCAATAAAAGCCTCACAGATGTTGTAACCTTTTCCCACAGTCTCTTTCACCATTGAGGGGAATTTTCATTAATTCATTTCAACTATGATCACAGCAGTGAAAACCCGACTAAGGTTCTAACCCTTCCTCAGTACCAAAAAATAAAAATGAAGAAAAAGAGTTTTGCCTATAGTCTGGCTATATTGGTGTATGTTCACTTGTTGTTTTGCCTCATTTACGGTGTATTGATTTTATCTAGGACTGTTGTCAGCAAGGGACTAATTCTCACGCTGAACTGATATTAAAATGCACATGTGTAGTTAAAGTTCCTAAAGGGTCTCTATCACAAAGCCAAACACCTTTGTGATTAGGCTTTGATGGATGCAGAGGACTCCCTGATTGATGTGTCCCACGCTAATTCTATGAAAGTAATTCAATGAATAGGTTTTTTATCACTGCCAAAGTGGTACGTGATGCCGGGGTTGTGGCTGCTTCCTTCAAAACCTAATCACATAGGGTTATTCTCTTAAAAAAAAAAAAATAAATAATAATAATAAAAAAATGTTTTTTTTTTACATATTGTACATGTGCTGTGATTGCTTTCAGATAAATATAATTAATGTTTCAGCAATGCACAATTTGCACCCAGGAGGTCCGTTGCCTTATAACCAGCCATCATTCTAGGGTTTAGGAAAGTATACATAGACTGCACATCCCCTGTCTCTGAACACTGATGAGCAGGCTGGAGGTATTTTAATTTTTCATCAAAGGAACCCTTGAGGTGGAAAGTTAAAGAAGACTGTGTTGCTTTTGAGTAGACAAAATGTCGCTTGCATTTTGCTGCTCACTAGTTTGATATACTCATTTGCTGATTTGAAACGATGAGAGCTTAGAAAGCACATTTTCCCCCCTCTGTCTGCAGACCAAGTGGGGCCTTACAGAACCCAGTCAGCAGGTCATTAACTCGGGAGAAAACAGCTTGCATTAATATGCTCTAATCCAGTATAATTAGTCAAATTACTGCACGCCGACCAGCTTGTCATGTGTTGTCAGATTTGGCATGCAAGCTGGGTAGCCAGGGTCCCTCTGGAATGCCATCCCCAGATAGGGAAAACTGCTTGTTTGCGACATCTTCTGATAAAGAGAGCTAGCTGATATAGCTGGCATTATAGATCCTTTGCTTAATTTTCTTTTCACAATACACAGGGTGGACTGTACATTGACATTGGCTTGGACTGGACATTGGTTGCTGTGGTAACCCTAATAAAGTTATTACATTTTTTATAAAAAAAAAATGACTTTGTCTTCAATAATAGTCTCATAATTAGTTGACGTAGAATATAAACTGATACTTTTGCTAAAAATGTATTATCAATGACATCAGAAATGAGTATGGCAGGGGGTCCAGTGTGTCACAGCAGGAGATAAGGTTGCATTCGCTGGCTGGGTAATATGTAAATATGTGCGTTGCACCAGGGAAAAAATGCCAGGGGGGAGTAAAGTTCTTCTTTAATATGATTACTTATCAGAAGTACTAGGTCTAGTTGAATTTTTTTTTGTTAAAATTGAATTCTAGAGATGCCATATTTAATTAAGGTCAGACTGTATGGATAGGACATACTTTCTAGTTTTCCTTGTTGCACGAGTCCGTGGGATTCCATGGCATTGGAAGATGGGAATGGCTTTTATTTGACATTATCCGAGGTCTTATCCATTTCGCATATTTAATACCACAGCATAAGGGGGTTGGTGGGGTCAACCTTGGTCATGACACATGTAATATTTGTAAACCTACAGTATTTTTAAAGTCCTTACTCGTAGGTTAGAGTAAAATTTGTTTCTGCATTTTTACAGATGAGCAATAATAAACATCCAAGTGGTAGAAAAAAGGTTTATCTGTCTAGTTCAAGATTGTTCTAGTTCTCTGCATCAAAGAGAAGATTCTTTAAAAGTATAAATGTAGAGAAGCACACAATTTGTAAAAACAAAAAATAAAACTTGTTTCAGCTGTTTGATCTCTTAGATGAAATGACGCATCCATATATTTCTCTTCCTAATCCCTATATTGCTTGGTTAATTTGCATGACTAATTTGGACTTTCTAATGAGAGAGCCCACCAAACAATGTCTGCCTTTCAATTCTAACAAATACTTAGATGGAGCTGTCCAACCAAAGCAAAAGGGAGAGGCAGTAAGGGGGGAGGAGTTATTTTTTTGACTCATTCACTTGTGTGTAAATTTAGGACTTGAGCTATTGAGCTCTGTAAATTTTAAGTAATACTGATTTCTAATGTTTCTTCCAGTTTAGGTGTTAATCATTTGCATATATCCATCTACATTGTTGTAAATTGACCACTATTGGGCACTTTATTTGTTTGTCCATAATAAAGTTTGTATTTTATATACTTTTACCTTGGCTTTCAGTTATTTTTTTTGCTGAAGAATAACACTTAAAGTCCCATTTTTCTGTCATTGTTGTCCTCTGTAAACCCTTCTCAGTAAAGCAGCCAAAGATAGCTAGGAAAACATGAGGAATGCAGAGTTTTACCAGCTGCTTTGAAATTGACTACATAATGGGGTTGATTTACTAAAATTGGAGAGTGCAAGATCTGGTGCAGCTGTGCATGGTAGCCAATCCGCTTCTATCTTCAGCTTGTTCGATTATGCTCTGTCAAAAACCTGAAAGCTGATTGGTTTCTATGCAGAGCCAGATTTTGCACTCTCCAGTTTTAGTAAATCAATCCCAATATTTAAAATAAGTATTTTATATTTACCTAAATACAACAGAAATTATTTTTAAAACATCTGCCCCTAATAAGAAGAAAAGGCGTATGGAAAACTACTATAGCTTCCTTTAAAAGGAACTGGTCCTTCTGGAATATACCATACCCAGTAATATCCCAGTAGTATGGATTAATATGCCAAAAAAAATTTGATTGATCTGTACCTGTAAACCCAGATTTTGGCACTGCACAACTAACTTAAAACTCCAATTTTTTGGGGAAGCCTGCCCTATTCTTTGGGTTATTACAGTGTTTAAAAATGAATGTTGCATACATTCATTTACCGATTAACAAACCTCTAATGTGTGAATTAAGATTTGCTTTTTCTTAAGAAGCTTATTAAAAAAATGAAAAGGCACCATTACCATATATTTACAAGAGCTCTATGTCCTGGATCCCTGATAAAAAGCCATTTTACCTATGCATTAACACCAGATTGCTTGTTGTGCTTTTGGCAATGACAGATAAGTCAGTGTAATTTCTCTCCACAAGGAAAATGATGCTCCAGATTCCAAATGCATCCTGAAGATGTCACTGACAATAATCTTCAAAGCCCGGCCAGAGAAAGTGGGCTGTGTGTTTGCTGCATGATATACTACAAATGACAGGAAGAATTATGCAAGGGAAGACGAATCTGTAACATATTATTAAGCAATTTCACGTGAATAACAGGGATAAAAGGATAATGGATGAGGGTGTCATTATTACCTTGGTGGAGAAAGAAAGCAAACGCAAAGGTAGAAAGACAAGATTAATAGAGGGGATGGCAAGGCATTCCTACCTCATCAGCTGTTTGAGGCACCCTCATAAAATTTCACTCATCTTATGTCAAAACAAGATGGCCGTACTTTGGCATTTTATTTCACTGGACGTGAAGGGGCTATAAAATAACAGGTCACATTTCTGCTGCCTTTTAATATATTACCTCTAAATGGCTCAATGAAGACTTGATGGTTTCAGCTCCCACACGTTAAAGCCATCTCGGCGGTTTACTGTTCACTTCACATGTGAGTGTCAGGCCACTTAACAAGGTATACCGGAGAATGCAACGGCACTAATTGTGCTTTGCAAAACTGATTAATAATGGAACGTGGAGACTGCTCCTTATTACATTTAGTCAGTTTTAGAGGGAATTTCTAAGCTGACATTTTCCATTTTTAACTGTGCAAAAGTTTTAATGGCCGTTTTTGTTATACATTTTTTTAATACTATAATAATCCCGAGTTTTTGCTTTAACTAGGCAATAGCAGATAGCAGGAAATATGTGCAAAGTGCAGTAACCTAAAGGAACCAGTTGGAGATGGTCTGATTGCTATGAGATATTGCACTTTGCATTTGGTCACAGCCCTTTAAACATTATTATTATTTTTACAGTATTATCCTGCTAAATATATATTTTAAATAAGATGCTGGTTCCTACCAGACACTGCAGGAATAAAAATAAAAATAAAAAAATAAGTTAGACTTCTTTTCAGCTGTAGAATTTTGCAGCGTTATGAGGAATATCTGCATCTAAATAAGGGCTGTTCTTTCCTTTTTTCATATAGAAGACCAGTGGTTTAACATGAACTTACCCTAAAACATTTTAGGGTAACCAGTACTGAAATGCAGGCACCCTTTTGTGCATTTAGGTAACTGTGCTATATCCCAGTTACACTGTTGGATCCTAGGCCCAGATTATAAGCAGGGCCTTACGTTTGCCAAAATTACCATTAAAGCTGAAATATGGGCAAAAAGTATTTTTTTTTTATATTTGCACAGGAAAATAATTTATCTCCAATGAAATGTGCCCTATCTGGCTGTAGCAGCATTTGGTAAACTTTTACTTATTTTAAATAAAAGAAAAATGTCAGCGCCTAATATTCAACAGAAAAGCAGCTTGCAAACAGTGTGAATATACAAACACCAGTGAATAAAAATAATAAAGGTTGCAGCGGTAGGTAAGTGATAAAATATGATGTAATACAGTGGTCCTCAACTCCGGTCCTCAGGGCCCACTAACAGGCCAGATTTTAAGTATTACCTTGAGGAGATGCAGACTAGAGTACTGCAATCACTGAGCAGCAAATGATATCACCTGGGACGTATTTCAGTTATCTTGCAAACCTGGCCTGTTAGTGGGCCCTGTAGGCCAGGGTTGAGGACCACTGATGTAATATATGTAAAATTCAGTCCATCAATAACTAAAAAAAGTCCAAAGGCAGCAAAACCATAGGGATAGAAATATTCTGTGTCCATGTAATTCAAACCGACACCATTAAAGATCCTCCACCAAAGTAAAGAGTGAAAACTCACCCGACCCATATGCTGTCGTGTGGGTGCCTGACCTCTATTTGGATTCATTAAACAGGCAGTAGCTGTCTTGACATGACAGCATATGGGTCTGGTGAGTTTTCACTCTTTACTTTGGTGGAGGATCTTTAATGGTGTCGGTTTGAATTACATGGACACAGAATATTTCTATCCGTATGGTTTTGCTGCCTTTGGACTTTTTTAGTTATTGATGGACTGAATTTTACATATATTACATCATATTTTATCACTTACCTAGCGCTGCAACCTTTTTTACTTATTTTAGCCTGCATACTGTTGTTGGTGCTGAACGTCTGGAACTTAGACTCGTAGTTTTGGCTGCAGTACAGATATCACAGGAGGTTGCTTGCTTGGCAACTTCTCTATTCATAAAAAGCCTTGCATTATTTTCAGTGAATGCATGGTGCTCCGTGATTAAAGGAAGGAGAACATGGCATTAATCTGCACTTCTTTTACAGAACACTTGCATTTATTTAAAATAATGTAAGGCTTTTAATAACTAGAGAAGGTGCCAAGTGAGCAACCTACTGTGATATCTGTATTACAGTTGGAACTATAAGTCTCTGCAATGGAAGTTCGGAGCTGACTCCTAAGTTTTCCTATGCATTACAACACACTTCAATTTAGGTACACTGCCTTAGTGCATTTAGGTGCCTTTCAGAGTGAATGACACAGTGGGGTTGATTTACTAAAACTGGAAAGTGAAAAATCTGGTGCAGCTCTGCATAGAAACTGTTACGGCACCCCGGACACAAAAGGGTTAAAACCGTTTAGGAGATCTTCCCCGTCCAGAGCTACAGGCACAGCTACTTGCAGGACACCAAACTCCCGAACTGAAAACTAAGGAATGATGCAAACAGTGTAGCTGGAACCTTATGAATGCTGCATACAGCTGAATAGGAAAAACCATATGAAGGGTTTACACTCCTAGCAGTCAAACTGGAACAGCATACAATAAATCCCCCCAAGAACGAGACAAGGCTCCGCGTTGAGGTTAAAACAGGAACAACATTTATTGGAAGAACACAGCACACTTTTATACAGAATTTGGAACATCCTTCCCCCAACAACCGCTTTTCCATTGGTCAATTGCACAGTACCTGCAGTTCCCCATAAGGTCCTCTCCAGCCATGCAAATGAGGGCTTGAAAATGAGTCGGCAGTGATTGGTCAGATAGCTTGACCAGAAGGACTGCCATGTGCAAGGAGACAGAAGCCCCCAGGGGGCAATCGATGTACACAATAGCCAGACACAGAACAATGGTTCCCTAACAAGCCCTCAATACACATTACTCTGAGTGTCACTACATCTCTTAGCAGACAGCAGGCAAGTTCATTAGCACACCGACAATAGGTGAATGAAGAGCCACCTCAGACAGTCCGTATCCTCATTGGACTTCCTGGAATGACCATATTAGGAGTGCACTTCCTGTGCCTTACAGTTTACAGGAATAAGGTTTAGCTTCCAGGATAGAGGCAAGACTCCATTAGCCACATGGTTAAAGAAACACAAAAAGACACAAAAATGCATAACTCCCAGTCTACTGAACAGAACCCCCACATTCAACCCATCCACAGATAGCCTGAATCTGAGCGCTCAACATATCCAAACAGCGCTCAGATGCCACAAACACAGTCAAATCGCCATGGGGTTTACGTTTAGCATGGGCTGATGAGAGGGTCCATAGTCACATTGCAGGAGGCGCGCAACCAGGCTTCTCCAATGCCCAGTGGCGAGATTGGTCTCGTCACAGAAACCAATCAGCTTCCAGATTTTTTAATTGAACAAGGTGAAGTTAGAAGCTGATTGGCTACCATGCACAGGTGCACCAGATTTTGCACTCACTGAGGTTAATTTACTAAAACTGGAGAGTGCAAAATCCGATTGTTTTTTATGCAGAGCTGCACCAGATTTTGCACTCTCCAGTTTTAGTAAATAAACCTCAGTAACATGTTACATGCGTTCATGTGATTCAGGGGTTCATTTAGAGCAGCCTTTCTCAACCTTTTCAACACAGAGTACCCTTGAAATAAATTTCTGGTCTCGGAGAACCCCTGCTACAAATTAAAAATCTTCAACGAATGACACATTAGTGTGACAGTGTGACACAATAGTGTGACAAAGAATGTTCCTTAAGCCCCGTACACACAATAAGAAATTCGGACGGGAAATTTCGTCCGACGACCGATCTGCCTATTTTCGGATTGTTAGTATGGTGCTTTCGACAGCCGACTCCGACTTTTCGGCTGACAAAATTCCTGATGCGCAGGCATTAAAATTTTTGTCCTCCGTCAAAACACGTCTGATTTTCGTCTCATTAGTACAGATTTCAATGGGGAAAAATCTTATGAGCAAGACTAGGCATGCTCAGAGATGGAAGAACACATAGAAAGCAATCCAACACATGACATCACTTCTGAAGTAGAATTCTGTCGTACGGGAAAATTCGTGTGCAGTCTACAGCACATTCCAACCAACAGACACGCACTCTGGACAAAACACGGACGACCGGTCGGCGGAAATTCGTAGCATGTGTAGGAGGCTTTACTCTTGTCATCATTGGGAAGAATTACCCTCTTACAGATAGCTAAAAGAAACAATGGTGTCATTGGAAACTTATCTGAGAGGCAGAAATTGCCCATTGCTCAAGGAACCCCTAGCAACTTTAGGAGGAACCCTAGGGTTCCACTGAACCCAGGTTGAGAAGCCCTGATTTAGAGCTTGGCGTCAATGTCTAGTGTTATGTTAGGGGAGGGGGGAAAGTGTTAAGGTATGCTTAACAATTAGGAAAAAGCTCTTTATGCTAGGGCTTTACTACCAACTAAATCTTTTTGCTACTGAGAAATTTCAAATGCTTTTTGGCAGTTACTTCATGTGCGGCAAACTGAAAGCAATGTGATGCTCAAATACCGCAAAATAGCAGCACTACATAAATTAATATTCCTATATTGTTATTAAAGTATTTGCAAAGAGATGTATTTACCAGTGTAGTTCTAATATAATAGGCAACTATTTTACTATACCTTTTTTTCAATGGTGAAAATGCTCAAGAAGAATTATTCCAGAAAAGCACCATTCTGTTCTTAGCAAGGGGGCAACAGCTTTCAACTACTGGTGTTTAAGTTTTACAAGCCTTCCGGTTGGCATGGCATTTGGGTACTTGTGTTTCCCACACTGACCTGTTGGTTATCCTAAGTCCACTTTTAATGTACTTTGTTTGCATAGTTGGTGATGTCCCATCACTATTGGGAGTATCTGCTGGTTTCTGTGCTGTTCTTTACTGTCGTAATCTCAACACATTATTCTACTGATCTTTTTTTTACTGGGAACATGAATCAGTTCATTCATATATTTCAGCTCTGACATCAGTACAATTTCACTCTACTTCACTAAAGACATTTTTATGCTGCTAGAACAGGAGCAGAAGGAGGATAATTTATTATATTACAAGCACTCTGGTCAAGTGACATCAGTGAACATGATATGATTGTGCTCTGCGTTTCCTTCTGCCTTTAGCAAGAAAGAACTAGTGTTTGTAAAGTGAAAGTGTCATCTCTACATATAATGTATAGTAGATGTGGGTGCCTATTCATGCAATGCCACAGGTATGTGCAGTCAATCGCAGACCATTTCTGTGCATAGAATGCTAGTGGATGATTATCGTTTGGGTATATTGCCTATAAATCACCTGTATGCTTTGTGCTTCAAGCTATGTATACCCTCTGTGGTTAAGTTTAATAGATCCAGGATTTCAGCTTTAGACTTGTCTAAAGCCACAGCTTTTTAGTTATTTAATATAATTATTTTTACCTATCCAATACAGTTAGGTAATTATTAGAACCCCGGTTAGTTTTTTGCCGGCAGTCCCCCATTGGGGAGATTCCTTCACTTTGAGTCCTGTAGACCCAACATCAAGTAAGAGAATATCTCTCTAAAATGAGGGAAATATCCTCTGCGACAGCTGAACAGGAATAGAAGAAACATTTTCCATTGGGGCACTTGTACCATTGACAACTGTCTTAAAGCCTCCTAATGACCCCATGGACATTTATCATGTAGACTGTAGTCCTATTTTATCTATAAGAAGGTTATAGCTCACTCGTTGCGTACTAATTTCACCAACTCGCTGAAGAAGTTGATCTCATAATGATTGACACAGTTTGTGAATTCCACCATCTGGCACTCGGTCACAGGATTTGACAGTAAACAAACCCGGGGTTTCTATGTGAACGGCTGCTCTCTCCACTAGATGCTGCTCCGCTTTAATCACCAGATATCAAGTGCTTTCTACTGTAGTTCCTGAAGTTCAATCTGGAACATGGTTATATGTTTAGCTGATAATTTAATATTGGGGAAGTAAGATCTGCGTTTCCTCTGTTAATACTGGCTAGAAAATTGTCTATTAAATTGTGATGCTACACAGTGACTGTCACAGCAAGGGCCATCTGTTATGCACATAGACTGTGTTTGGTCTTTGTGTTCCTTACACACTGCTGTTAATATTTTCAGTTTATTTGTAGGAAATATTTTTATTTATGTTTTTGGTAGAAATGGCTATATTTAAGCGTACACTTTAATATTGACTCAGTGTTCCAAGAGATGTACAGTGACTGTATGCTATAGGGACCAGTAGCAAAAATTGTAATTAGGCTCCCTTATTGTCGAGCTTTCATATTTTATATAAAATATTATATATGCAGCTTTATTTAAATATTTCACAGAAAACGTAATAGTGTCTATAGACACAAAATAATTTGCCTTTTGCTGTTGTAACTGGAATCTGGACTCACTCTGACCAGGGCTGGCCCAAGACATTGTGCTGCCTGGGTCCGCAAAAATGCTGCAACCCCCCCAAAAAAAAAAAAAAAATCACGTCCACCAAAAGCCCCCCACAATCATTATTTTATAATATGATTTTTTAAAACTAAAAATAAATGTATCAGGAAGTCATATTTACATGCAACAGCACCTTGTATATATGCAAAATGATATGACATACCACTGTGTTAATTTCCAAACTACAAACTCCATTTCACATATTGCCATCCTATTAGTTATCCCCCCCATCACAGACTACTCTCCCTCACAGACCACCCCCCCCATCAGTCTACTCTTCATCACAGATTATCCCCTGCCCATCATAGACTACCCTCATCACAGACCCTCTCCATCAATATTAGACTGCCCCTTCCATAAGATCACAGCACTCCCCCTCCCATACCTTATTTTCACAGGACAGGAAGCATGGCGGGACTTTTCATGTGAAAGGCAGGTAATTGATTGCTGGGACTGCCCCGCTGTCTAGTAACCAATCACCCGCTTCCTAACTTGAAAAGTTCCGCCTTTTGACCAGACCTGCCATGCTTCCCATCTTATGAAAATAGGTAGGGGAGTGCTGTTAACTTATAGAAGGGACAGACCTGCCGCGCCGCTGGGCCAGGTGGGGGAAAGCTGTACATCTGATATAGAGCCAGCAGTGTGCATCAAATTGCTGGAAGAAAAAAATCTTCTTGGGCGTCAATTTGTTGCCCCTCTCAAAGTGCTGCCTGGGTCCAATGGACCCAGTGGGACCCATGGTAGGGCCAGCCCTGCCTCTGACTACTGGTCACATGACCTTTGCTAAGCCATTTATCACATGGTCTGTGACTTTTAGCAACTTTTTATTAGGTACGCCTGTTCAATTTCTTGGTAACACAAGTTGCTAATCAGCCAATCACATGGCAGCAACTCAATGCATTTAGGCATCTAGACGTGGCGAATATGACTTGCTGAAGTGCAAACTGAGCGTCAGAATGGGGAAGAAAGGGGATTTAAGTGACTTTGAATGTAGCATGGTTGTTGGTGCCAGACCGGCTGGTCTGAGTATTTAAAAACTGCTGATCTACTAGAATTTTCACGCACAACCAACAAACATCAACCATTCAACATACAAATGTCTTTTGGTGACTTGCATGCTTCATTACTTTTTCTGTAGATGAGAACAGAGTATCTTCAGTTAACACATTACATAGTGCCTTAGAACATCAAAACAGTCTGGTATACAATTACATATATATGGCACATTGCAGTCTGGTATACAATTACATATATATGGCGCATTGCAACAACAATTTAGTAGTCAGAGAAAGTTTGCAATAATAACTCTTTTCTACTTGCTCGACCGGGAGTCAGACTGAATGCCCCTCACGCTTGAAATTGACAAGACCGCCTCAGCGCTATCGACATTTTGCAAACAGACAGTGAAGATAGGGTGATGAAGCATCTCTTTTTATTGCAAACCGTACCTCTATATTAAGCCCTGTCGGGATAACAGATAGAAAATAGGAAGGTTGGGAGAAAAGCAAAGAGGCAAAATAAATAAGAATGGAATGAAAGGGGGAAAGGGTGCTTCATTACTCCATTTTTTTTTTTTTTTTTAAAGGGCAGGGCCAGGCAAGAAGTGATAGCATTTAGTTACAGTAACTACTAATGCTATCCAGTAAACACAGAACTGTGCTGAAGTTAAAACAGTTTACTCAATTTAGTCCTGTAAAATTCATTAAAGAATAAGTTCACATACCACCATACAGGGTCAATAGGAGGACAGTTGAATGTACTACCTGTAGCCTACGCTGTGTAACCTTCTCCTCTTCTGCTTTCTGCATTACAATCACATCTACACTTAAAAGGCATGTTCAAAATGAATTGTAGTGTGTGTGTGTGTCAGAGGCATAAAGGAGGGTGTTCCAGCATCACCACCAGATATGTTCCAGGATCCCTAGATTACGCGAAAAGGTTGGTCACTTTGCAAGGTTCCCATCAGTTCTTCAGCAGACCGATGGTGTGCAAATCAAAAACAAAAAGCTTGTCTGCAGTGCTTACTGCTTATTCTGAGGTTTATTACCAAAAGAAGGCACTAGTGAGGAATCATCTGCAGTAGAGGCCTTGACACGTTTCACAAAAAAACTACTTAGTCATAATGGTCCTTATGGGTAAGAACCTTTGGTGTGAAGTGCGTCAAAGTTGTTGCTGCTTTATCATTAGTGCCTTCTTTTGGTAAAAAAAAAAAAAAACCTGTGCATGAGCAGTAAGCACCATGGAGCCGCTTTTTCAATATTGATTTGAAAATGATGTGACCGGGCAGGGTCTGGGAACTGAAGGTTGCATCTGCAATGTGGCATGAGAAAGTCGGTCCCACTTGCAGCAGCAGCTTTTGAAATGTATTGCTAATCAGCGTGCAGCCTCATGCAATGGAGTCCTCTCAACCAAAATATCATATGGCTGAGCACAAATGACATCATGTCATCAAGATTCCAGCACTGGAACAGAAGTGCAGCAATAATTAGATTAAACATTAAACTACTTGGCAGGTAGACTATGCTGATTGTATGTATTACAAGGTTTAACTTTCGGTTTTGTAAGGTATTGCAAGGTTTATTTTCGGTTTTGACAGGGAGGAAAGCGCTGAAAATGTAGGTGTGTTAAGTGCTTACTTGCAGTGTTTTTCCTTTCCATCTTTTTTACTTGGAATATGCATTTGAACTTGCTAAAATATTTGTCTGTGCCAAGAAGAGTCTATTTCCAAGCACAGCCTTCTCCCTCCTTGTACGTCATAGTCCTCTCCTCTTCTGGGAGTGTCTAATTACTGACTGTGCTGAACCAGCTTCACTGCCCTCCCTTCAACTCCTTGCATAACCTTTTATGGGGAATACTATAGACTAGTGGTCTCCAAACTGCTGCCCGGGGCCATATGTGGCCCTTTGCTTGCCTTTATCTGGCCCTTGATACAAGACATTATTCCTCCCACTGACACCAACAATAGGGCACTATTCCTCTCCCTAAAATAAAAAATGGGGCACTTTTAACTCCCGGTGATGTCAGGACAATTTCTACCCACATTGGTCACAGTCTGGACCCCCTTTGGCCCCTTACACACTTGCGGACCGTTCAGATCCGCCTGTCCGTTTTTCAGGTGGATCTGAACGGATGCCCCATGCATCTCTATGGGGCATTGGATGTCAGCGGAGACATGTCCACTGACATCTGATCCGGTCTGTTAAATCTGGACGGATGGAAACCCTATTTTCCATCCGTCCAGCGGATCGGATCAGATGAGAATGGACATAGAGGACAGTGGGGACCTGACAGCTCTGTCTCTGCACACAGGGCGGAGACAGAGCTGCCATCCACCTGCTCAGCGGGGGATCGGCGGATCAATCCCCCGCTGAGAAAAACGGAGTCCGCCGACGGACTTCCATGTGTAAAAGAGGCCTTAAAGTCTGAAGGACAGTAAACTGGCCGTTTTGTTGAGAAAATTTGGAGACCCCTGCTATAGAGTGTCAGTTGAGTGACAGCTTTGAGTCTGCTGGGGCGTTCGACATCACATCCAAGATGGCAGTTGATGGAGGAGATGAGAGCTCTTAGATGTCTGCACAAGAGAGACTTTTACAGGTTAACAGTATGTATAAAATACAATAAATATGCATATAATCTTATGGTAAGATATTTTTTTTTATGAATGGTCTGGCAACTAGGCCTCTCTATATATTACAAGCTAAAATATTAAACAGGTGAATTCCATTTTCTTTAAATACAATATGCAGACAAAATAATCTTGTTAAAGTTATTGTAATGGTGTAATATATTTTCTTAAGTGTGCGTTCGGTGCATACTTCCTTATGGGTGCTTTAGGCAAAACCGCATACAGCCGCATTTTCTAATGCATCTCAATGGATGGCTG
Source organism: Pelophylax lessonae (assembly GCF_965119305.1). Taxonomy (NCBI): domain Eukaryota; kingdom Metazoa; phylum Chordata; class Amphibia; order Anura; family Ranidae; genus Pelophylax; species Pelophylax lessonae. The sequence continues at coordinate 643,899,304 of NC_138769.1, forward strand.
CGGGTCCCAGGAGAGTAGTTACGCAGATTCTGTTGGCTGCACATTCCCCGTGTTGGTCGTTTGCATAAAGCCTTTATCTGGCAGTAGGTAAAATGTTACTCTAATAAAATGTATACAGAATGGGTTTTTTTTTTCTTTTTTGGATCAATAACTTTCATGGAATAAAGATTCAAGTTCTAAGAATAACCGAAACAAAACCCCTTCATAGCTGTGATCTCATGCGTTTCTAAATGTACATGCAGGTGATGCAGTGAAAGGTTTACCTTTTGGGTTTTAACAGCAGGCTTACTTAAATTTCCATTTTCTACCATCCATCTGATCGGCAATTATTTGGTTATTTACTTTTTTTTTTTTGTGACTGTACTTTTTATTTCTGAAACCTAAATGTGTTTTTTGTTCTGCAGTCAGATAGAAAACAACCCTGGCTTTTAGGCACTCGAGCTGTCCTCGTCAAATTGGATGTCAGTCTGTTTTTTTATGACAATGAGGAAAGAACTCAAAGTTGGGCAATTTATTGCGGGTCAGACATGCAGTGCTAATTGGAGAATTATACACCCACAGTGATGTCACTAATTACCCAGCAGTCTATTTCCTGTGAGTGAATGGGGCCAAATAAAAATGTATTCTTTGTTCTGCACTGGCGAATTAGTAGCTCTGTAATCTCTTTGGTGAAGAGCTGCTCTGGTGAACCCACACAAAGTTCATCACGTGGACAATTAGCCGCCTTGGAGATCTGTGAAAATAAAGGGATTTGCTGACTTCAATATAAGTAAAACATCAAACTTATGGAGAGCACTGATGTCACCGTTCAAGCCCTGAAAATAGTTTTATTGCTCATTTTCTATTTTGGAAGCGTTGGAAGTTATCATTTTAGTGAAGGTAAAACTTCTGCTTGTTACAATGAACTTTTTTTCCCCATGCAGACTGTAAAAAGATGGAATACAGGCTGACGGACATCTGCAGCCAGGGACTGATACCGAAGGCAATGTCAGACGAAGGATTTTGTATTAGCAGTTAACTGCTGCTATAAATCATTAAAGTAGTATTAACCCTCTGTGTTTTTAGTTCAACACATTGAGGGAGATAAAATAAACATACCCCAGTAAATTATTTGTGAAAATTCTTATCCTAGCTCTTGCAATTTACAACTTTCAATGCTGCTGCTTCCCTGAATTTCTGTTTTTCACAGGTGCAGTCTAAAGCCAGTCTGTTAGTTAAGAAAGAGAGGAGGAGTGAGAAGGGCAAGGGAGTGCCTTGCCATGCTAGGCTATGGGGCTGTGTGTTTCCATTGATGCACACTGTGTAAGGAGACACAACTCTAGTCCCTGCATGCAAGGGTGGCTCTAGAGGGTAAGAAGCCATCATAAAAAAGCAAACCTGGGGCAGCAGTCATGGCTGGAAACTGGAACATGGGCAGAATTAAAAAAATAAGAAAGCTGCATACTCGGTAAGTGATTATACTAGCTGTTGAAAAGTGTTTAAAAAATAGGGATTTAATATTACCTTAATGTCAGCGATTAACAGTGACTTGCAGCAGTGATTTAACCACTTTAGGACTGGAGGATTTTCCTCCTTTACGTCCAGGCCACTTTTTGCGATTCGGCACTGTGTGACTTTAACTGACAATTGCGCGGTCATGCTACGCCGTACCCAAACAAAATTTACGTCCTTTTTTTTCCCACAAGCAGAGCTTTCTTTTGGTGGTATTTGATCACCTTTGCGCTTTTCATTTTTTGCGATATTAATAAAAAAATGCAACAATTTTGAAAAAATAACAATATTTTTCTACTTTGACAGTTAAAAAATATCCAATATATTCAATTTTTGTCATATATTTAGGCCAAAATGTATTTAGCTACATGTCTTTGACAAAAAAATTATCAATGAGTGTATTTTTAACCGCTTTAAGACCGGAAGATTTTACCCCATTCCTGACCAGGCTATATTTTGCGATTCGGCACTGCGTTACATTAACCGACAATTACACGGTCCTGACCAGGCCATATTTTGCGATTCGGCACTGCGTTTTTTTTAATGGACAATTGCGCGGTCATGCAATGCTGTACCCAAATTAAATTGATGTCCTTTCTTTCCCCACAAATAGAGCTTTCTTTTGGTGGTATTTGATCACCTGTGCAATTTTTACTTTTTGCGCTATAAACAACAAATCGCGAAAATTTTGAAAAAATAACAATATTTTTCACATTTTTTTATATGAAATTCCCCCCAAAAAAATTAAAAATTTTTAACATTTTAGGCCAATTTTTTTTCTGCTACATATGTTTGGTAAAAAAAAATCGCAATAAGCGTATTTTGATTGGTTTGCGCAAAAGTTATCGCAGCTACTAACTACGGGAAATTTGTCATTTTTATTGTTTTTTTTTAAACTAGTAATGGTGGCAATCTGGCAGCGATCTGATATTTTTTTTGCGGGACTGCGACATTGCAGCGGACAGATCGGACCCCTTACTGACATTTTTGACACTTTTGGGGGTACCAGTGACATTACTACAATAATCAGTGCTATAAATATGCACTGTTAATGTAAAAATGACACTGGCAGGGAAGGGGTTAACTTTTATTGGTGATCAAGGGATTAATGTATGCCTGGTGCTTACTGACGTGTGTGGGGGGAGGGGACTGTGTGACACAGGCACAGATCGCAGGTTCAGCTATGCTGAATCCTGTAATCTGTGACTGCCTGTCACATAGGAAATCCGCCTGCTTTGTTTACACAAGCGGGCGGATTTCCTCACTCGATCCCCGACGATCGGGGAAGAGCGGCGGTGATCACCGCCTCTCCTCCCCTGGCCCGACTCCCGCTGTGTTTGAATACAGCGGGAGCAAGCCTTCGGCGGCGCGCGCGCGCCGCCCATGAGGGGAGGAGTCCAGCGACGTAGGTCTACGTCGCTGGACGATAACGAGCCACTTTGCCGCAGTACGCTCAATGTGAGCGGTCGGCAAATGGTTAACTGCTAGAGTCACTGGAGATTTGTTGCTAAGAAGTAATTTGCGACTGCTAGTGGTCAGAATAGTGTTACAGCATACTATTGGTGTGATCTGCTACAAATGACTGTCCTTAAGCACTTTTCAGCTAAACCATAGGACTGAGTGAAGAGCGATTTGTCGCTTGTCAAACTCAGTCGCTGATCAACGGAGCTACAAATTGTTGAAAAATTAGCGAGTCAGTGATTCCATAGAAAATAACTATGATTTTCTTCATGAGCAAAAAAAAAGGATCATTGTGAACAGAACATCCATCTAACATGGCCCTTAAAATCCTTTAGCACATTGTTTTGTCCACTGTGCACAATGCTACCCTGACCTTCGTCAACACAACACCCACTTTTGGCCAAATGGCCATTCGTTTTTTGTGTGGCTCAGGAGAGCATGTTTTGGGTTGTGCTTAAAGTATGTCTTTTATTTATGCCTTAATGGTCTGGTAAATATACGATTGAAAGCATTTTGCTGTATTATTTTGTGCATAAGTGCAAAAATATACCTGATGATTGTGTCAGAAATTTAGAGCTATTCTGCAAACCTGTGTTATATCAAGGAGTAATTGGCCCTCCCAGGTTTTATCTTGGTCTACTGAACAGTTAATCTCTGTTGTGGAGATGTGCGAACTGGGAGGGATTCGGTAGTTAAGCAAAAGACAGCTGGTCAGGGCTGACACCATTCAGCACACAAAAATGCTCTGTGTTACATAAGCACACAGTAGGACATTAGGCGCTAACTGCATTATTTGGCAGATCAAACAGGTACTTTTTTGTACTTGCAGGGTCTTTAAAGGAATAAAAAAAAAGGGAATATGCATGTATTACAGAGATCTACCACATGCGATTTTATTTTTCCCAATTCTGATCCGACATGCACATTAAATGTATGAAAATATAACAAACAGAACACATGCCTTCTGGTTTGGGTTGGGAAGGGGCAATAAGGAACAGTGCAGTGCTTTGTTACAACACACCACATGGTTAACTTTTTTTAATGCCCCTTTCTCATGCGTGGACCGATTAGGTCCGCCTGTCAATTTTTCAGGCAGACCCGATCTGACCCTCTATTGACTTCTATGGAGCGGCGGGTGTAAACGGACATGTGTCCATTATACCTGCCGTCATCCAATACGCTAAAAACAGACCGATGGGGATCCCCTCCCCATCCGTCTAGTGCACCAAACTGTGGCCCAGGGGCCAAAATGCAGCCCTTTGCTTGCTTTAAATCCCTGGGCACTATTTCATTCACTGATACCCAACGATGGGGCACGATTCCTCCCAATGACATCAACAATTGGTCCCAATAACACCAATGATAGGGCACAATTCCTACCAATGATGGGGCACTATTCCTGCCAATGATGGGGCATTATTCCTGCCAATAACACCCACAATGAGGTCCAAAGATGGGGAATTCTTTACTGATGCTGAGACCTTTTCTACTCCAGATGGCCACAGTCCAGCCCCCCTGAAGTCTAAAAGGTAGTAAACTGGCCTGTTGTTTAGAAAGTTCGGAGACCCCTGGTCTGGTGGATCAGTTTGGATAGCAGTCGGATGTAAGTGGACAGGAGGTTTGTTTACATCTGACCACCCACAGAAGAGAGCTGGCTGTGTCTGCCCTGCGCTGACCTGCACAGAGTCCTGACCTTAACCCGATAAAACCCCTTTGGGATGAATTAGAGGGCAGGCTGCGAGCCAGGCCTTCTCTCCAACATCAGTGCCTGACCTCACAAATGCCCTTCTGGAAGAATGGTCAAACATTCCCATAGATACACTCCTAAACCTTGTGGACAGCCTTCCCAGAAGAGTTGAAGCTGTAATAGCTGCAAAGGGTGGGCCAACTCAGTATTGATCCCTACAGACTAAGGCCTCGTACACACGATCAGATAATCGTACGAAAAAAATTGCTTTTGAATTGTTTGCAGGATAATCTGATAGCACACAGCTTTCGACAGCCTATCACAACATTTCGTCCAACAAAATCCGAAGGGACAAATGCCAAAAATGTTGTCGTACGATAGCCTAGCGAATGACAATCGCTTAATCAGTACAGTATGCGTCCGCTAAAAATCTATAGACAAAGACCACGCATGATCAGAAACATGAAAATAGCCTGGAAAAAGCCTGGCTGCCATGAATTGCATTATCCGATACGTAGCTACGCAACCAGGAAGCTTTTCCAGAATTGTACGAAAAAAATCATACGTTTAGTACGCATTGTTGCATTCGATATTAGTATTATGCAACAAAATGCGAACGATAAGTCGTCCAATTATCTGGTCGTGTACGAGGCATAAGACTGGGATGCCATTAAAGTTCCTGTGCATGTAAATGCAGACACACCCAATACTTTGGGTAATATAGTGTTTATAGAACAGTTGTTTCCTATGTGCCCTTGCATTGAGCCTGTGTTGATCTAACAGACACGGTGTAAAGAAGCCCCGTTACCACATAGTTGCAGTTATTTATTTCTATGTAACCTATACTGTAAGGTGCAATAGTTTTTCATTTTTTCAATTGATCTTTTGGATTCCACGACTGATGTTGAGGGAGTTTTGGAGTCGCAGGTAGCATAATTGAAAAATCTCTTTGTATCTTATTATTAAAACAGTGTGGATGTTGGATTACACCTCGAACGTGTCTGTATAGTGTTCTCCGAATGACATATTTACAAATACAACTTTTATTTTTTTTTAACTATAAGGAATTGCACTTCATAGTGTTCCTGCATTTACATTTTTAGAATTCTCCAGCTTTGGAATACATGATATCCTGGCCTAGCTGTGCATGTGATGCCTTAGTGTTGATATACGTCTCTATATTATTAACACACGAAATGTGATGTAAAACACTGCATGTTTTAGTTGATTTCTATATGTAGACCCTTTCACTATGTTGTGTAATCGCCTATCAGCCAACCTTCTATATAACCTGAAAATGACTTTTCTGCCCCTGCAATAATGGTATTATGGCAAGGTCACATTTATACTTGGTGGCGATGCCATTTAATTACTGTGTGAATAGGTATGTAATTGAAACAAAAGGCATTGTTCCCATCTCGCCTCTTGCTCAGCCCTCTCTGCCTGCAGCCCATCCTGTCAGGCTGAAAGCGTGAAACTCCTTTTCTGCTGGTGTGATTAGATTGGGGCTGAACTCTCCAGCTGGCAGGGCTGTCTATGACTGCCGGCGCCCTGTCCCCTGTGCTTGTCATTTCTTGACACTTCTGACAGGATGGGGACAGCAGCCCCAGACAGGTTCATTAGATAGCTTTTTCTGCAGCTGGGATAAAAATATATGAAAAAAATAAATAAATAAATAAAGCCCATAATTCAGTGCAGCACGGAGGAGGCCTTTATGTTTTATAGCAGGACCCAATGTTTTGACAAATCCTGATCTACGCTTGTTACCTCGTTTTTTTTTTTCTCTGCATACCCCAAGCTTTGTTTTCTTTTTGTTTGACCGGCACTTTGCCTCCCGGGAGAGGAGGATGATCTAAATACACCGAGCCTGGTGACAAGCATACGGCAGTCTCCAATGTGATGGGGTCGTTCTATTTTTCATACTGTTAGCAAGTGGGTTTGAGATTTAGAAGTGTCATTTCTCATGTATAGATACATAAAAAATCCAAATTCCAGCAAAAACTTTATTTGGGTTTATTCATTTATTTATTTTTACATTGTTTTGGAGGTAAAATATTTGCAGGATTTTATTTTGTTTCTTTACTCCCTAAATGGCCCCCATCCCCCTCCCTAGGTAATACATTACATTTTTTAGGGATATTAGTCAGTTTTTATTTTTGTGTCTCTACATCAGGCCAACCTGAGGCCCGGAACCGCAGGCAATGCGGCCCACTGCCCCATGACAATTTATTTATTTTTCTGCTGGGGAGGAAGTTGAGTCGGGGCACGGCCACATCGGCTTCTAACTAACTGTAGGCAGAGGCTGCCTCGGAGGGGATCATCCACTAGTTGTGTTAAATTAGTGCTGGGGGGGGGGGCGCAGCAGCGCGGGAAGGGCGCCGCAACGTTTTATTACTTATATACTTTAAATATAGTTTATATTTTATATGCGGCCCGAGAAAATTTCTCTACACTCAATGTGGCCCAGAGAAGCCAAAAGGTACCCATGCTCTACATGGAGAATTTACCCTCACTTCCTGTTACTGTGATACTGAAGCTCCCAAACATCCCTCATTTTTCTAGATTGTAAGCTCTTATGAGCAGGGCCCTCTGATTCCTACTGTATTGTCTTCCCTCATATTGTAAAGCGCTGCACAAACTGTTGGCGCTATATATATATCCTGTATAATAATAATCATTTTTTGCTACAGTCTTTCCTTTAGCGCCTATTCACACCATAGAAATGCAGTTCGTAGGCGTTCTGGATGCTTTTCTGCATGCGCATTTTTGACTTGTTTTTGGCGCTTTACAGTGCGTTTTAATGCAGTCCAGTTCTCTTCCCCCCCCCCCCCCCCTCTTTTTTTCTTAACCTTAAATAAAGACATGTGTGTTCCAGTGCGCTCCAGTGCATTTTTGATGCATTTTACACCGGTCAAGTACAGTGCAGTGCAGAAAAAATGCAGCATGTTCCTCTTTTTTAATGGAACTGACCACACTGGTCTGAACTATGCCATTGAAAACCCTCTGACCTACTATCCATGCTTGTTTTTTGTTGAAAAATAATGCACTGGACTGCAAGTGGTGTGAACTGACCCTTAGAACCAAAGCCGTTAGTCCCTCCTTTCCCTGCAATTGTCATTTTTTTGATGATGTATAGTCCTCCACCGGGGCTCTAGGCTCCTCCTTAACTCGGAAAGCCACCATGGGAAACTTGTTTCCAAACCAAGCTTAGTGCATCTATAGACACACACAGTGCAGCTTGGCCCTGCCCCCCTCACAGGATTTGACAGGCCAAGCTTGTGAGAACAGGGAGAAGGGAGATAACAGATGCAGCTGGATCAACAGAGGACTCAGGTAAGAGGGTGCTCAGAAAGTGGTAGAACATTTTTTACTTTAATGCAGGGAATGCAGTATTAAACTCCAAAAGCAAAAATATAATATATTGCAGCTTACCAATCATTAGATGTGGTGGCTGCATTGGTTTTCTTTCCTTGGCTTTTTCTCCCGGTGATCCTGCCATTAACACACCTCCAGTATTAGTGAGACATAACTTTGAAGTAATGAGCACAGTAGGCCCACCAGACAGCACTGTTGTCAGTCTGGGGAGGGTAGTGTTAAATGTATTAGCAGATTTAGATACACAAACAAGCCAAAATGCAGCTCACACTTTATAAGCAGTTTCCTTTTGGGATAAAGGATTTGCATGAATAAATAAAAGCTGATCATTTAACCACCCCTGCTAATGTTAAGTGGTTTGTCCTATCCATGTAAACTGATGCATTCTGCTAGAGAGCTTGAACTTGTGAAAAACAACAGACCTGCTGGCCCTCTTTTTTAATTACCCTAGCCTGGGGATCCATGGAGAGCATCATCCACAGAGTTCCTGCACCTTCCATGGGTTGAATATTGTTGCTATAGGAGACAGCTTTTGCTACAAAGTACAGATTGCTGGTTCCAGCTTGAAGTCTCTTTTCTTGTACTGCTGTCTACCTTTCCTACATTTTTGTCTAAAAAGTCTGCCGATCATTAAGTCTGCTGTTGTATTTGACTAAGGGTGTCCTGTGCCCTACCCCGCTCTACCACATTTTTCCTGTTGGGAGAAATAAACTTCTCTTTGTTCAAGCATAAAAGTGACTGGCGCCCATCTTTCTACCTTGTATAGGCTGTCCTCGAGTTACGAACAAGATAGGGACTGTAGGTTTGTTCTTGAGTTGAATTTGTAAGTCGGAACAGGTACATTTTTCAAATGTAGCTCCAGCCAAAATAATATTTTTTAAGTTTTTTGGATAGCATAGGGAAGGATTGATACCCCTGTAACATTTGTTTTATTGTGTGCGTCCCTGTTCAGAAGATTTCACCTCACTTTCTGTCACTATGACAATTAGATTTTGAAAAATTTTGAGTTGTTGTGGAAAGAAGGATTAGTGATAAAGCTTCAGTGGAGACACCTTTTTCCCATGAGAACTCTTACAGGAGTGAATTTCCCTTCCTGGGGGTAGATTTCCCCTCGCTTCCTGTTGTCTCCCTCTATTTTGTAAGTAGTAATTTGTAAGTCGGATGTTTGTAACCTGGCGACCACTTGTACCACCCCCCATGCCTAGTAACCTGTACCCTGAGGAGGAATGTTAGCCCTCCTTGTCTCTGGGGGTCACCACCAGGCCTCTGAAGCTTGGGAGGGAGGCGCTACACATCTTACAGTTTATAATTGCGACTATTTGTGGAATGGCAAAACTACGGTACCTAAAAATCTCCATAGGTGACACTTTAAATTTTTTTTAACAGTTATCAGTTTAGAGTTACAGAAGAGGTCTTTTTCTAGAATTATTGCTCTCACTCTGACGATTGCGGCAATACCTCACATTTGTGATTTGAACACCGTTTACATGTGCGGGCACGACTTAGGTATGCGTTTTCTTTGGCACGTGAGCATACGGGAACGGGGGCGCTTTAAACATTTTTTTTTTCCTATATATTTTCATTTTTGTTTTTTTTTGCTGTTCCTTTAAAAAAATAAAAATAAATAAAAAATCTGATCACTTTTATTGCTGTCACAAGGAATGTAAACATCCCTTGTGACAGTAATAGGCAGTGACAGATACTCCTCATGGAGGGATCTGGGGTCTATTAGACCCCAAACCCCTCCTTTGCACTTAAAAGTATTCAAAATGCCAAAATCTGCATTTTTGAATGCTGCAATTTTTTTTTTAATGGGTGCCATTGGCAGACCGAGTAAACAGGAAGTGACTTTCTGACATCTCTTTAGGGTTACCTCATCAGAGACCCGATCGAAGCTGAATCCGGCTTTGTTCTGGACTGTGACCAGCTGTCAGCAATGCCAGCTGGACGCTCGGGTCTCCTGGTGGGAGGGGAGACCCGAGCAAAGCAGCAGGAGGGTGGGGACACAATGGTTGTTATCAGAAATCCAACTGCCTGCTCTAAAAAAAAAATGTTACCGGGGTGATGCCTCTAGCCACACAACCACATCTTCAAGCCGATGTACAGGTATGTCGGTTTGCGGGAAGTGGTTAAAGATGGACAGGGTAGGAGCTAACCAGACATACTGGGGTATGAAGTTCCAGGGAATGGGAGAGGCTCTGGAAAAGTCCTGAACGTGAGCATGGGAGGAGATAACAAGGGAGCTACAGAGCAAGATGTCTTGGGAGGAGCAGAGTGGGCGATTTGGGAGACATATGCAGATGAAGTTGGTGACGTAGTAAGGTGTATTAGTCTACAGGCAGCATTCATGATAGACTAAGGGGGGGGGGTCGGTAGCCCATGTAGGAGTAGGCCAGTGAGGAGGAATTGTAGTAGTTAAGATGAGATATAACCATGAAGTGAATAAGTTGTTTTGTGGTGTCATTAGTTAGGAAGAGGCAAATTCTGGATGATTTTTAAACTTTCCACAGTTGGGCTTTAGGCAGTGTTGTACATTGTAAAAGGTGTACAGTGGTTTTCTGTCCCTTTTCCAAGCCTGTTGATTGGACAGTAAAGGAACAGTAGACAACTGATGTGGTCATCCCTCTGTTCACTCTGTTTTCCTCTCCTCTTAGCATGATCCTTGTCAGCACATTTGCATGCAGCACACCAGATTGGCTCCCAGTGCTAGCTCCTCCCTTTGTCAGTCTGGGTGCTGCTGTACAGGGGATTACAAAAGACTGATGACAAGTCAAATTTAGGTGCTAGTTGCATTGAAAAACCCAAATTTAATGATTGATTTTTGCATACATAACTGCAGTTTTTTTATATCTGGGCACCTTGTAAATGTTTTGTTAATTCCAGCCCAGCAGTTTTGCTGTTGGGGACAGAGAAGTTTAGGTGTAATTTCTGCATCACTAGTTCATGTGTAAGACATCAGGCCTGAAGTTTGTGAAGATGACAGGTTCACTTTACCATCTTCTTAGGACACAGTCCATACCCCCTGACAAGCAACTTACAGATTGACCTCATTTGCATATTTGACAGGCAGAGATGAAATGACTGCTTTTACTTGTGTATACACATCACACAAACACTTCAAACATTGTTAATGCATATTCCCAGTGCTGATGAGGAGCTATTATGCAGGAAGGCATTGTGTACTCGTGGCAACTGAAATAACAGATACGCTCTGTTTATAAATCATGGTTTAGGTGTCAGTTGTGGTTCTTTAATGGAGATATGATAGCTGTGGTTTAAACCGATTTCCCACCACTTTCTATTCATAGGTTGCAAGCGCCATAAATACTCAGCCATTATTGCTAATAGCCCCATACCTTGAGGGAATTGATTCCAGATAATTTGAGCAATTAAAACGTAGTTGGCTTATTTGGAAAATTGAGTGTTTACAACATTTACCGCCATTTGCTCATTTATATATACCATCAGGACTTAACCTATATCCTTTTTCATCTGTAATTAACATGAGCTGTTTTATTTATGCTTGTTTGGCCAATTTTTATTAGGTGGAGGGGATCTATACTTGGGTGTGCTTGCAGCTAGAGCTTGTTCTTGCAACTGTGTTTACATTTTTTTCAGATGTAGGTGTGTGATGTATGAATTACTTAAAGTGGTTCTAAAGCCTGAAAGTTTTTTCACCGAAAACTGCAACAAAAAAGAAAGAAAAAGGTGCCCCCGGGTGGTAATAATCATGCACAACGGTGTAGTGGTTAGCACTCTCGCCTAGCAGCAAAATGGTCACTGGTATGAATCCCAATCACGACACTACCTGCCTGGAGTTTGCATGTTCTCCCTGTGCCTGCGTGGGTTTCCTCCGGGTACTCCGGTTTTCTCTCACACTCCAAAGACATGCTGGTAGGGTAATTGGCTCCTGTCTAAATTGGCCCTAGTATGTGTGAATGTGAGTTAGGAACCTTAGATTGTAAGCTCCTTAAGGGTAGGGACTGATGTGAATGTACAATGTATATGAATATCACTGCTTAAATTGACCGCGCTATATAAATACCTGAAATAAATATTGTGCTAGTATGCACCGCATACCAGCACATTATGACAAACTTACCTGAAAACAAAGCCCTCCAGCAGCGCGATGCCATGGGTCACGGGGCTTCCACCTGTTCTTACTTCTGGGTTTGCTAGCTGCGGCCGCAAAGGCCTGAGAAGGAGCGCATGCTCCGTAAACGTGTCGCCTTAGTAACCCCCCTGTACCCGGAAGTCGATGACAGGAGAAGCCGCGCTGACTCTTTGCCATGCCACGGAGACGCTGACATCCATCAGCCGTGTCCCAATCTGCTGTAGCCGCCGAGGCCATCCTGATACATCCCTCTGTTCAGGGGACTGTTGATTCATAACGCCAGAAGCTGTGTCTTTTACTCAAGTGTGAGTACATGTTAACTTTTTGCCACAATAAATACTTGATGCTGCACTTAGATGGCGCTTGTGTTTCTTCAGCGGCCATATGAATGCCTGTGCCACGATGACGTCACTACCGAGTATGCGTATGGGTGTCATAGCAGTGACACATTGCTCTGAAGTCACGGCACAGGAATGTCATTCCTTCAGAGTGCATGCCTCAGTGACATCAATGGCTGCTGCTAAACTAAATATCTACTAAAAGGTGCATGTTTATGAGAAATTTGCTGTACCTACAGGTAAGTCTTATTATAAGCTTACCTATAGGTAAAAATAAACACAGTGACTGTACTACCACTTAATTGCATTCTGTGCATTAAGGTAAAAAACCTTCTGAGCAGTGTTTTATTGCTCAGTTCTCAGTCTCAGAGCCGGTGAGGGAAAAAAAAAAAATCTTCTCTCTTAACCACTTAAATACAGGGCCCTTTTACCCCTTTCCTGCTCAGGCCAATTTTCACCTTTCAGCGCTTTCATATTTTGAATGACAATTGCGTGGACACTACCCAAATTAATTTTTTATCATTTTTTTTTTAACAAAAATAGAGCTTTCTTTTGGTGGTATTTATTCATCACTGGGTTTTTTATTTTTTGCTAAAACAAAAGAAGAGGGACTGAAAAATTTGAAAAAAAATAAAAAGGTTTTACTTAGTTTCTGTCAGAAAATTTTGTAAATAAATAATTTTTCTCCTTCACTGATGGGCACTGCTGAGGAGGCAGTAATATGCACCACCGATGGGCACTGCTGAGGAGGCAGTAATATGCACCACCGATGGGCACTGCTGAGGAGGCAGTAATATGCACCACCGATGGGCACTGCTGAGGAGGCAGTAATATGCACCACCGATGGGCACTGCTGAGGAGGCAGTAATATGCACCACTGATGGGCACTGCTGAGGAGGCAGTAATATGCACCACTGATGGGCACTGCTGAGGAGGCAGTAATATGCACTACTGATGGGCACTGCTGAGGAGGCAGTAATATGCACTACTGATGGGCACTGCTGAGGAGGCAGTAATATGCACTACTGATGGGCACTGCTGAGGAGGCAGTAATATGTACCACTGATGGGCACTGCTGAGGAGGCAGTAATATGCACTACTGATGGGCACTGCCGAGGAGGCAGTAATATGCACTACTGATGGGCACTGCCGAGGAGGCAGTAATATGCACTACTGATGGGCACTGCTGAGGAGGCAGTAATATGCACTACTGATGGGCACTGCTGAGGAGGCAGTAATATGCACTACTGATGGGCACTGCTGAGGAGGCAGTAATATGCACCACTGATGGGCACTGCTAGGTGGCACTGATAGGCAGCACTTATGGGCACAGATGAGCAGGCACTGATGGGCACAGATTGGCATCACCGATGGGCACTGACTGGCAGCACTGCTGGGGCTGCACTGATAATCACTGCCCTGATTATCTGTACAGGTCTCCCATGTGAGGAGATGCTGCGGGTTGGCTCTACTCTCCTCACACTCAGTATTAGTGTGAAGTGAGGAGAGCTGATAAATGGCATTTCCGTTCTTACATGTGATCAGCTGTGATTGGACACAGCTGATCACATGGTGAAAGAGCCGCGTCACTGGCTCTTTACCGAGATCGGTTTTGCGCCATGTTCTATGATGTCGTCCCAGAATGAGAGAGGATCCCGTCCGCTGTCATTTGTCTATACGGTGGGTGGGAGGTAATTACCCTCTAAAATACAGCCGGCAGCTGATGAGTAACACCCTTACATGCACACTTTTCAATTACTGTTATAAAAGCTTCATTTTTTAAGGCTATTTAGAATGTATTTTAGATGCAGGTCGAAGCCAAGAAATTGAATTGCCCACCATATGATTTATTTATTTTTTCCTTAGAATTTATTGGCATCATCTATGTTAGGCCTGTTTATTCCCCCCCCCCCCAGTAATTGTCACTATGGTATTAATCGTCTCTGTATATTAGTACTTATAAAGACAACTTTTATTTAATAGCAGTGGCAGTAGAGGAACACATAAAATATTTTGTTAAATTATAATAGTTAACCAGCAAAGGATTTATTCTTGACATATGATTGGCAGGGAACAGGACCAGAAAATATAGTTTAAGGCAGGAGAAATTCTAGCTGTGGCGAGGCGCCGCTTTAACCGCATTACTGGAAAGCGGCCTTCATTCAGAGCAATCCCGTCTGCTTACCTTTCCTTTGTACTGCTCAGTGTTACTGCTCTTACCGCTTGGTCTCTATGACAACTGTTTAAATTGGGATGGGTACCTGTCATCTGGAGTATTACGGAGAAAAGTGTTAGTGAATACATAGTCCCATGGATGGAGCATTTCAATGTAATCCAATTTTAATTGAACTCTAGAGACTTTGATGTGCTGCATAGGTTGGGAGAGTGCTATTCCTGGGAGAAATTACAGCAGCCCAGCTCAGCTCCACCAGTCCAGACTGTCATTGCTTAAGAGGAAAAAAAAAAGCATTAGCATCAGACTTAACCTTCCCCGTGAAACATCTCACTCCTCTCTCACCATGGGGTGTGTGCAGTGTGCCTTCCGTCTCCCGACACGCAGTCTGTTTTCTAAACGGTTTATAGACGCAATTGACTGATGATTGGCAAATAACATTAGTCTGTGGAAGCAAATCAACTGTTTTTAATATTATCGATGATTTATTTATGTAGATATATACACTGGCCAAAACAGATATTCACATTGCTTGTAGACATTCTTTAGCATGAAGACAAATCACTGCAATTGATTATTTATTTATTTTTTTCCCGTTTTTGAATGGGAAACTTTTCACTGCAAATCAAATCATTGTAGGAATTAGCATGCAGTGGTCATTACATAGATGTGCAGGACTTGTAGTTGCTTACAAGAAGCTTCCATAATAGTTATGTTAAAGCACTATTAAGAAAGAAGAAAACTCCACGCTAGTTAAGTAAGGGTCCTTTTACATGAAGGGTCTGCTCTGCTCAGCGGGGATCGATCCGCTGATCCCTGCTGAGCAGGCAGATGACATGGCCGTCTCCGCTCACTGTGCTGAGATGGACATGTCAGAGTCCCACTCTCCTCTATGTGGAGATCGGATGTCTGTTTTCATCCAATCTACCAGACGGATTGAAAAAAGGGGCCCCATTCAATCCGATCGGATACTGGCCGGTGTCAGCAGACATGTCTCCATAGGGGTGAATGGAGGGTCCGATCAGGTCCACCTGTCAGTTTTTTAGTGTGAAAGATGCCCTAAGGCTCAAAAAGCAGCTTGCTAAAAAATTGTGATACCAATTCTCAAAATATGTGTCAAAGCAGCACTATAGATCAAACTAATATTGTGGAAATAATTACAATATGAAACCACAAATAAAGTGCAAAAAGTGCAATATGTAACCGCAAACTATATGTGCAATATGCGACAGAAAATATTTAACCACACATTTTCCAATAAGAAACAGTAGATAAAGTGCCAGAGAGTGTAATATTGAACAGCATTCAATAAACTGAGGATATACATTCCACCGAGCATAAAAGTAACAACAAATGTGAAAACAAACACGGTGCATATATGAATGTCCTAATGTCATAAATAAAAAGGAAATTGTGAAGTCAATAGTGAGACCAAAGACCATAAGCATGTCCAACTTCCCACTTGTTCTCCCAACTCAGATGTAAAGAGATCCACCACTGGTTTGGAATGATCTTCTCGCCTCCCAGATAGCAAGCAGTTTGAAAACGACTTGCTAAGCTATTGCTAGACTTGCCAGGCTTCAAAAGTTTGTTTCACAATTGCAGCAAGTCCGCATTGCATGACTTCAGATCAACTTTCTTTGCAAACATTCTGCAAGTCTACTGCAAGTTCTGGTTCAGTTATGTTGTGCAAGAGTCATCCCACCACAGGGGGCACTGTGGCTGAATTTTCATGCTAGAGACTTGCTACGCAAATTGGAAAAGTGTCAACTAGAACTTGTGCTTCAAGTGCTCTGCAAGTGTTCAACTTGCCAGTGAAAATGTGCAGCAAGTTAACAGACTTACAATTCAACACTGGCACAAATTTGTGGCAAATTATCCTTGCTATCTGGGCTCTTACCAGAAAAGATGGGCCAAAGCTTATTTTTCCGCCTTTTTTTTTTTTTTGTCCGCATGGGCCAAAGCTTATAATGGCCAAAAGCGCATAAGATCCACCCAGCTCAGAAGCTGGTCAGTAAACCCTGTAAGCTGTTAATGAATGCGACATTGCGGCGGACAGATCGGACCCCTGTCTGACATTTTTGACACTTTTGGGAGTACCAGTGACATTACTACAGTAATCAGTGCTATAAATTACTGTAAAAATGACACTGGCAGGGACGGGGTTAACTTTATTGGTGATCAGTGGGTTAAATGTATCCATAGGGGCGTGATTCTAACTGTGGGGGGGTGTGGCTTGTGATGTAACTACAGAGACATACGATCCTACATAGCAGGATCGCATAGTCTCTGTCTGCACTTACATCAGGGAGAATGAAAGACGACTTTGTTTACATCAGCTGTCTGTCTTTCTCCCTCTCCTGCGGGAGATCGCGAGTGGCCGGCGGACACCGGAGCCGCCGGTCACACGCGCGGGGATCCCTGTGAACGAGCGGGGGTGGGAGTGCGCCTCTGGCGGCGCGCGCTCGCCCCCTACAGGCTCCTGGGCAAGCAACGTAGCCCTACGTCGGTTTGCCCAGGAGCGGCTGACTGCCGCAGTAAATAGTCGTGCGGCGGTCGGCAAGTGGCTAAGTCATTTAAATATTCATGTTTTCTGACCACACAGCTTCTAAAGCTGGCCATTCATTTGTCATGGTGGCCTCATGCATTTGTGCAATCAAGCCACCAAAAGACCTGTTCATAAACAAGCACTGTATTGTGTGCATGTTTATGAGACAGACATCCTTGGCTCCAACTTTGTCACTTGTAGTAGCACTAGCAATAGATAAAAAAAATCCAACAAAATAACTTTTCTGGGAGCCATTGGTCAAGAGTGTCTGCTATGACATATTGTTGCCTCAGCCAGCCTTATGAGAAAATGGTAATGTAACTCCTCCCAATGCTATCATATAATACCTGATGCATAAGGCTCCTTTCACATGGGTGGTGCGCCCAACAGAGTCCGTTCTGCTCAGCGGGAGATAGATCCGCCGATCCCCACTGAGCAGACGGATAACAGCTCCGTCTCTGCTCTGTGTGCAGAGATTGAGCTGTCAGATCCTTGCTCTACTCTATGGGAAGATCGGATGAGAACGGACCGCCTGTCCGTTCTCATCCAATCCGATCCTCCAGGCGGATGGAAAACGGGGTTTCCATCTGTCCGGATTTCACGGACAGGATAAGATTGGATAGCAGCAGGTGTCAGAGGAGATGTCTCCGCTGCCATCCGCTGCTCCATAGGGCTGCATTGAGCATCCGATCGGTTCCGCCTGAAAAACTGACAGGTGGATCGGATCAGAAAGCCCGTGTGAAAGGGGCCTTATTGGTATTTTTCCTATGAGCCATAGGGATGTTTTATAATGCAATTTTTACCATTCTTTTATTCTATGTGATTTTGCTACAAATGTTCACTCTCCATATTATGGCCATTCCTAGATGTGTGTGAAGTTGCAGCTTCTGTTTGGATGAGGTGTCTGACCTACTTTATATGCCTATAAATATCACAGTTGGAATGGCATCAGCCGTTACCTGAACAGATTAGCACTTAAAGCCTCGTTTCCAGGATATTTCTTATCTTCATGCACTTATGTCTTGAAATCAGCCATTGGATTACCTTGCCTTTATTGATTTTATATTACTTACAAAAGAATAAAGGAATTTAAGAATAACTCATTAAAGTAGCTGTAACCCCTACATGAATGAAATAATGTTTGCTAAAGCACTGTGTATATAGTGCTTACAAATACACTGCATTCTGACCACAGTAGTATACCCTATCTAGCCCGTAAAAGATCTTAAACCATGCATTTTACATAATGCACATTGTGGATACACATACTTTCCTTATTGATATTATTATTGTAGATACAAATCTTGTGTTTGATGCACTATGAAAAGAACTTGATGGACTTTCAGCCTCATCAGCTATGATAATAACCCGAGCTGCCTATTTTCACCATGAGGAAGCGTGACATGCAGCATGAAATGACCATCTGCTTTCTGTTCATCCACCTCATGAACCCCTGACACAAGCCGACTGGTGAATGCACAACACCCTTAATTTCTATTCACTCCCAAAACACTGCAGAGAGCGAAACATTGATACGAATGAGGGTAACTTAGCTGTATATATTCCAAATGATGTCTGTCTATCTATCTTGTGACCATGGGTTGAGATGTCTTTTAGGTAATCGCTGAGGGGACGTTCTACAACAATAAGCTCTGTGTCCTTTAGGACCATTTAAACATACCAGATTGTCTATCCGTTCAAATCACCTGTTTTCTTTCTCTCGTTTTTTTTTTTTTTTTCTTCTCTATACCTATCTGTCTATCCGTCTGTCTCGGTCCCCAGAGGGAAACAAAATAAATAAAGCTACATTGGCCATTAAGTGTTAAAAAAAAAATAAAATAACTTGCCAAGTTTAACATGCCAAGGTGCTAGCCCACCCATAATTTAACATAAACCATACAAAATTGATTATACTACAAGTAAACCATAACCAGTTTTCGCCCTACACTTATTTCAATGGCTATGCTTTCATCAATTATCCTTAAGGAACATAAAATGAATTTCATGTTTTACAGTTTTGATCCAAGAGAATGCTCTTATAAAACATTGACTCATTTTTTGTAGGACTAATACCTGTTAATTCTGTTGTCGTATTGTTAACATAATAGTAGGATTTAGGTGTCTCTTTGTTAAATGCACTAGGGCATTAAAGTGTTCTTTTATTTTGGAGAGGAAAGTGGTATAACAATAAGCAGTGTGATTAAAAAAAACTTTATTCAAACATGCCTGACAAGTGTTGTCCTCAGAGACCATTCAATCATACCAGATTGTCTTCATGCTGTATTTCCCATAGGTTCCTGTTATAGTCCAAAGCAGCTGATCCTCAAGGACTAACATTTTCTAATTAATCTCTTATATTAAGTGACGATAATGAATTCACAGAGAAAAGGTTTGAAGAAAGGGTTCTGATGAAAAAAAAAAATGAATTGAAAATAATATATTTGAAAGAACAGTTGATATTAAACTCTTGTTTTCTTTAACCTCTATTTGTCCAGGTCCTTGCTTACACTGAAGGCCTCCATGGGAAATGGATGTTCAGCGAAATTCGGGCTGTCTTTTCAAGGCGCTATCTCTTACAGAACACAGCACTGGAAGTGTTTATGGCCAACCGCAGTGAGTTACACTATTTTAAAACTGATATTTTGCTGTTAATTGTGTTTTTTTTAGCTTTGCACCACATAAAATAAAGACATTTACTCTCCGATCTCTAGCACATATGGCAGTGAAGACTTACTAGGAGACTCCTAGAATTATCCAAAGAAAAGATTACCTATGGCAGCAAATTGTCTCTAACCATCAAAACAGAAAACATCGCTCTCCCAACCAGCTCGTACAACATAAACATTAATAGCAGCCTCAACCTGCACTTCTCTGTCAAACCACGCGCTGACGTGTTTCGCCCCACTCACCAAGGCTTAGTCATAAGCCCTATGACTAAGCCCTGGTGGGCAGGGTGAAATGCTTTGAGGGTATGGTTTGGCAAAGACATGCAGGTTGAGGCTGCTATTCACTTTTATGTTGTACGTGCTGGTTGTGAGAGTGACGTTTCCTCTACTGATGCTTGAGCAATCTCTGGCCTAGTACACTGACATGCCAGCACCCCGCTTCTCTCGATCCAGGAATGACATTTCTCCTCCGCTTCTAGCGGTGCTCTAAATCTTTATTCAGCAAATTGTCCCTCTTATTTCTAGATACTGTGTTACATGAAGGTGAAAGAGCACCAAAGTATTTTGCTTTTATAAGGTCTAGCGTCAGTGTCACATTGTGGAGCACAGCTGCTCAGTACAAAGGATCTCAACAGTTCACTTTACTAACAGTCCTTGCACACTCAACTTGTAGAACCAGGAAAGGACTTAGAACTTTTGCCTAGGGGGCAAACGCAACCAACTGGACTCTTCATGGTAGGGACAGCTTCCTGTGGGCTGAAGAAAGTGCAACACACAAAGTGTGCCACAGAGATCTATGGGTGGGAAAGATGAAATGTAGGTTTAATCTTAGTGATATTAAAGTCAATTTTTTTTTCATAAATCATATACTAATAACATGCATTAATTTGGTGCATATATTTTAATATTTTTTTTCTTTTTTAAATTGGCCCCCCAGCACTACTTCCACGTTCCTGTTATATTTGTGCCCCCAGTACTGCTGGGACCTATGGAATCCCGTATGATTCTTTTCTATGTGTGAGCTCCTGTGTAGAACCACAACTGTACATGCTACATGCAGTCCTTCTGAGCGCCACACAGAGGGACACAGAACCACTGTCAGACACTGCTTTGTAGGCTTTTGCATGTGTCCCTGTTGTGGCTGCCTGTGTGCAGTGATTTGTATGGCTGCATGTATAGTTGTAGTTCCAAGAGGGAGCATGCATGTAAAGGAGACTTCTACAAGGCTCCATAGGTCCCAGTGGCAGCCAAGGTTTTAAAAATAACATGAGTGGGGCAGTGGTGGCGGGGACAATTTCAAAATGGAAAAAAATGTATAAAATATAACCAGCAAATGCATATACATTTATGTTGTTAGTATCTGATTTATGAAATTCAAAATTTACTTTAATATAATTTTAATACTAAACCCCCATTTCATTATATAATTAGACACATATAATTGGAGTATAGCAGTGCAGTCGGGGACAGTTAAAAAATACAAGAAAATAAGTTAACACCATCTGGTTATAAAAAAAAAGTTAACATAATTTTAAAGGATATGGTTTATTAAAAACCTACATTTTTACATACAGTATATGTGATTTAAATAAGGACTGAACTGTAAGCAAAGCACTATTTATGAAATTGCTGCTGCTCTGTGAAAATAATATAGTTCCCACTATATAAAATAACATGCAATCATCATAAATAATCCTTAGCTTGCCCAGCCAAACCTTTTACATATTGTTTATGATGCAGTATTTCTATCTTTGTTGCTAGTGGGGATATATACTAGTGATCGACCGATATCGTTTTTTTCATTGCCGATACCGATATTTTGGTCATTGCGTATCAGTATCTGCCGATATTTTCGTACATTTAAAAACTTTTTTTTTTTTTTTACTTGACAGGTACTTTTGTGGAGGGATCTGGGGGTCTTAAAGACCCCAAACCTCTCCTCTGCACTTAAAAGCATTCAAAACGCCAAGTTTGGCTGTTATGAATGCTGTCATTTTTTTTAATCTGGCGCCAGTACCTGGAAGTGATGTCATGACATCACTTCCGGGTTTTTGCATGGAGACCCAATCAGAGCCAAATGCGGCTTTGATCGGGTCTTCGCCGGCCGTGCAGGCTGGTTGCCCGGGTCTCCCGAAGGGACGCAAGACTCCTTGCAATGACAGCCAAGCAGCTTCTCAGCCACATCAGTTGTCATTACAAGACAGCCGACCGTCGGCTATGGACGCCGGTACCGGGGTGGTGCCTCTAGCTGCAGGCATCCCTCCGGTACAAGCACTTTCCGAAATATCAGTAATACCGGCCACCTTGGTGGGCGATTCCGATATATCAGGGAAAGTGCATATCGGCCCTTGATATATCGGCTTTGCCAATAATTGGTCGATCCCTAATATATACTCACTTCCCGTCTAAAGAAAATGGTGTCAGCAGGGCAGTAAATCAGGGGCAAATCTATTGGTTGGATTTTTTTTTGAACCTTTTCTATTTTATTCAAACCTAAAACATGTTTTGACTGGGCATACATGTAAACAATCAGCACAGCACATTTCATAGTGCCTCCATTTTTCTTCCAGCATTTACTCCTTTGGAGCTGTTCACATTCAGTCATATAACATCAGAAAAGTCAATTTTTGAAGACTTTTCTTCTTCCAGACTCTGATCATACAACAAACCGTGGGTAGATTTATAAAGCCCTTATTTTTTTGCATTTCCTGATCGAATGAAAAAAAATAATGCCCCATAAAGTGTTTGGCTTGCTGTGGGAATTAAAGCCTGTGTCAGCACTGTCCTGCTTTTGGACATTGTAGTTGCCATTATATGTACACACAACATAATCACTTTTACTCATGGTGCATTTTGATGCAGTATTAAATCCTCCCCATCCACCTCCTTTGATCAGATGAAGTTGCTCTCAGCTGGTGCACAGAGATTTTCAATATTCATTGCAAGTCTTGCTTCAACTGATAATAAGAAGAACAAAGACCAAGTGCATACAATTTGACATTATGAAAGTTACTGGAGATTTTTATCTAGACTCAAGACATATTTTAAGGTAAACCTGTCACAGATTGCAACAGCTAAAACTTAAGCATATGGTGAAAAAGAATATCTAAGCAGGTGATCTCTTCAGTGACAACCACATATAGCAATCAATGTATTCAAAGATAGAGGCAGTCAAAGTTATAGGCAAATCTCAAGTTTAGCTGTTAAAAGTTAAGCTTGTCCTTCTCTCCAACCTCTTATGCCCCATACACACGCGTCGATAGTTGGCCGTGAATTTTCGGCCAACGTCCTATCGGGCGATTTTCGGCTTGTTAGTATGATGCTTCCGACAACCGACTCCGACTTTTTGGCCGAAAAAAATCTGGTGTGCAGGTTATAAAATTTTTGTTGGCCGTCACCACAACGGCCGATTTTCCGTCAGTCAGTACAGATTTCGGCAGACAAAAATCTTATGAGCAAGACTGGGCATGCTCAGATATGAAAAAACACACGGAAAGTAAACCATCACATGACATCACTTCTGAAGTAGATTTTTGTTGGCCGAGAAAATTTGTGTGCAGTCTATAGCACATTTCAACCAACACAACAACGCTGGACAAAAGTCGGCCGATAATCGTTGCGTGTGTACGAGGCATTATTCCCTCCTGTTGCTCAGCAAATCAACAATGGTTTGTCAGGGAGGCTGTACATCACATGAAAGAAACAATTGGGAGGGGCCAGAGCCAAGCTTGATTGTTACAGGATACAGTGCATCCGGGAAAGTATTCACAGTGCTTCACTGTTTCCACATTTTGTTATGTTACATGTAGCCTTATTCCAAAATGGATTAAATTCATTATTCTCTTCAAAATTTTCCTCAATCCTTTGTTGAAGCACCTTTGGCACCAATTACAGCCTCAAGTCTTTTTGAGTATGATGCTACAAGCTTGGCACACCTATTTTTGGGCAGTTTCTCCCATTCTTCTTTGCAGAACCTCTCAAGCTCCATCAGGTTGGATGGGGAGTGTCAGTGCACAGTCATTTTCAGATCGCTCAAGAGATGTTCAATAGAGTTCAAGTCTGGGCTCTGGCTGGGCCACTCAAGGACATTCACAGAGTTGTCCCATAGCCACTCCTTTGTTATCTTGGCTGTGTGCTTAGGGTCGTTGTCCTGTTGGAAGATGAACCTTCTCCCCAGTCTGAGGTCCAGAGTGCTCCAGAGCCGATTTTTATCAAGGATGTCTCTGTACATTGCTGCATTCATCTTTCCCTCGATCCTGACTAGTCTCCCAGTTCCTGCCACTGAAAAACATCCCTAGAGCATGATGCTGCCACCGCCATGCTTCACTGTAGGGATGGTATTGGTCAGGTGATGAGCGGTGCCTGGTTTCCTCCAGACGGAACTCTTACCATTCAAGCAAAAATAACTCAATCTTTGTTTCATCACACCAGAGAATTATGTTTCTCACGATCTGAGAGTTCTTCAGATGCCTTTTGGCAAACTCCAGGCGGGATATCACCTCCCTGACTAGGCTCTTCTCTCTTGATTGCTCAGTTTGGCCGGATGGCCCACTCTAGGCAGAGTCCTGGTGGTTCCAAACTTCTTCCATTTACGGATAATGGAGGCCACTGTGCTCATTGGGACCTTTAATGCTGCAGAAATTTTTCTGTACCCGTGTCCAGATCTGTGCCTCGATACAATCCTGTCTCTGAGGTCTACAGACATTTCCTTTGGACTTTATGGCTTGGTTTGTGTTTTGACATGTACTGTTAACTGTGGGATCTTATATAGACAGGCGTGTGCCTTTCCAAATAATTTCCAATCAACTGAATTTACCACAGGTGGACTCCAGTCAAGTTGTAGAAACATCTCAAGGATGATCAGTGAAAACGGAATGCAAATTTGAGAGTCTTGGCAAAAGCTTTGAATACTTATGTACATGTATTTTTTTTTTTTTTAATGTTTGATAAATTCACAAAGATTTCAAACAAACTTCTTTCATGTTGTCATTATGGGGTATTGTTTGTAGAATTTTGAGAAAAATAATGAATTTTATCAATTTTGGAATAAGGCTGTAACATAACAAAATGTGGAAAAAGTGAAGCGCTGTGAATAATTTCCGGGATCCATAGATTGCTTTCAGCTAAGATGACCTTTGCTTATAGGTTTCTTCATCATATGCTCAGTTTGAATGGCCGAGGTTTGTGGCAGGTTTTCTTTTTAGCTCAACTCCAGGCTGCTTTAAAATGTAACCTTGTAGTGGGCTCCCGCCTTCTGCATTCTGTAGGTTAAATGTGCGTTTTGTCTCGGGAGATTCCAGTATATACAAGTACTAACCCTCAGGCTTCCTCCGCGGTGAATGACCAGTTCTCTGAATCTGTTTCTCTTTGCTAGTCACAGACTTTCCAATGTCATCATGTACATTGTGGTAGAGCCAAGGAGCAGAGAAAAGCACCAGCTGACGGGTGAGAAAAGGAATAAGTATTTTTATCTATTCATCCCTCTCTGGATGAAACAAGCAGTGCAGGGGCCCTACGGCATGGTTACATTTTTCACCAGCTGAGAGTTCAACTTTAACAAAGCGTTACAGTGACACACACAAAATAATTTTTGCTAGTACATTCTGAGAGCAGAATACACTCACCAACCACTTTATTCATGGGTTGACCCCACTTTTGCCTTTAGAACTGCCTTAATTCTTAATGGCAAAGATTCAACAAGTTGTTGGAAACCTTCCTCAGAGATTTTAGCACATATTGACATGATAGCATAGCACACTTGCTGCAGATTTGTCAGCTGCACATCCATGATGCAAATCTCCCGTTCCACCACATCCCAAAGGTGCTCTATTGGATTGAGATCTGGTGGCTGTGGAGGCTATTTAAAGTACAATGAACTCATAATCCTTTTCAAGAAACCAGTTCGAGATGATCTGAGCTTTGTGATATGGTGCATTATCCTGCTGGAAGGATGGACATGGCCAGCAACAATACTGAGGTAGGCTGTGGTGTTTAAACGATGCTCAATTGGTACCAAGGGACCCAAAGTGTGCCAAGGAAATATC
This sequence comes from Pelophylax lessonae, assembly GCF_965119305.1. Lineage (NCBI taxonomy): Eukaryota > Metazoa > Chordata > Amphibia > Anura > Ranidae > Pelophylax > Pelophylax lessonae. The sequence continues at coordinate 643,925,201 of NC_138769.1, forward strand.
CACCATTACACCACCAGCCTGACCCGTTGATACTAGGCAGGATTGATCCATGCTTTCATGTTGTTTATGCCAAATTCTGATCCTACCATCTGAATGTCGTAGCTAAAATCGAGACTCATCAGACTAGGCAATTTTTTTCTAATGTTCTATTTTCCAATTTTGGTGAGCCTGTGGGAATTGTAGCCTCAGTTTCCTGTTCTTAGCTGACAGTAGTGGCACCTTGTCTGCTGCTGCTGTTGCCCATCTGCTTCAAGGTTCAATGTGTCGTGCACCCAGAGATGGTATTCTGCAATACCTTGGCTGTGATGAGTGGTTATTTGAGTTACTGTTGCCTTTCTATCATCTCAAACCTTCGTCTGCCCATTTTCTTCTGACATCAACAAGGCATTTTCATCCACACAACTGCCGCTCACTAAATATTTTCTCTTTTTAAGACCATATGTGTGTGGGAATAAATAAATATATATATATATATATATAGGCATTCTTACTATATTACTAAAAGTATTGGGACGCCTGCCTTTGACTTTATTGGCATCCCAGTCTAAGTCCGTAGTATTCAGTATTGAGTTGGCCCACCCTTTGCAGCTTTAACTCTTCTTGCAAGGCTGTCCACAAAGTTTAGGAGTGTGTCTATGGGAATGTTTGACCATTCTTCCAGAAGCACATTTGTGAGGTCAGGCAGTGATGTTGAACGAAAAGGCCTGGCTCTCAGTCTGTGCTCTAATTCATCCCAAAGGTGTTCTATCGGGTTGAGGTCAGGACTCTGTGCAGGCCAGTCAAGTTCCTCCACCCCAAACTCACTCATCCATGTCTTTATGGACCTTGCTTTATGCACTGGTCCAAATAATTTGGTGGAGGGGGGATTATAGTGTGGGGTGGTTTTTCAGGGGTTGGGCTTGGCCCCTTAGGTCCAGTGAAGGGATCTCTTAAGGCGTCAGCATACCAACACATTTTAGACAATTTCATGCTCCCAACTTTGTGGGAACAGTTTGAGGATGGCCTCTTCCGGTTCCAACATGACTGCGCACCAGTGCACAAAGCAAGGCCCTTAAAGACATGGATGAGTGAGTTTGGGGTTTAGGAATGTGACTGGCCTGCTCAGAGTCCTGATCTCAACCCTATAGAACACCTTTGGGATGAATTAAAACGCAGACTGCGAGCCAGGTTTTTTTATCCAACATCAGTGCCTGACCTCTCAATGCTCTTTTGGAAAAATGGTCGAACATTCCCGTAGGCACACTCCCACACCTTGTGGACAGCATTCCTGGAAGAGCTCAAGCTGTTATAGCTGCAAATGGGGGCCTACTCAATATTGAACCCTACAGACTGGGATGCCATTAAAGTTCTGATTAGACATCACTAACACCAAGATGCTGATGAGACATCACTAACACTAAATCTGTGTTAGGCTGGCCATATATGGATCGAATTTCAAAAAAATATTCTTTTGAATATCAAATTTTGTGTGTTTTGTGATTCGATGGTGCCACCATTGATTTCGATATTCGACCAACCAAGCCTTCAATTTCACCTCATATTGCTACAGAAAAGATTTTCGTGGCTGGGAATCGTCTTTTCTTTCCAGGAATTTTCTTTTCTTGCACTCATGAGCATTTATTTTTCAATTATATTTCTCGCACAATTCTCCCATCATTGATTAGAAAATCGTTTGTTTTTCAAAAATTTTCCAACGTGCCCAATCACTCAAATTCGATGACTGCATGAAAATCGACTGTTGCTACGGCCCACTAATGGTGCGAAATTCGAACGAAAATTCTTAGATAAGATTTTCAAAAGAAAATGATTTCGAAATTCGACCAATGTATGGCCAGCCTTAGTGAGCACCTCTCCTTTGCCGAGATAATCCATCCACCTCACAGGTGTGGCATATCAAAATGCTGATTAGACAGCATGATTATTGCACAGATGTGCCTTGGACTGGGCACAATAAAAGACCACTCTAAAATGTGCAGTTTTATTGTATTGGGGGGGGTCCAGGGAGTCCTGGTGTGACCACGATTTGCCTCAACGCAGTGCAACACATCACCTTCCCATAGAGGGGATCAGGTTGTTGATTGGGGCCTGTGGAATGTTGGTCCACTGCTCTTCAGTGGCTGTGTGAAGTTGCTGGATATTGGCATGGAACACGCTGTCGTATAGGCCAATCCAGGAGCATCCCAAATATGCTCAATGGGTGACATGTCCAGTGAGTATGCTGGCCATGCAAGAACTGGGCTGTTTTCAGCTTCCAGGAATTGTGTACAGATCCTTGCAACATTGGGCTGTTCATTATCATGCTGCAACATGAGGTGATGGTCATGGATGAATGGCACAACAATGGGCCTCAGGATCTCGTCAAGGTATCTCTGTGCTTTCAAAATGCCATTAATAAAATGCACCTATGTTCGTTGTCCATAACATTCGCCTGCCCATACCATAACCCCACCGCCACCAATGGGCCACTCGATGCATAACGTTGACATCAGCAAACCGCTCACCCACATGACGCCATACACGCAGTCTGTCATCTCTCCTGTACAGTGAAATCCTGGGGTTCATCTGTGAAGAGAACACCTCTCCAAAGTGCCAGATGCCATTGAATGTGAGCATTTGCCCACTCAAGTCAGTTACGATGACGAACTGCAGTCAGGTTGAGACCCCGATGAGGACGATGAGCATGCAGATGAGCTTCCCTGAGACGGTTTCTGACAGTTTGTGCAGAAATTCTTTGGTTATGCAAACCGATTGTTACAGCAGCTGTCCGAGTGGCTGGTCTCAGACAATCTTGGAGGTGAAGATGCTGGATAAGAAGGTCCTGGGCTTGTGTGGTTAAACGTGGTCTGCGGTTGTGAGGCCGGTTGGATGTACTGCCAAATTCTCTAAAAACGCCTTTGGAGACGGCTTATGGTGGAGAAATGAACATTCAATTTAGGGACAACAGCTCTAGTGGACATTCCTGCAGTCAGCATGCCAACTGCACGCTCCCTCAAAACTTCCGACATCTGTGGCATTGTGCTGTGTGATAAAACTGCACATTTTAGAGTGGCCTTTTATTGTGGCCAGCCTAAGGCACACCTGTGCCATAATCATGCTGTTCAATCAGCATCTTGATATACCACACCTGTGAGGTGGGTGGATTATCTCGGCAAAGGAGAAGTGCTCACTAACACAGATGTAGACAGATTTGTGAACAATATTTGAGAGAAATAGGCCTTTTGTGTACATAGAAAAAGTCTTAGATCTTTGAGTTCAGCTCTTGAAAAATGGGGGCACCTATAATACTACAAATAAAGTGTGTTTGGCAACTCTAGCCCCCTGACTTGTGTTTCTTCATAGTTGGTCATTGTGCATGCTCATCAGGGATTTGATGAGCTAAAACCATTGACAATAGAAGCTGGTTTCTGTTTATCAGTGTATTTAGGGCTTCTAGAGTACTCTACAAGTAATTTGAAGCTGACATTTAGCACCTGGAAGTGCAAAAAGTGTAATGTTAGTAGCTTTTTAACCACTTAAGCCCCGGAAGATTTTACCCCCTTTCTGACCAGGGGGTATTTTGCAATTCGGCACTGCTTAACTTTAACAGACAATTGCACGGTCGTGCAATGCTGTACCTAAACGAATTTGATGTCCTTTTTTTCCCACAAATAGAGCTTTCTTTTGGTGGTATTGGATCACCTGTGCGATTTTTTGATCATGCGCTATAATCAAAAAAAGAGCGACAATTTTGCAAAAATAACAATATTTTTCACATTTTTTTATATGAAATTCCCCAAAAAAAATGTAAAAATCAAATTTTTTTAAACTTTTTGGCCAATTTGTTTTCTGCTACCTATGTTTGGTAAAAAAAAATCACAATAAGTGTATTTTGATTGGTTTGCGCAAAAGTTATTGCGTTTACTAACTAAGGGAAAGATGTTTGTCATTTTTTTTTTTTTTTTTTAACGAGTAATGGCGGCGATCTGCGATTTTTTTTTTTGTGGGACTGCGACATTGCAGCGAACAGATCGGACCCTTGACTGACATTTTTGACACTTTTGGGGGTACCAGTGACATTTCTACAGTAATCAGTGCTATACATATGCACTGTTACTGTAAAAATGACACTGGCGGGGAAGGGGTTAACTTTATTAAAGATGCAGTGACTATGTGTGTCCCTAGGGGAGTGCTTCTTACTGTGCAGGGATGTGGCTGTGTGTGTAACAGCACAGATCAACGGTCCTACATAGCAGGACCGTTAGATCAGTGCTTTTACACAGGGAAGAATGCCTTTCTCCCTTCACAGCGGACGATCGCGTGTGACCGGCGGACATCAGGTCACACGCACGGAGGTGTCCGTGAACGAGCCGAGGGGGGAGCGCACCTCCGGCGCCGCGCACTCGCCCGCTATTGGCTCCCAGGCTAGTGACGTACCGGTACGTCCCTTTGCCTGGCCGGGGCTGACAGCCGCAGTATATGTACTTGCGGCGGTCGGCAACCGGTTAAACCCTAGAGGTGTCCTGGCCCACACCTTTTACTGTAGTACACATCAGCCATGCTAGTACTACGTAAATCACAGTGTGAGTGTAGTTGCATGGTTTTGCCCTCTGACTTGCCTTTTGTAGGTTGTCCATGATAAGCCAAGGGTCAAGTTAATGCCTCTATGCCCCAGCTATTATTTGAGCATTGCTGGTGTGCAGGGGTGTAGTGGCATGGTCTGATCTTGCGTGATGGCCAGCAGTAGCTGATCAGGAGCTAAGGGAACATCACTACTTCACTGTCATTTTTTCAGTTCTAGAGCAGCTTGCGTGTGGTTTAAGAAAGACAAGAGTTAGGGATCCACTACCCACCCAGCTTGACGTCCAACATATGACGAGACATTGCATCTCCTTAAGCACTTAGCAGCCTGGGCAGCATCAATCCATAGGACCCAGATACCATCATTTCTTTTCCCTCATATCCCTTTAATTCCACCTTTGCAAACAGGAATTCACCTCAGTGCCATGCAAAAACAGATTTTTCCAGAAAATAGCCCCTTTTTGTGTGGAAAGCGATTTTAATATGAACATACGTACAAACCTGTATTTTGAATATATGTTGCTTTTTATATGTTGGTCTGATGGTATTTTTCAACCTTTTTCCTAAAGCTTCAGTCATGTTTAATTTTCCTGACCAAGCCACCGTGAAGAAAGTCGTATACAGTTTACCTCGTGTAGGCGTTGGCACCAGCTATGGCTTACCACAAGCCAGGTATGTTTCTATAAATATTGCCGCCATCTTTCTTCATGTTTGTAACATTTTATAGTTTTTTTGCTAATTACATAAAGAGCCAATGATTCCTATTTGTATCTACAATTGTGCTTACATATGACTTTACCCAAACCACACTCCTCCCGTTAAATAAAATCTTAAGGCTTAACTCCAGGCATGCTCTGTTAATATTAAACTGCCTGTATAAGGTTTTTCAGCAAGCTCTGTTTTCTGACAGATTAAAAAAAAATCAGGATTAAAAAAATAGCAAAGTAGAGAGATCATTAAAGAAATGTTTGCACCAAGGCTGCACTAATTCTGAAAGCACGCAGCTCTTGAGCAGCCCTTGTCGATCTCATATATTTTGGATGTAAAGACATTTCTGACAACTGGCTCGTAGATCATGGGAGCTGTTCAGACAAAGCCAGAGCTGTCAATCAAACAGTCCATGATGCTCATCAAGCACACATCCTACTTTCCTTTCCCAGATGTTACTGATGTCATTCCTCTGAGCTGGTGACATGCATTAATCATGCAAGTATAACATCCTGTATCTTGCACAATCCCTCTAATTAGGTGGGGAATTGTTATCTTAAATAGGTTTATGTCTGAAATTAAAAATTGTTCAAAAATAATGTACAAGCTTTGCTAAATAGAATAAAATACGGTATGTATACTTCTTTTGCGTTACATTTGGTTATGAATTGGTTTTAAAAAAAGCTCCCAACCAAGCTGCCTTTTGGCTGTCTTTACTGTTGTTAAAGATATACAAATTGATTTACGTATGTGATTGCTGCATTAAATAGTTCTGCTGTAAAAATAAAATAAAATATGTATACAGATCAAGAAAAGCATGCGCTGTGTAGTAAATGTATTGATTTTAACCCTACAGTTGGTATTAAAAAAAAAACAATGATGAAAAAACACTGTGTTTGCAAGTGCAAGGCAACTTAATGCTGATTGCAGATATTTAACCATTTTCTAATGCCTATACAGAATTACATTTATGGGGGAGTTTTACCAAAAATCTGCAAAATCTGGTACAGCTCTGCATATAAACCTTTTCAGCTTTCAGGTTTTTTTTTTTTTTTTGTCAAAGCTTAATTTAACAAACTGAAGTTAGAAGCTGATTAGCTACCATGCACAGTTGCACCAGATTTTGCAATCTTCAGTTTAAGTAAATCAACCCCTTTTCATCTGTGCTTTGAAATTTCCCAATTTATCCCTATCTAAAGCTGGCCATACACTTGCAGTCCAATCCATCTTCCTTAGAACTACAAGAACACACTTTACAAGATAAAAATTTAGTGGAATTTTTATATAGCTTGGTCCACATTTTTGTTAGATTGGACAGAGGTTGAATAGAGTGTTCACATTTAGATTGCAAGGTGCACTCGGTTTCCATTCAATTTCAACCACTTTTAATCCACGGAGAATCCGATTATAAGTATACACCTAAAAACAATCCACCACTTGCGAGTTTGATGGACCACCAGAATTTGGTCAATTGTGCAGTCAAAACTCAGCAATAAATTGTCAATTTGATTGAATTTTATTGAAATATCAATTCAAAAATGGAAATAACTACAGCAATTTTATTAGAAGTGTTTGCATTTCTTACATTATATTTATCTTTTTGTGTTTGGATGCTGTATGTGCACAAAGTCACTAAATAGAAGTATGTTTTGTGATCTCTTTCAAGGCGAATATCCCTGGCCACTCCCCGGCAGCTTTTTAAATCCTCCAACATGACTCAGCGTTGGCAACGACGAGAGATTTCCAACTTTGAATACTTGATGTTCCTTAATACCATAGCAGGTAGGGCTGCTGGCTCTTCAATCCTTTCTAATATGTTTATGTTTGTCAAAATGTTGAGCACCGTGACTTGATCGAATGCGTTTATCCCTCTGGGACTCAGCTGCAGCCTTATGATAGACTCTGAAGCACTCACATTAAATTTGATAAGGGATTGTGGAGCCTATCACCAAGGCTCTCTCGATGCAGTGAATGTTATGGAGGCAGTGCCTAACTCTCTTGCCATTTCCCCAGCTTGACAGCTTTGTCTGAAGCTTTATTAGAGGCAACAAACCATCGCCAGAACCTGTCTGGAAATAATAATGGGGGAAAATGTAATTTTACTATTCCGTCATTTTCAACAACAGCAACTAGACACAAGTCTAACAACAGTATCCCTGCCTAGTACAGATGTCACCTGCAGTGTGGCATGATTAGGTAACCATGTTGTGTCTGCTTACCTCTAATCTCACACTTCACATAGAAAATATACTGAGTGTGCAGCCTTCCCATCAGTCATAAGAAGCTTTGTGGGGGCTCTGTCGTATAGCTCTTAAATGTGTGCTGCAGAAACAAGGTGGCTTTGCAAATGCTTACATTTTTACTGTGTTAAACTTAGCTTAATGGTCAGAGTGGGGATGTGCCCCCAAGCCCATGAAGTCATGTGACCCAAGCCTAACTATAGCTTACTGTTATCGATCACCTATTTGCATACATGGGGGTTATTTACTAAAGGCAAATCCACTCTGCACTACAAGTGCTCTGCAAGTGTACTTAGAAATGCAGTCTCTGTAGATCCGAGGGGGACATGCAAGGAAAATAAAAACAGCATTTTTGCTTGCACATAATTGGATGATAGAAATCAGCAGAGCTTCCCCTCATTTCAGATCTTCTCCTTAGGTCTACAGCGACTGCACTTCCAAGTGCACTTGTAGTGCACAGGGGATTTGCCTTTAGTAAATAAACCCCATTATGAAAATGAAGATCCTTTTATTTTTTCACATCACTTTTATCATTTTGTTTTCTGCTGTTTGTGCTTCTAGTGGCTTTATAAGTCTCGGTTCATACTAATGCAATGCAGGAAACGCACAAGATTTGCTGCATTTCCCCCCCATTGCACCATACTCTAAGCAATCCCATGGCGTTCATGCAATCTTCTGACATTATGATAAAGAGCACCAATTGATCACCAAGCAGGGACATAGACAGCAATAATAACCCAAAAGGGCTTCTAATCCTTTCACACTAGAGAAACATTTTTGACTGGAGTTCTGCATTATGGAAAGAATGCTATCTGTGCTCCCCGTAGCAACAAATTAGGTTCCAGCTGAATTTTTAAAATATAGGCTAGAACATTAATACTGCAGTCTAGCAAGTGGTTACAGGAAACATCTTCACTGTTCGTTAATCTGACTTTTACTAGTAATCAGGGATGAACACTGTAACAGTGTTGTTTACTGTTGTGATGGTGTGATTGGCCCACAGCTATCACATGGTACAGGGTGCTGTGATTGACCCAGGTACCATGTGATCACTGGTGACCGATCACAAATCATACACAGTAGAAAACCAAGGTGTCATAAATGGATTCCATTCATGACCATTGTTTACTATGTGACATTTGATTGCACAGCGATATCGAGCACTGTAATTCGCTGTGTCCACTGAATACAACGGTTGAAGATTGCACCGGTGTGTTCCCCAGAGGGCACAAGCAGTGCGCATGAGCACTGGTACATATGGGTTTGTCGTAGTGCCTGGGGGAACCACCTCGGCAGCAGTAAATGTACTGTTGGCGGTCGGCAAGGGGTTAACTGCATTAGAGAAAACTAAGGTCAATGGGTTAGCTGTACAGTCTAAGTGTAAATCTCAGGACTGAACTCACAAAAAAATGTAATTCTTTGTAAGCTTTAAGAACGGGGAAAAAAAAAGCATATGTATACTGGTATGATTTAACAACTTTTTTTTTTTTTTTTTGCAAAAATGCCATCCTGAAAGAGTTTTTTTTAAGAGAACAGCTGATGAGATCAGAAGATCCTACAGCTACGAGCATGATGCTGAACTCTACTTCTGGATTAGTCTAAAGCCGACCATAGACAGTTTGAATCTCGTTGATCAAACTTGATCGATCAATGTATGATGGAATTTCATACATCATTTTTAGCCTTTTGTAAATTTGTAGCTTTCAAAAATAGCAGGTAATCCTGGTGTTATGCTCCTTGTTAAGGCCCTTTTTGTTATACGGTGACAACCCACTGTCCCCGTCTCCTAAATGAGGTCGTGCATCGACACCCTGTCACATGAGTTTTTCATGGAGACTACAAGTGGTCATTTTAACACCCATTACACAGATATGGTCCACTGTTAAAACCATTAGTAATGCTATGAAGTGCATGGATATAGAATAAGAGGAGGCTGCAAAGGGGCTGAAGGAGATCATCAGCACTGTGGGGAAAATAAAAAGATGAAAACAAGTATTTTAGTTAAAATAACAATTCATTCCGATACACCAAGTGGTTGTAATCCTCTGAAACAAAAAATGAACAAAGAATATGCTATACAGTCATACCCCACTTTTAAGTACACAATGGGACCAGAGCATGTATGTAAAACGAAAAAGTACTTCAAGTGAAGCAATACCTTTTTTCACTTCAATGCATGTAAATACAATAGCTCCATAGGAAATCTTGGTCAGCTTGACATGGCACTGCTCCCAAACTATAAGTGACAAGGACACCAAATTTGGGGATCCAGGACTATGACATGGTAGACTACCTAGGCAAGCTGGCATGTTAAAAAATAGGATATGTTGTAGTCCTGGGTCCCCTCTTGGTGCTCCCCAAGTTTGGTGTCCCTGTCACTTATGGTTTGGGAGTAGTGCTATCTCAAGCTGACCAAGATTTCCCATAGACGCCAATGTTAAAAACCGGGAGTAGTGCCATGTCAAGCTGTCCGTACTCGCGAGTGTACGTAAAGTGAGTGTACGTAAAACGGGGTATGCCTGTAGTGTGTACTTACCTCAATCCAAAGCAGCTGTCTCCTTTCCCTTCTACCTACATGAGTCACTTCTTACAGTTTATACTGACACCAGACAATCCCGGAGGTTTCTCCGGCACACAGCAGGTGATTACCAGCCTTAGCTGTATGTGCATGTTTCCCTATGAGAAAAAGAGGGGTGTGTCCATTCCCTCCACTCACATCTCTGCAGCTCCCTGCTCTATGCTGTGCAGTTTGTGACATTGGACCCCCCCCCCCCCATCTGCTTGCTGGAGATCCGAAATGCTGTGTAAATTCTGGACTTTGAATGTCTCTGGCGATAGCGAGATACAGATAGATAGGTACGATTTATGTAGGAGGATTTGTTTCATCTCCGTGTATCAGCTGACGCCACTTCAAAGGGAATAATTTATGGAAGGGTTTACAACTAGTGTTGAGCGAACACGGACTGTATTATTCGTGTTCGTACCGAATAATTGGATTTTTTGTACCCGAACACGGACACGGACACTTTACTGTATGTTCGGGTAAAAATCCGTGTTCGGTCGTTTTATTTCCGGGTTTTGCATGCTTTGGCGCTCTTTTCATGGCGGGCTTTCAACAGCCAATCAACAATCGTTTAACTGGTGTGCCTTAAGCCATCCCAGCCATGCCTGCAAATGTCTCAGTAGCTGTGATTGGCCGTCTGAAGCATGTGACCAAGTCTTTATAAGTTCGAGGCAGCCGCAGCGGCGTCATTATGCTGCTTAGATTCAGGGACAGAGCACACATCAACGTGCTGGCTGCTGATTAGGGAAAGATAGGCAGGAAAAAACCATTTGTGTCCGGATAGAATTGAGGGACAGGTCGGAGTGTTTAGGCAGGGCGAGTTGTAGGCATTTTAGGGATAGAGTCTGCTGAATTATAGGGTCAGTGTCTTCTACAAACTACAATCGATATTGCTGTGTGGGGGGTGGGGTCTGCACTCAATCCTGATCTACGATCTCTTCTCAATCCTGTTAGGGACAGAGTCTGCTGAATTTTAGGGAAACTGTGTTCTACAAACTACAATCGATATTGCTGTGTGGTGTGGGATTGGAGATAGGCAGGTGTCAGTGATCCACATCCATTTTTCTGTGTGTGAGCTGCAGTGAACACAATCTTTTTGGGCTGCAGTGAACACAATCTTTTTGGGCTGCAGTGAACACAATCTTTTTGGGCTGCAGTGAACACAATCTTTTTGGGCTGCAGTGAACACAATCTTTTTGGGGTGCAGTGAACAAAATCTTTTTGGGGTGCAGTGAACACAATCCTTTTTGGTGTGCAGTGAACACAATCTTTGTGGGGTGCAGTGAACAAAATCCTTTGTGGGGTGCAGTGAACACAATCTTTTTGGGGTGCAGTGAACAAAATCCTTTTTGGGGTGCAGTGAACAACATCCTTTTTGGGGTGCAGTGAACACAATCTTTTTGGGGTGCAGTGAACAAAATCCTTTGTGGGGTGCAGTGAACACAATCTTTTTGGGGTGCAGTGAACACAATCTTTTTGGGGTGGAGTGAACAACATCCTTTTTGGGGTGCAGTGAACAAAATCCTTTTTGGGGTGCAGTGAACAAAATCATTTTTGGGGTGCAGTGAACACAATCTTTTTGGGGTGCAGTGAACACAATCTTTGTGGGGTGCAGTGAACACAATCTTTTTGGGGTGGAGTGAACAACATCCTTTTTGGGGTGCAGTGAACAACATCCTTTTTGGGGTGCAGTGAACACAATCTTTTTGGGGTGCAGTGAACACAATCTTTGTGGGGTACAGTGAACAGAATCTTTGTGGGGTGCAGTGAACACAATCTTTGGGGGGTACAGTGAACACAATCTTTGTGAGGTGCAGTGAACACAATCTTTGTGGGGTGCAGTGAACACAATCATTGTGGGGTGCAGTGAACTCAATCTTTGTGGGGTACAGTGAACACAATCTCATACTTCTGAAGGTTTGAGGGTGCTGCCTGTTCCATACTCCCCCTACTAAGATAGGTACGATTTATGTAGGAGGATTTGTTTCATCTCCGTGTATCAGCTGACGCCACTTCAAAGGGAATAATTTATGGAAGGGTTTACAACTAGTGTTGAGCGAACACGGACTGTATTATTCGTGTTCGTACCGAATAATTGGATTTTTTGTACCCGAACACGGACACGGACACTTTACTGTATGTTCGGGTAAAAATCCGTGTTCGGTCGTTTTATTTCCGGGTTTTGCATGCTTTGGCGCTCTTTTTTTTTTGGCGGGCTTTCAACAGCCAATCAACAATCGTTTAACTGGTGTGCCTTAAGCCATCCCAGCCATGCCTGCAAATGTCTCAGTAGCTGTGATTGGCCGTCTGAAGCATGTGACCAAGTCTTTATAAGTTCGAGGCAGCCGCAGCGGCGTCATTATGCTGCTTAGATTCAGGGACAGAGCACACATCAACGTGCTGGCTGCTGATTAGGGAAAGATAGGCAGGAAAAAACCATTTGTGTCCGGATAGAATTGAGGGACAGGTCGGAGTGTTTAGGCAGGGCGAGTTGTAGGCATTTTAGGGATAGAGTCTGCTGAATTATAGGGTCAGTGTCTTCTACAAACTACAATCGATATTGCTGTGTGGGGGGTGGGGTCTGCACTCAATCCTGATCTACGATCTCTTCTCAATCCTGTTAGGGACAGAGTCTGCTGAATTTTAGGGAAACTGTGTTCTACAAACTACAATCGATATTGCTGTGTGGTGTGGGATTGGAGATAGGCAGGTGTCAGTGATCCACATCCATTTTTCTGTGTGTGAGCTGCAGTGAACACAATCTTTTTGGGCTGCAGTGAACACAATCTTTTTGGGCTGCAGTGAACACAATCTTTTTGGGCTGCAGTGAACACAATCTTTTTGGGCTGCAGTGAACACAATCTTTTTGGGCTGCAGTGAACACAATCTTTTTGGGGTGCAGTGAACAAAATCTTTTTGGGGTGCAGTGAACACAATCCTTTTTGGTGTGCAGTGAACACAATCTTTGTGGGGTGCAGTGAACAAAATCCTTTGTGGGGTGCAGTGAACACAATCTTTTTGGGGTGCAGTGAACAAAATCCTTTTTGGGGTGCAGTGAACAACATCCTTTTTGGGGTGCAGTGAACACAATCTTTTTGGGGTGCAGTGAACAAAATCCTTTGTGGGGTGCAGTGAACACAATCTTTTTGGGGTGCAGTGAACACAATCTTTTTGGGGTGGAGTGAACAACATCCTTTTTGGGGTGCAGTGAACAAAATCCTTTTTGGGGTGCAGTGAACAAAATCATTTTTGGGGTGCAGTGAACACAATCTTTTTGGGGTGCAGTGAACACAATCTTTGTGGGGTGCAGTGAACACAATCTTTTTGGGGTGGAGTGAACAACATCCTTTTTGGGGTGCAGTGAACAACATCCTTTTTGGGGTGCAGTGAACACAATCTTTTTGGGGTGCAGTGAACACAATCTTTGTGGGGTACAGTGAACAGAATCTTTGTGGGGTGCAGTGAACACAATCTTTGGGGGGTACAGTGAACACAATCTTTGTGAGGTGCAGTGAACACAATCTTTGTGGGGTGCAGTGAACACAATCATTGTGGGGTGCAGTGAACTCAATCTTTGTGGGGTACAGTGAACACAATCTCATACTTCTGAAGGTTTGAGGGTGCTGCCTGTTCCATACTCCCCCTACTCCTCATCTAGCCTTTTAGGGGTACAAACAATAGTAATTGGGGCCTAGTGTGGTTGTGTACGTGTGATATACATACACTTTTTTGGGATCATATTTTCTATTCCGCTATTTAATCAAAAACCTTTGGGGATCAGTTAAATTGGGGGATAGTCTGTGTTGGTACGTGTGAGAGAGATCCACCTTTCCAAGTTGTTGGGGTTCATCTCATACTTCTGAAGGTTTGAGGGTGCTGCCTGTTCCATACTCCCCCTACTCCTAGCCTTTTAGGGGTACAAACAATAGTAATTGGGGCCTAGTGTGGTTGTGTACGTGTGATATACATACACTTTTTTGGGATCATATTTTCTATTCCGCTATTTAATCAAAAACCTTTGGGGATCAGTTAAATTGGGGGATAGTCTGTGTTGGTACGTGTGAGAGAGATCCACCTTTCCAAGTTGTTGGGGTTCATCTCATACTTCTGAAGGTTTGAGGGTGCTGCCTGTTCCATACTCCCCCTACTCCTAGCCTTTTAGGGGTACAAACAATAGTAATTGGGGCCTAGTGTGGTTGTGTACGTGTGATATACATACACTTTTTTGGGATCATATTTTCTATTCCGCTATTTAATCAAAAACCTTTGGGGATCAGTTAAATTGGGGGATAGTCTGTGTTGGTACGTGTGAGAGAGATCCACCTTTCCAAGTTGTTGGGGTTCATCTCATACTTCTGAAGGTTTGAGGGTGCTGCCTGTTCCATACTCCCCCTACTCCTAGCCTTTTAGGGGTACAAACAATAGTAATTGGGGCCTAGTGTGGTTGTGTACGTGTGATATACATACACTTTTTTGGGATCATATTTTCTATTCCGCTATTTAATCAAAAACCTTTGGGGATCAGTTAAATTGGGGGATAGTCTGTGTTGGTACGTGTGAGAGAGATCCACCTTTCCAAGTTGTTGGGGTTCATCTCATACTTCTGAAGGTTTGAGGGTGCTGCCTGTTCCATACTCCCCCTACTCCTAGCCTTTTAGGGGTACAAACAATAGTAATTGGGGCCTAGTGTGGTTGTGTACGTGTGATATACATACACTTTTTTGGGATCATATTTTCTATTCCGCTATTTAATCAAAAACCTTTGGGGATCAGTTAAATTGGGGGATAGTCTGTGTTGGTACGTGTGAGAGAGATCCACCTTTCCAAGTTGTTGGGGTTCATCTCATACTTCTGAAGGTTTGAGGGTGCTGCCTGTTCCATACTCCCCCTACTCCTAGCCTTTTAGGGGTACAAACAATAGTAATTGGGGCCTAGTGTGGTTGTGTACGTGTGATATACATACACTTTTTTGGGATCATATTTTCTATTCCGCTATTTAATCAAAAACCTTTGGGGATCAGTTAAATTGGGGGATAGTCTGTGTTGGTACGTGTGAGAGAGATCCACCTTTCCAAGTTGTTGGGGTTCATCTCATACTTCTGAAGGTTTGAGGGTGCTGCCTGTTCCATACTCCCCCCTACTCCTAGCCTTTTAGGGGTACAAACAATAGTAATTGGGGCCTAGTGTGGTTGTGTACGTGTGATATACATACACTTTTTTGGGATCATATTTTCTATTCCGCTATTTAATCAAAAACCTTTGGGGATCAGTTAAATTGGGGGATAGTCTGTGTTGGTACGTGTGAGAGAGATCCACCTTTCCAAGTTGTTGGGGTTCATCTCATACTTCTGAAGGTTTGAGGGTGCTGCCTGTTCCATACTCCCCCTACTCCTAGCCTTTTAGGGGTACAAACAATAGTAATTGGGGCCTAGTGTGGTTGTGTACGTGTGATATACATACACTTTTTTGGGATCATATTTTCTATTCCGCTATTTAATCAAAAACCTTTGGGGATCAGTTAAATTGGGGGATAGTCTGTGTTGGTACGTGTGAGAGAGATCCACCTTTCCAAGTTGTTGGGGTTCATCTCATACTTCTGAAGGTTTGAGGGTGCTGCCTGTTCCATACTCCCCCTACTCCTAGCCTTTTAGGGGTACAAACAATAGTAATTGGGGCCTAGTGTGGTTGTGTACGTGTGATATACATACACTTTTTTGGGATCATATTTTCTATTCCGCTATTTAATCAAAAACCTTTGGGGATCAGTTAAATTGGGGGATAGTCTGTGTTGGTACGTGTGAGAGAGATCCACCTTTCCAAGTTGTTGGGGTTCATCTCATACTTCTGAAGGTTTGAGGGTGCTGCCTGTTCCATACTCCCCCTACTCCTAGCCTTTTAGGGGTACAAACAATAGTAATTGGGGCCTAGTGTGGTTGTGTACGTGTGATATACATACACTTTTTTGGGATCATATTTTCTATTCCGCTATTTAATCAAAAACCTTTGGGGATCAGTTAAATTGGGGGATAGTCTGTGTTGGTACGTGTGAGAGAGATCCACCTTTCCAAGTTGTTGGGGTTCATCTCATACTTCTGAAGGTTTGAGGGTGCTGCCTGTTCCATACTCCCCCTACTCCTAGCCTTTTAGGGGTACAAACAATAGTAATTGGGGCCTAGTGTGGTTGTGTACGTGTGATATACATACACTTTTTTGGGATCATATTTTCTATTCCGCTATTTAATCAAAAACCTTTGGGGATCAGTTAAATTGGGGGATAGTCTGTGTTGGTACGTGTGAGAGAGATCCACCTTTCCAAGTTGTTGGGGTTCATCTCATACTTCTGAAGGTTTGAGGGTGCTGCCTGTTCCATACTCCCCCTACTCCTAGCCTTTTAGGGGTACAAACAATAGTAATTGGGGCCTAGTGTGGTTGTGTACGTGTGATATACATACACTTTTTTGGGATCATATTTTCTATTCCGCTATTTAATCAAAAACCTTTGGGGATCAGTTAAATTGGGGGATAGTCTGTGTTGGTACGTGTGAGAGAGATCCACCTTTCCAAGTTGTTGGGGTTCATCTCATACTTCTGAAGGTTTGAGGGTGCTGCCTGTTCCATACTCCCCCTACTCCTAGCCTTTTAGGGGTACAAACAATAGTAATTGGGGCCTAGTGTGGTTGTGTACGTGTGATATACATACACTTTTTTGGGATCATATTTTCTATTCCGCTATTTAATCAAAAACCTTTGGGGATCAGTTAAATTGGGGGATAGTCTGTGTTGGTACGTGTGAGAGAGATCCACCTTTCCAAGTTGTTGGGGTTCATCTCATACTTCTGAAGGTTTGAGGGTGCTGCCTGTTCCATACTCCCCCTACTCCTAGCCTTTTAGGGGTACAAACAATAGTAATTGGGGCCTAGTGTGGTTGTGTACGTGTGATATACATACACTTTTTTGGGATCATATTTTCTATTCCGCTATTTAATCAAAAACCTTTGGGGATCAGTTAAATTGGGGGATAGTCTGTGTTGGTACGTGTGAGAGAGATCCACCTTTCCAAGTTGTTGGGGTTCATCTCATACTTCTGAAGGTTTGAGGGTGCTGCCTGTTCCATACTCCCCCTACTCCTCATCTAGCCTTTTAGGGGTACAAACAATAGTAATTGGGGCCTAGTGTGGTTGTGTACGTGTGATATACATACACTTTTTTTGGATCATATTTTCTATTCCGCTATTCAATAAAAACCTTTCTAGGGCAAGATCTTAAATTACAGAAATATGAGGAGACCGTCAAATAAGGGCCGTGGCCTGGGTCGTGGTGCTGCTGGTAGAGCTCCTGTTGCAAGGAGAGGACATGGTCGATCTGTGCCAGCTACACGCACAAGTGAAACACCTTCCTCAAGTGTGAGTAGGCGACAGAACCTGCATCAGTATTTGGTAGGGCATCAAACGCCCCTAGAAGTGATGAGGCCAGAACAAGTTGAGGCGATAGTAGATTGGTTTGCTGCTGACAGTGCCTCCAGTTCCTTCACATTGTCTCCCACCCAGTCTACTGCAGAAAGGTCAGAGTTGGCACCTGCAGCCAATGTCCAACCGTCTTTCACCTCACCCCCTTGCAAATCAGGCCAGCAGTCTGAGCCCCAAGCCATACAGCAGTCTCTTATTCTTTTTGAGGACTCTGTCAGCAGGGTTTCCCAGGGCCATCCACCTAGCCCTGCCCCAGAAGTGGAAGAGATTGAGTGCAGCGATGCCCAACCACTTATTTCTCAAGATGAGTACATGCAAGGATCATCGCAGCACGTCTCCGATGATGACGAAACGCAGGTGCCAACTGCTGCGGCGTTCAGCATTGTGGAGACCGACAAGGAGGGCAGGGGTGAAGACTGGGTGGAAGATGATGTGGAGGACGATGAGGTCCTCGACCCCACATGGAATGAACGTCATGCAGGTGACCTGAGTAGTTTGGAGGAAGAGGCGGTGGTCGCACAGAGCCACCAGCACAGCAGAAGAGGGAGCAGGGTGCAGAAGCGGAGCGGCCGTGCCCTAGACACTACGCCCGCTACTGCCCAACGCAGCAAGGGAACGAGCGCACCAAAGTCAGCTCAAAGGAGTTCTCTAGCGTGGAAGTTCTTTAGAAAATGTGCTGATGACAGGACACGAGTGGTTTGCACCCTGTGCAATCAGAGCTTGAAGCGAGGCATGAACCTTCTCAACCTGAGCACAACCTGCATGATCAGGCATCTAAGTGCAAAGCACGAGCTGCAGTGGAGTACACACCTTCAAAACCAAGAAACGTCTCTGGCTCATCCTGCTTCCTCTTCTGCTGCAGTCTCGGCCGCTCCAGCCACATCTGTAGTGATACCGGCACCTGCCACCCCGCAAACAGACGATCTGTCAGCAACACCACCACCTGGGTCACCAACAACCATCTCCACAATGTCCCGTGGAAGCGTTCAGCTTTCCATCTCCCAAACACTTGAGAGGAAGAGGAAGTACCCCCCTACCCACCCGCGATCCCTGGCCCTGAATGCCAGCATTTCAAAATTATTGGCCTTTGAAATGCTGTCATTCCGTCTGGTGGAGACGCACAGTTTTAAAAACCTTATGTCGGTGGCTGTCCCACAGTACGTCGTGCCCAGCCGCCACTACTTTTCCAGGCAAGCCATCCCTTCCCTGCACAACCAAGTGGGGGAAAATATCAGGTGTGCACTGCGCAACGCCATCTGTGCCAAGGTCCACCTAACTACGGATACGTGGACCAGTAAGCACGGTCAGGGGCGTTATATCTCCCTAACGGCACACTGGGTAAATGCAGTGGCGGATGGGCCTGAGGCGGATAGCAATTTGGCGCATGTCCTTCCACCACCGAGGATTGCAGGGCGCTTCAGTTTGCCTCCTGTTCGTAACTCCTCCTACTCCGCTTCCTCATCCTCTACCGCCTCCTCATCCGGACAGCGTAACACCTTCACCACCAACTTCAGCACGGCCAGGGGTAAACGACAGCAGGCAGTTTTACAACTTGCCTGTTTGGGGGACAAACCACACACCGCGCAGGAGTTGTGGAGGAGCATGGAACAGCAGACAAATGAGTGGTTGCTGCCAGCGAGCCTCAAGCCCGGCCTGGTGGTGTGTGATAACGGGCGAAATCTCATAGCAGCTCTGGGCCTAGCCGGTTTGACGCACATCCCTTGCCTGGCGCATGTGCTGAATTTGGTGGTGCAGAGGTTCCTTAAAAACTACCCCGATATGTCAGAGCTGCTGCAGAAAGTGCGGGCCGTTTGTGCGCACTTTCGGCGTTCTCACCCTGCTGCTGCTCGCCTGGCAGCGCTGCAGCGTAACTTCGGCCTTCCCGCTCACCGCCTCATATGTGACGTGCCCACAAGGTGGAACTCCACCTTGCACATGCTGGAAAGACTGTGCGAGCAGCAGCAGGCCATAGTGGAGTTTCAGCTGCAGCACGCACGCGTGAGTCGCTCTGCGGAACAGCACCACTTCACCACCAATAACTGGGCCTCCATGCGAGACCTGTGTGCCTTGTTGCGCTGTTTTGAGTACTCCACCAACATGGCCAGTGGCAATGACGCCGTTCTCAGCTTAACTATCCCACTTCTATGCCTCCTTGAAAAAACAATTCGGGCGATGATGGAAGAGGATGTGGCACAGGATGAGGAGGAGGAGGAGGATGAAGAGGTAACATTTCCAAGGCTTTCAGGGCAGTCATTCGCAAGGGGCTCCGAGGGTGGGTTCCTGCACACGCAAACGCCAGGGACGCAATTGTCCAGCAGGGGCACAGTTCTGGAGGATGAGGAGGAGGAGGAGCTGGAGGAGGAGATGGAACCATGTTCACAGCAGGGTGGCACCCAGGCCAGCTCATGGCCATCACTGGTGCGTGGCTGGGGGGATACAGAGGACACGGACGATACACCTCCCACAGAGGACAGCCTTTCGTCGCCTCTGGGCAGCCTGGCACACATGAGCGATTACATGCTGCAGTGTCTCCACAACGACCGCCGAGTTGCCCACATTCTAACTTGTGCTGATTACTGGGTGGCCACGCTGCTGGATCCCCGTTACAAGGACAGCGTACCGTCCTTAATTCACTCACTGGAGCGCGATCGCAAGATGCGCGAGTACAAGCGCACGCTGGTAGACGCCATGCTGCTGGCATTCCCATCTGACAGCGGGGCCACAGTGGAAGCACAAGGCAGAGGAGGAGGAGGAGGAGGTCGCCAACGCAACCAGGGCACCGCCAGCACCTCAGAAGGCAGGGTTAGCATGGCCGAAATGTGGAAAAGCTTTGTCAGCACGCCACAACAAACAGCAGCACCAGCAGCTCAGATGGAACGTCTTAGCAGGAGGCAGCATTTTACCAACATGGTGGAGCAGTATGTGTGCACACGCCTACATGTAGTGAATGACGGGTCTGCCCCCTTCAACTTCTGGGTCTCCAAATTGGGCACATGGCCTGAGCTTGCCCTTTACGCCTTGGAGGTGCTGGCGTGCCCTGCAGCCAGTGTATTATCTGAACGGGTATTTAGCATGGCTGGGGGCGTTATAACAGACAAGCGCAGCCGCCTGTCCAGAGACAATGTGGACAAGCTCACGTTCATTAAAATGAACCAGGCATGGATCCCACGGGACTTTTCCGTACCTTATGCAGAATAGCAATGGATACCGACCTTACCCACCCATTGTTCCATTTTTGCTCTTTCTCACTCTTTTGGGGTGTACCCTCATTTAAAATTTTTGAAAAGAAGCAGTGTTGGCTACCTCGTCCTCCTCCTCAGGGCCAGATTAATGTAGGGGCTATTGGAGCTGCAGCTCCAGGCCCCTACCTTTTATATAGGCCCCGGGTTGGCCATATTCACTGTTACCGCTCTTCTGTCACTTGTAAACACAGAAGTCTGGCTTCTATGCTCGCTTCCCCAGGCAGCACCCTCAGAACCTCCCCACACAGCGTGAAGGCCGGACAAGGAGGGACAGTTGGCGATGCATGGATGTGTTTATGGGCTTCAGAGACAGCATCCCATGTTGAATTAGGCATGCATGGCTGCACCCTTCCTCCTCTGGGTGCATGGCAAGGCACGGCCCTTAAGGCCCTTCAAAATCCTCAGCACCAAGCCCATGATGCTGTTAATCCGGCCCTGGTCCTCCTCCACTGCCGCTTCCACCTACACCGCCCATAGGTGTGCGCAGCCTATTGCATTAAGGTGTGCACCCCAAAGTTGAAATACACATGCATGTGTTTGCCAGCAGGGAGAGTAATGTATCGGGGCCATGTACCTGTAGGCAAGGAGAAATAGAGCAGAGCAGGTCCCAGGGAGATCTTTCCCATCTCCTCACTGGCAATGCTATGTGCCCTAGGTGATTAGGGTGTGCCCAGGCACACCCAGCACACCCTGTGCGCACGCCTATGTCACCGCCACATCCACCACCACCTCAACCTCCCTCCTACTCCATATGGGCCTCGTCCTTCAGAGATGAAGAAGAACATTGTTTTATTTTTCTGTTTTTTTTTTGTTGTTTTAAGTTATTTCCCTATCCACATTTGTTTGCAGAGCACTTGTCATGCTCTTAATTACGTTTTGCTGCCATTTGCAGCACTCTAGCCCTTTCCTTTGGTGTTTTAGAGCCATTTTAGTGCCTTAAAGTTCGGGTCCCCATTGACTTCAATGGGGTTCGGTGTCCGGGAAAAGTTCGGTAAAAGTCCGGGACACGGACCCGGACTTTTTTTTAAAGTTCGGCCGAACCCGTCGAACACGGACATCTAGGTGTTCGCTCAACCCTATTTACAACCACTTTAAGAAAAAGAAATGTAACTCAGCTAAAGTTTATATCTCCTAAGTAAAATCAAGTTAGCTGGCAAAATTGTTAAAAAAGGAAAAAACACAGCTTTGAGAGCACTTAATTTAGGATATGTACCAATGAAGCTGAAATGGCAGTAGGTATGGTCTGCCCCCCCCAGAGTAGTACACTGTCACTATGGTGACACTGAACTACTCTTATGACAGTGTGTAAAAAAAATTGTAACAAAAAATGTTGAATAAAAGAATACTTAACATTTTTTTTTTTATTTACATACTTTCACCAGTCAGTATCCCTCCCTGATCACTGCCACAATAGTCATATGAAGATGCTGTACTGTACTGGTGACAGTATGTAAAAAAAAAAAATAAGTAAATGTAATTTTATGAAATTTCTTTATTTTCTCTAAAATTGTGCTAAAGAAAAATTACAACTTCAAAAAAATTGCTATGCCTCTTACTAGATCTCGTGGGATGTGTTTTTTCCAAAAAGGGGTCATTTGTACTGTTCTGGCATTTTAGGGCCTCAATAAATGAGTCCGTACATCAGAATTGATGAATCTTTAAAAAAAAAAAATATATATATATCTATATCTATATCTATATATATATATATATATATATATATATATATATATATATATATACCATAGTTTGTAGACTCTATAAGGCTAGCCATACATACAATACAATTTTCTTGCAATGTTCTTGAAATTTACCTTCAACTATGTAGTACAAAGGCCTGACTAATTGTTGTTTAGCTTTGACCTCATATTCTGTGGTTTGTGGTAAATCTAACAGAACATTGAACATGTATGGCCAGCCTAACTTTCACACAGACTAAATAATCACTGTTTTGGGTTATTTTTTACCAAAGAAATGTAGAAAACATTTTGGCCTAAATTCATGAAGAAAGATTATTTGCAAAATGTGATAATAGATACTAAGAAAAACATGTTATTTATTTCAAAAGTTTTGTTATTTTTATTGTTTATGTAGCACTACTTCCTTGGGAGCTGCTGGTGACGGGTTCCCCTGGGTTACCCATAGCAACAGTACAATAGTTCAGCAACTTCAAAATGTCTGGCTCAGTCAAGAAACAGTCTAGGAGTTTTGTTTTTTGTGGTCTTATTGAGAACTTTGATAGGAGATGGGAATAATGAGTGGAATACTCTAACTTGAATAAACTATGCACAATTTCCAGGGATGTTTAGATATAATTGAGTGCGGCAAGGCTACTGCTTCACCTTGTCACTAGCGATGAAGTAGTAATTAATGAACTGCTTTAGATAATGTACTGTACTACAGAACACTCTTCAGGGCCCTTCCTGGCACCCCCTTTGTTCCTATTCTTCAGGGCGTTCCAAATGGCACCACTTTTACTGTAATACTCTCCGTGTGAGCTAGCTCCTTGATCCCCTGACTTCACTGGCGTGATCCCCCTCCCTGGGCCAAACCCTTTGGCAGGTCCCTCAGTACTCATGGGCACTGTTTTTCCCAAGAGACTCTTCCAGCAGCTCCACTGTCCGTTACACCGGATCCTCTGCAGCTCAGCTCCACACCTGGTTCACTAGGCCGACCGCCTAAGACCACCTTCCTCACACACTGCAGGAGGAGAGACAGCAGTCCACCTCCTCCTGGGACTCTGCTTCCCGCCAAAGACGCCCTGTCACATGTCCCCTGGCTTTTATGAGCAATCCCAGGATGAGGCAGTATGTGACAATGACCTTGGAAATCTTTAAGATAATATGAACCTGGGTTCCCGCCAAAAACACCCTGTCACATGTCCCCCGGCTTTTATGAGCAATCCCAGGATGCATTGCAAGAATGCCCTCCCACTGGGACTCCCACAAAAGCCAATGTGTCATTGGCTGGGTTTCCTCCACTGCCCAACAAGCTCCCTCATTGGATACAGTGGGGACACCCCCTCAGACCCAGTGAATCACACTTGGAGACATGCAACAGGCAACCTAACAGATCAGGCTCCCCTGATAAGCAGAAAAAGCAAATAGATGCGTCTTCCTAGCACCTACCTAGGAGGGTGCTACATTGGTGATTAAATATCACCAAAAAGAAAGCTTGTGTGAAAAAAAAAAATGATATAAATTTTTATTTGGGTGCAGTGTTGCATGTCCGAGCAATTGCCAGTTAAAGTAGCACAGTGCTTAATAGCAAAAAAATTCTCCGGTCATGAAGGGGGGGTAAAACCTTCCAGAGGTCAAGTGATTAAGCAATAAAATTAGGTCATCTTCCTGCCTCCGGACAGTGATTTGATAGTGAAGCAGCAGAAAACAGCCCACTCTTCTGCCCATACTGTCAGCATATGAGCATGCAGCAAAGCCTGATTGGCCGCTAACGCTGCCTATGCGTTTCCCAATCTATGCAGGGGATTACAGAAGACTGATACCAGGTCAAATGTACATACTTATCTGGCTGCACTCAAAGATACACAACATTTTTTAATGAAAATATCAATGGACTAATTGTGGTTTGTTCAGCTTCTGCTTTGAGTTTAGCTGTAATCTATGAAGGTTTAAACATATTGATTAGTATTTTATACTAACTCCTGAGGCAGTATGTGACAATGACCTTGGAAATCTTTAAGATAGTGTGAACCTGGCAGAGTTTCCCCACCTCTCATTTTCTCACTCCAATTTCCTACATCCCCCAACTTATGATGTGCAAGCTTTTGCTAACTAATTATGTGTATATTTAGCTGCAGCCTGCGATGAGCTTATTATTGTCATGTAATTAGATGTAACTGGAACTGCTTGCTTCTAAAAAAATCATTAAAAATTCTTTCCTAATGACCTAGAGATGACAAAATGTCTGTAAAGTGTGAAAATGCAGACAAGCATAGGAACATCGCTTGTAGAGTGTTAATCCAGATGCTGGAATCACCTAATTAAACAATATTTTGCTGTCATTAACA
This sequence comes from Pelophylax lessonae, assembly GCF_965119305.1. Lineage (NCBI taxonomy): Eukaryota > Metazoa > Chordata > Amphibia > Anura > Ranidae > Pelophylax > Pelophylax lessonae. The sequence goes on from NC_138769.1 coordinate 643,950,004, forward strand.
TTATCACCGAGGAATTGCAGTTCTAATTTTTCTGTCAGCTGTCCCTGAGCTACTTCACCTTTTAAAACTAAACCATTAAATTAGATATTTTAATTAATGGGAAAAAAAAAGTTTTATTTTTGTTTTTATCTGAGAAGGCATTCTTTGTCTCAATCCAACCTGTTTGTCCTTCACCTAATTGTGCGTGTCCCCTCACCATTGCGATTACTATTTAATATTCTGCCTTCCTGATTAATCTGTGTAAAATGAGTTGCTGGAATACTGTCAGCATTTGCAGATGGTCTGGGAATCTCTGGCTGTCTAAAGTCCTAGTGTCACGGGACCTTGCTGCTGCAACTCCATATTAATAGAAGACAACTCATCTATTAGGTGTGTTTCACATTAGATCTGTGTTCTGAATTGCATCCTTCTGTAATATTTATAAACCAGTAGCGTTTACTGCAAAAAACACAATGTAGTATTGTAATATTGATCCTATAAGTATTGTATGCATTAAAATTAAATTATATAATATAATTATATGTAAAAATATTTGTAACATGTACCCTGAACAGTCCAATTAGGCTCAAAAAAGCTGTAACATGGTAATGTAATTTCAATCAGTCACATTCAATATTTTTTTAAAATCTGAAGCTTTCATTAAATTAGCAATAGCTGGTGATCCTGTCATAAAGGGTATTGTTCAGGCACATCTGTTATAGGATGACAACTCTCTGTCCCTATCTCCCGATTGTGATTTTGTGTTGTCAGTCTGTTGCAGCAATGGCAGTTTGAGACTATTTGCCTTTTTCACATGCATTAAGCCTCGTACACACTACTAGTTTTTTTTTCGTTCAACCCAGAAGGTTGAACGTTAACCACTTTACCACCGGAGGATTTTGCTGTCTTACGTCCAGGCCACTTTTTGCGATTCGGCACTGTGCGACTTTAACTGTCATGCAGCGCCGTACCCAAACGAAATTTATGTCCTTTTTTTCCCACAAACAGAGCTTTTTTTGGTTGTTTTTGATCACCTATGCGATTTTTACTTTTTGCGCTATAAACAAAAAAAGAGCGAAAATTTTGAAAAAATTATATTTTTCACATTTTTTTATATAAAATTCCCACAAAAAAATGTAAAAAATCAAAATTTTTTATGATTTTTGGCCAATTTGTTTTCTGCTACATATTTTTGGTAAAAAAAATCGCAATAGGCGTATTTTGATTGGTTTGCGCAAAAGTTATTGCGTTTACTAACTAAGTGAAAGATTTCTGTCATTTTTGGTGTTTTTTTTTAACGAGTAATGGTGGCAAATCTGCGATTTTTTTTGCGGGACTGCGACATTGCGGCAGACAGATCGGACCCTTGACTGACATTTTTGACACTTTTGGGGGTACCAGTGACATTTTGTACAGTAATCAGTGCTATAAATATGCACTGTTACTGTAAAAAGAACACTGGCAGGGAAGGGGTTAATTTTATTGGAGAGGGAGGGGTTAATGTATGCCTGGTGCTTACTAACGTGTGTGGGGGGGAGGTGACTGAGTGACACAGGGACAGATCGCAGGTTCAGCTATGCTGAACCCTGCAATCTGATCCTGCCTGTCACTTAAGAGATCCGCCCGCTCTGTTTACACAAGCGGGCGGATCTCCACACTCGATTCCCTGACGATTCACCACCGCTCCTCCCCTGGCCCGACTCCCGCTGTGACTGAAAACAGCGGTAGGGAGCCTCCGGCGGCGCTCGCGCGCCGCCCACAAGGGGAGGAGTCCAGCGACGTAGGTCTACGTCGCTGGACGATAACGAGCCACATTGCCGCAGTAGCAGCAATGTGAGCGGGGCTAAAGTGGTTAAAAACCTGACAGCTCGGGTCGGAGCCATTGTACTAAGTATGCGATTTTAGTAGAGCGATCTCCCCTGCTGTTCTATAGTGTTCTGACAGGGGGATAATCCCCCCCCCCACCCAAGAAACTTAGAGAGTGCTCACCGGGAGCCGATCAGCAGACCTTTTTTGGTCGTGTCCCTTCGACAGAAGCCAGCCGAACAGTCTGCTTCTGTCGGATCAGCTGCAGTACACAGGCCAAATGTCAGCCAGTTTCTATTGAGGCCAGAGGTGGGGGACTTGAGTCATATGACTTGACTTAAGTCACCAGTTTGAGGACTTGAGACTTGCTTGACTAAAATTAATAAAAGACTCGACTTGACTTTGACTTGGTATTCATGACTTAAGACTTGACTTTGACTTGAGACATATGACTCAAAATGACTTTACTTTTTATAGTTATTAAATATTTGCATTTTCTCAAGATCTGTTAAAGCAAAATGAATGTGCCTGTTATGTTTCTGACACCACAGTCACTTAAAACACCTCAGTGTGTTCTGATTTTTAGGACACTGGCTGTTTAACAATGAAAATATTAGTGACTGTGGTGTTGAAACATGATCGGATGAAGGATTTTGAGCTCTTTGGGCATTCAAAGTGTTTCTTTAATTTGCCAAGAAAAAAGCACTAAGCAGTTTTGTTAATGTTGAAAATAAAAGAAAACCTTTCCTAACCACTGACTTTTAACGGATTTAAAGGTGAAAATTGGGGTAGATCAGTATTTTGACTTGATTTGTGACTTGACCAAAATAAATGACTTGACTTGACTTACTTGACTTGCTTGACTTCTAGCAGGGACTCGACTTGACTTGCTTGCTTTTCGCCACAGTAACTTGGGACTTGCTTGAGACTTGAAGGTTTAAACTTGAGACTTGCTTGTGACTTGCACATGTGTGACTTACTCCCATGTCTGATTGAGGCAGCCAGAGCCGCCCCCCGACATTCGGCCCGTGTGTACTAGGCTTTGGTTCCACTGTCTTACCATCAGAGAATCTGCACATGTAGACAGGACGTCAAGGTTTCCTGTTGCTTAAAAATGAATTCCAGGTATGGATATTTTATACATAGTTACAATGGTCCAACATGGACCATTGTAACTGTGCTGATAACATACCTGGCTAGAACTGCAGAACTCCAGTCAAAAATGTTTCTCTAGAGTGGGAAAGGATTATAGGCCCTTTCAGGGTATTATTGCTGTCTATGTCCCTGTTTGGTGATTAATTGGTGCTCTTTATCATAATGATCATTGTCACCAGTACCACAAATATGTTACTGGGGCTGGAGTAGTGGGTTACCTTCCAATAAGAACACCTCTTCCAGTGTCCGCTGTCAAAGGTGGGGTTTTTCATTATTTCCAGTAAAGTCTTTAGGACAGGAAAGGAAACATCCATGGTAAGGATGCTTAGTAAAGACCTGAATCCTATTAGAATCTAAATCTTTCAATTTAACTGAGTTTTAAGGGTGTTTGGATTAATTTATTGTTAAAATAGAAACCCCTTTACCTTTTGCAGTAATAGATATCAGGACAGCATGCATCTTTCACCTTCTGTGAATATCATACCCCATGCTTTATGTTCTGGCAGCTGATAGAACTTTTGTTAAATCTGCATAGAACAAGGAAAGCTCTGTTCACCACCCCAGTACTGGTAAACCAACAATCATTAAAATCTAGAAGGAAACAGTCTCATGACAGCATAGTAAATCTCTTCCCAGCATGGGAATTGATAACCTAGGTTAGTTTTGTCAGCTTCTGCGGGGATACATTTTTATTTAGTTAGCAGACAGGAGAACACCAAAAGCAGATCATTAATGGTTGGTGTTATGTGACTCACTGAAAGCAATAGCACTTTTCTTGGAACAGTGTGAGGGCTATTCATCGCACTTGTTGCTGCACACCATCCAGCACTCTACACTTTTGGTTCTCTGATAAAAAATCAACCTCTGTAGAAGAGGTTACAAAGAAGTTTTCACTAGCTTGGTGAACATATAAAGAACCTATCAGAGTTAAACTGTTCAACAACGCATTCTGAAAAAATAAAAAAGAGAAAAACATCTGGCTTTAACCTAAAGAGGAATTAGACTGTATCTTAGAACCACAAACTGAAAACATTTTTCAATTCATTTTAAATATCTAAAACAAACTCACCCATCTTTCCATATTTCCATGCTTTATTTTGTTGAGAAACCACTTTGAAAAACAGCTCTCTATCATTTCTATCTGCAGCCATCTTGAGTAAGGGCAGATGATTAATGTAGCATATACTACCTGGAATCCATCTGCCCTTATCTCAGGCAGGCAGGTAGGGCCGGCCTTAGGCTTTCAGGCACCCTGTGCGAGCTAATCCTGTGGCGCCCCCCCCGTGTGCCCCCCTTACATTAAAGACCCCCCCACAGAGCCCCCTTACATCAGAGACCCTCACAGAGGCCCCCCTTAACATCAGAGACCCTCTCAGAGGCCCCCCTTAACATCAGAGACCCTCACAGAGCCCCCACTTACATCAGAGACCCTCACAGAGCCCCCCTTACATCAGAGACCCTCACAGAGCCCCCCTTGCATCAGAGACCCTCACAGAGCCCCCCTTACATTAAAGACCCCTCCACAGAGCCCCCTTACATCAGAGACCCTCACAGAGGCCACCCTTACATCAGAGAACCTCACAGAACCCCCCTTACATCAGAGACCCTCACAGATCCCCCCTTACATCAGAGACCCTCACAGAGCCCCCCTTACATCAAAGACCCCCACACAGAGCCCCCTTACATCAGAGACCCCCCACACATCAGAGACCCCCACACAGCCCCCCTTACATCAGAGACCCCCCCCCACACAGAGCCCCCCCCTTACATTAGAGACCCCCCACCCAGAGCCCCCCTTACATCAGAGACCCCCCCACACAGAGCCCCCCTTATATCAGAGACCCCCACACAGAGCCCCCCCTTACATCAGAGCCCCCCCACACAGAGCCCCCCCCTTACATCAGAGCCCCCCCACACAGAGCCCCCCATGGAGGCTCACGCTGTCTGCAGCTTTTCTTTTTTCTTTAAACTTCCCGCCCACACGTCCGCGGAGAGTGTGGGCAGGGCAGACCCAGGAGGTGGAGGAGCTGACGATCTCTCCTCTGGTGTCCCTGCAGAGAGGAGGGATCTGTCAGTGGTGGTGGATCGGAGGCTGAGCTGTGTGAGATATACACAGCTCAGCCCTGCAGCTAGGAGACCGAGGCACAGCGGGAAGTAAGCGACGGCCTGTGTTAACCCTCTCAGGGCCGCGGTCGCCGCTTACCTCCCGCTGTGCAGCCTGATCATCTGCGAGCTGTGATGGCCGCACGGAGCCCCTGTTGCCCATGGCGCCTTGTGCGGCCGCGCAGCTCACGCACCCCAAAGGCCAGCCCTGCATGCAGGCAGGAAGGTGTGCTTAACTGAGAGAGCCCCTTCTCCAGATGAAAGGAAACAAATTGCCCATGAAGACTCTTGGGATGTATGACATCATTTTAGCCTAGGCCAGAAGTCAGAAAAAATAAAAAAAGGTTAAAACAAGTAAATATAATTTCTCTTAAGTCCTCCGACAGTCGCCGCCTCCTCTAAGTCATCACTATTGGGTATTGTCCACCTATCCGTAGGAATAGCTAGGCATATAGACTTAGTCAAAAGACAAAAGGCATTAGCATATACACACCCACGGGGGCTGTCCCATCTGGTCAATACCCCCCTGCATCACCACTCCCAACTCAGTTTTAGTTTGCCTAGCTTAGGAATAGTCAGGCTACCTTGTGCTGGGGCTTCAGTCTCAGCCTTCCTAAATCTTTTATTTAATTTTCTTTTAAATGTCAGTTTTTTCTCTCACTTTACTAGCTGTTTATTTTACCAGCTCTAGTGTTAGTTTATTCTTCGGATGAAGATGGATCATGCGGTGCTGGGATTCGGACTGGCCGCCCTGGTTCTCCAGGGCACAGAGGGTCAGATGGACCCCCAGCCCGCCATCGAGCGTTCAGCTATGGTTCGCCCTGGCATTAAGAACGACCCATCCCTGTTCGCTGCAGGGATGCAGCCGTGAGGTGGCTACCTCACAGGACTTGTCTGCGATACTGCAGCGTCATGTCCCTGGCTCACGGCACTCCCTGTCAGATGAGGACAGAGGTTTATCCGTGCATAGAGGCTCCCCCACGCCATAGGGTACAGGTAAGTACTTTCTGTGTGGGGCCTCTGCCTGGGGTGGCAGTCTGTGTTGCTGTGTGTCTCCATGTCTGTGTGACTCCCTGTGCGATCCCTGCGGGGTTCGCTGTGTGCAGATCTGTATGTTTGCCGGGGGTCCCTGTCCCAGTGTCACCTTAGGTGCATGTTTGGGGGTACAGACTTGTGTGTTGTGCGGCGACCGCTGCGGGGGAAAAATTGCGCGGTCCGCCATGTTTTTTACTATGCACAAGTGTATAGCCCCTCTGGGGCAAGTATACAGCTCATTTTGGCGCCATCCGCCGCCATTTTGTGGGCGGTGGAGCGATCGGTTCGGCCGCATGTCGGCGGCCATCTTGGCGTAGCCTCCTATGCATCCCTATGGGGCAGCCATTTTCCCTGGGGTCTGGCTTATGGCCAGCCCCCTCCAGCAGCATTTCCTCTTCCTCTCAGACAGCACAGGCACAGGTAGCAACGATCTGCGGCCTCTGCAGTGTATCTCTCTGTCTTCTTCTGCATACTGCTTCTGGCTCAGTTTCTTTCTCCTTTTGGGGGTCTTCATAGCTGTGACAGTAGCGGTGGGCTGCGCACTCCGCAGCACTATTTAAGGGGACAGTACATTACTTTTTTGCACTGTAGTTTTTTTATTATCTTGAGCCATGGATTCTCAGGAAAGCAAGTTTCCTCCAGCTTTAGTGGGGGGCCCCAGTTCTCCTGTGGTCCCGCTGCGACCTGATCTGGCTGCTGTGGTTGCGACTTTAGTGGCAAATATGGAAATGCTGATGTCTGAATGGGCTGCGAGAAAACGGCCAAGGCTGTCTCTCTCTTCTGATTCAGATGGGGATATGGATGCTGCTGCTGCTGCTAGTGTGCCCTTTTCAGGGTCCCGCTCATCCTTGGACCCCCCGGGGTCTGAGGGGGAGGCTGAGGTGGAGGGTGTTGATACATCCTCCCCAGGGTCACCCGAAGAACGGGCGACCATGGATGAGTTGATTGTTTCTGTTAAGGAAACCTTACATTTGGAGGATGAGCCCTGTCCCCCGGGCGTTGTGTCCTCATTTGGGACGCACAGGACCCGCAAGTCTGCGCAGGTTTTTCCCTGCCCAGCAGACTTCCCTTACACTGTTAATGAAATGTGGCGCACGTTAAAACGTCCATTCCTGGTTCCTAGTCGGTTCAAATTGCTTTATCCTTTTGCGCCGGCTACGGAATCGCGATGGTGTGTGCCTCCACAGGTAGATCACACTGTGGCCGTGCTGAACAAGGCTACCTTGGTTCCTACTGATACCCCGGTTTTCCGGGATCCCACGGACCGGCGGTTGGAGTCTCTAGCCCGCCATTCCTATACGGTGGCGGGTTCGTTGCTCAAACCCGTTTTCGCGTCCGTTATGGTGGCTCAGGCGGTGGCTGATTGGATTAAGGTGCTTAGAAGCAACCTAGTGTCCGATGACATGCTGCCTGCACGACTGGAAATGGTGGACCAGATCCATCACGGAGTCATGTATCTGTGAGATGCAGCCCTAAATGAGGCCCCCTTGGTGGCTCGCCTCTTGAGTGTTGCGGTACTTAACCGGCGACTGATATGGCTGAAGAGCTGGTCGGCCGACCAGTCCTCGCGGAAAACTGTTGCTGATTTTCCCTATGCTGGCTCTCGCCTTTTTGGCGAGGCGTTGGATACCCTGGTGAAGGGCGTCACGGGGGGTAAGAGCACTATGCTACCCCAGAACCCAAAGAACAAGTCTTTCCGTGGCAAGCGGGGTTCTGCGCCTAGATCTACTCAGGGGTCCTTTCGTGCCTTTCGGAAACCAATCCAAGGGCAAGCCCTTCAAGGCCCAGGGCAACCAGAAGAAACCCTGGGCGGGTAAGCAGAAGTCCGGCAATGCCGGTTCGGCGGGACACTCCGCCTCTGCCTGAAGGGGCGCCCTCACCCATTTCTGGGGTGGGGGGGGCGTTTGCGCGGTTTCCTCCAACCTTGGCTGCTCCAGATCTCGGACAGGTGGGTCCAGGAAATCGTTCGATCAGGTTACAAGATGAATTCCTTTCCAGGCCGGCGGACAGATTCTTTCCCTCCAATCTCCAGCTGCTTCCGGGGCGTCTGCAGGACTTGCATCAAGCGGTGCAGGACATGCTTGCTCAGGGGGTGATTGTCCCGGTGCCTCATCGGGACAGGTTTCGGGGGTTTTATTCTAATCTGTTCACTGTGCCCAGGAAGGAGGGCAAAGTGCGTCCTATTCTGGACCTAAAAGCGCTGAACCACTTTGTGCGTGTTCGGAAGTTTCGTATGGAGTCTCTCCGTTCGGTTGTGGCCTCCTTGAGTCCAGGAGAATTCCTGGCTTCGATAGATCTGAAGGATGCGTACCTGCACATCCCCGTTTTCGAGGGTCATCAGCGGTACCTTCGGTTCGCTATCATGGAGGACCACTACCAGTTTGTGGCGTTACCGTTCGGTCTCGCTTCGGCACCCAGGGTGTTAACCAAGGTGTTGGCACCGGTTCTGGGCCTGCTGCGGGCCCAGGGCATTGCGGTCCTGGGGTACGTGGACGATCTGCTTCTGAGATCGCGTGCCAGTCAGGACCTTGTGCGCGATCTGTCCATCATGGTACAGACGCTCCAGGAGTTCGGGTGGACCATCAACGTTCAAAAATCAGCGTTGTCTCCGTCGCTTCGCCTTCCCTATCTGGGAATGGTTCTGGACTCTGCTCAGGCAAAGGTATTCTTGCCGGAGGACAAGCTCCGGACTTTGCGGGACGAATTCCGATCCCTCAGGGACAATCCGTCCTCGTCACTCAGGGCCTGCATGCGGGGCCTGGGTTTGATGGTGTCGGCCTTCGAGGCAATTCCCTTTGCCCAGTTCCACACACGGGCTCTCCAGACGGAGATCCTGGCCAGGTGGGACAGACTTCCTCAGTCCTTGGATCTGGAGGTCTCCTTGAGTCGCCGGACCAGATTGGATCTTATGTGGTGGATCCAGTCCCCGTCGGTGGCGGAAGGCAAGTCCTTCCGCCTGTTGGTGTGGACAGTGGTTACCACGGATGCCAGCCTGTCGAGGCTGGGGTGGAGTCCTGGGCACCCTGTCTGCCCAGGGCACTTGGTCGGAGGAGGATTCCTTCCTCCCGATAAATGTGCTGGAACTACGAGCGATAAAAACTCTGTCTCTTCCAGTGGTCGGACCATCTCCAGGGCCTGCCTGTTCGCGTACAGACGGACAATGCCACCGCGGTGGCTTACATCAACCACCAGGGGGGCGCCAGGAGTGCTCGAGCGGCCCGGGAGGTGACCGACATCCTGTCTTGGGCCGAGACTCATGTCCCGGCGATTTCGGCAGTTCACATTCCGGGTGTGGAGAATTGGCAGGCAGACTATCTGAGCCGCCAGACCCTGGACCAGGGGGAATGGTCCCTACACCCGGAGGTCTTTCAGATGCTGTGTGCAAAGTGGGGATCCCAAGACATGGATCTGTTCGCATCCCGGCTAAACCGAAAGGTGGAAAGGTTCGTGGCAAGAACGCGCGACCCGTTGGCGGACGCCTCGGATGCGTTGGTGGCCCCTTGGCATCAGTATCGTCTGCTGTACGCCTTTCCTCAGATTCAGTTACTATCCCGGTTCCTTCGCAGATTGGTCTCGGAACCGCACATGGTGATTCTGGTGGCGCCGGACTGGCCTCGCCGGTCTTGGTACGCCGACGTTGTTCACCTGGCAGTGGCACCTCCGTGGCGTCTGCCTCTGCGGGAAGATCTCCTGTCTCAGGGTCCGATCTTCCATCCTGCTTTACAGTCGCTGGCTTTAACGGCCTGGCTGTTGAGACCCAGGTCTTGAAGGACAAGGGTCTATCTTCTGAGGTTATCCCTACCCTGATCAAGGCTAGGGAATCTTCCTCTGGTAAGACCTATTACCGTACATGGAAAGCCTACTTCACCTGGTGTGAGTCCAGGGGGTTTTCCCCTCGTTCTTACTCGGTGTCGAGAATCTTGGCTTTCCTCCAGTCTGGAGTGGATCAGCGCCTGGCGCTGGCCACTATAAAGGGCCAGGTGTCAGCACTGGCGGTCCTTTTCCAACGCCCTGTGGCGTCTCATTCCTTGGTGCACACATTCATTCAGGGTGTGCGACATTTGGCTCCTCCTAGGAAGGAGCCTTTACCTCCATGGGACTTGAACTTGGTCCTGTCCGCGTTGCAGCGTGCTCCTTTTGAAAATATCAGGGAGATATCGTTGCTTTTCTTGTGGCGATCACTTCGGCTCGCAGAGTGTTGGAGCTGGCGGCGTTGTCTTGCCGCTCCCCTTATTTGATAATTCACAAGGATAAGGTGGTGTTGAGAACACCCCGTCCTTTCTTCTCAAGGTGATCACTGAGTTCCACCTTAATGAGGAAATTGTCTTGCCTTCGCTTTGTACAAAGCCTAAGCATCCAAAGGAGATTGCTTTGCATTCCTCGGATATTGTCAGGGCAATCAAGGTTTACCTGTTAAGGCGCACTCTACCAGGTCTTTGAGTACTTCCTGGGCCTGTTTGCATCGGGCCTCGGTGACCCAGGTGTGCAAGGCGGCGACTTGGTCGTCGGTGCACACTTTTTCCAAGTTCTACAAAGTAGACGCTCTGGCATCAGCTGATGCTTCTTTTAGCCGCAAGGTTCTCAGTGCGGCTGTGCCATGATGGACCCTTGCATTTTTTTCTCTGGGTCCCTGGCTGTTGGCATTTGCTTTCCTGGGCTGTTGCTCCTGTTGAGCATTGTTTTTTTCTGTTGCCCAGTTGGTTCTTACGGTGCATGTAAGATTCCTTTCTCTGATGTGGGTACTGCGTTGCCTTTTCTACGGTTGCGTCTCCCACCCCTCATGTCTATACTGCTTTGGGACATCCCAATAGTGATGACTTAGAGGAGGCGGCGACTGTCGGAGGACGTAAGAGAAAACTGAATTTTTGTAAAATCTTACCTGTAAAATTCCTTTCTCTGAGTCCTCCGACAGTTGCCGCCCCGCCCCTCTTTTGGGGTTCTTATTACCTACTGCTATGCTACCAAACTGAGTTGGGAGTGGTGATGCAGGGGGGGTATTGACCAGATGGGACAGCCCCGTGGGTGTGTATATGCTAATGCCTTTTGTCTTTTGACTAAGTCTATATGCCTAGCTATTCCTACGGATAGGTGGACAATACCCAATAGTGATGACTTAGAGGAGGCGGCGACTGTTGGAGGACTCAGAGAAAGGAATTTTACAGGTAAGATTTTACAAAAATTCCGTTATACATTACTATCTATTTACTAACTCTAGCAGCATAAGGATTAAAAATAGTTCATGTTGATTGGGAGAGTTTAGTTCTTCTTTAACTACTTGCCGAACGCCCACCTGCAATGTACGAGCGGCCGCTGTAGGCAAAGCAACGTACCCGTAGGTCACTGCCTTCTTCCAGGTCTGGGGAGAGCGCATGCGCGCCCCCCTCCGCCTCTCACTGTGATTGTACACAGTGGGAGCCTGTCAGCAATTCATGGCAGGAACTTGCTGATCAGCTGTGTGCAATTACAGCTCAGAGCTATTGTGTTGGTAAACAACACAGAGCTCTGTAGGAAGGGAACAACCTGTCAGCTTCTCATCCATGCAAAGCAAAAAATAAAAAAAGATTCCAGTATATACAGTATACCATAGTTTGTAGGCACTATAACTTTCATGTAAACCCATCAATAAACACTTATTGGGCTTTTTTTTAATCAAAAACTTGTAGCCAAATACATTTTGGCCAAAATTTGTAAAGACATTTTATTTTTTTACAATTTTTTATTGGATATGTTTTATAGCAGACAGTAAAACATATTGAGGTTATTTTCAAAAAATGTTTTTTTATTTATATCTCAAAAAAAAAAAAATAGAAAAACGTGGTGGTGATCAAATACCACCAAAGGAAAGCTCTATGTGTGTGAAAAAAGATAGAAATTTTATTTGGGTACAGCGTTGCAATACCGCACAATCGCCAGTTAAAGTAGCGCAGTGCCAAATAGCAAAAAATGGCCTGGTTATGATTGGGGCTATATCTTCCAGGGCTGAAGTGGTAAGCAAGTGATACCACCAGAGTTCAGGCAACTAGGAGTGTAAGCAAGTAAGTTAAAATAAATCCCACTCTTCCCATGTAGTCTTTTGGATTACAGGCTCAGTATAAACATATGACCTTGACTTTTGTCCAAGTCAACGCAACCCCCCCCCCCCCCCACCCCCCAACCATGCAACAATTCAGCACCAGAAAGTCAATGTCCAGTAGTGGATCTAGCCTTAGTCTATTGAATAAAAAGTGTCAGGTTTAGAGTGTGCTGGGCTTAGTGCCAGTTAGTACAAAAGTGTGTTCCCTGTGTGCAGACCGGGTCTGCCATCCAGAGGCTACACAAGGAGACAACATTTTAAGTATGATCACACCACAATCTGCCTGTATTTTACCAATATGTTAGCTTTTTAGGACCTGGCAAGTTCACTCTATTAAAGCAACCTACCTGTATATACTGCCAGGCTTATCCATTTCAATTGCACAAACAGCATTAATGATCTACAAATGTAAAATTACTGATTGGATTTGAACATACTGCAGTCAAATACATTGAGGGGCTCTTTATTTAGTTGGTTGTAAGGTAGTGCACATTGAGAAATAAGGTAGGCCTTTGAATTACTTTGATAAATATTGTTTCAGAATGGAAGATATTTCTTCAGCAGACATACACATCTTCTGCTAAATGTTGGGCGAGCATAGCAGGAGCTCTGATCAGGACCAGACTAGCATTTTCTAGAAATATTGGTATATCTGTGGATTTGTGGGGTGCTGCTCATACAAGTTCTGTGGATATTGCAGCAAAGAGCCCGGAGCAACTAATTAAGGTTCATTCTGCAGACAAAACAAAGATTTATTTTATTAAAGTAATCAAATTTACTTTAATATTTGAATTCAACCCTCCCCCCTGGTGTTACATTTTCACCCATTGCAAACATTATGAAGAAGGAATAGCTGTATCATGTGGACTGATATATTGCAATTAGAGATGTGCTTTGTTTTTAGTATATCTTTATCCTTCCATATTTATTAATTTATATGCTTAGGTACTTCACTGCTGTGACCTGCACTGTGCTGCAGTGTTGAATGACTTGGAGTTCCACTCCCGCCGGGGGTGTTAAAGTAGGCAGTTGTTTGTATAGAACTTCCAAGTCAACTAAAAAGATATAGCAAACGTCAAATGTATCTAAACCCAAAGATAGGCATTTACATTATCACAGCCTACTGGCCCTTAGATGTGATGGTTGCATTTTTTTTTCCCTTTACTTTCAACTGGTGAGCCTACCCATCACGCACTTCGAAGAGACTTCCTGTTGTAGGCTCAGTTCACACTAGTGCGGGCCCTGTGTCCCGCATTTGCTCGGGCATGGCAGCCCATGCTGTGCCACGTGAATCGCATTAAAACGTGGCCATAGGGAAACCGCATGGTCTTTTTGGCTATGTGGTTTCCCAGCGGTTCCCGCACCCACGATTGCGCTGCAGGCTGGAATGCGTTGGGGTGCCATACAGAAAGAATGGCAGTCCCGCACCTCTGGCAAAAGCAATGCAATTCGGTTGCGGGTGTGGGAATTGCAACCGAAATGAACGGCCTGCAGTAGTGTGAACCAGGTCTTACAGTGAGAACACTGTATGCAGGAGCAGCAATGTTACTCTGGGACAAGAGGTCTCTTAGGACTAGAGAACACTACCTCCCTTTTCTCCTCCCCATAACGTGTGTGTGTGTGTGTGTGGGGGGGGGGGGGCTGTTGTATAGTTCAGGTTTGATCACACTGCTTGAAATATTACAGCAGAGTGCACCGGACAGCACTGAATCTCTGGCACGATCACAAGGTCTTTTTTGCTCTTATTGTACAGATATATCAAAACATTTTCAATTGTATATTAAAGCATATGAAAAGGTATCAAATAAGAAAGGGTTTGCAGAAAATTTGAAAAACATTGAGGTTGGGAATGAGATGTAACAGAGAAAACTGGGACTACTACAGTTCTTTTTCATATGGTAGATGATGTAAAGGTGAATAGGAGTTTTATTATAACTAATTACACTCACAGATATGAGCAAGCATACGTTGAATGGCATTTATGTCATTTAATTGCAGTCTATCCCTAGTGTGAACACCAGTTTATTTCAGTACTCACAACAGGGAATAGTGCATTTAGACCAGGGATATGCAAACGTTGGCCCTCCAGCTGTTGCAGAACTACAAGTCCCATGAGGCATAGCAAGACTCTGACAGTCACAAGCATGACACCCAGAGGCATTATGGGACTTGTAGTTTTGCAACAGCTGGAGGGCCACAGTTTGCATATCCCTGATTTAGGCTAACATATCTGACTGCACAATCTAAAATTAATTTATGGCTGGAGTTCAAATGTCATCTGTTTTATCTGTTGAACCCTATGGTTGAGCGCAATGTGCCACGGGCATGTTAGGGGGGGCATGTTTTCTCAATGATAGGCTTCAGTAGAAGCTTTATACTTCCCAAGTTTTCTTGTATTCATGATATTTTTGTTTACAAGGAATATAATGAATCATCACTAAACTAGCGTGTGTCTTGTTATTATTAACACGTGTCTTATTCCCTTAGGGCGAACATACAATGACTTGAATCAGTATCCTGTATTCCCATGGGTGTTAACAAACTATGAATCCGAAGAACTGGATTTAACGTTACCAGGAAACTTCAGGGATCTTTCAAAGGTATTAGCCACCAGTTTATCTAAACAAATTTTGAAAATACTACATATCAAAAGAGCTTCAGGTGCCATTCCAAAAACCATGGAAAGATATACAACTATATTACTAAAATTCAAGCTAACAAAACAATATCATCAACATCAAAAAAAAAAAAAAATGATTTGACTACAGAAACAAAAATGTATTTAATTGAAGCTCACCAATTCTTAGTTGTAGTGGCTGTATTAGTTTCCTTTTTCAGGCTTTTTTCCTTTGTTTTCACTAGGTGACCCTGCCGAAAGGTCTGTTAATTTTCAGCTTACTGTACTCGACTAAGCTGTCCAGACAAAGTAGCAGTTAGGCCTCTTGCACACTGGTGCTCTTCTAAACGCTTTTCTCCTAGCAGCTGCAAAAGCAATCTTAGGCTGCGTTTTTTCAAGTGTGTTTAGGCATGTCAAGTGCTTTGGCATTTATTAATTTCATTGGTCAGACCTGCAATCTATTCTGGTCACTGAAATGCAAAAACACTCAAGCGCTAAAAGCGCCTAGCATTAACATGCATTTACACTCGTTTACCTGCATTTAGGTGCTTTTTATGCTCAAAAGCACCTGTCCTAAATGCACAAGTGATGTTTTTTTCCTGCCTCTAAACTACTGTAAATGCCTTTCGACTGCATGGGGACATAGGTTAACATGGAGGGGAGCTTAGAGGTAGAGAAAAAAGCTCAAACGCTTTTTTGTAGCATGAGGCTTTAGAGCGGGGGGGGGGGGGGGCGGTCAGCAAGCCGTCGATTGCGGGGAGCTGACAGGTAGATTGTGACCACGGGTCTCTGCCTTCCCCCAGCCTCCGCTCTCATGTTCTCTGCAGAGCAGAGAGCGGGAGGCATCATAGTGCTGGATGGAGGGTGGGGGGTAGAAGCTGCCTCAGTGATTGGTTGCTAGGCGTTCCTATGTGTATGTGGGGGGTGGGGGGGTGATATGAAGAGGACAGAGGAGACAGTGTTGGAGTGGGTACAGAGGACACTACAGTGGGGGGGGGGGGGATTGTGATGAGATTTGGACAGAAGACATTGCTTTGGGGGATGGGGAGGCAGAGGACATTGCATGCAGGAGGCACAGGGGGGAGAACACTTTGTGGGGGATGTTGATGTGAAGGGGGCATAATTCACTGTTTTTGGAGGGTACAGGACACTACTGGGGGGGGGCAGATGACACTACAGTGGGGGGGGGGGGTATGTGAAGGGGGCAGAGGACATTGCATTGAGTGGGATCACTACTGTGGGGGCAGGGGAGCAGAGGACACTACTGTGGGAGGCTGAAGTGAAGGGGGCAGAGGATACTACTGTGGAAGGGTGATGTGAAGGGGGGCAGAGGATACCACTGTGGGAGGGTGAAGTGAAGGGGGGCAGAGGATACTACTGTGGGAGGGTGATGTGAAGGGAACCGAGGAAACTGCTATAGGGGTAGAGGACACTACTGTGGGAGGCTGAAGTGAAGGGGGGCAGAGGATACTACTGTGGAAGGGTGATTTGAAGGGGGGCAGAGGATACCACTGTGGGAGGGTGCAGTGAAGGGGGGCAGATGATAGTACTGTGGGAGGGTCATGTGAAAGGGGGCAGAGAATACTACTGTGGGAGGGTGATGTGAAAGGGGGCAGAGGATATTACTGTGACACACTATCTGTTCATCATGCCATCTTTTTATTGGGAGCTTTATAGTGTTTTTTTTTTTTTTTTTTTAAACGCGCCGTCTTGTAACCCCCCCAGGGATCTTTGCTTTCCTTCATGTTTTCCAGGTAGATGATCCCAACCTCTGAAGGTCTCCTACCCCTGCCTGCCTTAGAGGATTTAGACAAACCATTTAACACTGACAGGGGTGCTTTCAATGACCAGCCTTTATTTATGTAAAATCTTTATCCCAAAAGGGAAAGACAACTGTTTAAGGTAACAACTTATACAGTATGAGCTGGATTTAAGCTCGAATTTGTTAATCAAGTCCATCTAAATCTGTTAGTCTTACACTCCCCTTCCCTGTGGCTGACAATGCTTCTGTGCAAAGATCCATGAGATAAAGTGAAGCTAACAATCAGGTGTCATCCTTGGATATAAATCTTTAATTGACTATGGTGAGTTTACGTGTTTCTGAAACACATTAGCCCTGGTGTGACACTAGAAATTTTCTGACACACAAAAAATATATAATTTATAATTTACTAATGTGAGTAATGTATAATCATGTTACCCATGATGGACATTAAAGATTTTTTTTAATCATAGGCCAGGCATGCCCTAGTCTGACAGTGGATATTGGAACTTTATGCCAGGAATCTCCAGTCCTATCAGATTCCTGTCTGGGTCCTTGGGCAACATATAAGATACATGTAGCCTTGGTAAAAATCACATAATCATTTTCAGACACTGTTGTACATGTGTCTCCCTTTCTTCTCGCCGGATTGAGTGGCATTTTCTTTTGCACGTGGGTTCATTAAAGTTCACTGTTAGTTGCGGTGACGGGAGTGTGAGGCATCACACCCACCCTCACACCAAGCACCAGAAATCTTATTTGTTAATACTTGGGCTGTATGAATGGCAGGAGATGATAAGCACAACAATTATGCTTCAAATTAGTGTGTTGCAGGAAGTGATAAAGCCTGCAGGCTTCTTACTGTAATAATGCAAATGAGCGCATTGATGTGTGAATACTTTTGGCAAAGCCAATGCAGCTCTATAAGAAGCTCTTTCATTTCATCATTATGTACACCAAGAACAGCAGTGAGTCAGCCAGCCATGAATTTCAGTTTTTAAGACTTTTTCCAAGTTGATTGGTAAAGACATGCTACAGCATTGGACTCTCATTGCTTGTGTGTTCGCACCCCAGCAAACTTATATTTTATATAGGACTGATGGCTTAATCTGAGTAGAGTTTTAGGGGGGGGGGGGGGGGGTCTGTACTCTATTTTGAAGTATAGGAAATATTTTTTATCTGACGAGAATATGTATTTTGGCAAAATTACACAAATTATTAATGTAAATATTTTCTGTATGTTGGGGCAAATAAATGTTGATCCAATGCTTAATGCCTTGTATCAGGGTAATGGGGACACATATTCATCCCTGTCTTAGTAGAGCTCACAGCTAGCTCCCCGTCTGTTCAGACAGAAGTTCTGTCTGAACGGACGGGGATCTGGCTGTGCAGCAGTAGTATCGAGCTGGGCGATCCTTTTCTAAGACACCGGCCAGAGGGCTCTACTAAAACAGGGTGAATATGTGTCCCCATTACCCAGATACAAGTCATTAAGTATTGGATAAACATTTATTTGCCTCACACCATCCACAGAAGGCATTAGTGGTACCTGAAGGGCAGAGATCACGTTTTAGAGACAGTTACCGGTTTGCAATGCTGCATCCATAGATGGGATACTTTGTGGTCCCTGTGTCCACCCAAAATACATGCATATTAGGAGATATCAGATGCCATTGTAACAAGATGATCAGTGTTATTCACTTTACCTGTCAGTGCTCATAAAGTTATGGCTGATCAGTGTATGTTGATGATATTACCACTATCTAGAGGTGCTTTGTAGTGCTAATTTTACAACTAGAACTGTCCCTGAATATCTTAATGTACTTGGTCCAGTAGCCTTGAGTGTTCCCCCTTTTAAGTCTATGCTTTGTTGTCCCAGTGTGAGTTCACAAAATGTAGATTCCAAATCCACCATTTAGTATTGCTGCTTAGTGTCACTGAACACATCAGCCATTCCGCATGAACTGTTTTCATCATTAAATGCGCTTTACAAACTATGCTGGGTGAGCCAAAGTCACTTTCCATTAGATGTGTTATTCTGGTGATAGACTTCAGCAGGCGTATTGATTTGGTTTGAAGGCAGTCTCCACACAGGCTGTCCCAGGGCTGATGTGAGAATTTTAGGCCTGGGGCAACTAGCCCAGCCACAGATTCTTTTTCTCCTAATCCTCCCTAATCCACCTCTTTTATTCTTTGAGAGCAGGACATGACGAGGGGGAATTCAGATGGCCTTTATTTACTGAGCTTAAAACATTACTGTATCATCCATAAAGTAGTCTAGTTTTGTGATTGTTGATAGGTAATTGATAAACACCATCCACAACAAAATGGCATCTGTTTACACACTTAAAGGACTTTACCCGTATCATAGGACAGCAAGAAAGCTATGTGTGTACAGTGTGTTCAGTCAAAAATTTGTAGCTTTAAAAATTGTGTGCTGTACCTAGTTTAATATAAACTAGGGGTCTTCAATCTTTTCAGTACGAGGGCCGCATTGTATATTTTACAAATTTTTGTGGGTCGAAAAAAAGAAAAAGCAGATTTATAAATAATTAAAATTTTAAATAAATACACACGCTCTAAGAAATAGTTTTACATCAGAGGTCCCTCCATCACATGTCAGAGCACCCTCTTCCATCAGAGTCTCCCTTTCAAATCAGAAGCCCCCACCACATCAGAGTATTCACATCAGAGTCCCTCCTTTGATATCAGAACCCCCTGCCTCTGCGCATTTGTCTCTCCATTCACATCAGAGTCCCTCGTTTACATCAGAAGTCCGCTTATCACAACAGAATTGTTGCGGGCTTGTAGCGGGTTGGATGTGGCCCTCAGGCCGTAGTTGGGAGGCCCCTTAATATAAAAATATGTAATTTGCAACTAGCTGAGCTTTTTAAAAATTGTGGCTATTTCTCTTACGTCCTCTGACAGTCGCCGCCTCTCATATAGTCTTCATCAATGGGTATTGACCTCTTATCCATAGGAGCAAGCTAGGCATAAGACTTGTTAAAATACAAAACAATTTGCATAGACACACCTATAGGGGCTCTCCCACTGGTCCAATACCCCCCTGCTATCAGCATTTCCAACTCAGTTTGTCTTCTGCCTAGTTAGGAGTAAGATAGGCATCCCTGTGCTGGGGCTACAGTCTCAGCCTTTCTTCTGTTTTATTACTACACTGCTTTGGGACATCCCATTGGTGAAGACTATATGAGGGGCGGCAACTGTCAGAGGACGTAAGAGAAAACTGAATTTTTGTAAAATCTTACCGTAAAATTCCTTTCTCCGAGTCCTCTGACAGTTGCCACCCCCGCCCCTCTTTTGGGGTTTTTGGACTATTTACTGCTTGCTACCAAACTGAGTTGGGAATGCAGATAGCAGGGGGGTATTAGACCAGTGGGACAGCCCCTATAGGTGTGTCTATGCAAATTGTTTTGTATTTTAACAAGTCTTATGCCTAGCTTGCTCCTATGGATAAGAGGTCAATACCCATTGGTGAAGACTATATGAGGGGCGGCGACTGTCAGAGGACTCAGAGAAAGGAAGATTATGGCAAGATTTTACAGAAATTCAGTTTTTTATGCATTTTGTATTCTAAGCATAAGTAAAATATTCCCCATCGTCTGTTGTAAAAGTAATAATCATATCATGTGTGCCTATTCCAACAACATTGTGTTGAAACCACTGAGACTATGTGAGCTCACTTTGTATGGGTATACACAAGCATATTACATATGCGTTAGTATATAGAGGCTGTTTGTAGGGAACCGGCATACTGACATTGGAACCATTTCCTTGTGTGCCAGTTATGGTATCCTATTTGCTAACAGTTTTTTTTCCACATTCTTAAAGAGTAGAGCCTCTGATGTACTGAAAAATATTGAAAAACCAGTCTTTAAAAATTTTAACAAAATTGTCATGCTGAGTTCTTGCTGAACTGAAGCATCTATAACCGAGGAGAAGGGAAGAGACCACTGTAAGTATTTACACTCATTGCTCCCATCACACTATTGCACTGTGCTAACCATGCAGCCCTCATTATTGGCTGTGTGGTTCAGACCATTGATGAACCCCCAACTGGTGTCTACTGCCTGTGGCCAACATAAGTAGTGAAACAACTAAGGCAGGCCATTCATTATGTTATCTTCCTTCCTTCAACCACAGGATTCCCACATCAACACCCACTGTATTGATGGGGAATCCCTCCCGCGGCGCTAATCTGTTCTGCTGGCGAAGAATGCAGGTAGCCTTTCCCACCAGCAGAATACAATAACCACTGCTGGCAGCTATAACTGCCAGCGGTGATCAGGTGTAAGAAACTTGACAGGCTGGATGTACTGAAGTTAATCGATGGATCAACTTCAGCACAACTAGTCTGCTCATAGATGGATTGAAATTCGATCTGTCGGCTGGCTTATCACCCAGTTAGATGTGTATTTTAATACAAGGCTGTAAGAATGGCTAAAATGGTTGGAAATTGGTTAGCAAATGGTTTGCTGGGAAATCTGATGCATTCCCCTCCCAAATTAAACCAGTGAACCTGCTTTTACAAAGAGAATAGAAAAAAAATAAGCCACAAAAGACCATATTTATTAAAAACTTGGCATGTATTGCATTTAGACCCTTTATAAGTGCCCCTCTATTTGTTCAAAGCATACTATGGGCTCCGTAAAGGTACCTATGGAGCAGACCAGGGTGTTATTTGGCTTGCTGCAGTGTGTCCTGTATGTTGTCAATGCTTCAATACTAGGTTTTGAGCTTGTTAGATTTGGTTGTTTGATTACACACCACAGTATTGCCACATTTTCTGACGCTCTTAGTTGACGTTGTCAGGTGTCAACACTCCTTTGACAGCATCTGAAAAGTAATTGCTGTAATCAGATATCAAAGTGTGTTTTCTTGCATTTTTCCTCTTAGGGATGCTCGGATGTTTCCTAAAAAGGCTACATAATTGTTAATGAGTCAAAGCTTGAGAGGTATTATTGTCATGCTTTTGTGAAGTAACTGATTCCAGTGTGTCAGAATCATGTGCTTTGTAAAGATATACTCCAGTCAAACATGGGAATTATACATTTTAAGTGACCCTTGGGACCCAGCCTGCCTGACAAATTGCTCCAGCTTTCAGCCTAACATTCACCCTATACAGCATGCTGCGATGTTAGGTTGATCACTATAGCAACATTGCAGGTTAATATGTCCCTTGGTTGAAGCACAAATCTGGACACATTAGAAGGAGATTCCAAAGCATGACTTCGGTAACTTAAGGTGGACTCTCTGACTTTTTTTCTCTGACACATTTGTACTGTTTCATAGTTTATTTATGTCTGGACTTGTTCATAAATTTTGGTAAAATATTATATAAATCTAACATATTATTTGTTCTCTGTTTTTATAGCCTATTGGTGCTTTGAATCCAAAGAGAGCAGTGTTTTATGCAGAGCGCTATGAGACGTGGGAGGATGACCAGACCCCACCCTACCATTACAACACACATTACTCCACCTCCACCTTCACACTATGTTGGCTTGTTCGAATCGTAAGTATATATTTTTTTAATTGTTTCTTAGTGTTCAAATACATACTAATTTGGATGAATATGAGTGAATTATTTCTGGCTAGCTTCACTGGGGAATCTAATGTAAATTAAAGATCTGCACTTCCAGGAATGTTCTGAGAATGTAGTGTATCTACAACCTCATCTAACCATGTAATATCTTGCATAAATTTTACCAGTTATTAGGACGACAACTCTCCCTTAGGTCAGCCATATACGGTGCTAATTTCTTTCCTTCAACCACGGGTTGCTGAGAGGGGAATCAGCAATTGTCTTCTTCCAGCAGAGAAGACAGTGATCATCCAGCTGGTTGTACAAAAGTTGATCAATTAATCAACTGGGTACATTCAGCCTGCCCATTAATGGTTCAAACAATTCGAACTGTGTTTGGCTGGCCTTATTCTATCCAAAATGAAAAATAAAAGTTTTGCCTAAAGTTCTACTTAAAATCAGTAGCAAGCTTTTTCTCACAAGGAACAGCACTATGGGAATGAAAGGTTCAGTAACCAATATAAACCAGTTTAGTTTTAGTGTAGCAATATAACTTCTAATTGGCTTTTCTTTTTGTAACCCTTGTTATATGATTTTGACAAAGGTTGACATGTGCAGTATATATATTGAATACTTGACAGAGAACTGCATTGCCTATTGCAACCAATCATAATTGTTTCAATTTAATAATGCGGCTGAGAAAAATAAAATGACTATGACTGCCACACTCCTGCTTAGGACATTTGTAATTGAAGTGTCTTCATATATGTCCTAAATGTGACCCTCATTTAATTCTGTGTTTTTGTTTAGCTCCCCTGTCCCCTCCAGCTTGCTAAGTCACTTCAGTCAAGAATGTAACAGAATGCACCATGCAGTTTTAGCTTAACAGTGATCACCTCGTTGCCTCTAATTGTGAATACATTTAAGCTGTCAGGTGTCTGCTCACTTCTCACACAATCTTAAAAGGCTATCGGTGAAATCAAATACCAGAGTGACTTGAAAATGTAAAATATTCTGAGTAATACTTGTTTGATTGACACATCTATGTAAGAAAATATTAATTTACAGCCACTGCGGTTAATGGAGAAAAAGAATATGATTCAGAGATAAGGAACGCATATTTTACAAATTTGAAGTGTTAAAAATTCTAGATATGTGTAAGTAAAATGGCATGGAAGCAACACTTACATCATTTTAATAAATGCTGGTGTTTAAATAATTTTACTTTAATGTAAAATTTGTCAACGCTTCATACTAATTTTTGTAAACATTTATCATGTAGTAGTGATTTTTGAGATTTAATAAACTATGTATTGTTGCCTACATGCTCCTCACTCTCTGCTTTTAGACAGCATACCCTATGCAGGAATATCACTGGATCACAGACAGCTGATTTATATTCCGTAGTCAAACCTCAGCTAGTTTTTTCTGAGAAAATGGCCCCATGTAGGTACAAATGTGCCTGGTATAAGGAGACATTAGGCTCAATCTATTAAATTAAAATGCACGTGTTTGCATCTACAATTATTATTTCATCCATATGACACTTTTTCTTTTCAGAGATTATTGGCTGTCATTCCGAAAAAAATTATATTTATTAAGTCACCTAAATATGGTTATCTAGCTTTGTGAATTCAGCGGTTGTTCACAGGTCTCTTTCAGACAGGTGGTTGAGGACAGTAAAAATGGGTGGCTAAACTGTAGTTTTAATGCTCTCCTGCAACCCACCCAAAATATAAAGTAACAGCTTGACGGGGCTTTTTACATGCCAACACTGTATAGAAAGCAGTGTACTGTAATGGCTCTGTATGGGTGGTCAGTGAACATAGCATAGTGTAACTTTAGCTACAGCAGACCCTGTTCCTAAAAGCAAGCAGGCCTACCCTATTGGTATGTGGCTGCCCCCATAGCACAATGCTATGTTCACTGGCCAGGAAGTGCAGGAGGCTGAGCAAAGGGTAAGCAAAAGTGTGCCTGTGGTTCTAGTAGTGTAGTTGCCCACAGAGGATGGGAAGGACTGGTGTCTCACAGGAACGTAGCCAGTGGGATGTGCAGATGGGCCAGTACTGGTGGCAGACAGAGGATTGGTCAAAGCAGCAGGCAGGAACATGGTCCATAAACAGGCCAGGGCCAGTACAGACAGCAGGCAGAGACATGGTCAGCAAAAAACTAAAGGATTAGTCCAGGCAGCAGGCTTAGGGCCTCAGTCTGGTAAGACCTGGACACAGCTGTTAAGGCTTCTTCCCACCAAAGCATTTTGAAGACACCAGACCCTGATCCGGGAATCCCAGAGAAACCTAGGGAAAACTAAAAGCTTAGTTTTCTCTGATCTGAAACAGTCTGCATTCCCACTACTACAGATCGGATCAGTCCAGGCAGCAGGCAGATTACCAGGTCAGGGTTAATTTAGGCAGCAGGCAGAGGCATGGTCAGTATGCAGGCAAATAATCAGTTCAGGCAGCAGACAGAAATGTGCTATTACTAATATCGTAGTGAGGTATGGTAGATATGGAAGCAGTCTCCTATACAGAGGCCAGGCTGGGAGGGACATTGGGGACAATTGTATTGGGTGTCACGCCTTATTCCATTAATGATGCATACACGTGACATTTTTTGGGGGGTAAGAGAGATAATATTGTGGAAGTGTCTTATGTGCAGCCTGCTCACTGCATCAGAAATAAGGTATTTAGGTGCAGGGCCTTCTTGATAAAAAAGGGATATTACAATTTCCTTGGTACTTTAAGTAGGTACTTAGGTAGGATCCAGGTCTTTGTGCACACTTACATAACATAGGGGTTGTATAGGAAATACCTGGAACAGATATATGGACACCTTTTTTGTACCCATGGATTGATCATCTGGTGGCTAGGTAGGGCTGTAACATTTATTCATTATAATCCATACCTCCCATTAACTGATTGCAATTGTGTATGTACTCGGGTTTCTGGATTGGACCATCCTGGTCCTTGGAATTCCACTGAGGTGGTGTTGTGGATGGGGGGAAGGAGGTACACATCTCTTTTTTCCTTCCATTTAAGGGCTAAAATCTCTACATTATGTAAACTGGCCGACTACCCCCCCCCCCTTTCAGCTCTGTGGGAAGCCTTTTTGGTTTGGTCGTACTGTACCATAGGCTAAAGTTTTGCTGGAGATAAAGATGGCTGAATAGTGGGAGGCTTGTGTAAAACGTATCCACGTAAAGCTGATACCCACTGATAGAATATGGGTGATACAAGATCCCACAAATCCAAAAATCCATATATAGGTTGGGCATTCAAGGGGCTCCAGCTGGCTGTCCTGTCCCTCATAAACCTGGACGTTATACGTGTACACTGTGGCCCTCTCACAAAGTTTGTGTAACTTCACCCTGCATCTGGCCTATTTACTGGGGATATACTGTTTGATGCCCATCCTGCGAGTAAAAATGGTGTGGGACTCAACACAAATATTTTTGTTGAGAAAACTTATTGGAAAAAAAATTAATTGTATAAATCTCATGACCATCGCATCTTTTGTTTACATTTTGTGATGGCTGTGATTGTGCACAGCCATCACAGCGCCCCTGTAGCAATCAGTGAGGCATTCTTCAAAAATCTAGGGGCACAACCACGAAAGATTGTGCCGTACACGAGCTCCAAAAGTGGGTAGACATACAGGTACGTTATCCCAGAACGACGTTTGTCCTGCCCGACCATATATACAGTATTCAGTTACTGGATGGGAAGCAGTTAAATACGACATCTGCTCTTTTAAATACTGTACATATGCTTTGTGGATGTTATACCTTATCAGACCCTGCAGAGAGTGCTAGTAAAATTGGAAAGCGGTGAGGAGGGGTTGTTACTAAGTTGTTTTGTAAATTTGGTTAACTTTATTTTGTTTTTGCACTCTTTATAAAGTCTTTGTGTTGCAAAGTAGAAAGGGAAACCGTCACATCTAAAATTTTCTTTTCTGTAAACTTTAAAAGATTAACTTAAAAAGTATGCTCCAGATATCATAAAAGAAACTTTAATAATTACTAGTGGGGCTTTTGAAGTCTGGATAAAACTTTTGTATCTGGTTATGAAGACATGGAAGGCTTTCTGCCAATCATAGTCCAATACTATGTTTCTGTGGATTGGGATTGCCTATCGGTTTCACAGCACATAAATGTACACACTTTGTCGGACTGTACCTCTCTGTTACTTGACAGGGTGAGCAGGTACATTGGCTGCTAGCTTTCCCACGTTCTCTTGTAACTTTATCCAAATGTTCCCAAAGAAAAATAACGTCCAGTTCCATAATAAAAGTTTATTTGTATGTGATTCAATCTATTAGGGCCCCTGAGGCAAACTAGGTGACCCCAAGCTCATTATGAATTCAGCACGCAAGCCAAAAGCAGCATTGTACCAAAGCCACATCACTCCTCGATCTGCTAGTATATTTAAAGAAGCTTAGGTTTATCTGGCCATTACTGATGGTGAACATAAAATATGCATGTTTATATTAGTGTTATTAGTAATATTTGGCATTCAGAGTAAATGTTGCAGCTGTTAAGTTTGCAAGCCATAAAAGTTATACAGTGTGCTGAAATAACAAGGTCATGAAGTTTAAAGGGCCGCTAAACTTAGAGCACTAGTTAGCTTATATAAAGGAACTCTTGATAAGGCTCACAGAGAACTGCCTAAAATCAAGAGGCATTTTCAGCACTGATGTCTATTCTAAACGTATTATTGCGGAGAGCATAATTTTGCTGCAGGATAGTGCTTGAGATAAAGTATGGGCTGAACTTGTCTGCACAGTAAATGTTAAAGATAAACTTGAGGTGATCAGCTTAACCACTTTACCACCGGAGGATTTTGCTGTCTTACGTCTTGGCCACTTTTTGCGATTCGGCACTGTGCGACTTTAACTGACAATTGCGCGGTCATGCAACGCCGTACCCAAACTAAATTTACGTCCTTTTTTTCCCACAAACAGAGCTTTCTTTTGGTGGTATTTGATCACCTGTGCGATTTTTAATTTTTGCGCTATAAACAAAAAAAGAGCGACAATTTTGAAAAAATAACAATATTTTTCACATTTTTTTATATGAAATTCCCCCCCAAAAAAATCTAATTTTTTTTATCATTTTAGGCCAATTTGTTTTCTGCTACATATTTTTGGTAAATAAAAAAGCAATAAGCGTATTTTGATTGGTTTGCGCAAAAGTTATTGCGTTTACTAACTAAGGGAAAGATTTCTGTCATTTTTGGTGTTTTTTTTTTAACGAGTAATGGCGGCGATCTGCGATTTTTTTTTTTGCGGGACTGCGACATTGCGGCGGACAGATCGGACCCTTGACTGACATTTTTGACACTTTTGGGGGTACTAGTGACATTACTACAGTAATCAGTGCTATAAATATGCACTGTTAAAATGACACTGGCAGGGAAGGGGTTAATTTTTATTGGTGATCAAGGGGTTAATGTATGTCTGGTGCTTACTGACGTGTGTGGGGGGAGGGGACTATGTGACACAAAGACAGATCGCAGGTTCAGCTATGCTGAACCCTGCAAACTGACCCTGCCTGTCACTTAGGAGATCCGCCCGCTTGTGTTTACACAAGCAGGCTGATCTCCACACTCGATTCCCCGACGATCGGGGAAGAGCAGCGGCGATCGCCTCCGCTCCTCCCCTGGCCCGACTCCCGCTGTGACTGAATGCAGCGGGAGCGAGCCTCCGGTGGCGCGTGCGCTGCCGAGAGAGGGGAATGTCTGGTGACGTAGGGCTACGTCGCCAGACGTTATCGAGCCACTTTGCCGCAGTACAGCTCTAGTGAGAAGCGGCAAAGTGGTTAATATACAAATTAATTATATCTGTCAACCGCCTTTTTTCTTTTAAGATTTTTTTTTTTTTTCTGTTCAGCCATCCTTGTGATTCAGATATCACTGGTAGGCAACATTGGCAGTTTATTGACCTCACATTTCTCAGCTGAAGTTAAGCACTACAGCTTTGTTACTAATTTGCTCCCAACTAGGTAACTGAAAAGTGAAGAGGGTTCTTTACTCTGGTTTACTTTCTGTTCTTTTCAACTGGCCTGTTAGCACTGTGCAGTCTAAAGGGAGTGTGGTTCACTTGGAGTAAATATCAACAACAATTTACAAGGCCAGAAGCTACGTTCTTGTCATCTCTTTTTATTGCCTGGTGTGTCAATGAAATTAACCCACGTATACAGAGTTGAGTTTTAAGAACCTCCATTTTCTAGGTATTAAAGTCCTGATCAGGATCACAGCCTTAGAACATACCCCTTAAAAAACATAGCAATGGCAGCCACTGTATTTACAGCTGCAAGAAAAAGTATGTGAACCCTTTGGAATGATATGGATTTCTGCACAAATTGGTCATAAAATGTGATCTGATCATCATCTAAGTCACAACAATAGACAATCACAGTCTGCTTAAACTAATAACACACAAAGAAGGAAATGTTGCCATGTTTTTATTGAACACACCATGTAAACATTCACAGTGCAGGTGGAAAAAGTATGTGAACCCCTAGACTAATGACATCTCCAAGAGCTAATTGGAGTGAGATGTCAGCCAACTGGAGTCCAATCAATGAGATGAGATTGGAGGTGTTGGTTACAGCTGCCCTGCCCTATAAAAAACACACACCAGTTCTGGGTTTGCTTTTCACAAGAAGCATTGCCTGATGTGAATGATGCCTCGCACAAAAGAGCTCTCAGAAGATCTACGATTAAGAATTGTTGACTTGCATAAAGCTGGAAAGGGTTATAAAATTATCTCCAAAAGCCTTGCTGTTCATCAGTCCACGGTAAGACAAATTGTCTGTAAATGGAGAAAGTTCAGCACTGCTGCTACTCTCCCTAGGAGTGTCCGTCCTGTAAAGATGACTGCAAGAGCACAGCGCACACTGCTCAATGAGGTGGAGAAGAATCCTAGAGTGTTAGCTAAAGACTTACAAAAGTCACTGGCAAATGCTAACATCCCTGTTAGCGAATCTACAATACGTAAAATACTAAACAAGAATGGATTTCTTGGGAGGATACCACAGAGGAAGCCACTTCTGTCCAAACAAAACATTGCTGCACGTTTACAGTTTGCACAAGAGCACCTGGATGTTATACAGCAGTACTGGCAAAATATTCTGTGGACAGATGAAACCAAAGTTGAGTTGTTTGGAAGAAACACACAACACTATGTGTGGCGAAAAAGAGGCACAGCACACCAACATCAAAACCTCATCTCAACTGTGAAGTATGGTGGAGGGGACATTATGGTTTGGGGCTGCTTTGCTGCATTAGGGCCTGGACGGATTGCTATTATCAAAGGAAAAATGAATTCCCAAGTTTATCAAGACATTTTGCAGGAGAACTTAAGGCCATCTGTCTACCAGCTGAAGCTCAACAGAAGATGGGTGTTGCAACAGGACAATGACCCAAAGCATAGAAGTAAATCAACAACAGAATGGCTTAAACAGAAGAAAATATGCCTTCTGAAGTGGTCTAGTCAGAGTCCTGACCTCAACCTGATTGAGATGCTGTGGCATGACCTCAAGAAAGCGATTCACACCAGACATCCCAAGAATATTGCTGAACTGAAACAGTTCTGTAAAGAGGAATGGTCAAGAATTACTCCTGACCGTTGTGCACGTCTGATCATCAACTACAGGAAACGTTTGGTTGAAGTTATTGCTGCCAAAGGAAGTTCAACCAGTTATTAAATTCAAAGGTTCACATACTTTTTCCACCTGCACTGTGAATGTTTTCATATTCATATTGTGTGTTATTAGTTTAAGCAGACTGTGATTGTCTATTGTTGTGACTTAGATGATGATCAGATCACATTTTATGACCAATTTGTGCAGAAATCCATATCATTCCAAAGGGTTCACATACTTTTTCTTGCAGCTGTATTTCTGCCCAGGTTCTGCACAAATTCATGGGTTTTGAAGCTTCTCGTTTACCTGGGCCATTAGTGCAGGCTTTCTCAATGAGGGTTCCCTGCAACCATGGGGCTCCTTCAGAGGTTGTTTATTAAGCAATGAGCAATTTCATCCGCTCAGATAAGTAACCGCCAAAACCAATGATCTTTTCAGCTGTCTGTAATTTCATCTACTGATCCTAAATGTAAGGAGCCCTCTTCCAATTGACCATCAAACTAGTATAGTGTAAGCTGTAGAAATAGTAATGATTAGCATTAGTTCCCTGAGACCAAAAAGTTATTTTAAGGATTTCTCCAGGTTAAAAAGTTTGGGAAAGCTGGCATTGTTGTATGCGATAATATTGGTCCAATGGGCTTAGCACAATTTTAGCCACACACATAGATGTAAAGATGCTATGGTTTATTTTGGAATCTCAGCCCATGTATGGATATAATAAAGCTATTATTTTTATACTGTAATTCTGTAGCACATTTGTGTGCATGTTTCTGAAACCTACAAACACAATATCTGACAATTTTTTAATTTTAGAGGCTACTTCGCCTCTTCATAATGTAATGCTTGAGTATGCAATTTTAATGTAAGTTATTACTTGACTGTTGCCCACTGTGCATGTTTAAGTAAATATAATTTATTATTTAAAAGCCGTGTAAGCAGATCATATAGGCAGCATGCTGGTATAATCTACCACCAACTGTGGGCAAAGGCAAGCTGTGGAGCCATACAACTGCTTTAACATAATTGGCGTGCTTGCAACTCTGATTGCTGACTTAGGGTGAAAATCTACTGCTTTTTTAAACTTTTTTTTTGTTGTGCTGTAGGCAGTGTTTTTCATGTGAACTGTTAAATGATTGTAAGGGAATATATGGCATTGCAGAACATAACTTCTATTCTGTAATGCCACAATTTCAATGATAGATTTTGTTCTCTGAAAATGTATGTTTTGATACAAGTAGGGGAGATGGTAAAATGTGTTTTTTATATTTTGATACAAAGTGGTAAAGGTATACGTTTTTTATTCTAGGGAAAACCAGTTGCGATTGAGCCTATTCAAGAAATGGAACATTCTGATTTCTATAAAAGCTTACATATCAAATAGTTATAGTTGCTTCCTTATATAGCTGTACTTTGCCTGTTGGAATTCTCCTGTCTGATTTGTTTTTAGTTACGGATAGAATGAGAAAGGGAAAGAAACACTTTTAGGTTTTCGTTGCTTAAAAAAAAATGTTTTATTTTGATTTTGGTTAGAGGTTAAAAAAATTCAGAATTTTGTGTAAGTCCAACCACAATTTATTCTCTTTAAAAGGTTGTGCTGCCAGTAATCAGAAAGTTGTAAGGTTTTCATAAAAAAAAAAAAAAAAATCAAAATATATGAAAAAATATATAAATGCAAAGAGGTTTTTTTTCAATAAAGAAAGAAAAATCCAAATATATATATATATATATATATATATATATATATATAGTATATTTTTATCATCTTATCATTTAGATGATTTAGGAATCTTAAAAAAACATGTATGTATGAACGAAGGTTTTGATTTTCTTGGTTGCCTTTGAATAATAAGAGGATGCTCAGATGGTATATTAACAAGAAAATGGAATAATCCCTTGGACACTGGTGAAATCTAGCAGGCATGGATCTCCCCATGCTGATTTCCCACCATCCATCTGTGTGCAGTACACAATTACAGCCCCAAACCTGTAGCACTTACCCATTTCTAGTGTGCCCTAGATCCTTCAAAGCACCACAAAGATTCAGCAGCTCAAAGTACCTGATAAACTTTATTTTTGTACTACAAATAGATGATCAGTGTGTTACTGAGAAACATGTAATTAGTGAATTCTCTTTAAATACTTAAGCTGGATTTAGTAAACTATGTGAGGTAACCTGTGTTTTTTATTCTTAAAAATGAAATAAATTAAATTTGTAAAAGAAAAAAATCAAAAACGTAAGTAAAAAAAATAGACATTTCCATTGGATTATATCCCTCCCACCATTCACCAAATTATTTATTTTTTTTTTTGTAGGAACCTTTTACTACATTTTTTCTTAATGCCAACGAAGGCAAGTTTGACCATCCGGATCGAACATTCTCTGCTGTGGCAAGATCATGGAGAAACTGCCAAAGAGACACATCTGATGTAAAGGTAAAGCATTTTGTATCAATATATCTGCGCATTGCCCTACCAACTGTTATAATGGCACCAATTAAAATAGGGCCAGTTACCAAAACACTATGTTGATTTACTTCAGTAACACAGAAAGAACAAACAATTAAAGTACGGACTATTGGTTTACTTAAATATGTATAAATGCACACTACGCAGCCATTCACTGGGAAGCTCAGCGTGCTAATGCTTCTCCTCCCCCAGCTTATATGCAGCTGAGAACAGACGGAAAGTGATGCTTTATAAAAAAGGGAAAAAAGGTATTTATAATGTATTTTTGCATCTATACAAAAATGTTTTGCCTTTCATTTCTATTTTAAACTGAATGGGTTGTTTTACAAGGTGTTCGTTTACAATCACTTTAAATATGTATAAATTACTTGTGAATAATGTTCCAGATCTTCCTGGACCTGATCTAGATGGTCAAAGACTTTTACAGAAAAACCAAACTCTCCTTTGACAAAAAGATGTACCTTATATCCTAATTCGATCACTTGTCATGCTAATGTTGGCCTACAGATTTTGTTTTATTGCATTTTTACCGTTCAGTTCTGTTACATTTAGAAAAAAAAGTGCAAAGAACCGTGCTTCACAAAGATATGGAAGGTGAAGAGACATTGGTAAAAGTGACCTGTTTGGAGTCCCTTTTCTCCTAATGCACTAAAGATGTACTGGAATGACGTTAGTTAAAGCCCTGTTGTAGGCTAATAAAAGACAAATAAAACTATATTGTACAGCTCTCTTCTTGGGTCTCATATTCCCAAAACCATAAAAGCAGCTAACACTTCAAAATCAGCATTGCTATATCACTGCTTGGTTGCCATCCGAAACCAGTTATTGGATCAGGCCTATGGGAGGGTCTTCATAACATCCTCTACAAAAAAAACAATCCTAGGAGAAAATAATTAAAGGGTCATGTCAGTAGCTGGGCTCATCAAGCAGTTTAAATGAAAGTTGCCCCAGAAGAGCCTCAGCACAAGTTTTGGGGCTTTTTAATGCAGACAGTTGCTGTGCAAATTTAACAAAGTTGCTTGAATTATCTTTAACCAGTTCCCACCCAGGCCAATTCTGACATTTGTCTCCTACATGTAAAAAATCTGTAATTTTTCTTCTAGACAATTACTCAGAACCAGCAAGCTTTGTATATGGGTTTTTTCAACAGAGACCCTAGAGAATAAATAGGTGATCATTGCAATTTGTTATGGTACACGGTATTTGAACATCGATT
Organism: Pelophylax lessonae; assembly: GCF_965119305.1. Lineage (NCBI taxonomy): Eukaryota > Metazoa > Chordata > Amphibia > Anura > Ranidae > Pelophylax > Pelophylax lessonae. The sequence continues at coordinate 643,983,400 of NC_138769.1, forward strand.
TTTCGAATGCTGTTTTTTCAGAAAAATACACTTTAATTCATTTTAGTTTAACCACCTCAATACTGGGCACTTAAACCCCCTTCCTTCCCAGACCAATTTTCAGCTTTTAGCGCTGTTGCATTTTGAATGACAATTGCGCGGTCATGCAACACTGTACCTAAACCAAATTTATGTCCTTTTTCCCCCACAAATAGAGCTTTCTTTTGGTGGTATTTGATCACCGCCAGGTTTTTTCTTTTTTGGTGCACAAATAAAAAAAGACCGAAAAGTTTGAAAAAAAAAAAGTTTTTTTGTTTAGGTTATAAAATTTTGTAAATAGATATGTTTTTTCCTGCACTGATGAGCACTGATGATGCCGCACTGACAGGCACTGATGAGGAGACACTGATGGGGTGGCACTGATGGGGTGGCACTGATATGCAGCACTGATGGGCACTGATAGGTAGCACTGATATGCAGCACTGATGGGCACTGATATGTGGCACTGAAAGATAGCACTGATATGCAGCATTGGTGGGCACTGATAGGCAGCACTGATAGGCAGCGCTGATGGGGACTGATCGGCGGCACTGATGGGCACTGATGGGCACTGATAGGCGGCACTGATGGGTGGCACTGATGGGCGGCACTGATCGGCACTGATGGGGGGCACTGATGGGCACTGATAGGCAGCACTGGTGGTCAATAATGGGCACTGGTGGGCGGCACTGATAGATGGCAATAACGGGCACTGGTGGGCAGCACTGATAGATGGCATTGGTGGGCAGCACTGATAGGGGGGCACCACTGGCAGGCTCTCTGAGCCCTGTTTGCCATTTCTGGTGGCCATGGTGGGCATCCCTGGTGGTCATGGGTGGGAATCCCTGGTGGCTCTAGTGGCACCCCCTCCCCCCAGGGCTGCACTGGTAATCAATCATCTGATTACCAGCACAGACCCCCCCTGTGATCAGTGAGTAATTAGAAATACTCACTGATCACCCCGGCTGCAGAATCGATCCTCTCCTTTTCTCCTCACTGACAGGATCTGTCAGGAGGAGAAGAGATCGAAGCCGTTACAACGGCTGTATTTACATTGCATGACGGCTGTGATTGGACACAGCCGTCATGTGATCAGGAGGGCCAATCACAGGGCCCTCCTGCCGAGTCTTTTTGCTCTGTGTCCTATGGACACAGGCACATCGAGATTGCGCCGCTGCGCGTGCCCGCGGCAGCGCGATCTCTCTCCTTCTGAAGGACGTTCCGGAACGTCCGATCAGAAGGAGGAGACTCCCACCCGGCCGTATATTTACAATGGCCCGGGTGGGAGGTGGTTAAAAACCAGCTATTACAGGTAATATGAACTGCTGCAACCCAACTGTCTGAATACTAGACTACTGGAAAAATACAGTATCTCACAATAGTGAGTACACCCCTCACATTTGTGTAAATATTTTATTATATCTTTTCATGTGATATCACTGAAGAAATTACACTTTGTTTCAAGTTAAAGTAGTGAGTGTACAGCTTGTATAACAGTGTATATTTGCTGTCCCCTCAAACTAACTCACCACACAACCATTCATGTCTAAACCACTTGCAACAAAAGTGAGTACACCCCTAAGTCAATTGTCCAAATTGGGCCAAATTAGTAATTTTCCCTCCCCGATGTCATGTCACTCGTTAGTGTTACAAGGTCTCAGGTGTGAATGGGGAGCAGGTGTGTTAAATTTGGTGATAACACTCTCACTCCTCTCATACTGGTCACTGGAAGTTCAGCATGGCACCTCATGGCAAAGAATTCTCTGAGGAGCTGAAAAAAAAAATTTTACTCTACATAAAGATGGCCTAGCCTATAAGAAGATTGCCAAGACCCTGAAACTGAGCTGCAGCACGTAGGCCAAGACCATACAGCGGTTTAACAGGACATGTTCCACTCAGAACAGGCCTTGTTATGGTTGACCAAAGCAGTTGAGTGCACGTGCTCAGCGTCATATCCAGAGGTTGTCTTTGGGAAATCGATGTATGAGTGCTGCCAGCATTAATGCAGAGGTTAAAGGGGGGGGGGGGGTCAGCCTGTGAGTGCTCAGACCACACTGCATCAAATTGGTCTGCATGGCTGTCTTCTCAAAGATGATGCACAAGAAAGCCCGCAAACAGTTTGCTAAAGATGAGCAGACAAAGGGCATGGATTACTAGAACCATATCTTGTGGTCTGATGAGACCAATTTAAACATATTTGGTTCAGATGGTGTCAAGCGTGTGTGGCGGCAACCAGGTGAGGAGTACAAAGACAAGTGTGGCTTGCCTACAGTCGAGCATTAAGATGGGAATGTCATGGTGTGGGGATGCCTGAGTGCTGCCAGCACCTGGGAGCTACAGTTTATTGAGGCACCATGAATGCCAACATTTACTGTGACATAATGAAGCAGAGCATGATCCCCTACCTTCAGAGACTGGGCGGCAGGGCAATATTCCAACATGATTAGGAATAGTGATTGGTCACCTCCAAGATGACCACTGCCTTGCTAAAGAAGCTGAGGTTAAATGTGATGGACTGGCCAAGCATGTCTCCAGTCCTAAACCCTATTAAGCATCTGTGGAGCATCTTCAAATGGAAAATGGAGGAGTGCAAGGTCTCTAACATCCATTAGCTCCGTGATGTTGTCATGGAGGAGTGGAAGAGGACTCCAGTGACAACCTGTGAAGCTCTGGTGAACTCCATGCCCAAAAAGGTTAAGGCAGTGCTGGAAAATAATGGTTTCCCACACATAATATTGACACTTTGGACCAATTTGAACATTTTGACTTAGGGGGTGCACTTAACTTTGTTGCCAGTGGTTTAGACATTAATGACTGTGTGTTGAGTTATTTTGAGGGGACAGCAAATTTACACTGTTATACAAGCTGTACACTCACTACTTTACATTCTAACAAAGTGTTAATTCTTCAGCGATATCACATGAAAAGATATACCGTAATAAAATATTTACAAAAAATGTGAGGGGTGTGCTCATTTTTGTGAGATACTGTATTTTAAAAATAGTGAGCTGTTGTAATTCCTACACCGTTCACCTGATTTGGATGTAAATACCCTCAAATTAAAGCTGAAAGTCTGCAGTTAAAGCACATCTTGTCTGTTTCATTTCAAATCCATTGTGGTGGTGTATAGAGCCAAAAAGATTAGAATTGTGTTAATGTCCCAATATTTATGGACCTGACTGTGTGTGTGTGTGTGTATATATATATATATACTGTATAAATGTGCAGTATTCAATTATGTACATCCATATATGATCAAAACATAAAATCCATCAAATATCTTGTTGATATGCAAAAAGTCCAATATAAACATGCAAAATGATAAGGTGCTCAGTGCTTATGGACAAAATTCCCACTTCAAAGTGCTCCAGTGCCTTAATGTGCTTCTTTAAATGAAACGGTAGCCTCTTACCAGACAGTATGGATCTCGAATTACAGAGATAAAAACAATCCTACACTCCATCTCCAGCTAATGAGCCACTAGGATGGCTTTTACATTGCTGGAAATCGCCGGCTGACAAAAAAAAAAAAAAGATATCTGGATGATGCCTGTAGCTGCAGGCCTTCCAGATATCTCCACTCAAAGTCCACGACATCATATGATGTCATGCGTTTGTAATGTATTATTTCTGAAGCTGCTTTTTTATTGTTTATATGCGCTGTAAAATAGGGACATATCGGATTGCATTGGAATAATTTGGGAAACAAAAGTGAATGGAACTGAAGTCCCAGAGTAAGAAAAATTGATAGTAGTTTTTCGCAAAAGAGATTTTTAAAGTCGTTTTTACCAAATAAATAATTGCCCTATTCTCCTGGCAGTTTTTCTCATTGAGAATAGAGCCAGGTGCTAGGAACAATGTAATTTATGTGGCCATTTACAAGAATTACATCATAAGTGGCCATCCCTTGGCTGAAGAGGAGAATTTTGGAAACTGGAAAGAGCAGCAGAGGAGATGTTGGATGGAAGAGAGATGGGAGTATGAATCTGTCACTGCTACAGAAAGGCGCACTAGGAGACAAGTGTGTCATAATGTGCAAGTAGGCAGTTCACATCCCACTCAACCAACTATTTCAACTGCTTCTCTTTAGCTGGGAAAATTAAGTTAGACATTGAGTAAAATAAAAGCCTCAACCCTAAATTTTCATACAATTAGACAAAAATAATAATAAAAAATATATATTTAAAATACATTTTCTACTACTTTTTTTTTGTTTCTGGATTCTAATAAATTCACATTTGCAATTTTGTAATACAGGCACATGTTAAAGAAGAAGTATAGCCCGAACTTGTTTGACTGTACTTCTCCTGAGGATCACAGGAGTGCAGTTTGTTCTGCACCCCTGTCATCCATTTTCAGCAGACAGTGGGTGGAAGCCCGCTTTTGGCTGACGTCACAGAGTTGGTCCGGGCTCGGGCAAGATTGCGACAATGAAGTCGGACTCCGCCCATATGCTTGAGAGCCTGAGCCGCCCCCTCCCGCCACCTCCACAGCCGGGCACTCCAGTGAGTGCGCAGATGGGGGTGGGGGTCAGATCAGAGAGCTGTGGGAACCGAGCAATTGGCTGTGTTCTATCACTTAGTTCTCAATGTTTGAGGCGCTGGAGGACAGATTCAGCATTGTATCGCTGCTGCATCCACCTTGGTAAGTATGATTTAAAAAAAAAAAAATATATATATATATATATATATATATATATATATACATATCTTTTAAATATGCATTTTTTTTGCTAGAAAATGTCTTAAAACCCCCAAGCAATTAGATATTTTCTGAAATTAGTGGCACTGTAGGATAACATTTTTTTATGTTGCACGATATTTTGTTTGTATTGTTTTTAAGAGCCGGTTCACACTGAGGCGACACAACTTCGGGGGGGGCGACCTGTGAAGTCGCGTGCACTGCTGTGCACCGCGACTTCGGCGCGACTTGCAGGGACTTCACATAATGGAATTCTATGCAACTCGCTCCGAGGTCGCCCCAAAGTAGTACAGGACCCTTTTTCTAAGTCGGAGTGACTTGTGTCGCTCCTATTAGAACGGGTCCTGTACTACTCAATGGACCGCGACCGACCGCGACTTGTCAGGCTGACAAGTCGCCTGACAAGTCGCGGCAGTGTGAATGGGCTCGAAGTGTCTTGTTTACTATATTATGTTTTCTTGTTTATACAATTTTGTAATATATTTATGTAATAAATATTTGAACACACGTACTACTCAAGTCCTGGTCATTGCCATTTAAAGTCCCATTCTCTAAGGGAGTTGTCTTTTTGTCTACTACATTAGGGATGTTGGCAATTCCCAGGAGAACCACTGAACCCGAATTCTCTCTTCTAAAGCTGAGCCACAGTGCCAACAAGTGGCAGGACTGGATGTAAAAAATCTTGTGTAGTGTCGATAGATCTCTCTACATCTGGATAAGATCTTGAAGATTTTTTCCTGGGCAAGGCAGGAGATTGTAGACTTATGTGTAAAATGTCAGGAAGTCTGCCAATCCACCCTCAAGAACTCCCGAGGGTGTTTAGTCGACAGAAGTCAATCCAACCCACCTCCTGCAAAAATGTATACAATATAGTGGCATCAAGTAAATAGATACCAAACATGTCAAACCTTAAAATTTAATTTGCCCATGAAACGTCAAAAAAACTGTTGCTGCAGCCATGAGCTTCTTTTAACCACTTGAAGTCCAAAAAAGTGGTTAAAGAAAAGGATTTATTTCTGAGTGCACTTTAAGTGCACCCCCTAACAGTGGCAATTATCATTAATATGACTTTATTAATGAACAAATCCATGATTCACTGTGCTAGCACTGACTTGGTGATCATATGACTTTCAGGCTAGGTTCACACTAGTGCGAATTGGATGTTGGTTTCCCTGCATCCAATTCACATGCAGCCAGTTGACACATCTCCATGGCCGCTGCAGAGTGGATTGCACAAGGGTCCTGTGTGACTTTGGCTCAGTTTCAAGTCCGAATTCAGGCAAAAAATTCGGACCTGATTTGCCCCTGAAACAAAGAACAGGGAAACACTGGACCCCTGCTCTGAGCCACATCTGATTTAAAGGAGTCGTAAAGTCAGAAGGCTTTTTAGCTTAATGCATTCTATGCATTAAGATAAAAAAAACTTCTGGGTGTTGCAGCCTCCCCAGCACCCCTTCTCTCTCCAGCGATATCCATGAGTTCCTCGGCTGTCCGGGACTCTCTCTCCTGATTGGCTGAGACACAGCTGCAGAGCCATTGGTTCCCACGGCTGTTAATTGAAGTCAGACAATCGGGAGAGAGAGGGGGCAGGGCTGAATGGCAGCTCTGTGTCTGAATGGACACAAGGAGCTGCTTGGCTCGGGTGCCTCCATATCAAGTTGCTTGCTGTGTGGGGCACTCAATGGGAGGGAGGGGCCAGGAGCAGCAACGAGGGACCCGAGAAGAGGAGGATCCGGGCTGCTCTGTGCAAAATTAACTGCACAGAGGAGGTAAGTATAACATGTTTATTTAAAAAAAAAAAAAAAAACGAGACTTTACAATCACTTTAAGTTTGAATCCAGCCTAAAAGTAAAGCCGTGTGATTTTTGTTTTTCAAGCAAATTTCTACTAAGCAGTCTAGGTGGTGTAATTTGAGGCTAATTTTAAGGAAATTCTATCAAAATCACTCAGCTCTCCCCTATTGTTTGTATTATATTATGCTTTACATGTTTATCTGCCAAAGGACATTATAGACTTATCAACTAGGAACTTAAAAAGCAATTTGTGATTGTTATTTCAATGGCAGAGTCTTATAATTCTACTTCATGTTCCCTACAGTTTTCTAAAATGTGGTAATGAAGTAAAATAATAATATGGCACATTGATGTTACATCCCCCGGCAGCCTGTCTATGCCCCTGACCAGTAAAATCCTTCTGATACATAAAATTTAAGCCTAATACTTTTTATATAACCCTATCATACTTGTGTGTAATAGTTGTCAATACCACTGTAATTATCCTCTGTATTTTGCCTGGCACATTGTAAATATGTTACCATATTGCTGTCAGTAATGAATGTGTCCGTTTATTTAACCCTATAAAGAGATTGCCCAGGAAGTTGTTCTAAAATTGCACATCTGTGTGTGGAATAATTTTGAAAGCAGACTAACAATCCTGCAAGAATTATTGTAGCTGTTTAAAACAATTGATGTTTGTTTGATCTTGAGTACTAAAGGTTTTCTGCTTCTATTAAAATTTCTGCTTTAATTTAGATCAAATGTTTTTGCCACAGAGGTAAGAGGAGAAATACAATAAATTCTGCCTTCCCGCTGTTAACTTAATATTTGGTCTACTCCATAAAACACAGCAGGAATTGGATTTGACCTTAAAGTGTCATATTGTAACGGCTTACCCGACACCGAGCTTGCATGGCCTGGGGCAATTAATAAAGCATTAATGACAAGATCCATTTAAAATGTGGGCTTTTTCTCCTCCGCCACGGCTTTTTGCTTCACTTGCCCGAGGATATTATGCAACAACGCACATTAGATTAATCCAGTCAACACAAAGCATTGTGAACTTGATAGAGAATCTAAGTTATTGCCTCTTTTCTACACTGTGCATGCTTACTGTTTCATCATGACCATAAAAGTACACAGTCTGTGGTCATAGAGTGTATGTTTTAAAGTTTGCAGCCTAAAGTTCTTTTAAAAAAAGGAGGTTCTCTACACAGATATTTTCATTTATGAATATATTGTTTTAGGGGTGATCATTAGAAATTGTAATGTCAACTCCATTTTGTACACACTGTGACCCATAACTTCAGACTGAAGCCATATCTTTACCTCCCTTTGTAGTGGCTGGGTTCCGATGTGCAGCGTTTCCACTTTGTCTTTCATTTTGTACACGTTGCATGACAATTCAGGGCCTATTCCACTGATCACGTCTAATGGCCATGTAAAAAGTAAAGCTGGCTGTTTGCCTGTAACAACCGGTTATAACAAGAGGCTGAGACATCTTCAGAGCCCTGCATTAATAGTCAGCTGAACATGTTCAGTGAGGTTCAGCTCTGTTGTAGCAATTTCCATATTCCGTTGTACCAAGATTGGCGTTATACTGGTTAGTTTTCTCGTATGGCACCCAATAATTTGGCCCCAGTGCTGCCATTGCTAAAGTAGCAGTGCTGTACAGCTTTAGTATCTTCATTTGTCTCCAAAGGAGATTTTATATTTTGCTGATATTATTGAGGCAAGACATCATGCTGTGGTTAAGTTATTGGTCATAAGGCATCACAGTCCTAAATGACTGAACTGACTTATTGCAGATCCATTCAGGATGACAGCTGTAGCAGCTACTGAGAAAGCAAAGTTGCTCCTTCGGGGATAGCTATAATATTTTTAGTGATGACTTCCTAATGTTCGTAAGAAGCAAAAGTTCTACAAGGAGTGCCTTCAACCCATTTAGGTGTTCTACTATGTATCTTTCTGACTAGGGTGAATTTTTACAGGAGGCTTTAGCTTTTTGTTTAATGGTAATTTTTCACAGGTTCCTATAGGGCTTTCTTATGCAGCTGTTTATTGGTGCTTTAGTGCAGTACTGACCCTAAATGGCTCAGTGGGGGCCAGCGGTTTTGTGGAGATGCCACCTATTTTTTATGGCTTCCATGAGAAGAACATAAAGCTAAAACACTCGGTATTAGATATTCTTGTGCATCTATCCTAATGTGAATTAAGCCATAAGATTCTTGTGCACTGTGTATATGGCTCTCATTTTCTGTTCTTTGACTGTAAGTTCAGAAGGGTGATTGATTTTTCTGACTAAGCGCAGATCTCCTATTTCAGGTGAATACCAGCTGGCAGTCAATGTATATTACAATAGTACTTAGACCCTTTACCGTGACTATGGATGACCCCACTTTCCCTAAAATGCTCTTGTATCTCTGTAGACCCATGCATGCAAAAATAAAGCTGGTCTTGTGGGCTGTTATATTATTATTTTTATGATCATATTTTAGTTCCCCTACCCGTGTTGAATGCTAAAGAATTATTAAAAGAGAAGCATGGCTTTGTTTGTTTTTCCAGATACATACTTACCTAGGTGGGATGCAGCATCGGTCTGATGCTCCATTGGTCCCCCGACGCCTCTGCCCTGAGAACGCCAATCGCTCGGTTCTGACAGCTCCCCAAGCAAAGAGCTACTGACTATCGCTCACTGGAGCGCTGAGCTGTGAAGGAGAAGGAAACGGCCGGCTCAGGCTCTCAGCAGCTCACTGAGAGGCTGAGCCAGGTGTCGGTCCAGGCACCTGGCGGATCCCAACCTCCAATGTCGTGATGATGCGGTGCCTGGACTGACTTTTGTGACACCAGCAGAGAGCGGATTCAGCCCACTCTCTGCTGAAAACAGGTCACGGGAGTGCAAAACTAATTGCACTCCTGTGATCCACAGGAGAAGTACAGCCAAATGAGCTCTGGCTATACTTCTCCTTTAGGAATAAGTTATTTCTAGTAGCATGAGGACAAGGCACTTGGACAGGCTGTATTGATTATATGGACTGTGTTAGCAGAATTGCCCACAGCAAAGATCCTGCTTGGTCACAAACCTACCTTCCACTGACACAGCTGCCCATACACATGGACAGGAATGCACAAGGGTTGCAATCATACCAGTAAAACAAAGAAAGGTATATAATCAGAAAATGTGGTTACTGCACATACAGCAGGTAAAATAGGTATTGAACGTGTCACCATTTTTCTAGGTAAGTGTAGAGTTCAGAAATTAAATTATACGAAATAAAATGGTATGACACAGGAAAAAAGTATTGAACACATGAAGAAAGTGAGGGGCAAAAAGTCATGTAAAGCAAAAACATCTGCTGAAATCTATCAATAATTAGAAAGCAATCCTGCCCCTTGTAAGTGCAAATTAATATCAGCTCGTTCTGTCTCAACTGATGGCATATAAAAAGGTGTCTAATTTCAAAGGTGTCACACAAGAAACATCTCATGATGGGTAAAAGCAAAGAGCCCTCTCAAGACCTTTGCAACTTTATTGTTGCAAAACATACTGATGACATTGGTTACAGAAGGATTTCTAAACTTCTGAATGTCCAGTGAGCACTTTTGGGGCCATAATCCAGAAGCGGAAAGAAAATAATTTCACCATAAACCAGCCACAACCAGGTGCACCACAAGATTTCTGACAGAGGAGTGCAAAGAATTATCAGAAGAGTTGTCCAAGAGACAAGGACCACTTGCAGAGAGCTTCAGAAAGACCTGGAATTAGCAGGTACAATTGTTTCAAAGAAAACAATAAGTAATGCACTCAACCACCATGACCTGTATGCATGCTCACTATGCAAGAATCCATTGCTGAAAAAAAAGCATGTTGAAGCTCATTTAAAAATTGCGGCACAATATTTAGACAAGCCTGTGAAATACTGGGAGAATAAAGTCTGGTCAGATGAGGCCAAAATTGAACTCTTTGGATGCCTTAATACACACCATGTTTGGAGGTAAAATGGCACTGCACATTACCCCAAAAACACCATACCAACAGGGAAGTTTGGAGGTGAAAACATCATGATGTGGGGCTATTTTTCAATATACGGTACTGACAAACGTCTTACCATTGAAGGAAAGATGAATGGAAAAATGTACCAAGACATTCTTGATAAAAATCTGCTGCCATCTACCAGGATGATGAAAATGAAACAAAGGTGGACATTTCAGCAAGACAATGATCCCAAACACAAAGCCAAGGAAACCCCCAATTGGTTTCAAAGAAAGAAAATAAAGCTGCTATAATGGCCCAGCCAATCACCTCACTTGAATCCAGTAGAAAATCAATGGAAAGAACTAATGATCATAGTTCATAGAGGCCCACTGAAGAATGGACCAAAATCACACAATGCATGTGACTAGTTTCTCCATACAGGTGACATCTTAAAGCTGTCATTACCAACAAAGGATTTTGTACAAAATATTCAATAAATTTCAGTTGGTGCATTCAATACTTTTCCCTGTGTCTTTAAATTTTTATTTCGGGTAACTTCATTTCTGAACTTATTTGTTTTGGTTTCTTTGTATGTATGGATTGCATGGGTTATTACCAACATGTGCTGAACGTTTTTATGCTAGCACCTTTTATAGATATATTTACCTATAAAAATAGTGAAGTGTTCAATACTTACCCCCTGTACATAAAAATAGAAACTTTAAAAAGGTTCAATGATTCTGATATGATCATTAAAGGATTTCTAAACCCAAAAACAAAAATGTGTAATATATTACAGCTGATCGGTCGTTTTGATGTGGTGTCTGCATTGATTTTCATTTTTCTGCAAGTACAGAAAAATATCTTCTGTCAGAATTCCATTGCCTTTGTAACTTTCTGTGCAAATAACTGGTGTCTTCACCAATTATTATCAGCGTTCTTAACTAACTTCTATGAACTACAATCCCCACCGTTCCCTATGTAACAGATGCCAGAAGTTGTGTCAGGGTTTGTGGGCCAAATCGAGGGAGCAGCCTAGAGTGACATATCTGATGCACTATAGATGCAGTACAGTTGAGAGAGCTTTGTCACCCTAGGACAGGTAGTGTGTTACAGGCAGGATTACCAGGTGACGATAAAGGGGGAAAAAAAAGACTAATGCAGTTAACACATTTCTGGTAAGCTGCATTTTATTGTATTTTTTGTTTTGGGTTTAGATCTGCTTTGATTCTTTTATAAAGTTAGAATAATGTTTAAAAGGGAACAAACTTTTTCATGTTGCAATAGTCCTTTTTTGGTAGTAAAAAGAATATTCTGGAGGAATAACTGCTAGTAAAATGATGCATCAGGAAGCAAGTCACCCGGAAACAACCTTAGCTCGCCTTGCCGTCTGACGACTTTTCCTATTTCTGTCTGCCCCTTTCCAACCTTCCCTATGACAGTTGACATCTAAAGAACCTACTGTTGAACGCTAATCTGACCCTAAAGCCTCTCAAAATTGTTTTATGACTTTCTGGGTATAATTTGTTGTTGTGTGAAAGGGTTGTTGTGACAAGACATAGTTAAAGTGACATAGTGTAAATTAATACAGTTAATGGAGATGATGTGGACTGACTTACTGACCCGTAGTGAGCCTCATTCCAACTTAATAGATGCCCAGGGATCAGCTTTTGCTGAGAAGAAATATGGAAGCCATAAAACTCTTGGTGATAGTGATAGGAGAGTGAAAAACACCTCCTTCAGGCTTTCATTTCATAGAGTAGCCATAAAAACAGTAAGCTTTTCTAGCGGAATGTATTAAAATGAAATGTCAGTTTTGATTCAGGAGGTATACAGTTTTGATAGCGTTAATAGTCGCCTTTTATCACGCCGAGACATTCCTGAAAATCTCTTTAATTTTTCAACAGCTCAGGCCTGTCACAAGCCTGTAAATTACAAATGTGTTTTGAGATTTTCTTCAATGCAGTATAGTTTGCCAGAAAATGTATTTTCAGGTTTTAATAAAGCGGTAAAAATTTTGGATTGTATTTACAAAGGTCGCATATCAGTTATTCAATGTTTTATTTCCAAATACGAAGGCTCTGTGTCTCCGATATGAAGCCGATGTGTCTTAGCATAACTTTCATATGATGTATTTGAGAAGTGAATTTTTGCTGTCTTTTGCTGAGAAACTAGCAAGGTATTAATAGGGACCCCCTTTCCCCAGGGCTTTTTTTGAAAGTTTTTACTAAAAATGTATGTGAAAACATTGATTAAAATCTTGATTTTTTTTGAAGTGGGTTACCCTCCCTAATGCAAAGGTTAACTGCATATTTTGCCTAGTTGATCCCTGCTACCATGGGCTTCCTACTCTATCCTATATTAATTGTGTTGCATGAATAAGTGGGGAAGTATATTTTGACAGTCCCCTGTATTGATCAGAAATTCAAGGGGCTTGGGTCAAATTACATCTGGCCTTCATCATTTCTGGAAGGCCCTATTGTTTATGATTGATTTCCAGTTCACTATTCACATCATTACTAATGATTTATAATATAATTGGAGATCCACAGGCCTAGCACACCTGGCAGAAAATGTGACCTGGCATCTCAGTGGGAAGTAGTTTTCAATGTTTGCACCCTTTTTCCATTCCCAAATGTCCCTTTGCACCACCTGTAAGGGCATTGGGAAATTATGTCTGTGAATTGAATGCCAAAATAGATTATAGAGTGTTGCCAAGAGAAAGGAAAGGCAGAGGGTAATTGCGTTACATCACTGTGTTATAGAGTAATAAGTAGAATTTCTGATTAGTCTTAAAATCAGAAAGTTCCTATAATCTAGAGAGTTCAGTCATAATGTTTGGCAGGGCGATCTGGGCCTGGTTTTGTAAAATGGGATGTCATCTGCATAAGCTGTGGTTTATGATGCATTAAGCCTATGTGCACCCCTGTGATTTCTGGGTTGTTTCTGATTTTACACAATAATGCATCCAATAAAAGCATGAAAATCATGGGGGAGAGAGGGCATCCTTGTCTTATGCTGTTTTTATTCAGAACGGGAATGAAAGTGTTGTTAACCTTGCTGCTGGACAACTTTATAGTGCCCCAACTCACTAAAGCATATTCTTACCCAGGCCTAATTGTTGTTAAACTTTATCTTTAAAATCCAATCCTATTAAGCGCTTTTTCAGCATCTGTTGAAAGAATAGGCATCGGGTTGTTCGCTTTAAACCAATTGATGATGTAGAGTGTCCTCTGAATTCTTCCAGGTTTATCTCTGAGGTATAAAGCCCACTTGGTCCCAATCAGGAATTAACTCAGGTCTGTTTGGATCCTAGTGCAAACCTGCCTGAGCTTTCCTGCCACAAAGCTGTCGCTGCACACTGGCAGTATACAAGAGGTGTGCAAACATGCAGTTGTGGAATGGGAAAATGTCTTGGCTGTGTATGATTGGTGATGTGCAGTGAAAGCATCACATATAGCCCAGATAGGTTCAAGCTAAGATCCAGACACACCTGAGCACATCCCTAGCCCTAATGGATCAACTGTGTCTGGTAAGATTTCAATCTGTATGCAAGGAATTTGGCCAGGATTTTTATATCCAATTTCAAAATGCATTTGGGCCTGTTATTTTGCCAATGTATGGTTTATATTTTAATGTTGATGTTTATTTTCTGCCATGTGACTATAATAAGCTCTCATTGCCCTCACTACTAAAAATGATGGTCATTATTGCAAGCGATCATTATAGGTTAGTAAATTGAGCAAATCAAAGGCTTGTCTAGTAAAGTCAGCAGCCTCTCAAGAATATTTTTGCTTTTAATAAATGCTGTTCATATTTAATCCTTGTTAATTAAGACTAGCGTACGACCGGTCTTTTTGGTACTGTTACATTACCAAAAAAAAAAAACACATTAAAAACGATTTGTTTGTACTGTAAATAACTTTGGCCTTATTTATACAAATGCTGCCACAGGAATAGCTTGTTTGTTCCCTTAAAAAATGTGTGTGTATGTGTATATGTATATGTATATATATATTTATATATATACATATATGTTCAATATTATAAGTGAAAGTTATTACTGAAACAGCAGGCTCATAGCTAAAATGTAAAAGTGGCTCTTGTCTATAGAAAATATACAAGTGCACCATCTCAAGTTAACACCAATAACGGTAGTGTCACTGGCCTAGGACCTAGATGTCTGGTCCTATCGGTGACCTAATTCCTTTTTCCAGTACCCATGGTAACCATGTGACTGTAATTTGGCAAATATTGGTATACAAAACTAAGGCTTGTGGCCAAGATGAGAGCCGCCTTTGTATCATATCTAATTTCTAACATACGTTCAAAGTTTTTTCACCAAAAAAAAAAAAAAAATATATATATATATATATATATATATATATATATAGTTAATTGTGGTGTTTTTTGAGTGGCACGATGCTAAAGTTTCAGTGCAGTTTTTAATTGAGCAGAGGTTATCTCCAGTTTCCAGTGCAGGAACATTATTTTGGTCATGTTACACTGCAGACTAGATTAATGTTTTTGGGAATTGTGGTCTGTGAATTTAATACTCCATACTAAGATTACAGAACCAAAACATAATTACTCCAGCTGCTGCAGGGAGATTTTCAGTTAGGTGATGCATAGGCACATAGAAAGTGGAAGCATTTTCAACTACTAACCAAAAATAACTTTTGAAGGATTAGCCAATATTCGGTTTACTGAAATATAGAAACATCCTATAGAACCCCAAATTGCGGTTTAAACTGGCAAAATTAATCAATTGGTGTAATTTTATCATGAACATCTAGGATGGGTGTTTTTACAATCTGCTCTGCAGAAACACTTCACAACATTGCCATCCTTCTGCTGCATTATCTGCAATGTAATAATTGAAAATCTAATAATGGCATTGTAACCCTCTGGTAATGGTAATATTTTTGGCAGGTGAAAACAGTGTCAAACAATCACCCCAACTGTGATTAAAATGTATATGATTTCCTAATAATAATGATAGCTTTTTATACCTAATTGTTTTCTTTTCTATCTGTAGGAGCTAATTCCAGAGTTCTACTACCTACCGGAGATGTTTGTCAACAGCAATGCTTATAACTTTGGTGTAAGGGATGACAGTAATGCTGTTAATGATGTAGATCTGCCACCTTGGGCAAAAAATCCTGAAGATTTTGTCCGGATCAACCGAATGGTATGTTTTTTTTTTTATTTTTTTTTTTTTTATATCTAACTGCACTGATATATATTTGTTGGCTCTTTTCTTTTTAGCAAAATATATTTGTTGGTGTATTATTTTAGCTATGTAGAGTGTGAGCATCTAGTCATTGCAATTTTCTAATTGACCTTTAACTACTAGGATCAGAAAATTTATATTTCACAATTTAATGTTTATGTCCACTTTTATAACCTAAAGTGATCCAAAATGGCACTCTAGGCCAGGATTTGCAGAGAATAGGCACACTAAAGGTGCAGGTGTCTGCTGGGTTCATAGTAGAGTCCGAATCAGAGTTCAGGGCTCTACGGGAGTCAGTGTGTGGGAAAGGGAGAAGAGAGGTGCATGTCTACACCATGCTCTCTAGGACAGAACAGACAGAGGCTGAATAATGTTCTTTTCTGTGCTGATGGTGGGAACTCCCTACATGGGAAGCCATTTGTTTGTGCACTTTCTTTCTGTCTTAAATAAAAGTGGGCAGAAATAGCCCTACAAAGCACATCTGAAGTGGACTGGACTCACTGCTCTGCACTCATTAAATAACCCCTAATTTGTGACAATAATTTAAAAGCCTAAACATTTGTTATCTTAATGCATTCCTTGCAATAAGATAAAAAATGTTCAGGCATCTATGGACGCAGATAGCAAGGCTTGGGATTGAGCCTGCACAAGTGCCCCCATAGAAAGCAGCATTCCTGAAAAAAGGGACCTGAGAAAAGGAGGTTCTGGGCCATTCTGTGCGATTCCATTGCACAGGTAAGTATAAACCTACTTGTGTTTACAAAAAAACAAGTATTTACAATCACTTTAAAACAGTGGCCAAGGTTGTCAACCCATATGAAGCTTACTGTAAGCAACATTAAATAGAGAGCATTGCACATGTAACTGTCATGTCAATGTGGTGTTACAGCATTGTCCCCCTTATGCAGGAAGTGGCCTGTAGACCATTTTAGTGGCAAGGTCAACTGGTATAAATAAAGATTTAGATTAGTAGATTATTAACCGCTTGCCGACCGCCGCAAGTAAATTTACTGCGGCAGTCAGCCCCTCACAGGCAGAGTGACGTTAATTAACGTCACTAGCCTGGGAGGGTCTGGGGAGCGAGCGCACGCCGCCGGAGGCGCGCTCCCGCGCGGTCACGGACCCCCCCCGCGCGTGTGACCGGCGGACCCGATGTCCGCTGCTCACTCGGCGATCGTCGGGGGAGAGGGAGAAAGTCAGGCGGCTTGTGTAAACAAGCCACCTGTCATTCTCCTCGGTGTAAAAACACTGATCACACGGTTCCAGTATGTAGAACCGTTGATCAGTGTCCTTACAGCTCAAGTCACAGCCAATCACAGTAAGAATCACGCCCCTAGGGACACACACAGCCCCTCCCTCTCAAATAAAGTTAACCCCTTCGCTACCAGTGTATTTTTACAGTAACAGTGTATATTTATAGCACTGATTACTGTAGAAATGTCACTGGTAACCCCAAAAGTGTCAAAAATGTCAGTCAAGGGTCCGATCTGTCCGCCCTAATGTCGCAGTACCGCAAAAAAAATCGCAGATCGCCGCCATTACGCGTTAAAAAAAATTTTTGCAAAATTTACGCTCTTTTTTTTGTTTATAGCCCAAAAAGTAAAAAGCGCACAGGTGATCAAATACCACCAAAAGAAAGCTCTGTTTGTGGGAAAAAAAGGACGTCAAATTTGTTTAGGTACAGCATCGAACGACCGCGCAATTGTCCGTTAAGGTCACGCAGTGCCGAATCGCAAAATACCCCCTGGTCATTTAGCAGCCAAATTCTCCGGGGCTTAAGTGGTTAAAATGAGAGATTTCACAGTCACATAGTTGAATTGTTCATTTTGTCTGAACTTGCAATTCAACGTCATATTAGTCTTTTTTTTTTTTAAATACCAAACATATTATATTAACCTGGTCTGTGTAGGGGTTTTGCACAGAGCAGCCGAAATCCCCCTCTTCTCGGGTCCCTTGCCAGCGTGCCTGGCCCCTCCCTCCTGCCAAGTGCCCCCACAGCAAGCAGCTTGCTATGCGGACACCTGAGCTGAGCCGCTGCTTTGTGTATCCATTGAGATATGGAGCCATGGCTCGGCACCGCCCCCTCTCTCCTCATTGGCTCAATGTATTTGACAGCAACAGGAACAAATGGCACCCGCTGCTGTCTCACCCAATGAAGAGAGAGAGCCGCGAACAGCCGAGGTTTTCGTACAACACTGCTGGATCGTGATGGGGCTGAGGTAAGTATTTGGTAGGCTGCTGCACACGGAATGTTTTTTATCTTAAAGTGGTTGTAAAGCCACTTTTTTCTTGCTATAATCTCCTGTGTTGGATTACATTATGTGCCCCAGTGTATGTTATTTATAAAAATGTGCAGCTGCACATCTAATATCAGAGCGCCGCTCGGTGCTCACGTGACCGCCTGCCGCTGTCTTCCCCTATCTGACAACTACAGTGGGTGTGGCTGAGAATTTCCTGCTGTCAGCCAGGAGGAGGAGCGGAGAGCGAGGGGGCAGTCATGTGAGCGCCAAGCAGCGCTCTGAAATAAGGTATACAGCTACATATTGACAGAACATAAATTGGGGCACATAATGTAATCTAACACAGGGGATTATAGTAACAAAACACAGTAATTTTAGCAGCAGGAGGGGAGGGTCCGGCACTGACACTGTTGACAGGCAGGCAGGGAGGGAGGGGGAGAGAGGATAGAGGAGAGAAAGCGACGCGTAGACTGACCACAGTTTCAGGGCTCAGCAGCCATGCTAAACGTGGTCAGGTTACAGTGGGGAGGGCAGCATCAGCCAGTTATTTTAGGTGATAGAAAGGGCCAAATTACACAGGACAAGCATTGTGCTGTATACCATACTTAGAATGAACAGGATCCATTTTTTTTTTTTAGGATCACAACCGCTTTAATGCATAGAATTAGGATGAAAAACCTTCTGCCTTTAGAACCACTGTAAGATGTCCCTGTTATGAATTGTAATATCATCAGCATAATCCTAAATGGACCCTTAAAAAAAAAAAAAAAAACATTTCCAGCAGGGCGGTTGTACAGACGTTGTTCAATAGATCAACTTCTCTACAACCACTGTGCCCATGTATGGATCAAAATTCGGCTGGTCCCTGCTTAAATGTGGCTAAGCATATACCACATGTGTCAAGCACAAGGCCTGCAGGCCATTTTATGTGGCCCTTTCTAGCAGCTACGGTGTCCCCCCTGGTCTCTGTCTTTACCTTGTTTCAGCAGTCGGCAGCAGAAAGGAGGACAGAACTCCTGAGAGAGATATCCTGAGGCTCTCTGTGCAGCTGCATCACCCCATCATTTCTGCCTGCACTGGTCCCAGCATTCAGTTGACTCAAGCCCTCCTCAGGTCCTCCTGCTCCTGCAGACCCTGCCTTTTCTTCTTCCCTGCTCCACCCCTGCTTCTTCCTGACAGCAGCACAAGATAAGGGGGGTGCACTGTGATTTAAGCATAGCTCTCAACTGCCCCTGATTTCGAGGGACTGTCCCTGATTTGGAACAGAGTTCCTCTGCCCCTCTTTCCTTCTCATGTGTCCCTCATTTTAGTCTGATCTATATAGTTGCATATAAAATGCACTTTTTATCTTTTTAAAAAGTGTTTCACAGTGCTAAATCTTTCATCCAATTTCTAAATTGCTGCATTTGTAAATTCCAAAAGTCAACATAAAGGAATGGTAGTGGTAAAAAAAAAGCACTTGTGGGTTTAACAAATCCTTTTTTTTTATGTATTATTCTTCTTTAATGGGGCGTGTCAAAGGATGTGTCCTATGCCTACATACTTTTGCTAATAGGTGTCCCTCGTTCCTATCTCAAAATGTCGGGAGGTATGTGTAAGGGAGGGTGGGGACTCTTGACATCTGATTTAAAGTGTATATGTGTGTGTGTGGGGGGGGGGGGGTGTTAGGGTGCTCTAGACATCTAGTTTTACAGATACAACTGGCCCTTTTGAGGGCAACCACAATGCTGATGTGGCCCCAATGAAATTGAGTTTGACACCAGTGGCATATACCTTGATGATTCCATAGAAACATTTTGGTCATATTAGTGCTGGAAAAATTTGCATATTAACAAGTAAATAAAAGATTTGGCATTTTTTTAGTTGAGGTTTTTAGTATTTTTCACTGATGCCTAGGATAGTATCACTTGTCCTCTGCAATAAATGACATTTTGTTTTTTTAATTTAGTTTATTTGCTAGTTTTAAACAACATTAGCAGTTTGAAGTTAAATTTCCAGCCTATATCTACATTAAAATATATGCCCATACCTTGTATCATACCCTTACATTGTGTGAAGTCCTTAGGGTGCATCCATAAAAAAAAAAAAAAACTGTATACTTTGGGGAATGCTTTACTGGTTTCATTCACTTATGGAATCCAGTCTGATTACTGCTGAATTACTCATGAAACATTAATAAAGGCTTGTGTTCAATGCTAACGTGGTTATATTGTGACCTCAGTGATGTCACAGAGGACAGGAGCAGTAAGTAGTCCCTGATAACATTACCTTAATGCTAGCTTCATCAATCATAATCTAGCAGTGGAGAGAAAGCTTTCACAGATGTGCATCTGCAGCCTTACTCAGCCTCTCAATCCCTGCAGACCTGAATTGATGCTGATAGCCAAAAATAGAACACACACAAAGACAAACTAGCCCAGTTTATTCCAATTACGTATGGCCAAAATTAAAGGGATATCTGTTTATCGTGTTCTAGACTACTTAATGGTTGCTAAACCAGAAGCAATTTTCACAAAATGTATCACATGTGACATAATGAGTTACTTGGAAGTGAAACACTAGCTCCTGTCCATGGTATTTTATTCACAGTGTTTATAGAGTGAAGGCATTTCCATAAAATAACATTATTAATTCATATGAGAATTTAGTGTAGATATGGTTTTATTCCATGGAGAAAAAAAACCTTTTTTTGATAAAGGAGGAAAAAAATGGATAAAGCCACAAAATTATGTTTGGACATATTACATAAGCACATTTTTTAAAACCTATCTTTCTGTGTTGGTAGATAACTTTATTTTTTAGATGAAAGACAAATTATGACCTTAGATTGAAGAAGGACCCTGTCTAGTTTTTACTATTCTCCTGTGGTTTATTAGATACATTTTCCTTTTCTTTCTTCCTAAAAGGAAGTGAGGGAAAATCTGCAATAGGGACACAGAAATAAAAATCATCAACCAATTTATATCCCATAGTAAAAAAGCATTAGGATGTTCTTAAGATCTTAAGAGATAGAATTTACAAACGTTTCATTATAAACTGAGACTGTTTTAAGTTGTCTGTATAAGCAAAGCTTACGTTTCAATTTTGGTAATTTTTTTTTAAAGTAAAATCGCAGATACGTAATTTGTCTTTTAGGGACTTTCTGCCCTTTTAGGTTCCAAAGTCCACACATCTGTCATGGTATTTGCTAAGGGAACCCCCTTTACCTGTTCTATTGTTAATGTTCTAGTATTATAAGGATTGCAATAGCACAAGAGCCAACACTGATGGATAAGAGAGAGTGGAGTTGGAAACTATGGCAAGGAGAGCTCACCATTGGTAACTCCAACAATAAAATCATTTTTGGTGGACTGATCTTTTTAGGGCAATAAACATATACTGTAGTTACCCTGCTTTGCAGCAGTATAAACCAGACTACAAGTAAAAACTGTATTAACAGTTGTTTTCTAGCATGCCCTGCAATCTAGTGTATATATGCAACTAAGCATTGAAGGAAAATATCTGAAATAGCTGAGACCGAGAAAAACATTATGAAACACAATCCCCTCTAGCCACCTAGACCTCTGCCGCCTAATGTGCATAATTCGATATAACCAGTGCTTTCCCCAGCTTACATGAATCTTTAAAACTGAGCAAGATAAAGGCTAAAATTCCATGAATACATAAAGGCGCATCCTCATGCTGACAACACCTATTTTATTGTAAATGGAAGCTACCAAATCTGTTTACTTTGATGAAAGAAACATTTGTGTTGTGAATGTACTACAGTTTTTTTTTTTCCAATATGAAATTAGGAAAATTACTGTTATTGTTTTTGAAAAAAATGGCTTTCTAGAGAAACTGAGGAGAATTAGGACATTCATATAATTTACAGGAGCTCTAAAAGAAAGAGCACCTGATGCTCGCTGAGCACTTTTGGGGGTTTAACACTTGATGATTGTTTTGAACCAAGCACCCCACCTCAACCTGGGACTTTTTTAAAGGATACGTTCACCTTTGGCAACAGGTTACATGTTCCTCCTGTGTTTAGTGTAGAACGTGTAACATGTTCCACACCTGCAGCCTCTCCCCTATCCCCCTTCCAATTGTGACAGTGGGCTGGGGATCTTCTCCCCACACCCGCTGTCACAATTTAAAAAGAACGCAGCCTTGTGGGGCTCCGCCCACATGGCTGTGTCATTCATTCACAGACTTCTGTAAATGAATAAACTACAAGTACCAACAGCCTTTGCGGCTAATGGCTTGTAGTTCTCAATAAACTACCAGGGCACTGGTGAGCGCTCTAGTAATTCATTGATTATTCTTGTCATTCAGTAACTGCCTTCCCGTACGAGTTATGGGCAGACCGCTACACAGACAGTTTGTAGGAGATGCGGGGGCTTTACAGGCTCCTAAAAAATATTCATAAATGCCCATTTTTTTTTACCTGTAAAAAGGTGTGCATTTATTATATATATTTTTTTTGGAAAGGTGAACTTATCCTTTAACTTGGTTGTACTGTTGTACCCCTCTCTGACAGTTTGGTCCTACACAGAGACAAATGCACTTCTACCATCTGTCTTTTGCTTTTGCTATGGTGAAGGAAAAGAATATCTTAGTTACTTTGAGCTGATGTGACCCACTGGAAATCTACAATACCTATAGCTCTAAGACCTTATTAATCCTTACTATTTGGATTATCAGTACTAGATACCAGGACTGCCTGCACTGCTGTATAACCTGTCCTGCATAGTTACCGTAGAGGATGGAGGGGAGCCGGCCATGTGGGAAGAGACAGCATTATATTGGAAACCAGATCCCTCTGCTGCATGGCTATTTGATAACTTGTTTATTTATGTTTACCATTTCTTTTGCTTTTTAGGCTCTGGAGAGTGAATTTGTGTCTTGTCAGCTACATCAGTGGATAGATCTGATATTTGGCTACAAGCAGCGAGGTCCAGAAGCAGTACGCGCACTAAATGTTTTTCACTATTTGACGTACGAAGGTTCCGTGAACTTGGACAGCGTCACAGATCCTGTATTACGAGAGGTATGTGTCTGATGGAAAAGATTCTCATGTTTGCTCTTGATGTGAAGCTGGGAAAAGACTAGACAATGTACATGGGTAGTCCTTAAAGACATAAAATGGACTTAGAGGCTGTTTCGCCAATGGAAAACACCTGTAACACTGGTATCATTTGGATTCTGACCCCAACAAAAGTCCCTTAAAATGCATGTGTACTTTGGGTAATATTCCCAATGATTTGTACTGTTTGGCTGTGTAATGAATAAGGCTCACTCTAGTCCTAAATGCCTCCATCGTGTTTGCCTCTTAGGCTCCATGCGCACTTGGCTTAAAAAAACGACAGTTCTCTTTGCAGGAAAAAATGCTCATAGAGAGTTTTTGTACAAAGTTTAGACGAGTGTAGGAGAGTTTTGTGCTTTTTTCCCAGAAAGCCTTAATCAGGAACCCAAACTAGAAGGGGTTTTTCTTTCCCGCCTCTAAACGTGGAACTTAAAA
Source organism: Pelophylax lessonae (assembly GCF_965119305.1). Taxonomy (NCBI): domain Eukaryota; kingdom Metazoa; phylum Chordata; class Amphibia; order Anura; family Ranidae; genus Pelophylax; species Pelophylax lessonae. The sequence goes on from NC_138769.1 coordinate 644,006,842, forward strand.
TATGCCTCTAATCGTCCTAATGTACATTGATACATAGGAAAACATTGAGCTGCTTCTATAGGCAAAAGTCCAAACTCCTGTATTAGCAGCAATTTTAAGGCCAGTGTGCATAGGGACTAACCTTGACAAATCTAGTTGATAAGACTTTGAAAGAATGCTCAGCTGTCATTCAGCACCGGACCATCACTGTGAACACAGACATTTCTAAAACCTGTTGTACTAGAGCTGCCATTTGCAAAGAAGATGAGGCTTATTTTTAGTGAGTTGAATGCAACCAATCAAGAGACAGATTTAATATCTATCTTCCACAACACTTTACACTATTTTCCAGTTGAATCCAGTTAGAAAGATATGCAGAGCTTGGGTGAAAGGTGTGTGAATCCTGTGTAGAAACATATATAAAAAGAGCCCCAAGTATTTTCGGCCTATATAGAGAGCAAGATAAAGCTGCTTTATTACCAATGTATGAGTTAGACACCATGTTAACGTAATTGTTTTCCCATGAACGTTACTTAGCAATGTATGAGGTAGACACCATGTTAATGTAATAGTTTTCCCATGAACGTTACTTAGCACATATCTAGGCTTAAAGGATGATGAAGATAATGAACCAATGAGCTAACCAAAGAGGAAAGGCAGTAAACAAATATATAAAAACAGTAAGGGGTAATAGCAGGCAATTTGAGTAGTGTCACCACATACAACAAATAATTAGAGCATAGGAAAATCGGCGCTAAAATGAACATGTGATGTGAGAGAAATATAACATATGAAATCACATAAAACTAGCATAAAGCAATCAACGATGACTAAATCATAAAGTGGAATAAACAAAAATGTGTTAAAATCCAATCACGTGCATAAACATGCTAGCGCCAATTTTCTTATGCTCTAATTAGGCTTAAAGAATAAGTTCACCTTTGAGAAAATGTTACATGTTCCACCTGGTTTTAGGGTGCAACATATAACATGTTCCCAGTGCTGCAGCCTCTGGTAGCAATTTTTGGGAGAAGTTCCCTGTAGTAGCTGCCAGTTTTTGAAAGCAGCGTGGCTGTTTATAAGTTCACCTCTGGGAACATGTTACACGTTTTTCCCATTTTTTTGGGTGGAACATGTGTAGCACTGCCCCTGCAAGGACTGCTTGATATTCACTCTGTGGGTTCTCCCTGGTTACCAGCACACGGCCATTAGCAAAGACAATTCCTTAATTCTTCTTGGCTCACACTCCAATAATCAGTCCAGGGCTATTTGGTTGTTTTTGTGTTTTATTGTAAAATGGGAGATAGGAGAAGGAAATAGTGAGATACTTTAACTATTTACAGTGATTGAGGACTCCTATCTTCTCTGCTTTACTATAGATTTGGAACAGCCAGGCTGTTGATTCATCCTGCCGCTTTGGATGAATGTGGATTAAGCCTCTTATCCTTAAGATGATTTGGTGAACAACTAGGTATCTTCAGGACACTCTCCTTAGTATCCTCTCTCTCTTCTTCGGCTGACACCCATCCACTGACTGTCCTACTAGCAGGGGTGGCCCCCCTCAGGTCAGGTCCCTTGACATGAGTCCCTGTACTCACGATACTAATACAACTCTCAGTCAGCTCTTCAAGACCTTTGGGTTCAGCTCCTGTCCACCACTCCTCTGGCCCTCAGGATGACTTCCTGCGACCGCATGGCACCTCTACAGAGGAGGAGGCAGCTGCCCCCTTCCTCCGGAACTCCACTCACTAGCCAAAAGCCACAGGGTCAACTGACAAGGGCTCAAAGCCTTTCAGGGCCACCTCTGGTGGATCCAAACAAACCTGGTCTGGCAAGCCCAGAGTGGGCTTCTCTAGACCCGTGGACAAGGCTCCTTCAGCATGAAGATGTGCCCTCATCCTTATCGGGGGTAGGGGGACATCTTCGTTGGTTTTCAGACCCGTGGACTGCCGTGGTGCAAGACAAGTGGGTCCACAAAGTCATTCAATCCGGCTACAAGATTTCGCTCCCCCTGAAAGGTTCTTTACTTCCAACTTGCGCCTGCCCCTGGACCGCTTATAGGGTCTTTTTGAGGTGGTACAAGACCTGTTACATCAAGGGGTGATTGTCGCGGTTTTCCGACTTTGGAACATTTTCAGGGATTTTACTCAAACCTTTTTACAGTTCCCAGGAAGGAAGGCAAAGTGCATCCAATCCTGGACCTCAAAGTGCTAAATTGCTTTGTGAGGGGGCAGAAGTTCAGAATGGAGTCAATTCGCACGGTAGTGGCATCTCTGCGTCGGGGGGATTTCCTCGCCTCTATCGACATCAAGGATGCTTACCTTCGTATTTCAATATGTGCCAGTCACAAGCGCTTCTGGTGTTACCCTTTGGTCTCGCCTCTGCTCCTCGGGTCTTCACAAAAGTGTTAGCCCCAGTGCTAGCTTTGCTACGCCAACTGGGGATCGTGGTACTGGGCTACTTGCACGATCTCCTACGGCGAGCGGAGTCTCCTTCTGCTCCTTCTGGTGGAAAACCTGGAGATCACAATACAAACTCTGCGGGAGTTCGGCTGGATTCTGAATTTTCAGAAGTTTGCCCTGATTCCGTCCACAAAGCTGGGCTATCTGGGTCTGACTCTGGACTCAGCCTTAGTCAGAGTGCTCCTTTTTCTCGACAAACTCCACAAATTGTAGGCTGCAATTCATCTCCTGCTGTCCAACAGATGGTCATCCCTCTGGACTTGTGTGCAGGTGCTGGGCCTAATGGTGTTTACCTTCGAGGTGGTTCCAATATGCACAGTTCTATACGAGGTCCCTACAAAGGGAGATTCTGACCAAATGGAACAAGACTCTGCAGTCTCCAGACAATCAGATCCGGCTGAGTCGGAGAACGAAAGAGTCCCTGATATGGTGGCTTTGTTCTTCCGGCGCTTCGGCTGGGCAAATCCTTCCTCCCCTTGTATTGGACAGTGGTCACCATGGATGCCAGCTGTAGAGGTGTCCTCAGCAAGCATTCTGCTCAGGACATCTGGACAATGGAAAGTCCAGACTACCGATCAATGTCTTGGAGCTCAGAGCGCTCAGACTTTGCCTGGACCATTGGACGAAGCGTCTCCAGGGTTGCCCAGTGCACATTCAATCAGACAATGCCTCAGCTGTTGCTTATGTCAATCACCAAGGGGGCACAAGAAGTATCCTGGTGGCTCTGGAGGTACCCGGCATTCTAAGGTGAGCTGAACGGTTTGTTCCAGCCCTCTTCGCCGTACACATACCCGGGGTGGAAAGCTGGCAGATTTCCTCAGTCGGCAGGGGTTGTACCAAGGAGAGTGGTCCCTTCATCCGGAGGTGTTTCAACAGTTGTGTCTCCAGTTGGGCACCCCCGAGGTTGATCTGTTGGTGTCTCGGCTCAACAAGCAAGAGGTTTGTGGCTTGGTCAAGGGATCCTCTGGCGGATGCCACAGACACGCTGGTGGCCCCGTGAGGTCAGTATCGTCTGATTTACGCCTTCCCGCCGCTCAGGCTTTTGCCAAGACTTCTACGCAGGATCGAGGCGGAAGGGATTCCGGTCATCTTAGTGGCTCCGGAATGGCCTCGCCGGGCTTGTTACGCCAATTTGGTGCAGCTTGTCACCGACGTTCCTTGGCAGCTTCCTCTCAGGGAGGATCTGCTGTCCCAAGGTCCGATTTTCCATCCTGCTTTACAGTCGCTGGCTTTGACAGCTTAGCTGTTGAATGCCAGGTGCTGAAGGATTGAGGCTTATTTGAGTCGGTTTTTCCTACTCTGTTAAAAGCTAGGAAACCTGCTTCTAGGAGGATCTACCATCATACGTGGAAGACGTACATTGCGTGGTGAGAGTCTCTTGGGGTTCATCCTTGTTCCTTCTCGGTGGCTCGGATCTTGACCTTCCTTCAATGGGGAGTCGAACATAAATTGGCCTTGAGTACCATCGAGAGCCAGGTGTCGGGTTTGGTGGTCTTCTTCCACCAACATTTGGCCACACAGTCCATGGTGCAGACTTTTCTTCAGGGTGCTCGACGTTTGGTTCCTCCAGTGCGGGCTCCGTTGCCGCCTTGGGACCTCAATTTGGTGCTTTTGGTCCTCCAGAAGCCTCCCTTTGAGAATCTTTGGGAAATTCCCCTGCTTACGCTGTCCCAGAAGGTGGCCTTTTTGATGGCTATCACCTCTGCGCGCAGGGTCTCTGAACTGGCGGCGTTATCCTGACGTCCACCTTACCTGGTGATTCACAGAAATAAGGTGGTTCTTCGCCCCTGTCCATCGTTCCTTCCAAAGGTTGTCTCTGATTTTCATTTGAATGAAGACATTTTGTTGCCTTCCCTGTGTCCCAGTCTAAATATCCGAAGGAAATTACTTTGCATGCCTTGGATGTAGTCCGGGCAATTAGGGTGTACCTGACAGCTACGGAGTCTTTCAGGAAGTCAGACTCTCTCTTTGTGCTCACGGATGGGCCTCGTAAAGGGTTGTCCGCTTCCTCTGCAACCATTTCCAGAGGGGTCAGACATACAGTGATTCAGGCCTATTCCATTAAGGGTCAGGTTCCTCATTTCCCTGTAAGGCGCAGTCTACTCGGGCGCTTAGTGGCTCCTGGGCTTTTCGTCATCAGACGTCAGTGATGCAGATCTGCAAGGCGGCCGCCTGGTCGTCAGTGCACACTTTCACAAAGTTTTATAAAGTGGATGTGTTGGCATCTGCGGATGCTTCTTTTGGCAGCAAGGTTTTGCAGGCTGCTGTTGAGAGGCCTGATCCTCTTCAAGGGTGTATTGTTTTTTTCCGGTGGGCTCCATTTGTTTTGGTTGAGCTCCTGTTGCCTGGTTGGCTACTGTTTAGCCTTGGGAATTGTTTTGCTGTTCCCACCCCTCATGTTTAACACTGCTTTGGGACGTCCCAACGGTTATGAAGATCTGAAGCTGTGTCCGTCAATGAACGAAGGAGAAAATGGGATTTTTGACTTACCTTAAAATCCATTTCTCTGATGTTCATTGATGGACACAGCACCCACCTCTCTGTGGAGTTGTAATTATTCTGACACTGAGTGTCAGAATAATTGCAAATAAACTGAGTGCCCATAGCAGAAAGAGGGAGTATACCCCCTGGGACTGCCCATGAGCATAGCCAGACTTTTTTTCTGCCTAGTGTCCTACTCCTATAGGGGGCAGTATAACCCAACAGTTATGAAGATCTGAAGCTGTGTCTGTCAATGAACATCAGAAAAATGGATTTTACGATAAGTCAAAAATCCCATTTTTATTTACCTTCAAAAATATGTGCATTTATTATTTTTTGTACAAAGGTGAACTTATCCTTTAACATCTATGGGAGTTGCTTTACCTAAGCTCAAGATGGGTTCTTTAAAATAGCATTATTTTAAAATATTGCTGAACAAATATAAAAAAGGAATCTGAGTCTGGTGTTAAGCAGTCCTGGTAGTAACTAATCCTGTGGCTGTGTGCAAACTGCAGACAAGTGAACCTGCTATGACCTGGTCTGTAAAGGTCATTGAGCAGGCTGCGGCAGACACCACCTACGTGTCTGCAGAAATAGGCAAAGCCAGGTACCATGGCTATCAAAAATGAAAATTAAAAAATTGACTTTTGTCAAGCTAGGTGGTGCCAACTGGGCTGCCCACAGCTCAAATTGCAGCAGATTCAGCAGGAATCGTCTGAAATTCAAGAAATGTATGGCCGGGTTTATTATGGGAGCAGCAGGCAGGAAGGATGAAATCTCAGCTTAAAGGACTTGCAATGCATCATTCGCTTTACTGAAGGTATGAAGTTATTATATACTGTTATTAAGACAGCACAGGTCTGCCTTAAGCCAGATTCATTTTTATTTTATATTTGTTCATCTATCCTTTAAAGAGAACCACAGTACTCTATTTATGAGCAATGTAAGTCATTTACAAAAACGCTCAAGGTCCATACAAGCTTTCAGTGTGCTTCAGGAATCTATATTTATGCAATTTTCAATATCCTAAAACAATTGTCTTCAATACCTTTACATTGCATAGACACTTATTATGTACACAGCCTCTCCTTTGATTTGAAATATTCATGCACTTGTATTCTGACACTTTCACCCTCCGTTGTCAGCACATTCTTTTATTGCGAAATTCATTTTATTTTCCATATTTATATTCACTATCTTCCATGGGGGATAGAGAGAGAGTATAAAGACAAACAGTGGATACGATTTTTGGGTGAATAAAGCTGACAATAAATGTAAACTTTAGCATAAGGTAGAAAAAAAACACACCAAATTGACCAAACCTTGCAGGATTGAGATAGAGCTTATAGAAAGAAATATCCAGTGAATTGATGTGCTTCTTGGATTCTTTGACAAATGGCTGTATGGGTTTAAAACAGGGGTCTCCAAAGTGTGCAGTACCAGGGGCACATTTCATATTTTACAAATTTTCAAGGACCAACAAAAATCAGTTTAATAAAAAAAAAAAAAAATGTATTACATTTTACTTGGAGCTTTGTTGTAATTAGCATGGAATGATTCATAACAACAGAAAAAGAAGTAAAACAAAGCAAAAGGGTTCCAAGTAATGTTGAGCCCATCAGAGTCCCCATCAGTGTCCTACCTTACATCAGGGTCCCCATCCCTTCACCCCTCATTTGTACAGTGTGGCTTGACCTGCGCTTGAGACTGGATAGGGGAGATTTTGCATTTTGAACACAAATGGAAACTGTCGACTGACCTAAAGACCTGTGTGAGAGGCCACTGACACTAACTGAGTGCCGGATAAAAATTTGCACAGGGTCGAAATGGACCAAAAAAAAAAGTGTGGTTTGATGCCTCTCATATAGCATCAAGAACTATGCAAGACCAGCAGTCCTGCATTGTATGGGAGGAAATTTAGGAAGAGCAAAAGATCACGCCAGCTAATTGGAAAGTGCAGATCTCCCCTTAGATCTCTGGTGCCCAACCTGCTGTCCTTTGGAACTTATTGTGCAGCCATTAGAGACTCTGCAGACTAAGTAGTTTGTGTTTTTCTTCCCTAGCTGCTTACTAAAGCCAGTAATGGAACAATGTTTTCTTTTATTAACAATCATACTTGTTACTGTGCTCTCAATTCCCTTTTCTGTTTTTTTCTGTTTGTGATATTTTATAATAGCTCTTGCTCAGAGAAATATCAGATATGGCATTTTTTCCTTTTTTTTCCTTTTTTTTTTCTTTTTTTAACAAGTAACACGCCATTTTAATGGGACTTGAGAGAGCACAGATGTGGTACATTGATTTGTAAGGGAACTCTAGGAGCAGTGACCTCTTGTACTCTCATGTATTGTTATTTTTTGTATTTTGTTGAATTTTAATATAAATCAATAAATGTTGAAATTTTATATATTCTTTTCTATACCTTTCATTACTACACTTACCATCTCCAGCCCTTCCACTCAAATTCCCCAGGGACACCTATAGTTGTTTCTTTCATGAATTCAGTGGGGAAGGGATTTTGGGCTGGTTCGGCATAGCCTTGTACCAACCATTCAATTACTCTCATGTATTGTGTAATGTTACTCTTAAAGCATATCCCCAGTCACCAACAACTCTTATAGGATGTTTGTAGTCTCTGACCATCTCCTGCAGCATTTCTAGAGTCTCTGACTCTGTCTTGTAACATGTCTGCTGTCTCTGACAACTTTCTGTAGCAGTGTGTTCACTATATATTATGTTTGGTCCTTTGGTAATTTCATGGGCCGTTTCTGAGACCACCTCAGGTATATCAGAAAAATGAACTACAATTGCCCTAGATTGGGCATTACCCCTTTCTGTGGGTTGTGTGTGGGCACTTCATGCTATAACTGGACGTCAGATTTAATGTCCTAATCAAATTTAAGACGTATGTCTAGGTCCACCTTGTTATACTGTAAATTCCCCTTTTTGATTCCAGTAATAACGTCAATCAAATTTAATTTTCTATAAAGGATTAGAAACAAATTACAATATCTGGATATAGGTAACTTTAGTCGATGCAGTTAAATGCTACCAATACATTTATTGTTATATTTGCTGTTGCAGTGGGAGTTTTCAGAATTCTATCCACAGTAAGTGTGTAAAGTGAGTTACTCTGCATGTAAAACAGTCATGCAAGTCTTGATCCTGCCTAAAAGTAGACTATGCAAATACGATGTGAGAGTCAAAAAGAGCAACAGCTGCTAGATGAGTTGTGCTGAGATTTAGAAGACACACTCTGCATTCTCCATTCCCCCAGATATCTGCCATCTGCTGTATGTAAAACATGTAATCATTTATACATTGCCAGGCTGAAGACTTGTTATATTTCTAGTTCTAGAAGAGGTGAATTATAGCCATATTAGTGCACTTGAGATGGAGACAATTGAGTACTGTCCGTGATACTTTTTATATTTGCACTAACCTACATTTTTTCAGGGCAAGCTTTCAGGGTATGTCCCCTTCATCAAGGTCCAAGCAGTACTGATTCACAAACGTTTTAGCAGAATAGTAAAAAAACACAATCTCTAAGCCAAAGGGAAAAAAAGAGAAAAACAAACAAACTTAAGGTCCTGCAAAGTCCTTCTGCATAAGGAGAGTTCAGTGTATTTGCACAAGCATTTTTAATCCGGAGACCTTGAGGTATGAGGACCCTCTTTTTGCATATTGAGAGAAAGAAGATGTCAAAATTGATCTGTGTTTCCTTTGTGATCAGGTTGGTTAACTGCTTCTTCATAGATGACCTTTATGAAGGGGACATACCCCGAAAGCTTATCCTGAAAAAATGTATGTTAAAGCAAATAAAAAAAGTATCATGGACAGTACTCAATTGTCTCTAATTCTAGGAGACAAACATAATATGCAAGTGCACAGAGGCTTTGAAAAGCAGTGTAATTGTGAACAATGTAATCACCTTTTAATTTTTAATTATGTGCCTGTGTAAGGGTGGGCATCATCTTATCAAAACACAGAGACCTTAACACATTACATTAGTTTGCATTTGGTTTCCAGAGCCAGTGTGTACCATTCTCCTTACTGTAAATGCCACTCCTCGTGCAATGCTGCGGTATTGGGCTATAATTTTAGTTCTGCAGATGCTGAGGCTTGATATCTGTGTAAGGTATTTAGGGCTTTACCAGCACCTGAGCGCCTTTTTCCTTTTTATTCTTCTTATTCCATAGCATTGATGTGATGCCACCCAAGGAAGTGATTGTTTTGTGGCCTTTAGGCCTACAAAACACATAGCATAGCCATTTCCTTGTGTGCTGTAGAGACTACCGTGGAGAGTGCTGGGTATACATTAGGGATAGACCGATATGGTGTTTTCAGGACCGATACCAATATTTTGGTCACAATGTATCAGTATCGGATGATATGGGCCGATATTCTGCACATTCAATCACACATCCAATACAAGGTGGCCAGTGCCCCCATCAATGCAGAGTGACCAGTGCCCCCATCCAATGCAGAGTGACCAGTGCCCCCATCCAATGCAGAGTGACCAGTGCCCCCATCCAATGCAGAGTGACCAGTGCCCCCATCCAATGCAGAGTGACCAGTGCCCCCATCCAATGCAGAGTGACCAGTGCCCCCATCCAATGCAGAGTGACCAGTGCCCTAATCCAATGCAGAGTGACCAGTGCCCCCATCAATGCAGAGTGACCAGTGCCCCCATCCAATGCAGAGTGACCAGTGCATGGGAATTAGAGCACCGCCTGATTACACAGAGCAGGGTTCTTCTGATTACCCGGCGCGGGCGCTGTCATACAAAGTCCTGCCTCCTGGATCGGCTCCTATGATAAACGTCACCAGTGTGCTGTCTAGCATAGGTAGGAGTCGGTCCAGGAGGCGGGACTTCCTATGACAGCGCCCACGCAGGGTAAACAGAAGAACCCTGCTTTTTGTGTTATCAGGCGGTGCTCTTATCCCCATCTTCCCTTCCGCTCCGGAGCCAGAAATATCGGTCATATCGGCCAAGTTTGTGACCGATACTTGCAAAAAAAAGTGAATATTGGACGCTGATTATTGGCCAAACCGATAATCGGTTGATCCCTACATTACTTTATAATGTATTCCAGAAGATTACTTTATAATGTATTCCAGAAGATGCCTAGTTTTGCAGGTGTCAATTGACATGGTCATTGGGCTGTTGTTAGTGGGCAAATGCAGCTTTTCAGGTTCATCACGCTTACAGTGGATATCAGATGCATCTCAGGGAGTTCATTGACCATGTATTTGACCTGCAGTTAACCTCCTGATTTGCATTTGACCTTCTCCTAAGCTGTAAAAATCTGCATTAAAGTGTCCAAAAAAAAAAAAGAAATCAAGTTCAACACCATTGTTTATTGTCACTTACCTTCTTCTAGCATTCTAGAATTACAGTATCTTACAGCACATCCAGAAAACTGGATTTAAAATCTTCTGTGCTCCTGCTTCTGTTTGTATGAGGGTGGCTACATTCGGTCTTCACAGTCCCACTCATGGTTCCACTGTATGGAGTAATGCAGAAACCCTCCTCTACTCACTCCTGATTCACTCCTGTGTTAGGTGGTGACACACCAGCACCGGCATGTGACAGCACAGGAAACCTCCCCATTTTTAAAATCCCTTCCCACATAGCACCTTTCATGGGTCTCTGTATGAATATTCGGTATTTTATTTTAAGTAGAGTAGTGCACATTACTGCAATATACATGTACTTCCACTGCACATACTCAAATAGCAGAGGTGAGTAACTCATTTACACTTGCAGTTAAGGGCAGTAACCAAAATGTGGCTGGTTCCCTCCCAACCTATCCCCTAACTACTTGATCTCCAGAAGGTTTTACCCCCTTCATGACCAGAGAATTTTTTTGCTATTCAGCACTGTGCTAGTTTAACTGACAAATGTGTGGTCATGCAACACTGTGTGCAAATTAAATTAATATTTTTTTCATACAAATAGACCTTTCTTTTGGTGATATTTGATTACCACTTTTTTTTTTTTTTTTTTATTCTTTTTATATAAATGAAAAAAAAGGCCGAACATATAAAAAAAAGAAAAAAAATATTTTCTACGTTCTGTTATAAAACATATCCAATTAAAAAAAAAAGAAAAATCAGGTTTCTTCATAAATGTAGGCCTAAATGTATTCTGCTACATGTCTTTAGTAAAATAAAATCCCAATAAGTGTATATTAATTAGTTGGCGCGAAAGTTATAGCGCTTACAAACTATGGTATATATACTGGAATTTTCGCAGCTATAGACGCTATACTGTGAAGGCAGCGATCAAGAACTGGGAAGGCCCCTAGATTACCCACCACCCTAACAGACACTATCTGAGAGAGTCACTAACTGACACTGACAGCGCTAGTGACACTTCTACAGTGATCAGTGATAATATTGTACACTGATACTATACTACGGACACTGGCTGGGAATGGGTTACCATCTAGAGGCAATCAAGATGTTAACTGTATGCGTATCAGTGTATAATGTGCACTGCTTTTACTTTCTGATCTGGCTGTTTTTTTCTCCCTGCTTTTCAGGACATCAGAGCCAGATCGCCGTTCGTATGCACACAGAGTTTCTGTTTGTTTGTAAATACAAAAATCTGCGTGTAATTTGACACAGCCAATCAGTTGATTGTAGCCAAAATCATTGGCTGAATTCTGCTGCCAAACCCTTGCTGTGTTCAATAACAGCACGGGTTGGCAGGAGACTGACCCTGGAAGAAAGGCTATCACGTACATGCATGTGATTGTACCCACCGCCTGCTCGCAGTATATTTACTGTGAGCGGTTGGCAGGTAGTTAAGCTGCAAACGCAGCAGGCGGGTGTATATTTGTCACAGCCGAAATGCTTTGCATCATAGTATGCCAAAAATGATCCCTGCTTTCACGTTCATTCTGCAGTACTGCCTGCCAGTTATGACCCATTCACCTAAATGGGGCGTGTGTTACTACCGCCCCACAACCCTGTGCAGTGCACAGAGTTGCGGCATGATGGTGTGGGTTATTAGGAAGTAGAAAAATGAATGAAGCCGTAACATCTAGGAATTGGTAAGCCGCAATATAATAAATGTTTGCTTTTGGGTTTAATACTGCTTTAAACTTTAAACTTCTTTTGCAATCTTATTGATATATATAAGCATTTCTAATCAAAAAGCCCATCAAAGCAGGCCCGACCCTGTTACACTAGACAATAGCCTTTGAGTGCCATCAAGGTAAAAACAGCCTGTTGCTCACTACATTTGACCAAATCTGAACAACAAAGTTTGACCTGAGCTGGCTTTAGGTTTAGCTTTTAATCTTGTACAGACAGTAGTCTTATATGTCCAGGGTTCACTAAATGCTAGTTGCTTTGTTGGTTAAGGTCTTTTAGGCCAGCCATACGGGGTGCAACCAACCAGACAGTGCTGACGGGAATTTGCAGCCACTAGTGATAATCGTAAGAGAATCCGGCAGGCTGGTTATACCCAAGTTGATCAATCGATCAACTTGGTACATTCAGCCTGCCCATTAACGGTTTTGAATCCTGGTCGGTTTCTGCTGAACCTGCCAAGATTTGAACCATGTATGGCCTGCGTTATTCTTTGTTGACTCGAACAGTAGGATACATAGATGCAACCAGGGGAAGTAGATACCAACACCCAATGCTGTTCAAGTGTTCAGGTAATAATGCTTTGCAGTCCTAGGTGAAAGTGCATTCAAAGTTCACAGCTTCAGAGGTTAACACTTGGGAAATGACAGCTTGTTGACGTGTGCACTCAGGCCATTATGGAATCCATGTAATGGACACCTTAAATTTGATCACATATGCCTTCTTTGCCTCATCACTTATTAACAAAATATGCAGCCTTCTAGATATTCAAAGCAGATTTTCTCACACCCATGTTCGAGTCAATGAAATGTCTCCATACAGGTGTGTAGCGAGTATTGGCTTTCTGTTTAATGAAACACATACTCCGAAGCCAATGTTACACCGTGAAGAGGAGCTCCAGGCTATTGATTCATTCTTTCTTGACAGGTGAAATCATGGCTGCTCCACTAAGCACAGCAATTATAGCATTAAAATATCAGAAGGTCAGAGGAACAGATAATATTCTTCCTTGTGTCAGATTAAAAATTGACACTCTTTGACAGCATGGGATCTCTGGCTGAGAACATTATGACAGCTTAACTCATATTGCTGTTGTAAAGCTGTAATTTATAATGAACTTTACAATGACTGTCTGCTCCTGTGGTGAAACATGACAGAACACTCTGGATACAAAGCCTGTATCTCTTTCTAATATGTAAACATCAATTATGTGGAGTATTAGATATTATTTGGAATTGTCGTTACCACAAAAGGGACATCATAATCCTGTCACATTTCCTCTGGGCATATCTATTGTGTATTTGTAAAGAATGCAGTTCCAGCCCATTAGGCTGCACTCTTCATTTCACTGTTGGCTCGTGTCTGGTGTAACTGGTTTACAACAGAATACCGCCTTCAATCTTTCTAATTTTGTAGGTATTAGATCAGTTTTGGCTTCTATATGGATGTCCTTGACATTTTCAGAAATTGCCCTCATTTTGAAGTATATGTATAAATCCAATCACTAAAATCTTTTGCATTAATGAAATTTCAAAAGACCATTTTAATAGTTTCGAATCTGCAGCTTTTACTAAAATACCTGGTGATCCTGCCATGAAGGCCCTTTTTCAGGCACGCTTAATCCTTTCTCCAAATTGGGACCCATTGGAACTGAAAACAACCAAGCTAACACTAATTGCGCTTGCATGGTCCACTGTCCTCACTATCAGGAAATGTGCCCATTAAATGGCATGCAGTCATTGGAATGCATGTAGAAATAAAGGGGTTTATTAACTAAGGCTGGAGAGTGCAAAATCAGGCTCACTTCTGCATAGAAACCAATCAGCTTCCAGGTTTTATTGTCAAAGCTTAATTGGACAAGCTGAGGTTAGAAGCTGATTGGTTCCTATGCAAAAGTGAGCCTGATTTTGCACTTCACAGCTTTAGTAAATGAAACCCAAAGTGACTGTAGGAGGTCAGCAGTGCAAAGGGATGAAAGAGACAAAAATAGTATTAAAACAATGGCAGTTGTTTGATGCTCAGTGCTTTACCAACAAAATGTCATTCAGTTAGGGGTTTGCATTTACTTTAATTCCATATTTCTGGATATTTGAAAAAAAATGAGGCAGCAAAATAAGCAGTTCTATAACTATTTAATTGTCCATTTTATTTGAATATGCTTGTACAAGCCTTTGAATTGCCTTGTACTGCAGTGCCAGATTTTATGGTGCTTTTTAAAACTAATTTGAAGGTTTAATTGCCTTAAAGGAGAAGTAGGACCAAAGCTCTTTTGGTCCTACTTCTCCTGTGGGTCAACTTAGTTCAGCACTCCTGTGACCCATTGTCAGCCAACAGTGGGATAAAGCCCACTGTCAGCTGACATCGCAGTGCTGGTCCAGGCTCTACAGGGATCCCGACTTTATTGTCAGGATCTGGCAAGAAGCCTGACTGGCAATTGGGTCAGCCTCTATAGTGCATCACTGGGAGACTGAGCCAGCTGCTTCTGCCCCCTTCACAGCCCGGCGCTCCAGTGAGAGCTGGAGGAGAAGAGCAGAGAGCCGGTGACTGACAGTCAACTCTCTATATTCACTGAAGACAGAGAACTTGGGAAATGAAAGATCAGTGGTGATTGCTCAGTTCTCGGTGTAGAGGTGGCGGGGGACATCTGCAACTGGGATCGGTGCTGCAGTCATCTACATATGTATGATTGATATTTCTGATTCCCACACTTCTCTCCAAACACATAGTATCTTCTAAAGGCAACTGTTTTTTTTTTTAAGTCTACCTCAAACTTTTTCTTTAGATTAAGGTAGAGTTTAGTTAGGGTTTTATTGCTGCCTGTGTGCCTGTTGGGAAGATTTTACATCCAGCAAGCTGATTGAAAAAATTAAACAGGTTTCCCCATCCACACAAACGAGGTGTATAAAGGAATCTTCCTCACTGTCTTACTGTATTCTCACAGTGGGTACTCCTTCACTGTTAAAATACACTGATCAGTGCTGCAGCCAATTGGATGCTAAGCTGAATAAACAAAAAATTTCCAGCAAGCCATAGGTGAATGAAAATTCATCCAGTCCCTGCTGAACCAACCAAATGTCGATCCGTCTTTGGCCAGCTTTAATGTTTTCATAGCTCTCCAATTAGCAAAAACGTTGTTTATGTGATTAAAGAAGATCCTTATCTTCTGCAAGAACCCAACTAGCTATTCCTCCAAGGCAGTGATGGCAAACCTTGGCACCCCAGATGTTTTGGGACTACATTTCCCATGATGCTCATGCACTCTGCATTGTAGTTTAGCATCATGGGATGCCAAGGTTTGCCATCACTCCTCTAAGGTGTGCTAAAACTGGTGCACACAGAATCCGGTGCAGTTGTGCATAGCAATCAATCAGCTTCTAACTGCAGCTTCCTCAATTAAGCGTTGCCAATAAAACCTAGAAACTGATTGGTTACTAATCACAGCTGAACCAGATTCTGTGTGCACCAGTTTTAGTAACTCTCCCCCACAGTATCGATTTTTATGACAGTTATGGAAGAAGATTAAAAACAAACAAAACAGTAACCTAAAAAATGTTATTTTTACAATTCCCTAAAACATATTACATATTCTATTATTATTATAAGACTTGATTTATATAGCGCCAACAGTTTACGCAGCGCTGTACAATATAAAAAGGGACATTACAATTACAATATAGTTCAATACAGAAGGAGTAGGAGGGCCCTGCCCATGGAGCTAACAATCTAAAGGATATAATAATTATATATGTATATTATTGTTTTTGGATTTTATCTATTTATCCATGTGTGCTGCTTTCTTTTTCCACAAGTTTTATCACTAAGGAATTTTTTTCATTTTTTTTTAGCGCAGAAAACCCTACTTTATTACAATCTAAAGGATATGTCCTTTCACTTCTATGTTAAAATTTTAAACTAGAATATATTTATTCATTCTCTTGTAGGGAATTATGCCTTTGAAACTAGATTTTGGGTTACATTGTTTTAGGGATTGCTTTGTCATGGCACGAGAGGACATATGATGATATTAGCAATAATTGAAGGGTTAAGAGCTTTACCCTTGGACACATGGTGAGGTCTCACTATAGTAACACTTTGTTGTTTATTACTGCCAATATAGTGACAGGCTGCAGCAGACATTATTTTGCACCAATAATTTTCTGAACATCCATCCTCTGGGGATTGGGAATGGCCTTGTTAGATGTAAGGAGTTGTTTTTTTCTTTTTGTTTTGTTTTTTGTCTGAAAAAAAAAAAAAAACAATAATTCCTTTGATATTAGTTTAACATTTTACAATAAGCCAATTTTGAATAGGTACAAACACAATACTATATTATGAAGGTTGGATTGTGGTGGTAAAGTTGCAAGTGAATGTATTTTGGAAAATAATAGAAATAGAGATTTTATACTGCATATATAAACATGGACAAATATGATATTGTATGTTTATATGAATAATAGTGCCATCCTTTTGCACAAGAAAAAACATATTAGACAGGAGATAAAGTGCTACTAAACCCACAACAGTAAAATCAGTCTGTATATGCAGCAAAGCATGCTTGTTATGCTCACTGTGGAACCTAAGGGGTTAAACCTACGCATTGTGTATAAAGGCTGTTTGACCCTGTCTTTAATCCTCCCCTTCTTCCACAGTCCCCAATCCATCTGCTGATAGTACAGAGCCTTGGAGGCACTCTGTGCATGCTTAGCTTGGTGTGTATTGCTAGAGAGTTTTAATTTTATTTTGGGAGGAGGCATGTGAAAAGTACAGGGCCAATCAGCATTGTCCAGATAGAGGGTCAGGGGTCATGCAGCCTCGTAGGACAGTCAGAGGAGAATGAAGCTTCTACAAGCTTTAACCAGTGCTCATCCGAACAGTCATAGAAGTCACAAGACTGCTATGTACTGCTGATGAGAAAAGGTATTTAGCAGTTTATATTTACTAAAATAATTGTATTTCCATGTTCTGTGAGAGACCACATATAGTGATTGTAGGCTCCTGGGTTTAGTAACACTTTAACCACTTGCCGACCGCTCACTCGAGCTCTACTGCGGCAAAGTGGTTAGTTCCCGTCCAGCGACATAGACCTACGTGGCTGCACTCCTCCCCTTGTGGGCGGCGCTCGCGCGCCGCCGGAGGCTCGCTCCCACTGTATTCAGTCACAGCGGGAGTCGGGCCAGGAGAGGAGTGGCGGCGATCGCCGCTGCTCTTCCCCGATCGTCGGGGAATCGAGTCTGGAGATCCGCCCGCTTGTGTAAACAAAGCGGGCGGATCTCCTAAGTGACAGGCAGTGACAGATTGCAGGGTTCAGCATAGCTGAACATGCAATCTGTCCCTGTGTCACTCTGTCACCTCCCCCCACACACGTTAGTAAGCACCAGGCATACATTAACCCCTCCCTCTCCAATAAAATTAACCCCTTCCCTGCCAGTGTCATTTTTACAGTAACAGTGCATATTTATAGCACTGATTACTGTAGTAATGTCACTGTTATCCCCAAAAGTGTCAAAAATGTCAGTCAAGGGTCCGATCTGTCCGCCGCAATGTCGCAGTCCCGCAAAAAAAATCGCAGATCGCCGCCATTACTCGTTAAAAAAAAATACACCAAAAATGACAGAAATCTTTCCCTTAGTTAGTAAACGCAATAACTTCTGCGCAAACCAATAAAAATATGCTTATTGTGATTTTTTTTTACCAAACATAGGTAGCAGAAAACAAATTGCCCAAAAATTTTAAAAAATTTAGATTTTTACATTTTTTTGGGGGGGGAGATTTCATATAAAAAAATGTGAAAAATATTGTTATTTTTTCAAAATTTATGCTTTTTTTTGTTTATAGCGCAAAAAGTAAAAACCGCACAAGTGATCAAATACCACCAAAAGAAAGCTCTGTTTTTGGGAAAAAAAGAATGTAAATTTTGTTTGGGTACGGCGTCGCATGACTGCGCAATTGTCAGTTAAATTCGCACAGTGCCGAATCGCAAAAAGTGGCCCAGACGTAAGACAGCAAAATCCTCCGGTGGTAAAGTGGTTAAGCAACATTAAACCCAAAAGCAAACATTTATTACCGCATATTGCAGCTTACCAATTCTTTTTAGGCTTTCTTTCTTTTTTTTTTCATATGGTGATCTGGCAAGTAAGTCTGTTGTTTTTCAAAATGAGATAAACTATTTAACACTGGCAGGAGTGCTTACAATGTTCGGCTTTTATTTATTTATGAAAAACCTTTACCCCAAAAGGAAAAAAAAACAGTTTGATTATAAGTGCCGTTTAACACTGCAGTGGCACGACTTTGGGGGCGACCTGTGAAGTTGCGTGCACCGCGACTTTGGGGCGACTTGCACGGACTTCATAAAATTAATGTCTATGCAAGTCGCTCCAGGTCGCCCCGAAGTAGTACAGGACCCTTTTTCTAAGTCAGAGCTACTTGTGTCGCTCCTATTAGAACCGTTCCTGTACTACACAATGGACCACGACGGTCCGCGACTTGTCAGGCTGACAAGTCACCTGACAAGTCGTACTAGTGTGAACCGGTGTAACGTGAGAATTACCTACCCCGTGAGAAAAACCTACCCTCGTCACTTCCGGCCAGAAACAGCTGAGCAGCGCCGCAGTGCGCATGCTCACAGCCCCCGATACGTAATGGAGCAGCTGAGGATGAGACTAGTGCGCATGCGCACTAGTATGAAATTATCACGGTGTCCGTGATAAAAACCTACCGACGCAGCGGTTAAATTAAAACAGCTGGGCTGCACTATGAGTCATCTCCGCTCCTCTCCCTGTCACTACCCTGATCTTGGCTAGTAAATATAAAAGCGGCTCTCGGCTCCGTGATTTATCTTTTCATACAGCCGCCGCCGCTTTTATATTTAGTAGCCCAGATCAGGGAAGTGACAGGGACAGGAGCGGTGATGACTCGTATTGCAGGCCAGCTGTTTTAATGAAACCGCTGCATTAAACACACTGCCGTGCAACCGGAAGTGACGAGGGTAGGTTTTTCTCACGGGTAGGTAATTCTCACGGAACACCGGCACTAAAGTGTGATCTGAAGTTTACCTTCAATTTGTTAGTGTATCTAAATCTGCTAGTACACCTAAACCCCCCCCCCCCCCCCCCACACAGATTAACGATCTTGCTGTCTGTTGTGCTCCCTGTGCTCATTCATCCAGAGTGGGGAAACTCTAATACAGGAGTTGTGTTACTGGCCAGATCACCAGGTGAAAACAGTTTTCAGCCTAAAAGAAGAAAATGAATGCAGCCACTACACCGAATGATTAGTAAGCTGCAATATATTACATTTTTGGTTTTGGGTTCAATGCTTAACATAGAGATAGCTTCAAGTTTAATTAATGTTTAAATGTACCTCTTTCTCACTGTCCACTGATTCAGGTTATCATAAGAATAGACCTCACTGCTATTAAAATTGGAGTATTTTAACTGGTATTATCTAGTGAAATAACCTGGTGTTGCACTATAGTCCCCTTCGGATATAGTGGGGAAATAGCCTGACATGCATTGGAGATATATTGCAGGTAAAAAGGTAAACTCTTGAAATCTGATCATTAGGAAACACAGATCACATCCTGTTCTTATATGGGTAGATAAAGATTTGGGTGTTATAAACAGCAGCGTGACATGTACAATAAATACATTTGCTTACAATAACTTGGTTTTGATAAGCTTTTTATTGAAAAATTAATTTTGAATAATGCTCAAATATAATCTTAGGATCATACAAGTGATCTTTACACACAAGATAAATTTGATTCAATGTGGTGATTGTGGATCCAGTAAAGCCCCGTACACAGGTACCGATTGTCGGCCGTAAATATTCGGCCGACGACCGATCGGCCGATTGTAGGCTTGTTAGTATGATGCTTCCGACAGCCGACAGCGCATTTTCGGCCGAACAGAATCTGTCGTGCAGGCATTAAAATTTTTGTTGTCCAACACCAGAACGGCCGATTGTTCGCCAGTCAGTACAGATTTCGGCCGACAGACAGCAGATTAGCAAGACTGGGCATGCTCAGAAAAGAAAAAAGACAAGGAAAGTTAACCGTCACATGACATCACTTCTGCAGTCGGCTGTTGTTGGCCGACAAAATTCGTGTGCAGTCTTTTGCAGTTTTCAAGAGACACGACAGCCCTGGACAAAAGACGGCCGATCGTTCGGCCGACGATCAGTACGTGTGTACGGGGCTTAAGACTCTACTAGCTAGTCTTAATGTTGTGGTCTTTTTTCCCTCTTGTTTTCCATTCTCTCTCTCTTAAATCCATGTTAGGATATTCTTGGGCAGTCATTTTTTTTTTTTTTCTTTGGCTGGCCTAACCGTTGTTTTTGCTTGCCCTTCCAGCAGACATTAGTGTCCTTTAGTGGACTATGTCATTCATATTTCGATCTCTATTTGGTATGTCTTAATGGAATGTAACATTTCTTTATTGTAAAAAAAATAATAAAATATACAACTAGTGTTGAGCGAACACGGACTGTATTATTCGTGTTCGTACCGAATAATTGGATTTTTTTTACCCGAACACGGACACGGACACTTTACTGTATGTTCGGGTAAAAATCCGTGTTCGGTCGTTTTATTTCCGGGTTTTGCATGCTTTGGCGCTCTTTTCATGGCGGGCTTTCAACAGCCAATCAACAATCGTTTAACTGGTGTGCCTTAAGCCATCCCAGCCATGCCTGCAAATGTCTTAGTAGCTGTGATTGGCCGTCTGAAGCATGTGACCAAGTCTTTATAAGTTCGAGGCAGCCGCCGCAGCAGCGTCATTTTGCTGCTTAGCTAAGGGACAGAGCACACATCAATGTGCTGGCTGCTGATTAGGGAAAGATAGGCAGGAAAAAACCATTTGTGTCCGGATAGAATTGAGGGACAGGTCGGAGTGTTTAGGCAGGGCGAGTTGTAGGCATTTTAGGGATAGAGTCTGCTGAATTATAGGGTCAGTGTCTTCTACAAACTACAATCGATATTGCTGTGTGGGGGGTGGGGTGAATCTGCACTCAATCCTGATCTACGATCTCTTCTCAATCCTGTTAGGGACAGAGTCTGCTGAATTTTAGGGAAACTGTGTTCTACAAACTACAATCGATATTGCTGTGTGGTGTGGGATTGGAGATAGGCAGGTGTCAGTGATCCACATCCATTTTTCTGTGTGTGAGCTGCAGTGAACACAATCTTTTTGGGCTGCAGTGAACACAATCTTTTTGGGCTGCAGTGAACACAATCTTTTTGGGCTGCAGTGAACACAATCTTTTTGGGCTGCAGTGAACACAATCTTTTTGGGCTGCAGTGAACACAATCTTTTTGGGGTGCAGTGAACAAAATCTTTTTGGGGTGCAGTGAACACAATCCTTTTTGGTGTGCAGTGAACACAATCTTTGTGGGGTGCAGTGAACAAAATCCTTTGTGGGGTGCAGTGAACACAATCTTTTTGGGGTGCAGTGAACAAAATCCTTTTTGGGGTGCAGTGAACAACATCCTTTTTGGGGTGCAGTGAACACAATCTTTTTGGGGTGCAGTGAACAAAATCCTTTGTGGGGTGCAGTGAACACAATCTTTTTGGGGTGCAGTGAACACAATCTTTTTGGGGTGGAGTGAACAACATCCTTTTTGGGGTGCAGTGAACACAATCTTTTTGGGGTGCAGTGAACACAATCTTTGTGGGGTGCAGTGAACACAATCTTTTTGGGGTGGAGTGAACAACATCCTTTTTGGGGTGCAGTGAACAACATCCTTTTTGGGGTGCAGTGAACACAATCTTTTTGGGGTGCAGTGAACACAATCTTTGTGGGGTACAGTGAACAGAATCTTTGTGGGGTGCAGTGAACACAATCTTTGGGGGGTACAGTGAACACAATCTTTTTGGGGTGCAGTGAACACAATCTTTGTGGGGTGCAGTGAACACAATCTTTTTGGGGTGGAGTGAACAAAATCATTTTTGGGGTGCAGTGAACAACATCCTTTTTGGGGTGCAGTGAGCAAAATCCTTTTTGGGGTGCAGTGAACACAATCTTTTTGGGGTGCAGTGAACAAAATCCTTTGTGGGGTGCAGTGAACAGAATCTTTGTGGGGTGCAGTGAACACAATCTTTGGGGGGGTACAGTGAACACAATCTTTTTGGGGTGCAGTGAACACAATCTTTGTGGGGTACAGTGAACAGAATCTTTGTGGGGTGCAGTGAAAACAATCTTTGGGGGGTACAGTGAACACAATCTTTTTGGGGTGCAGTGAACACAATCTTTGGGGGGTACAGTGAACACAATCTTTTTGGGGTGCAGTGAACACAATCTTTGTGGGGTGCAGTGAACACAATCTTTGGGGGGGTACAGTGAACACAATCTTTTTGGGGTGCAGTGAACAACATCCTTTTAGGGTGCAGTGAACACAATCTTTGTGGGGTGCAGTGAACAACATCCTTTTAGGGTGCAGTGAACACAATCTTTGTGGGGTACAGTGAACAGAATCTTTGTGGGGTGCAGTGAACACAATCTTTGGGGGGTACAGTGAACACAATCTTTGTGAGGTGCAGTGAACACAATCTTTGTGGGGTGCAGTGAACACAATCATTGTGGGGTGCAGTGAACTCAATCTTTGTGGGGTACAGTGAACACAATCTCATACTTCTGAAGATTTGAGGGTGCTGCCTGTTCCATACTCCCCCTACTCCTCATCTAGCCTTTTAGGGGTACAAACAATAGTAATTGGGGCCTAGTGTGGTTGTGTACGTGTGATATACATACACTTTTTTTGGATCATATTTTCTATTCCGCTATTTAATCAAAAACCTTTGGGGATCAGTTAAATTGGGGGATAGTCTGTGTTGGTACGTGTGAGAGAGATCCACCTTTCCAAGTTGTTGGGGTTCATCTCATACTTCTGAAGGTTTGAGGGTGCTGCCATTTCCATACTCCCCCTACTCCTAGCCTTTTAGGGGTACAAACAATAGTAATTGGGGCCTAGTGTGGTTGTGTACGTGTGATATACATACACTTTTTTTGGATCATATTTTCTATTCCGCTATTTAATCAAAAACCTTTGGGGATCAGTTAAATTGGGGGATAGTCTGTGTTGGTACGTGTGAGAGAGATCCACCTTTCCAAGTTGTTGGGGTTCATCTCATACTTCTGAAGGTTTGAGGGTGCTGCCTGTTCCATACCCCCCCTACTCCTCATCTAGCCTTTTAGGGGTACAAACAATAGTAATTGGGGCCTAGTGTGGTTGTGTACGTGTGATATACATACACTTTTTTTGGATCATATTTTCTATTCCGCTATTTAATCAAAAACCTTTGGGGATCAGTTAAATTGGGGGATAGTCTGTGTTGGTACGTGTGAGAGAGATCCACCTTTCCAAGTTGTTGGGGTTCATCTCATACTTCTGAAGGTTTGAGGGTGCTGCCTGTTCCATACCCCCCCTACTCCTCATCTAGCCTTTTAGGGGTACAAACAATAGTAATTGGGGCCTAGTGTGGTTGTGTACGTGTGATATACATACACTTTTTTTGGATCATATTTTCTATTCCGCTATTTAATCAAAAACCTTTGGGGATCAGTTAAATTGGGGGATAGTCTGTGTTGGTACGTGTGAGAGAGATCCACCTTTCCAAGTTGTTGGGGTTCATCTCATACTTCTGAAGGTTTGAGGGTGCTGCCTGTTCCATACTCCCCCTACTCCTAGCCTTTTAGGGGTACAAACAATAGTAATTGGGGCCTAGTGTGGTTGTGTACGTGTGATATACATACACTTTTTTTGGATCATATTTTCTATTCCGCTATTTAATCAAAAACCTTTGGGGATCAGTTAAATTGGGGGATAGTCTGTGTTGGTACGTGTGAGAGAGATCCACCTTTCCAAGTTGTTGGGGTTCATCTCATACTTCTGAAGGTTTGAGGGTGCTGCCTGTTCCATACTCCCCCTACTCCTAGCCTTTTAGGGGTACAAACAATAGTAATTGGGGCCTAGTGTGGTTGTGTACGTGTGATATACATACACTTTTTTTGGATCATATTTTCTATTCCGCTATTTAATCAAAAACCTTTGGGGATCAGTTAAATTGGGGGATAGTCTGTGTTGGTACGTGTGAGAGAGATCCACCTTTCCAAGTTGTTGGGGTTCATCTCATACTTCTGAAGGTTTGAGGGTGCTGCCTGTTCCATACCCCCCCTACTCCTCATCTAGCCTTTTAGGGGTACAAACAATAGTAATTGGGGCCTAGTGTGGTTGTGTACGTGTGATATACATACACTTTTTTTGGATCATATTTTCTATTCCGCTATTTAATCAAAAACCTTTGGGGATCAGTTAAATTGGGGGATAGTCTGTGTTGGTACGTGTGAGAGAGATCCACCTTTCCAAGTTGTTGGGGTTCATCTCATACTTCTGAAGGTTTGAGGGTGCTGCCTGTTCCATACTCCCCCTACTCCTAGCCTTTTAGGGGTACAAACAATAGTAATTGGGGCCTAGTGTGGTTGTGTACGTGTGATATACATACACTTTTTTTGGATCATATTTTCTATTCCGCTATTTAATCAAAAACCTTTGGGGATCAGTTAAATTGGGGGATAGTCTGTGTTGGTACGTGTGAGAGAGATCCACCTTTCCAAGTTGTTGGGGTTCATCTCATACTTCTGAAGGTTTGAGGGTGCTGCCTGTTCCATACCCCCCCTACTCCTCATCTAGCCTTTTAGGGGTACAAACAATAGTCATTGGGGCCTAGTGTGGTTGTGTACGTGTGATATACATACACTTTTTTTGGATCATATTTTCTATTCCGCTATTTAATCAAAAACCTTTGGGGATCAGTTAAATTGGGGGATAGTCTGTGTTGGTACGTGTGAGAGAGATCCACCTTTCCAAGTTGTTGGGGTTCATCTCATACTTCTGAAGGTTTGAGGGTGCTGCCTGTTCCATACCCCCCCTACTCCTCATCTAGCCTTTTAGGGGTACAAACAATAGTAATTGGGGCCTAGTGTGGTTGTGTACGTGTGATATACATACACTTTTTTTGGATCATATTTTCTATTCCGCTATTTAATCAAAAACCTTTGGGGATCAGTTAAATTGGGGGATAGTCTGTGTTGGTACGTGTGAGAGAGATCCACCTTTCCAAGTTTTTGGGGTTCATCTCATACTTCTGAAGGTTTGAGGGTGCTGCCTGTTCCATACCCCCCCTACTCCTCATCTAGCCTTTTAGGGGTACAAACAATAGTCATTGGGGCCTAGTGTGGTTGTGTACGTGTGATATACATACACTTTTTTTGGATCATATTTTCTATTCCGCTATTTAATCAAAAACCTTTGGGGATCAGTTAAATTGGGGGATAGTCTGTGTTGGTACGTGTGAGAGAGATCCACCTTTCCAAGTTGTTGGGGTTCATCTCATACTTCTGAAGGTTTGAGGGTGCTGCCTGTTCCATACTCCCCCTACTCCTAGCCTTTTAGGGGTACAAACAATAGTAATTGGGGCCTAGTGTGGTTGTGTACGTGTGATATACATACACTTTTTTTGGATCATATTTTCTATTCCGCTATTTAATCAAAAACCTTTGGGGATCAGTTAAATTGGGGGATAGTCTGTGTTGGTACGTGTGAGAGAGATCCACCTTTCCAAGTTGTTGGGGTTCATCTCATACTTCTGAAGGTTTGAGGGTGCTGCCTGTTCCATACTCCCCCTACTCCTAGCCTTTTAGGGGTACAAACAATAGTAATTGGGGCCTAGTGTGGTTGTGTACGTGTGATATACATACACTTTTTTTGGATCATATTTTCTATTCCGCTATTTAATCAAAAACCTTTGGGGATCAGTTAAATTGGGGGATAGTCTGTGTTGGTACGTGTGAGAGAGATCCACCTTTCCAAGTTGTTGGGGTTCATCTCATACTTCTGAAGGTTTGAGGGTGCTGCCTGTTCCATACCCCCCCTACTCCTCATCTAGCCTTTTAGGGGTACAAACAATAGTAATTGGGGCCTAGTGTGGTTGTGTACGTGTGATATACATACACTTTTTTTGGATCATATTTTCTATTCCGCTATTTAATCAAAAACCTTTGGGGATCAGTTAAATTGGGGGATAGTCTGTGTTGGTACGTGTGAGAGAGATCCACCTTTCCAAGTTGTTGGGGTTCATCTCATACTTCTGAAGGTTTGAGGGTGCTGCCTGTTCCATACTCCCCCTACTCCTCATCTAGCCTTTTAGGGGTACAAACAATAGTAATTGGGGCCTAGTGTGGTTGTGTACGTGTGATATACATACACTTTTTTTGGATCATATTTTCTATTCCGCTATTTAATCAAAAACCTTTGGGGATCAGTTAAATTGGGGGATAGTCTGTGTTGGTACGTGTGAGAGAGATCCACCTTTCCAAGTTGTTGGGGTTCATCTCATACTTCTGAAGGTTTGAGGGTGCTGCCTGTTCCATACCCCCCCTACTCCTCATCTAGCCTTTTAGGGGTACAAACAATAGTAATTGGGGCCTAGTGTGGTTGTGTACGTGTGATATACATACACTTTTTTTGGATCATATTTTCTATTCCGCTATTTAATCAAAAACCTTTGGGGATCAGTTAAATTGGGGGATAGTCTGTGTTGGTACGTGTGAGAGAGATCCACCTTTCCAAGTTGTTGGGGTTCATCTCATACTTCTGAAGGTTTGAGGGTGCTGCCTGTTCCATACCCCCCCTACTCCTCATCTAGCCTTTTAGGGGTACAAACAATAGTCATTGGGGCCTAGTGTGGTTGTGTACGTGTGATATACATACACTTTTTTTGGATCATATTTTCTATTCCGCTATTTAATCAAAAACCTTTGGGGATCAGTTAAATTGGGGGATAGTCTGTGTTGGTACGTGTGAGAGAGATCCACCTTTCCAAGTTGTTGGGGTTCATCTCATACTTCTGAAGGTTTGAGGGTGCTGCCTGTTCCATACCCCCCCTACTCCTCATCTAGCCTTTTAGGGGTACAAACAATAGTAATTGGGGCCTAGTGTGGTTGTGTACGTGTGATATACATACACTTTTTTTGGATCATATTTTCTATTCCGCTATTTAATCAAAAACCTTTGGGGATCAGTTAAATTGGGGGATAGTCTGTGTTGGTACGTGTGAGAGAGATCCACCTTTCCAAGTTGTTGGGGTTCATCTCATACTTCTGAAGGTTTGAGGGTGCTGCCTGTTCCATACCCCCCCTACTCCTCATCTAGCCTTTTAGGGGTACAAACAATAGTCATTGGGGCCTAGTGTGGTTGTGTACGTGTGATATACATACACTTTTTTTGGATCATATTTTCTATTCCGCTATTTAATCAAAAACCTTTGGGGATCAGTTAAATTGGGGGATAGTCTGTGTTGGTACGTGTGAGAGAGATCCACCTTTCCAAGTTGTTGGGGTTCATCTCATACTTCTGAAGGTTTGAGGGTGCTGCCTGTTCCATACCCCCCCTACTCCTCATCTAGCCTTTTAGGGGTACAAACAATAGTAATTGGGGCCTAGTGTGGTTGTGTACGTGTGATATACATACACTTTTTTTGGATCATATTTTCTATTCCGCTATTTAATCAAAAACCTTTGGGGATCAGTTAAATTGGGGGATAGTCTGTGTTGGTACGTGTGAGAGAGATCCACCTTTCCAAGTTGTTGGGGTTCATCTCATACTTCTGAAGGTTTGAGGGTGCTGCCTGTTCCATACTCCCCCTACTCCTCATCTAGCCTTTTAGGGGTACAAACAATAGTAATTGGGGCCTAGTGTGGTTGTGTACGTGTGATATACATACACTTTTTTTGGATCATATTTTCTATTCCGCTATTTAATCAAAAACCTTTGGGGATCAGTTAAATTGGGGGATAGTCTGTGTTGGTACGTGTGAGAGAGATCCACCTTTCCAAGTTTTTGGGGTTCATCTCATACTACTGAAGATTTGAGGGTGCTGCCTGTTCCATACTCCTCCTCCTACTGCTCAACCATCCTTTTAGGGGTACAAACAATAGTAGTTGGGGCCTAGTGTGGTGGTGTACGTGCGAGATACATACACTTTCTTTTTGATCATATTTTCTATTCCGCTATTCAATTAAAACCTTTGGGGATCAATTCAATTGCGAGATAGTCTGTGTCGGTACGTGTGAGATCCACCTTTCCAAGTTGTTGGGGTTCATCTCATACTTCTGAAGATTTGAGGGTGCTGCCTGTTCCATACTCCTGCTCCTACTGCTCAACCATCCTTTTAGGGGTACAAACAATAGTAATTGGGGCCTAGTGTGGTTGTGTACGTGCGAGATACATACACTTTTTTTGATCATATTTCCTATTCCGCTATTCAATAAAAACCTTTGAGGATCAATTGAATTGCGGGATAGTCTGTGTCGGTACGTGTGAGATCCACCTTTCCAAGTTTTTGGGGTTCATCTCATACTTCTGAAGATTTGAGGGTGCTGCCTGTTCCATACTCCTCCTCCTACTCCTCATCCATCCTTTTAGGGGTACAAACAATAGTAATTGGGGCCTAGTGTGGTTGTGTACGTGCGAGATACATACACTTTTTTTGATCATATTTCCTATTCCGCTATTCAATAAAAACCTTTGAGGATCAATTGAATTGCGGGATAGTCTGTGTCGGTTTGTGTGAGATCCACCTTTCCAAGTTTTTGGGGTTCATCTCATACTTCTGAAGATTTGAGGGTGCTGCCTGTTCCATACTCCTCCTCCTACTCCTCATCCATCCTTTTAGGGGTACAAACAATAGTAATTGGGGCCTAGTGTGGTTGTGTACGTGCGAGATACATACACTTTTTTTGATCATATTTCCTATTCCGCTATTCAATAAAAACCTTTGAGGATCAATTGAATTGCGGGATAGTCTGTGTCGGCACGTGTGAGATCCACCTTTCCAAGTTTTTGGGGTTCATCTCATACTTCTGAAGATTTGAGGGTGCTGTCTGTTCCATACTCCTCCTACTCCTCATCCATCCTTTTAGGGGTAGAAACAATAGTAATTGGGGCCTAGTGTGGTTTTGTACGTGCGAGATACATACACTTTTTTGGATCATATTTCCTATTCCGCTATTCAATAAAAACCTTTCTAGGGCAAGATCTTAAATTACAGAAATATGAGGAGACCGTCAAATAAGGGCCGTGGCCTGGGTCGTGGTGCTGCTGGTAGAGCTCCTGTTGCAAGGAGAGGACGTGGTCGATCTGTGCCAGCTACACGCACAAGTGAAACACCTTCCTCAAGTGTGAGTAGGCGACAGAACCTGCATCAGTATTTGGTAGGGCATCAAACGCCCCTAGAAGTGATGAGGCCAGAACAAGTTGAGGCGATAGTAGATTGGTTTGCTGCTGACAGTGCCTCCAGTTCCTTCACATTGTCTCCCACCCAGTCTACTGCAGAAAGGTCAGAGTTGGCACCTGCAGCCAATGTCCAACCGTCTTTCACCTCACCCCCTTGCAAATCAGGCCAGCAGTCTGAGCCCCAAGCCATACAGCAGTCTCTTATTCTTTTTGAGGACTCTGTCAGCAGGGTTTCCCAGGGCCATCCACCTAGCCCTGCCCCAGAAGTGGAAGAGATTGAGTGCAGCGATGCCCAACCACTTATTTCTCAAGATGAGTACATGCAAGGATCATCGCAGCACGTCTCCGATGATGACGAAACGCAGGTGCCAACTGCTGCGGCGTTCAGCATTGTGGAGACCGACAAGGAGGGCAGGGGTGAAGACTGGGTGGAAGATGATGTGGAGGACGATGAGGTCCTCGACCCCACATGGAATGAACGTCATGCAGGTGACCTGAGTAGTTTGGAGGAAGAGGCGGTGGTCGCACAGAGCCACCAGCACAGCAGAAGAGGGAGCAGGGTGCAGAAGCGGAGCGGCCGTGCCCTAGACACTACGCCCGCTACTGCCCAACGCAGCAAGGGAACGAGCGCACCAAAGTCAGCTCAAAGGAGTTCTCTAGCGTGGAAGTTCTTTAGAAAATGTGCTGATGACAGGACACGAGTGGTTTGCACCCTGTGCAATCAGAGCTTGAAGCGAGGCATAAACCTTCTCAACCTGAGCACAACCTGCATGATCAGGCATCTAAGTGCAAAGCACGAGCTGCAGTGGAGTACACACCTTCAAAACCAAGAAACGTCTCTGGCTCATCCTGCTTCCTCTTCTGCTGCAGTCTCGGCCGCTCCAGCCACATCTGTAGTGATACCGGCACCTGCCACCCCGCAAACAGACGATCTGTCAGCAACACCACCACCTGGGTCACCAACAACCATCTCCACAATGTCCCGTGGAAGCGTTCAGCTTTCCATCTCCCAAACACTTGAGAGGAAGAGGAAGTACCCCCCTACCCACCCGCGATCCCTGGCCCTGAATGCCAGCATTTCAAAATTATTGGCCTTTGAAATGCTGTCATTCCGTCTGGTGGAGACGCACAGTTTTAAAAACCTTATGTCGGTGGCTGTCCCACAGTACGTCGTGCCCAGCCGCCACTACTTTTCCAGGCAAGCCATCCCTTCCCTGCACAACCAAGTGGGGGAAAATATCAGGTGTGCACTGCGCAACGCCATCTGTGCCAAGGTCCACCTAACTACGGATACGTGGACCAGTAAGCACGGTCAGGGGCGTTATATCTCCCTAACGGCACACTGGGTAAATGCAGTGGCGGATGGGCCTGAGGCGGATAGCAATTTGGCGCATGTCCTTCCACCACCGAGGATTGCAGGGCGCTTCAGTTTGCCTCCTGTTCCTAACTCCTCCTACTCCGCTTCCTCATCCTCTACCGCCTCCTCATCCGGACAGCGTAACACCTTCACCACCAACTTCAGCACGGCCAGGGGTAAACGACAGCAGGCAGTTTTACAACTTGCCTGTTTGGGGGACAAACCACACACCGCGCAGGAGTTGTGGAGGAGCATGGAACAGCAGACAAATGAGTGGTTGCTGCCAGCGAGCCTCAAGCCCGGCCTGGTGGTGTGCGATAACGGGCGAAATCTCATAGCAGCTCTGGGCCTAGCCGGTTTGACGCACATCCCTTGCCTGGCGCATGTGCTGAATTTGGTGGTGCAGAGGTTCCTTAAAAACTACCCCGATATGTCAGAGCTGCTGCAGAAAGTGCGGGCCGTTTGTGCGCACTTTGTGCGCACTTTCGGCGTTCTCACCCTGCTGCTGCTCTCACCGGTTTGACGCACATCCCTTGCCTGGCGCATGTGCTGAATTTGGTGGTGCAGAGGTTCCTTAAAAACTACCCCGATATGTCAGAGCTGCTGCAGAAAGTGCGGGCCGTTTGTGCGCACTTTCGGCGTTCTCACCCTGCTGCTGCTCGCCTGGCAGCGCTGCAGCGTAACTTCGGCCTTCCCGCTCACCGCCTCATATGTGACGTGCCCACAAGGTGGAACTCCACCTTGCACATGCTGGAAAGACTGTGCGAGCAGCAGCAGGCCATAGTGGAGTTTCAGCTGCAGCACGCACGCGTGAGTCGCTCTGCGGAACAGCACCACTTCACCACCAATAACTGGGCCTCCATGCGAGACCTGTGTGCCTTGTTGCGCTGTTTTGAGTACTCCACCAACATGGCCAGTGGCAATGACGCCGTTCTCAGCTTAACTATCCCACTTCTATGCCTCCTTGAAAAAACAATTCGGGCGATGATGGAAGAGGATGTGGCACAGGATGAGGAGGAGGAGGAGGATGAAGAGGTAACATTTCCAAGGCTTTCAGGGCAGTCATTCGCAAGGGGCTCCGAGGGTGGGTTCCTGCACACGCAAACGCCAGGGACGCAATTGTCCAGCAGGGGCACAGTTCTGGAGGATGAGGAGGAGGAGGAGCTGGAGGAGGAGATGGAACCATGTTCACAGCAGGGTGGCACCCAGGCCAGCTCATGGCCATCACTGGTGCGTGGCTGGGGGGATACAGAGGACACGGACGATACACCTCCCACAGAGGACAGCCTTTCGTTGCCTCTGGGCAGCCTGGCACACATGAGCGATTACATGCTGCAGTGTCTCCACAACGACCGCCGAGTTGCCCACATTCTAACTTGTGCTGATTACTGGGTGGCCACGCTGCTGGATCCCCGTTACAAGGACAACGTACCGTCCTTAATTCACTCACTGGAGCGCGATCGCAAGATGCGCGAGTACAAGCGCACGCTGGTAGACGCCATGCTGCTGGCATTCCCATCTGACAGCGGGGCCACAGTGGAAGCACAAGGCAGAGGAGGAGGAGGAGGAGGTCGCCAACGCAACCAGGGCACCGCCAGCAGCTCAGAAGGCAGGGTTAGCATGGCCGAAATGTGGAAAAGCTTTGTCAGCACGCCACAACAAACAGCAGCACCAGCAGCTCAGATGGAACGTCTTAGCAGGAGGCAGCATTTTACCAACATGGTGGAGCAGTATGTGTGCACACGCCTACATGTAGTGAATGACGGGTCTGCCCCCTTCAACTTCTGGGTCTCCAAATTGGGCACATGGCCTGAGCTTGCCCTTTACGCCTTGGAGGTGCTGGCGTGCCCTGCAGCCAGTGTATTATCTGAACGGGTATTTAGCACGGCTGGGGGCGTTATAACAGACAAGCGCAGCCGCCTGTCCAGAGACAATGTGGACAAGCTCACGTTCATTAAAATGAACCAGGCATGGATCCCACGGGACTTTTCCGTACCTTATGCAGAATAGCAATGGATACCGACCTTACCCACCCATTGTTCCATTTTTGCTCTTTCTCACTCTTTTGGGGTGTACCCTCATTTAAAATTTTTGAAAAGAAGCAGTGTTGGCTACCTCGTCCTCCTCCTCAGGGCCAGATTAATGTAGGGGCTATTGGAGCTGCAGCTCCAGGCCCCTACCTTTTATATAGGCCCCGGGTTGGCCATATTCACTGTTACCGCTCTTCTGTCACTTGTAAACACAGAAGTCTGGCTTCTATGCTCGCTTCCCCAGGCAGCACCCTCAGAACCTCCCCACACAGCGTGAAGGCCGGACAAGGAGGGACAGTTGGCGATGCATGGATGTGTTTATGGGCTTCAGAGACAGCATCCCATGTTGAATTAGGCATGCATGGCTGCACCCTTCCTCCTCTGGGTGCATGGCAAGGCACGGCCCTTAAGGCCCTTCAAAATCCTCAGCACCAAGCCCATGATGCTGTTAATCCGGCCCTGGTCCTCCTCCACCGCCGCTTCCACCTACACCGCCCATAGGTGTGCGCAGCCTATTGCATTAAGGTGTGCACCCCAAAGTTGAAATACACATGCATGTGTTTGCCAGCAGGGAGAGTAATGTATCGGGGCCATGTACCTGTAGGCAAGGAGAAATAGAGCAGAGCAGGTCCCAGGGAGATCTTTCCCATCTCCTCACTGGCAATGCTATGTGCCCTAGGTGATTAGGGTGTGCCCAGGCACACCCAGCACACCCTGTGCGCACGCCTATGTCACCGCCACATCCACCACCACCTCAACCTCCCTCCTACTCCATATGGGCCTCGTCCTTCAGAGATGAAGAAGAACATTGTTTTATTTTTCTGTTTTTTTTTGTTGTTTTAAGTTATTTCCCTATCCACATTTGTTTGCAGAGCACTTGCCATGCTCTTAATTACGTTTTGCTGCCATTTGCAGCACTCTAGCCCTTTCCTTTGGTGTTTTAGAGCCATTTTAGTGCCTTAAAGTTCGGGTCCCCATTGACTTCAATGGGGTTCGGTGTCCGGGAAAAGTTCGGTAAAAGTCCGGGACACGGACCCGGACTTTTTTTTAAAGTTCGGCCGAACCCGTCGAACACGGACATCTAGGTGTCCGCTCAACCCTATATACAACTACTCAGTCCTTAATGGCCACAGTTTTTTAGCTAAATTTATATGTTTTGAAGGCAGCAAATTAAGTGCAAAATCAGTCGGCAGATGCTCATGCTATTTAGACAACATTACATTTGTTCTTAATGGAAACCTTTCAAGAGAGGCTGCCAATTCCGACTTTTCATTCTTGACACAGAGGATACTTAGTGGCGCACATAAAGGGTTAGTGTAAACTTCTGCACCCCAGACTCGGAAAGTTCATCAGTAAAAAGACCATAAACAGTCCTTGGGGCACTACAGACATAAAGTATCTCATAAAAGGGAGTACACCTCTCACATGTTTGTAAATATTTTATTATATTTTTTCATGTGACAACACTGAAGAAATTACACTTTGCTACAATATAAAGTAGTGAGTGTACAGCTTGAATACCAGTGTAAATTTGTTGTCCTCCAAAAATAACTCAACACACAGCCATTGATGTCTAAATGGCTGGCAACAAAAGTGAGTACAACCCTAAGTGAAAATGTCCAAATTGGGCCCAATTGGCCATTTTCCCTCCCCGGGGTCATGTGATGTGTTAGTGTTACAAGGTCTCAGGTTTGAATGGGGAGCAGGTGTGTTAAATTTGGTGTTATCGCTCTCACTCTCTCATACTGGTCACTGGAAGTTCAACATGGCACCTCATGGCAAAGAACTCTCTGAGGATCTAAAAAAAGAATTGTTGTTCTACATAAAGATGACCTAGGCTATAGGAAGATTGCCAAGACCCTAAAACTGAGCTGCAGCACGATGGCCAAGACCATACAGTGGTTAAACAGGACAGGTTCCACTCCGAACAGGCCTCGCCATGGTCGACCAAAGATGTTGAGTGCACGTGCTCAGCGTCATATCCAGAGGTTGTCTTTGGGAAATAGACGTATGAGTGCTGCCAGCATTGCTGCAGAGGTTGAAGGGTTGGGGGTCAGTCTGTCAGTGCTCAGACCATACGCCACACACTGCATTAAATTGGTCTGCATGGCTGTTGTCCCAGAAGGAAGCCTCTTCTAAAGATGGTGCACAGGAAAGCCCACATAATTTGCTGAAGACCAGCAGACTAAGGACATGGATTACTAGAACCATGCCCTGTAGTCTGATGAGACCAAGATAAACTTATTTGGTTCAGATGGTGTCAAGCGTGTGTGGCAGCAATCAGGTGAGGAGTACAAAGACAAGAGTGTCTTGCCTATAGTCCAGCATAGTGGTGAAAATGTTATGGTCTGGGGCTGCATGAGTGCTGCCGGCACTGGGAAGCTACAGTTCATTGAGGGAACCATGAATGCCAACATGTACTGTGACATACTGAAGAAGAGCATGATCCCCTCCCTTTAGAGCAGGGGTCTTCAAACTATGACCCTCCTGTTGTTCAGGAACTACAATTCCCATCATGCCTAGTCATGTCTGTGAATGTCAGAGTTTTACAATGCCTCATGGGACATGTAGTTCCACAACAACTGGAGGGCCGATTCCCTGCTTTAGAGACTGAGCCATAGGGCAGTATTCCAAGATGATAGCGACCTCCAAGGCGACCACTGCCTTGCTAAAGAAGCTGAGGGTGAAGGTGATGGACTGGCCAAGCATGTGTCCAGACCTTAGCCCTATTGAGCATCTGTGGGGCATCCTCAAATGGAAGGTGGGGGGGGGGGGGCAAGGTCTCTAACTTCCACCAGCTCCATGATGTCCTCATGGAGGAGTTGAAGAGGACTCCAGTGGCAACCTGTGAAACTCTGGGGAACTCCATGCCCAAGAGGGTTGGGCAGTGCTGGAAAATAATTGGTGGCCACACAAAATATTGACACTTTGGGCCCAATTTGGACATTTCCATTTAGGGGTGTATTCAATTTTCTTGCCAGCGGTTTAGACATTAATGGCTGTGTGTTGAGTTATTTTGAGGTTACAGCAAATTTAAACTGTTCTACAAGCTGTAAACTCACTACTTGACATTGTAGCAGAGTGCCATTTCTTCAGTGTAACATGAAAAGATATAATCAAATATTTACGAAAATGTGAGGGGTGTGTTCACTTTTGTGAGATACTGTAGCAGCAGCTGTTTCCTACCTTTTGTACGGTCAAGTGCACTCGGGAGTCCATCCAGGCTTACTCGATCTCCTCTCCTGGTGAACTCCCAAGAGGACAATGCCTGCAGAGAGTCAGGCTGGGGAAAGCACAGCATTGTCAATGTTTTTGGAAACAGCTGATGGTGCTATTGTGCGCGAACTGATCAATCAAGTGCATGTCTATAGTAGAATGCGCTTATCTGGGCTGATAACTCCAGATTGCAAAGGAAGAATTAATGAAAATTGGATTATTGGTGAGCTCTATGGCTGCTGTACACACAAATACCATTCATGGAAGTGCTTGTTTTTGACATTGGGGTCCCTAAACTGCAGTATCGTAGTCTAAACAGAAATTATTACCCTACATGCTTTCAGTGTTATTACTAATAATAAAAGGATAATAAAGTGGGCCCTGCACCTAAAAAGCAAGGTACACATTTTAAATGTGGCCTCCTGCAGCAACTAGGTGAGGATGATGATGATGTCCTGGCATGGTCTGGGGAATGTGGAGTAGCACATATGTTGCGTCTTCTTTCAAGATTTTAAGTATTCGTTGGCAGGAAGATGAAGTCATTGTCCACACTACTGAAGCTGCAAGGTGAGTATATAATCAATTTTTTTCTGCCTACAGGTGTTTTTCAAATGCTATTTAGCAATGTAGCAAGGGGAGCTGGACAACGTTTAAAAAGCAGACTTTGTAAGAAATGGAAGGTGCACTTTATCGCCTAAAATCATGGTTGTAAATAAATCCTTAGGTTAAAGCAGAACTAAATTTAAACTTCTATCCTTTATAGCCAAGGAAGCTGCCATTTTAACCTCTGTTTGATCTGCAGTTTCCATGGCGCTGCACTTGTGATCAGTTATGACCCAGCCATTTGACAACTTGACAGTTCGCTTGAGAGCAAAAGCGTGACAGTTATCATTCACAGCATGCCTTGAATGTGACTGTTTTGGGATACAATTAAATCGATGGGTTTAGTTTCACTTTAAGATGGCCTTGCTGCTTGTAATATTAAGCATCTTAGTGCAGCAGTGTACAGACATTTGCTGTACCTCTATATTCTATTGTGTGATTTAATGCAACTGTTCCTCTTTTTTTTTTTATTTAAGATTCCTGAAGCATATTTTAAAAGAAACCCCTATACTTTCCTTCTTACTGGGGAATTTGTGAAGGTATCTTTACACAACATAATGGTGTGGACACATATTATTATAATTAACTTGTACACGTGTGCTTTGTGAGAGTTTGGAGAGATTTCTGCGGTCTTTAGCTGCATGTCACCACAGGTTAACATTCACAGATAACCTAGATCTTCTGGTAAAATGGTTATTTGGTTAAGTGAAGCATGCTCGAGAGAAAGCAAAGCTTGTCTACAACAATACTAACACTTGGCTGAGTCTGCAGCCCGAGAGAAGAGCACCGGTGAATTTTCTGGACTTCTTTCATGGCTGACTTGGGATGTGCTTGCATTGTCAAGGAGTGTGTTGACCTATCTCTTTGATGCATATTGATTATGACAATCACTCCTCTCTCCCTGCAGGCCATGGAGGCACAGATACAGACTTTTGGACAGACGCCATCTCAGTTGCTTATTGAGCCACATCCGCCTCGAAGCTCAGCCATGCACCTGGTGAGATATAACGGCTTGCTGGGAAATTCGTTTCTCTCTCAGCACAAAAATCAGATCTGTCTGCAAAATTAAATGTTTATGTGTGAGTGGAAGAACACCTACACACACTCTCTTATATATATATATATATATACATATATACATATATATATACACACACACACACACACACTGATATTTTGACATGATTTAGCGGTGTTTGTAAAAAGTGATTTTATTACACAACAATAAATGCAAGCATTAATGTCTTTGGTTTTATGTACAATACATTCTTGACTACTATAGCATATAGAAACTAACTAAGCTTGGACATTTTAAAGACTGAAGGAAAAAACAAATGTGTATTTCCTGGTATTTGTTTAATTTTATAATTATCGGAGGTATTTATATAGCGCCGGCAATTTATGCAACATATATATTGTCCATTCACATTTAGTCTCATCCCCCAAGGTGCTTACAGTCTTATGTTTTTTAAACATGGGCTGAAAATCGTCCGAAATCAGTCAGTTTGGCAGGAACCAGCCGACTTTCGGCCCATGTGTACAGCTGTCTTTTCTACAGTCTCATGACTGTCGAATGGGTATGCTGGAAAACCAGCATCCAACCAGCACTGACAGCCAATAGCTGCTTGGTGTGTTCTGGCGGTGTCCGAATACAAAAGCACAGTGGAGGAGATCGCTGCACTAACATCGCTTGTTTTAGTATGGCGATCTCTCGGGTGTGTCTTGTACTGTGTATCCAGCTTAAGATCACTAAGGGCTCTTTCACACGGGCGATCTGATCAGATCCGCCTGTCAGTTTTTTAGGCGGATCTGATCGGATCCTCCATGCAGCTCTATGGGGCAGCGGATGTCAGTGGAGACACCTCCGCTGACACCCGCTGTCATCCATATCCGATCCTGTCCGTGAAATCCGGACGGATGGAAACCCTATTTTTCCATCCGTTCAGGGATCGGATCGGATGAGAGCGGACAGACGGTCCGCTCTCATCCGTTATCCCATAGAGAGCAGCGGGAGCTGGGACACCTCCATCTCCGCACTGCAAGCGGAGATGGAGCTGTCATCCGCCGGCTCAGCGGGGATCGGCGGATCGATCCCCGCTGAGCAGCACGGATCCGCCTATGGAGGCAGACCGTGTGAAAGAGCCCTAACTCACATTCATACATACACATACCTGAGCCAATTTACACAAGAGATAATTAACCTACAAGCATGTCTTTGGAGCATGGGATGAAAGTAGTTGGGATTTGAACCAATGACCCTAGTATTGCCAGGCAGAAGTGCTAACTGCTTAGCCACTGTGCTGCCCCAGCTTAATGGTTGACTGGTAACAAGTCAGATTACAGCTGTTCATCTTCTAGTACCAATATTAAATTTAAAACTAGGAAATGTGTTTTCTGGTACATTACATGTACATTATACATGCTGTCAGAGATACAGAAGCATGTGCAGTTTAATATTTTTATACCTGTTTATACTTTTACCAGTAATTACCTGGTTAGCCTTCTTAGCTTAGTGCTGTGGTATGGACTCAGTTCTTACCTGGGTACAAAGTACTTGAGTTTCTATATTGTATTTATATCTACATAAGTTCCCTGTAGGTTTCCTCTCAAAATACTGATAGGAATTTCACTATTGACCAATTTTGCTATCTAGCATACATTTTTTTTAAAGCATTGTTTTGATCAGATATGAGTAGATGTTTTAAAGACTCTTTCCTTTATAGCATTTTCCTAACATTGGTCTTTGTTTTCTTCTCTTGTACAACAGTGTTTCCTTCCACAGAGCCCCCTCATGTTTAAGGATCAGATGCAGCAGGATGTCATCATGGTGCTGAAATTTCCATCCAACTCTCCAGTCACCCACGTTGCAGCAAACACCCTTCCCCATCTTACCATCCCTGCAGTGGTGACTGTCACATGCAGCCGACTGTTTGCAGTGAATAGGTGGCACAACACTGTTGGTATGTCATGATCTGCCTCACTTTGTGTTAGTTTAGAGAAGTGGTCTCCAAACTGCGGCCCTTTGCTTTTTTTTATCTAGCCCTTGGGGCACTATTCCTCCCACTGACATTACCGATGGGGCATAATTCCTGCCCCTGACATCAACATCGGGGCACTATTCCTCTCACTTACACCAAAATTGGGGCACTATTCCTCTCACTTACACCAAAGATGGGAGACTATACCTCTCAAGGACACCAATAATGGGGCACCATTCCTCTCACTGATACCAATGCTGGGGCACTATTCTTTCCACTGACATTAATGATGGGGCACTATTCCTCCCACTGACATTATTGATGGGGCACTATTCCTTCCAATGACATTACCGATGGGGCATAATTCCTGCCATTAACATTAACAGTGAGGCACGTTTCCTCTCACTGATGCCAGAATTGGGGCACTATTCCTCTCACTGACACCAGAGATGGGAGACTATTCTTCTCAAGGACACCAACAACGGGGCACTATTCCCTCTAATACCAATGCTGGGGCACAATTCTTCCTACTGACACCAGTGATGGGACATTTTTACAGACGCCAGGACATTTTCTACTCCTACTAGCCTCAGCACGACCCCTGTAAAATCTGAAGGATAAAAAACTGTCCCTTTGCTTACAAAGTTTGGGGACCCCTGGTTTAGAAGAAAGCTTCCTAACCCCTATTCTACTCTATGTCAAATCATCTTACTTTAATCGCTGAAAAAATCTTTTTGCTACATCTGCCTTATCAACTAGATCCACAGTGTGTTACTTCAGTCACAGGACTTGCCATCAGTGATGGTTAAGGTGCATGTCAAGGCAAAATAAAAAAAGGAACATACTGTATCTAGTACATCTCTACAACACATGCATATTTCCCAAAGGTTTAACCCTTTAAAGACCCAGCAAATACAGAAAAATACCCTTTGGTCTACCAAAAATGCACTCAGCTTCCAAGTCTTCTTGACCACACACAACAGTTTTGTGAACTGAGTGTTGTCAGCACTGCCCAGTTTTAATTTGGTAAACTACTCAGCTTTACCAGTTGTCTAATTTCAAAAATATAAATGCTAATCATTCTGTAGTCCCAAGATAAGGACTAGGAGGGCTAATTGCTCTCCTTGAAATAACACTGGAAGGGAGTACTGGACACAGGACAGCTTTCAATTTCTGACGTCTATGGGTATTTTTTGTTTTTTGTACTAATCAAACAGATATATCAAAACACTTTAATAGTATATTTAACACGCTAAAAGAGATCAATTAAGAGAAGTTCTTGGTTAGGCCCCTTTCACACGGGCGCACCACCCGACGGAGTCCGTTCTGCTCAGCGTGGGATCGATATGCCGATTCCCCGCTGAGCAGGCGGATGACAGCTCCATCTCCGCTCTGTATGCAGATATGGAGCTCTCAGATCCCCGCTGTCCTCTATGGGGAGATCGAATGAGAACGGACCGCCTGTCTATTCTCATCCGATCCCCCAGACGGATGGAAAATAGGGTTTCCATGTGCCCGGATTTCACAGACAGGATCAGATCGGATAGCAGCGGATGTCAGTGGAGATGTCTCTGCTGACACCCACTGCCCCATAGGGATGCATGGAGCATTCGATCAGGTCCACCAGAAAAACTGACAGGCGGATCGGATCGCCCGTGTGAAAGGGGCCTTAGGGTTTACATATGCCTTAAGAGACGAGATGCAGTTTTTAAATGAAAAAATTGGAAGAGATGGGTGACATCACACACCACAGCAAAATACCTCTTGCTGTAAGACCTGTCTGCCATTAGGTCAGCAAACCTATGGCACACTCATTAGTGAAAATCAAAACAGATTACAGGCAAGTGATGAGATCTGTGAGAGATGAGAGAAAATAAATTGTAAAAGGAAAATTGCATTGTGTTTCTATTGCATTAGTAAAATCTTAATGTAGTCATACATACTCCACTAACTGTGACTGTTACAGTCGCTTGAAATATTTGCGGTCTCAATCGTGTTGTGTCACTTAGCATGCACTAACACAATGCCGTTTTGTGGTAGCTTATCTTCTGTTGTTAGCACTAATACTCAGGGAATTGTGCTTCCTTTGGGTCAGAGTTCTGTTTCTTCAGAGTGAGCTCCATGGTCTCTGCTCACACAGTGGGTGTCTGACATTCAGGCCTCCCCTGAGACTAACACTCAGGACTAGAATTCAGCTTTGACTCCCTTCATGTCAGTTCTGCTCACTCTTCCTGTGTGCTGCTGAAGGTAGGAAGAATCTATACAATGCAATGCTGTAAAAAAGAGAGCACAATACGAATTATTTGAATAATGCTGATTTATTAAAATGTGTATATCTGTATCACTGTAACTCCCACCATACAAAATGTTGATTTATTATATATATAAATGTGATCATTCAAACACATTTGAGAGGTGACTGTAATTTAAATGAGAAGTATAGGCAATACTTTTTTGGCCATACTTCTATGGATGACAGGAGTGCAGTTCGCTCTGCATTCCTATGATCCGTTTTCAGCCGACAGAAGACT
The DNA here is from genome assembly GCF_965119305.1 of Pelophylax lessonae. Classification (NCBI taxonomy): domain Eukaryota; kingdom Metazoa; phylum Chordata; class Amphibia; order Anura; family Ranidae; genus Pelophylax; species Pelophylax lessonae. The sequence goes on from NC_138769.1 coordinate 644,048,864, forward strand.
GAAGCTAAAACCTAGGTGAGTAAAATTGATTTTTTTTGTAAACCCTCTTTTTTAAAAATAAATGCACCTTTACAGAAAGTATAGTTATTCTTTCTGAATTCCTTCCCTAACTTAAAAACAAAGCCAACCGTACCCCAGATGTATAGAAGCCTGTGACCCCCTTTAATGTTGTCCTCCTGTGGACAGGTGCACCTGCACACTTGTGAGGGAGGGGGGGGTTCCAGTGTCCAATAGACATCTTGGGCAGCATTCAGCCCCATCATGGTGCTGCTCTCCCCTCCAATTAATAAATTCTATTTGTTAGATTCCCAGCACGGTGTAGTGCAGAAAACCTTGTTTGGCTTACATTTCCATCTTTTCCTTTACCCAGTAGACATACTATTTAATAACATTTAGGTATTTTTATTAAACACGTATCTGAATTAAATGGGAGTCTTTTATATCTTCCTTTAAGTGTTGAGCAGATGTTCAGATTTATTTCTTGGGGTACTTATATACTGGAGAGCAGCAGTTGAACCTTTTTTTCCTTATTCACATACAAATGGCAGTTTGTTTTTGAGCCACCTCTGGGATCTCTTCCATTTTTGTTATAGACATACAAAGAATTATATCATGTGTGCAGGCATTTCAGATACACACTTAGTCTGACCATACCTGAAGAAACTTCTTCTAGTCACAATTGTTTGTTCCATTGTGTTCTGATCTATGTACACAGATATAGTTCTTTAGTTATTTAAAAAAAAATGTAGGTTCATTTATATTGAGCTGGCGTGTGGATTCATGGATAACTAAACAGCCACTGCGTATCAGTAACCAATTTGTATTCATTTTATCTGCAGGCTTGAGAGGAGCACCTGGTTATTCACTGGACCAAGCTCACCATCTCCCTATTGAGATGGACTCTTTGATTGGTATGTACTGTATTCTATTATTTATTTTATACCAATCTGCCTTCTTTTGTTTAGAAGAAAGCTTAAGAAATGTTATGGGTGTCTGTTCAAATAAACTACAAAGGTTAAAATGATCATACAAGCCAAGTGATGTTTCAGTTTTATGGTACAAGGTACAATAAGTTATGATACAAGATTTGAAATGAAAGCAAACGTCTGATTAATTGATAGAACATGTTAGCAGCAGCAGCTGACTATTGACTTTGAAAGTGTCAGGTTTAAGCTGGCACGTTCTCTACACCAAAACAAACTAGACTCGTTTTGCAAATCCTAGTAATACAGTACATAAGTGCAGTTAACTAATCGCAGCCAGTGCCACCAACAAGAAAATAGCTCTTACTTTCCCTTACTAATGTTAACACTTATTCTAGACTGCATTTGAAGTTTTAGGGTCTGATAACATCTTCGCATTCTGCTAAAACACAATACATGGTAATGCGTAAACCACAGTGCTTTGCTACACCTTTTTTTTTCTCCAACGCAGTGCACCACAGTACCTGGCCTGTCTGTTGCGGTGTTCTGCTGTGTTCTGCTGTGTTTGAAAAAAACAAATAGTTTTGTCTTTTTGTTTAGTGCATTAAGGTAGGCCGACAGCTTAGTCAAAAAATTGGACTGCTTAACGCTTAATAATGCATTGCATTAATACAATGCATAATGTACACGGGCCCTTAGTCTACTAAATACCGACGTTTATATTTAAATACTAAATAACAACTAACTAGAAGTTCAGGATGCAGGTCTCACTTATTTGTATCATGTTGTATTATGCCTTGATATTGTGTATGTATGCCTTGTATTATGCCTTGAAATCTGTATAATTCATGTGTATACATTTGTTATGATAAGCATGCATTTCTAATACTGTTATCAAAATGCAGAAATAGCCAGCTATATTTATTTATTTATTTTTTTTATTCAGACCCCGTTCACACTGGGGCGACCTGTCAGGCGACCTGGTCGCCTGACAGGTCGCCGTAGGTCGCCTGGCATAGAGAAGCTGTGGACCCGTTCTAATAGGAGCGACACATGTCGCTCCGACTTAGTAAAAGGGTCCGGAGCTTCTTTGGGGCGACCTGGAGCGACCTGCATTGACTTCAATGTTATGAAGTCAGTGCCGGCCGCTCCGAGGTCGCGGTGTGGGCTGCGCACCGAGACCTGTGAGGTCGCCCCGGGAAGTCGGATCGCCCCAGTGTGAACGGGGCCTCAGTGTCTTGTCTTCCTATAAATGTATGACAGTAAAGCTGGGTTCACACCTTAGCATTTTTGCGGCCCCCGTTTTCGTGGACACAGCTCATTCATTCAAATAAACGGACTGCCGTGCCTGCGTTTCTGCAAAAAAAATGCACGCACCTTTTCAGAAACTAGGCTGCAGGAAAGCCGCATGGTCTTTTTGACCAATGAGATTTCCCTGTGGTTCCCGCCCCCGCAAACGCGCTGTGGGCTGAGCTGTGGTGGTGCCTTTCAGAATGAATGGCAGCCCTTTGCGTCTTCTAAGAGCAGTGTGTTTTCAGTGCGGGTGGTTACGGGTTCAGGAATCGCAGCATTTCCCGCACCCACAGCTACACGCATGGGTGTGAACCTGGCGTAAAATGGATGTCTTTGCTGTAAATAGTAAATAAAAAAATACATTTTTTTTTTTTGGAAATCAAGTCATTGATGCGGCAACAAAATATTTTTTAATTCTTTCAGGTTTTTTGATGTCTTTGGTTTTACAAATCATTCACTTGCTAAAGAAAGATAGCTTCCTAGCTAATGTCAATTATTTTTTTTTTACGTTATACAGAATCTGCAGCTTAACTGAACAATTATTACAATAGTGTAACAATTACTGTATAAAAGATGCTTGCTTCAATTTTTTTCCTTTAGCCAATAACTCTGGAGTGAACAAACGTCAGATCACTGATCTTGTGGATCAAAGCATTCAGATCAATGCACACTGCTTTGTGGTCACAGCTGATAATCGCTATATCCTTATCTGTGGATTCTGGGACAAAAGCTTCAGGGTATATTCAACAGAAACAGGTAATTATGAACTCAAAATATAATATCTCCAAAACCTAATGTTGACGTACAAATGAAATCCAGCATTATGGTGAAGGAATGTTCGACATGGTAGACGTAGTTTGAAATCGTTTTATTTAGAAAACGAACATATATTCCTATTAGGGCACTGGATCCCTAAATGCAATGGAGTAGCTGCATAGCAGAAGTCCTACCACAATACCATTTTGGGTGCTTTGGACAAGCAGATGTACTGTAAAGTAGAACTCCAACCAAAACTTTTTTTTTAGGTGAGGAAGTTTTTAAACTTCTGTCAGGTTTTTATAGCTGTGTCCCTGTTAAAAGAACAAGTATTGAGGATAAAAACAGAAGGGATGGAAATGGCAAAAAGCTGATAGAGATTCTATCTCTCTTCTGGCACTTGCACAACAAAAAACCAAACATTTCAAAATGAAAATTCCCTTAAAAAAAAACTACCTTTGATGTGATTTTCTGCAGAAAGACTAGTTTGCTTGGGCTTCCATTGCATACTTTTGTTTACCTTGCCAAGTCTTTTTTTTTTTTGCATCTTATACTGCATTTGATATAATACCAATAGTTATTTTTTAGCGCTTCTGATTCTGTGTTTACAGGTTACTAGAGTTAATACTATGCTTAAGAAATCAGTATTACCTGGCTCTTTACTTTCAGCATTCACTTAATATTTGTAATTGATTTCTCTCCTTAGGGAAACTCACACAGATTGTGTTTGGGCATTGGGATGTAGTCACTTGTTTGGCGAGGTCCGAGTCCTACATTGGTGGTGATTGCTATATTGTGTCAGGATCCCGTGATGCCACACTACTTTTATGGTACTGGAGTGGGAGACATCATATCATTGGAGACAATCCAAATAACAGTAAGTTATGTCTACTGTCTCTTGCAGATGTTCCATGTTTCATTTTTTTTTTTTTATTCATTCATCATAACAGTGCCCGTCCATCCATCATAGCAGTATTTAGTCATCCTAGCAGTGCCCATCTATCCATTATAGCAGTATTCATTCATCTTAGCAGTGTCCATCCCTCCATCTATCATAGAAGTGCACACTCATCCATTCATTGTAGTCCAGTTTCCAAACAAGGCCCTGTCGATTTCTCCTTAGAGCCTTGGCTACAAGTAACATTTATTTCCCTTGTTAACTTACACATGCTCTGATAAAAGTGGGTATTGTACTCTGATTAAAGTAGAGAACACTGGATACTAAAGGACTAACACTGCACCATACTAAAGAGGATCCTGCGCAGTCTTGAAATTTTAAATATTTTTGCAAAAGTTTGATATTTTGGTAGCTTGTTTTCCTTTTTGGATAAAAGTAAGGCCTTCTTTGTAAATTCAGTGAAATTGGTGTGAATAGGGTAAAAAGAACTTTCTTTCTTTTTTAATGAACATTTTATTGAAAATTTTCATAAGCAAACAGGTAAGGTTACAATGAGTGTATAAAAACCAAGATAATATTTATACAAACATTGGTAGTCGTAACAATGACAAGTATCAAGTGCCATATAACCAATAACACAGAAACTATTGATGCTCAAAAAGGGAAAACATATGAACAAACAAAAAAAAGAAAAAATAGGACGGTTTGTGCATCATGAAAAGCATTGGGTACCAGTAAGGGTCTGGGCTGAAGGAAAATATACACCCAGAAAAAAAATGACACATTGGGTCCCCTCGGCCATATCGTGAACGAAAAGCGATCCATGCGACTGCAACCAAGGAGGCCCTCGCACACACGAACGGGGGGTCAGACACCCCCAAGGGGAACACACTATGCCCGAGGCCCCAGAACGTGCGCCCGAGGGGACTAAGAGAGGACCTTTTTGGAGACATAATGAACAAGGGGATCATGCGGGGGAGTATGTCGGAGAGGGCGGGTAAATGGTAAGTGCACATGGTTAATTAGTTCCTCCAAATACGCTTGTACTACAGTGCTATAAGGGTCAGGGGGGGGAAGTAAGGGGGTAGAACAGAAGGAACGGGGATGGGACAACGAGACAGGAACAAGAAGGGCGGGGAGGAGAAAGGGAAAAAAAAAAAAGAACTTTCTTGATGTTGCTACTTCTAGTATCTTCCATTGTTGCTACTACAGGCAAAAGCATTTTATAGCTAGTACAACTACCAGTGTACATTTTACTTGGTACTTTATTTCTGTCAATCGTTATTTTTATATTTCTGTTCAAAATTTAGATTTTGGAGTATGATACTCTGTTATCAAACTACTATAGCACTTGATTAGATAAAAAAAAAAAAAAAACACACACACATTTGGCTTTGCCATAACCAATAATCTTGCCATTCTCATGATGCATCATTTTTTACGTTTATTAAAAGTTTTTAGCAAGCTTAAAATTGCCACCTTATTTTCAAATTTGATATTGTGCTAATTTTCTTAGTAGGTTCTCTTGGGTTACCTTCTAATTTGTGTATGTTTAATCTCTCTTTGTTGGGTTTTGCAAGAATATAACAGAATTTAAAGACAATAAAGAGAATAATAGCAGGCCATTTACATACCTGCAAAGCATACCACCCATGGTTCTCATACATCAGTATACAATATCATATAATGAAATACATCAATATTTTATAGTAGCTCTTTGTCCCTCACTGTATGTACAACATGTATAACGGCATAACTCAATAAAAATGTATTGATGAAAAAAAATATATATATTTTTATAGTACATTAGCACTTGTCCGTTTATATATCTGTATTGGGAGAGAGTGTAATTTAACAGTTCAGTATTGTCGTGTAAACTAAATAAACATTTGTAGACCTACATCTTGGGCCTGATGAAGTGTTGAGATGGGTTTCTGTCCATGTTAATTGTCAAGTCACAAATCTCCAGAAAAGCTGGATTTAAACAGAACTTTACCCATAGCAGTTTGATGACAATTATTGTTTTTTAATAAAAGAACATATATTCCACATTATTATTTATGCTACCAAAATCAGTGTATGCTGTATATTGCCTCCAGTATTGCTCTTATTTCTTTTGCTGGAGGCCACCATTTTGTTAAAGCCCAGAGCAATCACTTTCTTATTGGATCCTCTCCCTTCTCTTTGGTATCAAAAACTATATGTCACTTTATTCAATTAAAATATGTATATTTACAGCCTTGATTGTATGTTTTGCAAGTTAGAGAGGAAGGGTGACAGAAGCTTTACAGTGCTGAAGTTCACAGATCTGCCCATGAGAGAGAGAGAGAAGATAAAATCAGGGAGATAAAATAGAACACTATGTTAGTATAGTTAATGCTTCTAAGTCTCTGTGGCAGCAGAGCTTGTAATGACACCTTGCCTGCTTTTATTTTCTCCCTCCCTAGTCTGTTTCCCCTCCGCACAGTCTGTGTCATTCCTGTTGCTTTTTTCCCCCTTCAGCAACAGTAAATTTTGAAGATTTCAGGTGATCGGCCTCTGATTTTGGGCAGACAGTGCTGAGACTAGAGTGCAACACGTGCAGAGCAGAATGAAACGGTGCATTACTAGATTTTGGTAAACAACACAGGGCTCTCTACAGACAGCAGCGATGTGCTGTTTGTACAGGGAGAAAAAAACGGCACATTGCTTAGTGAAAACCACACACAGCAAACACATTACACATTGTTAGACACACAGTTAACCCTATGAGTGCCCCTAAATGCTATCCCCTTTCAAGCCAGTGTATATTATTAGCACCGATCACTGTATTAGTGTCACTGGAGATGTCAGTAACATTTAGTTAGTTCCCACCCAGCATCAATTAGTGTCAGATTGTCTGCCGCACTATCACAGTCCCACTATAAGTCGCTGATCACTGCCATTTGTAAAAAAACAAATTCCAGTATATAAACCATAGTTTGTAGATGCTATAACTTTCCAGCAAGTAAACTAATATACGCCTATTGGGATTTTTCTTTTTACCAAAGACATGAAGGAAAATACATTGTGACAAAATGTATGATTTGTGACAAAATTCATGACAAAATGGGATTTTTTTTACAAATTTTAAAAATTATTGGGTATGTTTCATAGCAGAAAGTAAAAGTATTACGTTTTTTTCCCAAATTTTCTGTCTTTTTTTGTTTATATAATAAAAAAATAAAAACCCAGTGGTGGTCAAATTCCATCAAAAGAAAGCTCTATTTGTGTGAAAAAAAATATATATAAATTTCGTATGGGTACAGCATTGAATGACTGCACAATTAAAGTAGTGCAGTGCCAAATAGCAAAAAATGGCCTAGCCATGACGGGGGTAAAATCTTCCGGAGCCGAAGTGGATACACTGATCAGTAGCTGCATCTGCTGATCAACAAACACTTCCCAACATGTCCCTTCAACAGAAATTGATCAAACGATCAACTTATGTCAAGCTGACACAGCCACACACTGATCGATATTGAACTTGTACCAGCTGAACCAGACAAATTTTGATCAGTCTATGGCCAGTTTAAAAGTACATTGGATCAATAATGGAAGGTTACTCTTGTCTGCTCGATAGGCCAAGAGTATCCCTATATCCTATAAATCCCTATCTGGCACTGCAAATCCACCTCTATATTTCAGCAGGGCAAGCACATGCTTATATATCATGTATTTTTATTTTTCCTTATATAAATGTCCTGATTTTGTGAGTAATATGTGAAAAAAAAACAAGTGTAGGGGGAGACGGGGATGGCTTGAAAGATGTATAGTCTTGTATATCCATTTTGATTATATTAATCTGTCCAAGCCATGAAAAGCTTGCTTTATTATAGAATTGTAGAAATGTGCTGATCAGTTGCGGCACAAGATTATAGTTTACTGGCCCTAGGTCATCATTATAGGCATTACCACAGATTCTCTTTTGTTTAATTATGTTTTATAACTTGTATCAGAATGTTTTCCTCTTTGCTAAAATTTAGTAAAAAAAAAAGAAGATGATTTACAAAAAACATCTACTTTAAGCACACAGCTTATTTCTGTTTAATCTCTGCATCATCCTTTAGACATATTATATACACGTACAAATAAGCTTCTTATCATTTCTTTAAACCTCAATCGGTTTGTCATTTGATATGAGCATCCTCTGCTTAGTACAGCAATAAGGCCAGCTTTCCATAGAGGAATAAGTGCAGTGCCACTTTATCTCTACATAATTGGGAGAGAAAATAGCAATTGCCTTACCATTTTTCTATTTGGCAGACTGACTTCATTACAGTCACTGCTAGTGTGGTATTCATACACAGTCTGTTCTTTTGTATTACTGCATGAGCATTATATATGTACATGACAATCGCTTAAGATAAATATGGATTGTAAGGCAAGCCTTTCCTGTGTATATGGGTTCCTTTACATTTGAGTACTAAGGTTGAACCCACTTACCCAGCTTATGCTTGTACTTGGGTGACCTCAATTTAACTGATTTGTAAGTGTGTTTTTAATTTGTACAGTCTGGACATTAGGTACCCTTGCAAACTTCAGAATGGTACAAATAACAAATTGACTGCATACAAGAGCAGGTGCACTTAAACTGCTTTATTTAAAACAGGAAATTTTGAATCCGAAGGATAAACCATCAAAATACAAAATACAGTAGTGCAATATAGGTGGTAGTCAATAATTACCACAACCACAACTTGAATGAAAATGCGGGCCTAATCATTCTCAGGTCCGCATTTTCATTCAAGTTGTGGTTGTGGTAATTATTGACTACGACCTATATTGCTCTACTGTATTTTGTATTTTGATGGTTTATCCTTCTGATTCAAAATTTCCTGTTTTATATATTTGCCATTTAAGTAGCTGCATATTGTTACATGATTGGACTGTGTTCCTCCTAAAGCGCATAGGGTTCTCATTGTTTATTCACCATACACTGTGAGATCTTTTACATAAAATGCTTTAGTATTTATCATTCCAATCCTTTTTATGTGTGGTTTGATAATAATTGGCCAGGAAGTGTGTATACCATACATGGGACAACATTTACCAGATTAAATGTAAAATTACTCAATCTGGCCAAAAATTTAGAAGTAAAACAAGACATATTCCATATATATACTGTATATATATATATATATATATATATATATATATATATATACACACATGGAGAAATAGAAGCGAGTGTATTGAATTACAATAGACAATGCGCTTCCTGCTTACCAGCTTAATTAAACAACAATTCTTCAAGCAAACTGGAGCTTGTTAGATTAAAATAAATGATAGCAAGTTGCACAATCTAGGTAAAATCCAATTAGTTAACATCATTAGGATGAGCATGAAAAAAAAAAGATACACTGTAGATACACTCAGTAAAGGATTACATTTCAGAAGCTGTCATCCAGAGGTTCAGATTAGAGATAGACTATGAATTATGTGGAAAAACCCTGATCGGTTATTCTAATTGACTGAGCTATTTTTGAAGGTTTTTTTATTTATTTTTTCCCTTCTAAAACAACTGAGACAACTAATTATCTGTTTTTGGCTTCAGTGCATCCAATTAGTAAATGACAGGTAGTTTCATGCATGTTGTGTGTTCAAAACATTTTTATCCAGGATTGTTTAAAATGCACATATAAATGATAGGGCACATAAATCATCATACCTGAATGAGCTTGCCTAAGAGCTGAGCGCGGTGATGAACTCAGCTGAAGATATTAATCATATTATTGACTAATTACAAAGCTCAGTGTCCTGAGCTTATTTAATGATGCTTGCGTGAAATGTATGAAGTAATGTTATACAGTATTGTTATGCTATATATTAACACGTATTTTGTACTGGATAATGATATAGATTACTCCCTGATCAGTGTCCAAAATATGTCCCAAACATTAAGGCTCAATGCACACAGGGCGTCATAAAAACGAGCTCCAAAGCTGTTTCTTGACGCCGGGAAAAAGCAGCTGTAAAAACGTGCTTTCAGTAGCTTTTTCCATTAGCGTTATTGCACGTTTGGCCACCTAGCTTTTAGCAGCGTTTTTTCTGCCTCCATTCAAAATCATTGGTTCCCTATGGGAGCCTATTAATTTGAATGGAAATCTTGAGGGGGAACTCCACGCGAAAATAGGGAAAAAAACGGCGTGGGGTTCCCCCCCAGGTTCCAAACCAGGCCCTTTGGGTCTAGTATGGAATTTGAGGGTAGCCCCACGCCGAAAAAACAGCGTGGGGTCCCCCCAAAATCCATACCAGACCCTTATCCGAGCATGCAGCCCGGCAGGCCAGGAAAGGGGAGGGGACGAGCGAGCGGCCCCACCCCCCCCTGGACCATACCAGGCCACACGCCCTCAACATGGGTGTGGGTGCTTTGGGGCAGGGGGGGCTCTGCACCCCCCACCTCAAAGCACCTTGCCCCCATGTTGATGAGGACAAGGGCCTCATCCCCACAACCCTGGCCGGTGGTTGTGGGGGTCTGTGGGCAGGGGGCTTATCAAAATCTGGAAGCCCCCTTTAACAAGGGGGCCCCCCAGATCCCGGGACCCCCTCCCTATGGGTATGGGGTACACTGTACCCCTACCCATTCACCCCATGAAATTCAGTGTATGGAAATAACGACAGGAGACATTTTGAAAAGTTTATTAAAAATCTTCATCCGGTCTTCTCCGCTCCGGTCTTCTCCTCTCCGCTCTTCTGCCCTCCTCTTCTGCTCTTTTGCTCTTCTGCTCTTTTGCCTCCTCTGGTCTGTTTCTTCCTCCGGTCCTCCTCCGACGCTGTCCCGGTGATTATGCCGGTCTCTGCAGCTTGTTATATAGCCATTAGGGGCGTGGCCTCTCAGCGAGGCCCCACCCCCGTATGTCACCAACGATGTCGGTGACATAAGGGGGTGGGGCCTCCTAGTGACGTCACCAGGAGGCCCCGCCCCTAACGACTATATAATAAGCTGCAGAGACCGGAGACAGCGTCGGAGGAGGACCGGAGGAAGAAGAAGAGAGGAGAAGACCGGAGCGGAAAAGACCGAATGAAGAATTTTAATAAACTTTTCAAAACGTCTCCTGTCGTTTACACACACTGCCTTTTATGGGGTGAATGGGTAGAGATACAGTGTACCCCATACCCATTCACATAGGGAGGGGGTCCGGGATCTGGGGGGCCCCCTTGTTAAAGGGGGCTTCCAGATTCCGATGAGCCCCTTGCCCGCAGACCCCCACAACCACCGGCCAGGGTTGTGGGGATGAGGCCCTTGTCCTCATCCCCTTTCCTGGCCTGCCGGGCTGCATGCTTGGATAAGGGTCTGGTAAGGATTTTGGGGGGGACTCCACGCTGTTTTTTCGGCGTGGGGCTACCCTCAAATTCCATACTAGACCCGAAGGGCCTGGTTTGGAACCTGGGGGGGAACCCCAAGCCGTTTTTTTCCCCATTTTGGCGTGGAGTTCCCCCTCAAGATTCTCACAGCGCAAGTCGGATCATCCTGATCCGACTTGCGGTGCGACTTCCCTTCAAATCAATAGGCTTCCATAGGGAACCATTGATTTTGAATGGAAGAAAAAAAACGTATAATGCGGCTTAACGTGCGTTAAGCAACGTTATTCAGACGTTTTTACAGCTTGATGCTGCAGCTCCAGAACGCACAGTTTCTGGGTTTTTTTTGGAGCTGTAAAACGCCTATGCCACTTGGAGCTCCTAAAAGCTCTATGTGTGCATGAGGCTATAGAATAACATGGATGGGCGTTCTGCAGCTGCAAAAAAAACGTCTGACGCTGCTAACAGCAGCTCCAAAAACGTCCAGTGTGCATGAGGCCTAATCCTTTCCCTGCTAGCCTAACCCTAACATTCAATCCTCTCCCAACCTGATCTCATAAAACTGAACTCTGGGCAATTTTTTTTGTTTGCACTGCACAGGTAACTTGCAGAGCAGAGATATATTTACTTAATCCTCTGATCCTCCCCGCACAAGACCGGTCCCTGTGGCTTCTTGCGCAAATACCCCCGCCCCCATCCCCGCCCCCCCCCCCCCGGGCTGACTTGGGTGGGGTCTTGTGTGCGGTGGACTGTTATTCATGCCCATAGACCTGCCTTAGATGTGAAGTCATAAGGAACAGTCCACCACTAGATCGTGGGGAAGCGATGCTTGCTGTTGGAGTAGGGAATTGGGTGAATCTGCAGCTTTCAGGTTGCCCCTTGACAAACCGAGCAACACCGCCCCACTGCATGGGGGGTAAAATGCCCAGAGTTTAGCTTTATCCTCATCTTAGTCCCTAAAATCACCTCTAAACCTGCACCTAAACAATTAACCTTAAACATTTCTATAACCCTTAAAATCCCTCACCTTAATATTTGTTCTGCATGCTAACACTGCAAGATGGACTTCTTCATTCTCCTCCTCCTTCTCAGCACATTTACACGCACCACACCTTCCCCTTTCTATCTTAAGCTGAGTTCTGCTCTGCAATAGTTATTTATCAGAATAGGAGTAACCTTCTCCTTCCTTGCAATCCACCATATATTTCTGTACCGTATTAGCAGAATAATACTTTTATAATAAGAGACCTAAAAGCAATTTGACAATTCATATAAGTGATCCAAATGTGATAGAAGTTCTAATAAATGTTCCCTCTCTATGAAATTAATTGATCACCAAAACTATAAGGCATTGCACATGAATTCCAATATATGGCACATATCAGTATGGAGAGTTGGGAATTATTGAGAGAATGGGACAAGTGCTTACATTGTATAGTGGCCAAACTTCTTTTTATATATGTACTGCTGTTGTCACGGCAGGACATTGCTCTTATTACCTTTTTTTATGATTTTGTTTGAAGGTATACTGCTTAATACAAGGAAATTTAGAGGATTTTTATGGCTGTATTGTAATGGTTTTATCATTCATGGCTATAGAAATTTTCTTTCTCTACAGCAATCAGGTTTTGCTCAGATGGACACATAGTGATTGTGTGAACGCTTTATGAAGATAAATTGTTTTCTAACAGAATATTGAACTTTAGGTTGTCTCAATAAGTGATGCCAGGATCAATAAACATTGACATTTAAGTCCACATACGTGATGGTCTCGGACTCTCCAGGGGAATGTGTGGAAAGTGGAAGTGGTGAGATCTCTTGGATTTCGACAATGTTAGAGATAATAATTTACTACTGGAAGTCCTCACTAATCACAGAGTCCTGCTTTAGGAATCTTCTGTACTGCTTCCAAGTGTCAATCTGCCCTTAGCAGTTATTTTTTAGCATAACATACCTACCTATCTCAACACACATGTGGCTCAGTTCTAAAAGAGATAAGAAGCTGTAGGCCCCGTTCACACAATAGCGTTCCGGGATCACGGGCGGAATCGCCAGTAAACACAGGACGCGTTTTCATTCCTGTGTGACTTTGTTTACATCATGACATTACGAATCGCAGACAGAATCCCTGAAATTCAGCCTACAATTCATGAATTGCCACAAATCGCGGGACGCTCTTCGATCCCGTTAATTTCAATTAACTGTGCGGCGCGATTTTGCTGCGATTGTCACCCGGCGAATCACATTAAAATTGCGCTAACAAAATTGCGGGATGCCTGTCGCCCAAACAAAGTTCCAGAATGCCATAGTGTGAACGGAGCCTTAGATATATATTTTTTCCTGTAATCTGATGTGGGCTGAGTGCAGATGACATGCAAAGCTGATCATTAGGTGGAAGATGCAGTCATGCAACGACAACACTCATGCCATGACTAAATCTGCAAATATTGTTCATAAGTTCACTTCTGTGGTCCCACTGAAAGATCAGATAAAGGTCTGTAAAAGGTTTGGCCATACAGACCAATTTAATCTGTAAAAGATTTGGCCACCTGGATATAGGATTTAACATTAGGATCAGGCTGTCTGAACCCAAACTTAATCCAGCAGCACATTTACTTTTATCATATTTAGAATTAAGTGCATTGTGTGTTTTTTTTTTACCTGTCAGATACTTTTACTGTTATGGTTCTGTAAAAGGTTTGGCCATTCAGACCAATTTAGTCTGTAAAAGGTTTGGCCGCCTGGATATAGGATTTAACGTTAGGATCAGGCCGTCTGAACACAAATTGAATCCAGCAGCATATTTACTTTTATTATCATATTATATATTTAGAATTTAGTGCATTGTGTGCTTTTTTTAACATGTTATGTACTTTTACTGTTACAGTTATATAAACTTTTTTCGAGTACAATCATTTTATTGTAATAAGCATAACATCTTGACAAACATTCATAATTCAAACATTCATAATGAACATAGTAGGAAGGTGGCGACCTATATGGACCTTTTGGTTTATCCCACTAGGTCGCCCAGTGGACAGTTACTACTTATAAAAGTTTTTACATTGGTTATATAAACTTTTTAAAGAATTGTAGCTCTCAGTCTGGGCAGCAGCCACTTAATGTGACCTCACTTTAAAGCTGAACTGCAGGCAGAGGAAAGTGATCTTTCCCTCTGTGATCTATTTGATGTACTTTTCCAAGGATAGGCCAAACAGGTGGTCTCTAGACATTTCTTGCATTGCAGTTCAGCCGACCAGTAGACAAGAATCTGCATGTGGACAGGGAGAAGGCTCATTCTGGAGGTTTGGCAGAGTGTGCTCGCCAAGCTGTTTATGCAAAAAAGTAAGTCCAAAGGTTAAAGTTCTAATTGTTGCTGTATGGAAGAATCTGTTAGGATGGACTACGCAAATGGATCTTGGGCCATGCTCTTAGTCCAGATAGCAAGGGTCTGGCAAACTGCAATGGAAGCAACCACAGGTTGCATACAGGGGTGTACCAAAAAAAAAAAAATCAAGGGCCTTAAAGAGGGCCTCTAAACTTTTTTCCACTGGGACCTTGAACAAAGAATTATTTTTTAAAAGGGACCGTAATATTCCGTTTAAACAAGAGAGTCCATAACAGGGACTGTACAATTTCCATGAAGTTCTCATTCGGATATTGCTGAGCAAAACCTTTTGAAGAAGCAAACATTTTCTCAGGATAAGGCCAGTCGCCATGTAGGATGAGTGCTTGGAGCAAGTGAATGGGAAAGATCTTAACAGGCTTGGGTACGCAATACTTTGGTGTGAGCACGCTCTGGGTAGTAATGATATCCTTAAGCTTGAATGAAATTTCAGCCAAAGACATATCACCCTGATCAGATTCCTCAGGAGGAGAGTTTGTATCATCCTCCTCTACCACCTCTGGAAAGTGTCTGCAGCCAGGGCAAAGTCAGAAAATAACCAAAGAAGGGAGATTGAAGGGGCTTGCTTGTGTCCCCTGTTATCTGCATCCTCTAAGAGGACCAAAATTCTACCCATAAAATTGGACACTGCAACAAAAAATCCTGCCTAGATAAGTAGGTGGGAAGGGTAAGTGGCCTGTACAGCAAAGTCAGACTGGGAGAGGGATGAGCAGCACAAGGAGTCATTAGTGCTCATGCCCTAACAAAGAACATCCTGATAAAAAAAAAGGGAGCAGAGTGACAGAGAGAATTGCTCATCAGTCTGCTTTTTCTCCTTTTACAGTCTAGTTACAGGCAGGGGGTGGGGAGGAGACCCGTAATTGTTAACTGCAGTGGAGAAAAATTAGGTCTATTGCCCTGCTTTTGCCAGGTAATACAGTTCCCCTATATGTGTTTTAATTGTGTATTTGATAATTGTGGATAAAAGTTTAGAGGCCCTCTTTAAGGCCCTTTATTTTTGGTAGACCTGTGCATGAAACCTGTGCTTGCTTCTATTGCAGTTTGCCAGACCCTTGCTGTTTGGACTAAGAGCATGGCCTGAGATCCATTTGCGTAGTTTATCCTAACAGATCCTTCCATACAGGAAAAAAATAGAACTTTTACGTTTGGACTTATGTTGTTGCATAAACAGCTTGGCGGGCTAAACCTCCAGCTTCTCTCTGTCCACATGCAGATTCTTGTCTCCTGGTCAGCTGAACTCCCATGCAAGAAATGTCTAGAGACCACCTGTTTGGCCTATCCTTGGAAAAAGTAAATTAAATAGATCACAGAGGGAAAGATCACTTTCCTCTTACAGAAAAAAGAAGACCTACAGTTAAACCTTTAGCTCCTGAGTTTAGTAAAAGTTATTTTTGTCCCTCTCAAGCCAAAGTTCCAAACCGAAATCTGGAACAATTTATAGTTGGAAGACGTGGCCCTTTTCCCAATGAAAAGGTTCCCCCACTCATAGTGGGGGGAGATGTCTGACAGCCATCTGGGTCCAGAGTGTCATTTGTAGGGTCTGCAAACTTGAGTTTCAGTCTCTGCCCCCTCCCTGTTTTAGGTTCTCAAATTTGCTACTCTCCTCCCAAAGATGGGCAGATCTCCTTATTACTATTTTCTTGGGGGGTTTTTGCCACAGTCCAGACAAAAGAATGCTTTCAAGATTTTCTATTCATATCTATTTACAGTTCCCAAGTCAAATAGAGGAGTTGGCCATTCTAGATCTGAAAACGCTCTGCTTGCTTCTACAGATTTCGAAAATTCTGCATGGAGTCAGTCATGCTAAAGATGCTTACTCGCACCTTCACATTTTTTATGCTAATTAAAGCAGTATTAAACCCAAAGCAATAAAATTAAATATGGCTATATCTTCAGGACAGTTTGTTCTGTTGAAAAATAACAGACTTACTGGATCACCAGCTGAAAATAAAATAAAGAAAACCAATGCGGCCATCACATCAAATAATTGGTAACCTGCAATATAATGTTTGTTTTTGGGTTTAATTCTGCTTTAACAATATTTGCTTTTTGTGGTATGTGTTTAGCATTACCAATTTTTTGCCTTTTCCCTTTGGCCTGTGTTTTCAACATGGAGCTTGCTCAGATTTTGGGCTCTTGAAGCCCACTTCCTGAGGTAAAAGGGATAATCGGATTTGGTCATCCCGCCCTCCTTTAAGGCTCAGAAGTCGACTTCTTAAGAATGCCTACCATGTCTCAGAGAAAACTTATTTTGTGTGGTGCAATGCTAGGATGTTCAATCCTAGGAAGTATTCTGTGGGACACATCCTTTCCTTGTATAGATCAGCATCTGACCTTGGATGCCACCAATAATTTTCCTATTGCTGCAGTAAATCAGGCAGTGCAAGACCAGTTTATTTATTTTATTTTTTTATTGATCATTGTTTTACATGGTAAACATTACTATTGCTTGTCTATTGTCTTAGAAATAGCATCAGGGAATAATAATTTCAGTCCAGTTACGGAGGAGACAGACTTCTTCTATTAAAGAGCATACGAGTCATACATAGAGCTAATAATTCACCCAACGTGTCACTGGCAGATGATGCCCTGGCACAGCAGAAGGAGCGAACAAAAAGCCTTCTCTGAAAAACAAGCTTTTCACAAATCCAGAAACTAATTTGAAAGTGATAAAAATTAATTTGCACACTTTAATTGGAAGCAGCCTCTGCCTTGAGAGCTGAGAGAAGGAGCAGGCATCGCGTGCTACAAGGCTGATTGAATTTTTTGTCAGGTAGGTATATCAGACTCGCCTGCTTATCCTCCAAAGCCTTTCTGTGCAATACATTATGTTCAGCCTCTGACTGGTGTTCTTTAAAAGGATCAATGCTATTCATGTTCCGTCCCCAGTGTCTGAAATTTCATTGATCCTGGGACTTCACCTGACATTTCTCATTACTTTCCTTCCAACAGGATACTCGCCAAAGGTGTGGGCTTCAGCTTCTAAGTGTGAATTACTGCCTTGCCTAAAGGGACTGTCTGCCTTAGGAGATGTTGTATCTTCCTGCATATTTCAAATATATATCCTAGCAAATGTTATGCTTTGTGGTCCTTGTTTGTCAGATGGTGCTTCATAAAGAACTATCTGTATTAACTCACCCCAGTACAAACAAATAGCCAGTGCCCCACCTATAATTGGCCTTCACAGCAAGCAACACATGGAAAGGGCGCCACATGTCAAACAAAAGAAAATTCCCAGCTCAACGTATCCACCAGCTTGCAACCAACTGAATTGTCATGTCTAACAGTTTGCGTTAAAAACAGGGGTTTAGTTTGCACGCATTTACAAATACATGCGTAAGCTGCAGGTCCACTTCACGGCACCCCAGTATTATCTGCATCTGCGTTAAAAACAGGGGTTTCTTTTGCAAATGCATGCGTAAGCTGCAGGCTTTTTTTCCGAAAAACATTTCTTATGAAAGACATTTTAATGACAAATACCTTTATACAGGTATACTGTTTACACATTCATCTCAGTCATTCTCATAACATTTTTACAGATTGTTTTCTACATATGGTGTAACTGTATATTTGTCATATTATTATAAACTTAATAAAAGCATATGCTAAACTTTTGTACACCTATTTTAGAATGGTCTTCGCTATTGTGTAGAATATTACAATATACTATTGTGCTGTCCCAATCTGACCCTCTAGATATCTAGAAAGCCACACTTTTGCTGAATTGGTTAAGCTAGCAGCAATGAGGTTTCAATTCCCTGTAGATTCTCTTCACCTGAAGCCCTTTTTGTTTCTTAGCCTTTAGCCTTGTGCTACATCTATCATTTAGGATGTGACAGTATGCGTTGCTGAATTTTGAATGATTGTTGCAGTGCTTGGCATCTGTCCCTTGGAAGGATGAAACGTTTTTTGTCCTTTATGCTTCAGCCATTGTCTTATCTCCGGGATTGTGTTTACAGCGACCTTTTTGATCTTGGATATTAATTCTTTACTGTAAATGCAAGCAATGGAACATATATGTATTTTCACACAGACATATGAGGTGGGGGGGGTTATAGAACAAGCACAAGCACAGACTGAAACGGGGTAATGGAGTAATGGATTTCATATATTTTTCCAAAATATATGTGCTATTTATAAAGCACAAGGATAAACACATTTTATAGTGTGTACACATTTAGTTAGTGTCACAAGTCGGCACAACTTGAGTGCTAAAGATTGACGTTTCTAAAGCAATGTATACATTACTACTAGAATATCTGCTTTTTGGTTCTGTATAACCAGCAGAGTGTGTGGTTTTCTTGCCATATTTTACTGTTTGTGATTTAAAGTGGTTCTAAAGGTTTAAGGTTTTTTACCTTTATGCATTCTATGCATTATGGTAAAAAAAACTTCTGGCTGCTGCTCCCCCTGCAGTCCCTCCTAATACTTGCTCCAGCCCCATTTCGATCCAGTGATGTGCATGAGAGCAGGGATCTCCCGGGTCTCTCTCACCTCATTGGCTCACACAGCAGCGGGAGCAATTGGCTCCCGCTGCTGTCAATTACTGCCAGTAAACCAATGAGGAGAATGTATTGTGAATGTATTGTGTATTGTGAATTGTATGTATTCTGTCCTACTCGTTTATGATCCTAAATGTTTTTTCACCTCCAATTATTCAGGTGATTACCCAGCTCCCAGGGCTGTCTTGACTGGCCATGATCATGAAGTTGTCTGTGTATCAGTATGTGCTGAACTGGGTCTCGTCATCAGTGGAGCTAAAGGTTTGTGCATATTGTATTATTTTCATTTAGCATTATATTGGTCAAAGTTGTTAAGAAAAAATTGGATCCATACTAACTTTAAGAGGTTGTACACAGACAACATGGCTTTCTTCAAAGTTTGAATATTTCCCATCCGAGTACAACGCATAAGTAGCCTGTCCAAACCTATTGGGACATGTTAGATAATAAAGTTTTTTTTTTTTTTTGTTTGTTTTTACTAATTACCCTGCTTTACAATTTAGATTTATCAAAAATATGAAATTTAATTTTCAAGTGCCTTTGTAGTTTTTGAAAACTAGGTGCTAATATTGAAGAGGAGTAAGGGTGACAATTTTTTTCTTCATGGTCCCACTGTAGAAATGTAGCCACCCCCTCTTGCTCTCCTCCAAGGTAGACTAGTGACTATGGATTATGAGATGTGTAGTGTGCATAGAGCAGTGCATACAACTACTGTGCACAGCTTCTTCCAAACAAACGGAAATGAGGGTAAAAAAGAGAGGTTCAGGAGGATGTTACAAGGAGACAGAAAACCACAGTAAACAATTTCATGAAAAATTGAATACATTAAGTAGTGGATGTGTATGAATTACAGTATCTCACAAAAGTGAGTACACCCCTCACGTTTTGTAAATATTTTATTATATCTTTTCATGTGACAACACTGAAGAAATTACACTTTACTACAATGGAAAGTAGTGAGTGTACAGCTTGTATAACAGTGTAAATTTGCTGTCCCCTCAAAATAACTCACCACACAGCCATTAATGTCTAAACCGCTGGCAACAAAAGTGAGTACACCCCTAAGTGTCAATGTCCAAATTGGGCCCAAGTGTCAATATTTTGTGTGGTCACCATTATTTTCCAGCCCTGCCTTAACCCTCTTGGGCATGGAGTTCACCAGAGCTTCACAGATTGCCACTGGAGTCCCCTTCCAGTCCTCCATGACTACATCACAGAGCTGGTGGATGTTGGAGACCCTGCGCTCCTCAACCCTCTGTTTGAGGATGCCCAACAGATGCTCAATAGGGTTTAGGTCTGGATACATGCTTTCCCAGTCCATCACTGTTACCCTCTTTCTTTAGCAAGGCAGTGGTCGTCTTGGTGGTGTGTTTGGGGTCGTTATCATGTTGCATTGCAGCCCAGTCTTCGATGCTCTGCTTTAGTATGTCACAGTACATGTAGGGATTCATTGTTCCCTCAATGAACTGTAGCTCCACAGTGCCATACTGAAGCACTGATACAGTATATTGATACTGTACTGTTTTTATTTTGAGGGGACTGCAAATTTACATACATACTGTTATACAAGCTGTATACTCAATACTTTACATTGTAGAAAGGTATAATTTCTTCAGTGTTGTCACATGAAAAGATATACTAAAATATTTACAAAAATGTGAGGGGTGTACTCACTTTTGTGAGATACTGTATTTTTGAAGAATAAGATATCAATTAGGGTTACTTTGTTTGACGTTTATGAATTGCACAAAAGCCGAATTACTGTAAAAACCAAGAACCGTGTTTATTTTCCCCACCCTCCTTCTCTACAGTGTTATGTTTACTACTAGCTGACAAATGCGGCTTCAGGTAGATGTTAAAATAATGAAGAACCTTTCTGTGGGACCCTGTAATCTTTATTGCCCATGTGTGGCTTTACATACAAGTTAGCAGGAGCTTTCCACTTACCTTCTAATTAAATTAGGCCAGCCATAGACGGTTCCTGCTGAACCAGCCAAGATTTGAACCATGTATGGGCAGGCTGAATGTACACAGTTGATAGATTGATCAACTTGGGTACAACCAGCCTCCCGGATTGACTTGCTATTAGTGCTAGTGGCTGCTATAGCTGCTAGCAATAATCACTGTCTTGGCCCAGCGGGGGCGGCTTCCCCTGCCCCACCCCCACTGGGAGAATGCAATGTCTCAGCAGGAGGGATTCCTCTGTCTGTGTTGATGGGGACATTTCTTTGGTTGCAGGAAAGAAATTTGCAACCTCTATAGCCGGCCTAATTCTAACCTTAAAAATGTTCCCTTCCCCCTCCAGACACCTATGCTGACTAACCTGTGTAAGAAAGATCTGCATACTTGCCTATTTTTAGGCCTCTCTGGACCAGTCATGTAATCCAGCTCCTCTGTGTCAGTTAGCAGCAGCTGCAGAGCAGAGGAGGGTACGCCAATAATGCATGGGCCATAGGAAGCATATGGGTGATGATACTGCTTCCAAGAATTCCAGCCATGGTTGAGCACTATCTCCTCTCCCCTGCAGCTGCCACTGGCTAACATAGGGGATCATGTGACTAAACCAGAGCGGGCTGAATAGTGTATACATCTTTTTTATACAGGTTAGCCAACATAGGTGTTAGGAGGGGGGTGATAGAGTATTTTGTAAGACTAGTTAGGTGGTAGCCTAGAATTCTACTTAAATGGTGGAAGGATTGACCAGAAATCTTACCCAAGTGGTTGGCTATTTTTGGAGCATGTGACCGTGCTCACGTACTTCTGAATTTTTATCTAAACGTTAAAAAAATTAAAGCAATGCAAAACTTGTAAGTGTCCTATAGAATTTGTTTTTTAATGGGATAGGTGTCCTCAGTGACCAATAGGGAGGCTCAAGAGAGGGAAAAGTTAAGCCCTGTACACACGATCAGAATATCGTACAAAAAAATACCATTTTCGAAACGATCGTATATTAATCTGATCGTTCGTACACAGCTGTCGTCCAAAAATTTCCGAAGGGGCAAACGCGAACATTTTTCTCGTACGATACCAGATTG
This sequence comes from Pelophylax lessonae, assembly GCF_965119305.1. Taxonomy (NCBI): domain Eukaryota; kingdom Metazoa; phylum Chordata; class Amphibia; order Anura; family Ranidae; genus Pelophylax; species Pelophylax lessonae. Next base: position 644,071,000 of record NC_138769.1, read on the forward strand.
TACGATTTTCGTTTAATCAGTGCAGTTTTCCTCCAAAATTACAATACAAATACATTACATCACTTTTGAATTTTAATTCTTTTATACGAGAATTTTCGTACTTTAGTAACCTATTCATTTTCGATATGGAGACTAGCATGCGAAAAAAAACAGACCATCATTTGTCTGATAATCTCATTGTGTGTACTAGGCTTTAAAACTACTGATAGGTTGTTTTTTCCCTTATCTGTGTCTCATTAGAGAATTCCCTTTACTCCATGTCCTGTAGACTCAACAGGCTATAAAAAGATATCTTTCCAGTGTAAAGGACATCCATTCTTAGACAGATATCATGAGAAAAAGTGTCTACAGTCGAAGATTTTTCTCCCCTATTTTCCTGTCCTCGTAGCAACTTAACATTTTGGATTTACCCCCACATTCATTCCAAGTGACATTGGTGATCAGGACAGGTCATCTTTACTCTAATTGTCCTGATCACCAATGTCCCGGGATTGAATGTGAGGGTAAATCCAAAATGTTTAGCATTTGTCATTGACGCGCCTTTTTATTCTTATAGCCCAAGTGGTGGAAACAGATTTTGATGAATGTTCCACCCTCCCTAGAACTTGTTCAAAATTTTATACACTCAGTGGATTTACATGAATTTTCCCAGATGATTAGCTTACAAGCTATTTTGTCCCTGTCTGAACACTCTAAGATCCTTTGATTGGATTTTCTCTTGAGAAGGATTTGGTATATTTGGTTTCATTTAGCATGTTTTTCTAAATAAGAGGACAGATGTCAGAAGAGCTTCAGAAAATCTCTGGATTGCGCTTTATACCTAAGCTGCCTGTGGCTTTGATCAGGATCCACCTCCCGTATAGAGGGACACGCCTGTTAGTGTCTACCTTACCATTTAACCTCAGTAGATATGTTACAAGCCACTCATTCTAATTGAGTGGGTTTCCTTTTTAATTTGATAGTCAGTCTATTATTTATTCCGTTTCTCGGGTTATCTGACAAGAGTAAATCCCATTTTGAACACAAATCTTTCAGAAACTTTAGCTTTATTCGCTGCCACTTTTTTGTTAACTCTTTGGCTGTCTTTCTTTATCTTGTTTTGTATAATATTTGTACTTTATGTTTGATATTCTTAAAATGTGTATTTTGGCACCTTTTTTATATAGCACATACATCTTGAAATAAGTCAGTTATAAAATACTAAAGGGATCCCCAGCACACTTTCAAGTTAACCAGCAAAAAAACCCTAGCTAATCTATTCAAAATAGGTTAAAAACAGTGGTTTTAGTTACAAACATTTGCAAATATACTTGTAAGCCACATTGCCAAGGTACTCTTGATAAATGTGTTCCCTAACACTTATCCTGTTTTTTTCCCTGAAATTTACAGTCTTCCTCCTGTGTGTTATAAGTGATATGTTGGCATCTTTTAATATAGCACATATATGCTTAAATACATCAATTCAAAAAAACATCAGAAATAGCAATTTAAAAAATGTTTAGAACCAAGGACCATTAGTGTCCATTCACCCAAAACTGATATTTCATCAGATGGATTCTGGATCATATGACTCTGCCTGTTCAACTACCTGTTGGGCTTTTCTTTTATAAGGAGAACCTAAATTCAGCAGGAAAGTCAGAGCTGGGAAGTCTTACCATTGGCTTTTTAGGACTGACTTTTTAATAAATTGTTTGTTATAAATACAACTGAAAGATCATTTGCTCTCTTTTGTACTGTAGGGGGTTTGTCTAGCTCACACTGGCCTAGAATGATCCATTCTGTCCCCCCATTCTGACTACAATTGTGAGCAATGTGGTCACACCAGTTTGTAATTGACTTTTAAAGCGCCTTCTATTTAGGAACAGCTCTATGTGCTCTTGGCCAATATAAATGATTACCAGTAGGGGCGAGACAGGTGTTACTGCGTTCTTAGGGAACACAACTTGTATGTGTGAGCATACAGTATAATTTTCCGACATTTTCCAATAATTTTCCAAAATCCACTTTACCTGTTATAAGACCTTCGGGGACCACAGGCAGCATCAGAAGAGATCCAACAGATTGAAAGCTTTGTCCAGTACTGTTAATTTGCTTGGTATTGCTGAGTTGAATAGTGATAAGATAGGACTGCAAAGTACTGCCACAAATGAAGCCATGGGGTGATCACCTGACTTATGAAAGCTGAATATTCTTGTATAGTGAAATAAGGGGCATCTCAGGACCCTCTTTGTTCATATAATAACAATCTGGCTGGTGCCCAGCTCAGTAATAAATGCAGAGGCCTTTTAGATATATTTGATAGAGAATATCCAACAGGAGGCATTCAGAATCAGTACTTAAAGCGGTTGTAACCCTAAAAGAAAAAAAAAAAAGCTTCTGTTACTTTAAGGCATGATCTACAGCATAGTGCTTTTGTCATGTATTATGTCCCTTTTTATAATATACAATACCTGGTTGATCCTGCATTTTCCTGTGTCCCCCTGTGCATGCTAATTACTGTAATCATGGCTGCTGATCCATTATACTGTGGTCAGTTTACATGCCTCCATCATCCTGCTCTCTGCTCTGAGTCTCTCCCTCTCCCTCCCTGCCTGTCCGTCCTGAAGCCTGTGTGAGCGCTGATCTCCTCCCCCATCCTCTCTGTTTTATCCTGCTGCTCTTGGTTGTGGCTTAAAAATACCATTTATAAATAACTACCATCCCCTCTGTTTTATCAAGATCGAAAGTACTGTGTGTCTTTTTTTTTTTTTAAGTTCTAATCCTAAATACCTTCTCTCACAGCGCCGGTGTGTTCCTCTGCTGGGTGGCTGTTGGTTATTTCAGGCTCTCCCTCCGCATTCCTTAGATCAGGGAAGGAGAGCGGAGGAAGGTCATGTGACTGCACATCAGTACTGTGAGAAAGGGCGTTTAGGATTAGAATTGAAAAAAACAGTACTTTAGATCTTGATAAAACAAAGAGCATGGCAGTCATTTATCCTCCTGACTTTACAACCAATTTAGGGCTGCTTTCACACTCACCTGCTGCGGTTGACCCACTAAAAGTCCTGCATGCATGCAGGGCACCTGAAGTCTTGCATGCATGCAGAGGTTTTGATGTACTTTCAGAAGAAAATGCACCAAAACTGTCCGATCCAATGAAAGTCAATGGTAAAGCATGGGTAACACCCACAAGAAAACGACAGGCACCCTACATTAAGCCCATGCTGCAGGGAAACTACAGTGGATTTGTTTGAAAACAGTCAAAGTGTATGCAAATGCAAGCATATTTAAAACAACACACAGACACTAGACGTAGAGAAAATAAAGGAAACATTTTGTGGTGGCCACGGGACTGTTTAATCCCTCTTCTCTTTTCTAGTTTGGTGAATTGGGGGTGGAGACTGCTATAGTCACTTGGTAGCTTCTACTGGCATCACAGATACAAGACCGGACCAAAATGGTGCAGGACTCTTTTTTGGTCCACACTGGAATCGGATCGCATGGGTGTTCACACCCATGCGATCCAATTCCTGCACCATTTGACAGTACACACAGTGATATGTGAACCGATCTGGGGGTGTCAATAATTTTCTATTGACACCCTCAGCGGTTCGCATAGGGCAATATGAACTGCCTGTGAGTCCTTTGCGCTGGTTCCCGCATCGCACTAGTGTGAACCGGCACTGGAATTGCGCTGGTTCCCGCATCGCACTAGTGTGAACCGGCACTTAGGCTCCATGCACATTGGCTTAACAATCGCTACTTCTACAGGAGTTTTGCATTTTGCCTGTATAAGCAGCTCAATGTTGTCCTACATGTCCATGCACATTAGAACGATTAAAGGCATATATTAAGCTCAACGTTTAGAGGCAGGAAAAAATCCTAGACTGGTTGCAGCTTCTGCCAGAGATAAAAACACAAAACTCGCCTAAACTATGTACAAAAAAACACTCTATATGATCGTTTTTTCTTCTGCCAAGGGAACAGACATTTTTTTAAGCCCAGTGTGCATGGAGCCGAATTATAATTACCAGATATGTAAAAGGAGGGATAAAGCATTTAATGATCAATCCTCATACTGTAATGACACTTGTTGCCCTTGTTATCAGGCATCAGTTAAGAAAAAAGAAATAAAAAAATAAAAAAGTAGTAAGTAACTACTTGAATCATTGCTTATTGATTGTTTTCCAGTTAAACCTAAGTAGCTTTATGTTAAAAGGCTATCGTAAAGAAAGGCCACATAGAATAAGTTCAATATTGTGCTTTTCAGGAAAACAATGATTATTTGAGATGTACTCTTCACAATATTACAGACCTCTCAGTGACTTTTTTTGAGCTGCCAAATTACTTTCATTTACGTGCAGCGAGGAGTGAATAATCTACAATTCAATGAAAGAACAAAAGGGGCGATCACCCAGAAACAGTGCATTTTCTTTACATCTGTGTTCTAACTTTCAGAGACAATGGAGGAGTGCCGCGGAGAATCTTGTAGTAAATATGTGTACGACTTCCTCCATCACAGCCCACTGACCTTGTCTGAATGTCCTACAATTTGCTTTGAATAATTTAGCCCCCTTTTTTGTGCCGTGTGTCAGTGGCTACTGTGTTTGCATTGACGTTTGTATCTTAACATATGTGCTAGCTTCAGCCACGTATTAAGCCCATCGAATCTTCAGAACTTGGAAAGATGTAGTAATCAGACCCAGCAGATGTCTGCACCTAATTTGAAGATAATTGATTTTAGAAATGTAGAGAGACAAAAAAATCTTCTTTTTGATTAGAGATGAAATGAATGATCCTTTGCTTATTTTAGATAATGTGTGTGTGTGTTTTCTTACACTTAATTTTCCCATTCTTGCTGCTTTCTTTCTTGCCATGATAATATGGCAAATAGATGCAAGAAGGGCCTTGGGTATTTCCAAGAAAAACCTGTGTATGCAGCTATTCTGGTCCAAGGAGCATTATTTGATAACAATGCGATAAAAAGAAATCCGCTTCCTCTATATTTAGGTGAATGAGGACAATGAGGAAGTAGCTAAAATAAAATGATGAACAGAAAAACTTGGTATTCCTAAGGGACTTGTAAGGCTTTTGAATATTAATAAATTGTATAAACTCCGTTGGACTTGTCATCTGTTTCTGAGATCCAATAAACGATACACATCCTAGAAAAGAACCATGGTTGCCTGCAACTTTTTTTAATTTTGCTTTCTGCACACTTTCCTTTCAACCTAATTTATACTAGAAAAATGTACAAAAAGTGGGACTTTTAGGGTTCCCAATTACTCGACATGTTTTGCCAAGTTCACAACTTCTTCAGGAGTTTTGTAGCAAACATACCAGAATAAACAATAAGAATCTATACATTTTAATACTGCGCAAAGCTTAAATCATAATTATACATTACACATATGCCACTTGCTGAATCAACTCTGGGACATGTCTAGATTTTAACATCTGTTGTAACATGACATTTGTCAATTCAGCCTTATACTGCGGAATGAAACCAGATTGTTATTGGTTTTAAACTGATTTTAATAGATTAATAAAATGGATTGTTGACTTTTAGTTTTGTGTAGAAATGGGGTACCCTAAAAGTCCTGCTTTTTGTACATTTTTCTATTTAATTCATGGGATGTGGTGCAAATGTAAACCGTCTCCTACCCATACTGGGTACTGAATAACATACTTTATACTAGATTACAACAATCTGTAGTAAGTGTTATTTTACGCCTATTTACAGCATTATTGTTTACTTTTTATCATTGATACCATCCAGCCTAAATAGAGTGTTTTGACACCGGTTTTGACAACCCATTAATTTTAAAATAGAAATGTAAATCAAAACATTTGTATACAGATATACATAAAATATGAATATAAATACCTTTTTTTAATAGTTCACATTCCCCCTGTTCTCAGCTGTAAAACATGAGAAACAACAGTACACTGATCCTCCCAGTAAAAAGGCTGTGCAGGGGGTAAATGTCAGGACAAGTCTGATCATTGTAGGAGAGCGGAGAGCAGGCTGAGTTCTCAAGGTAGCTAGAGAACTGACCACAATGTGTTTTGCTGCTCAGTGTGGTCAGTTATTATTAGGAAAGCAGAGGGACAGACAGGAACACCAGGGATTTCACAAGGAAACAAAAAAAAAGAGAACTGGATACTTTTTCTTTTACAATGGAAGAACAGAATACTTTTTCATACAATTACATTGTACAGCAGGCACAGATCAGGAATATGAAATGTTGGGTTTACATATTCTTTAAGACATCCCTCAAATTTTCCACTCACCTGCTCGCATTTAGCGAGTGGAAAATAATTGAGGGCGAGTGTGGGGAGGGGAAGAGTGTGGGGAGGGGAAGAGAGAGGAGAGGAAGAGGAAAGCCAGCCGGATAATCACAGAGCGGGGATCGCCCTGCTGTAACAGCTTTCATTTGAATTGCCGGGCGCTCGCCATCACACACAGCACGGCTTTTTGGCCCGGCTCCTATGATAGACAGAATACCGGTCCAATGCCGGGACGTGTGACTGCTTAATGGGCACAGGGAAGGCTGCATTGATGGGCTCAGTGGAGAGGGCATTGATGGGCACAAATGAGGCCGCGTTGATGGGCACAGAGGAGGCTGCATTGATGGGCACAGGTGAGGTTGCATTGATGGGCACAGGTGAAGTTGCATTGATGGGCACTGATGGGGCTGCATTCATGGGCACTGGTGAGGGGGCATTGATGGGCACTGGTGAGGCTGCACTGATGGGCACTGGTGAGGCTGCACTGATGGGCACTGGTGAGGCGGCACTGATAAGCTTCACTAATGATGCTGCACTGATGGGCGCTGATAGGCTGCACTGATGGGCACTGATAAAGTTGTTATTAATATTTTTGTAATTTCTACATTAATACAAAAACATTCAACAGTGTCATTTTATGAGATAGTTTATGAGGGAGTGTTTAAGGGCGGGGCAGGGTAGGGGATGGGTGGGGCAGCTAGTGGCGAGTAACCCTTAAGGCCTAGCTAGTAGCTCAGGACTTTAAATATTGAGCCCTGTTTTAAGAGTAGGCTTACATTGGACTATGACGCCTTAAAGTAAATGCAGAGAGCCTGATTTACTAATAAATTTGGAATGTTCATTCAATACATTTTGTGAAGATTCACTTCCATTATCCAGTCATGTAAAAATAAAACCTGTTTACTTATTTAATCTGCAAATGACTGGATAATTATCATAAATGCATTTGTTGTGTGATCTTTCTCAGGTCTTTTAGTAAACTGGCCTCCGATTATCTTGTTTATCTGAGCAATCAAAGCAATCAAACATTTTTACGCAACTTCTAAATCACTGAATGTGCTTCTTCATCCATGCTCCTATTTGAACATTGTCCCATTGTCATGGGGATTTTGAATATTAAACCTGGTTGATTAATATGTGTTAGAACTTGTTCTTCTCTAGCTGAAGTATAATGCTAAGCAATCTTTTTCTTATTTTTATTTTTTATTTTTTTTAGAGGGTCCATGCTTGGTCCACACCATCACTGGAGATCTACTCAGAGCGCTGGAGGGCCCGGAGAATTGCTTATACCCTCGTTTGATTTCTGTTTCCAGTGAAGGTCATTGTATTATATATTATGAAAGAGGGCGGTTTTGCAATTTCAGCATTAATGGCAAGCTTCTGGGCCAGATGGAGATCACCGATTCAACCAGGGTAGGCACTGACACCTGTTTATTTTTTTTGTGTTCAGCATCTTCAAGCTAAAATATTGAACCCCAAGATTCATTAAAAACTAGAAAGTGTTATTCTACCTCTAAAAGTTTGTGAATACCGGTAACGGGTTATAGATGTTCATCTTTTGTGCTTATTGAGTTTAACCTTTTACATCTAAAATTTAGCAGTATATTTCCAAAATTCACAACGTTTTAAATTCACCCAGTAAAACATCAGGTATATTTATGCCTACTGTGCAAATTGGGTCCTTTGGTGTATCAGCTAGTTCTTAGAATGAACTTTTAGGACAGTGATTCTGCAGGCAGTCAGCATAACAGGAATAGAGGAATAATTTCCAATTGGGGCACTTCTTTATTTGGCAATGTCTAAGAAGGTATTTGCCTCACTTTAAAAGTATTTCCTTTTGTGCCTACAGGACAGGAAGTGAAGGAAAATCTTCCCAAAAAACACACAAACCACAAAATCCTGACAAGGCTTTAAACCTATTCCTGCTATAACCAAATTGAAAACGTTTTGGTTTTAGATGTAGTTTAAATGAAATTATTTCGAGTAGAGTTTACCCTTCCACAGAGCCTAAAGTCTGTGCTGGTCCCCAAGAGAATGTAATCCTGTTATAATTTTTGGCAGTCTTGTTTGTGGGTAGAATTGCCATATGCTTAGCTGAAAACTCATGCCAGTAAATATGGTTGACAAAGTACACTTTCTTCCAGACCTAATGTATAAAAAGTGTCTGAAAAAGTCCTGTCTGTTACCAATAACAAACATCTAGCATATTCCTTCCTTCTAATTTATAGAGGGTGTCTCAGGCCACACCGTTTTAAGCTGAAGAAAGTGTAAATGTTTTGAACAATGGTGGGCTGTTCATACAAGCGACTGAAAAGGGATTGAATTCTTCAGGTTCTCCACATTTATTTGAGAGTGCAAACTTCAAAGTAATTTAGGAAGCAATAGGTTCCTGCAGCACAATATAAATCTATATTTTCATGGGAAAGTATGATAAAAAGAAAAGACAGCTCAGTCTCCAATTTGATATGGTGTTATGAACATTGTGGAGATAAATGTCTAGTTGATGCAAACAGAATATCAGTATTGTAAAATAAGGAGAATGGTTTGAAACATCAAATTGCCATACATATATAATAACAATGGCTCATGAACTTTGAAGGCGCTATTGCCCCAAGGTTCTACTTTATTGCCAGGGCTCGTTTCCTGGCTGGAGATCTTTGCCTAGCCAGTAAATTGTCATTTTTGTTATATACTGTCTACATTTTCTGCCATAATAATTAATCTCATTGAAACGGCTGTGAATGAATGTTATGTTCTCATTCTTCCAGGCAATCCTTCTGAGCAGTGATGGGCAGAACCTTGTGACTGGTGGAGATAATGGTGTTGTAGAAGTCTGGCAAGCTTGTGATTTTAAACAGCTCTATATTTACCCCGGCTGTGATGCTGGAATACGAGCAATGGATCTGTCACATGATCAAAGGTGAGTCTACAACTATGTTTAACTTTTATTGTGCACATAGAGAAGTTAATTAAATTGTAAAAACTTGTTCCTAATCAATTAGCCTACAAAATTCATATTTGCTAAATACATAAAAATGTGTAATTTGTATATTAGTCAACAAGGGGAACTGCCATCAATTCAACAGCATTGTGCCTGGTATTTAGAACAAATCAGAAAGGTATCGATCCTGCATTTTTATGCTCTGACCAGGCAACACTGGGCTCCATTTCAAAAGGTTATCTACTGCTTTAAGATCAGCACCAAAATAACAGTGTTTTTCAAAATTATTTTGCAATTCACAAAAAAAAAAAAAAAAATACTACTAAAATACTGCTGCAACTATTTCTTGAAAAAATGCAGTATGTTAGTAGTAAAAACTTGCAGTATTTTAGTAAAAAATAAAAACTTGCAGTATTTTAATGCTGGCACTCCCCTGCATCTTTAATAAACAGAGAATAGCACCTGCCAGCGTCCTTAAAGCCAGTAAATAGCTGGTTGTTAAGGAGCCAGCACCTGCCGCGCCCCTTACAACAATGATTAATCTGCTGTCAGTGGCAAAAGAAAAACAATAAGGTCCCCCCAAAATCCATACCAGACCCTTATCTAAGCATGCAGACTTGCAGGCCAGGAAGGGCGGTGGGATGAGCAAGTACTCTCCCCCCTTCCTGAAAATACCAGGCCACATGACCTAAATAAGGGGGGGGGGGGTTGTTTTGAAGGGGGGATATTCTTCAGGGGTAGTACCCCTTACTCATTTACCAAAAAAATGGCCAAAGTAAATAAAAACCAAGGGCCAGTTTTTGACAAGTCCCTTATTAAAAATTGGAAAAAAATAAATAAATGTTCCCCAAAGTTAGTCCAGCATCAATCACAAAAAAAAAAAAAAAACAGTCCACACCCGGGCGCTTGGCTTCTGCCGAATGACAGCTCTGCTTCTCACTCGCAGCTCGCTCCCCACTCGCTCCCTTGTGACCCAGCATCCCCCAGTCAATCACTTGGGGGCGGGGTCACCCAGGCTTTAGAACCACTTTAAAATAGAACAACACATGGCGGTGAATCATAAATTTGACACTCTTTTCACTACTGCAAAGGTCGGTATTCTGGGCAGTAAGGGAGATCAGAATTCCATGTCTGTTTTGCAAGAGTTAAGGTTACGTTTAAGGTTTATGTATTGAGGTAAGTTCAGTTAAGTGACAGATTTAGGGGCTAAGGTTGAGGGCTACGTTTAGGGAGAGGGTTTTTTTTAGAAGCTGGATTAGGTTAGGGGTTAGATAAATTGGTCGTTTTGTAGTACGCTTTTTTAGTGTGTAAGTTTCATTGGTTCCAAACGTTTCTGTACCCAAGAATGTATATTGGCAAAAGATTACAGATCAGGGATCACAGTTTTGCATGAGGCCTGTGAATATTTAGTGCTTGCAAAAACCAAAAGGAGCTTCCTGACAATATAAAATATTTGTGCACATGACAACAATGTAGTGTGAACAGGACACAAAAAGAAATATTGTCTTGCGGTGACCTGCATTCTCCCAGTGCAGTAGAATGAAGGTCAGCGCAGCCCAGTATGTGTTAACAGGCACTAACAGGAAGTGCCTGAAAAAGGACCCTAAAGGTTAAACTCACCTTTTGTAACATGTTATATGTTACACCCATATTTGGGGTTTAACATATTACAAATGCGTCGGCCCCCTCACTCCCCTAAGTCTCCATTTTGATGGCTCGGGGGGGGGGGGATCTTTTCCCCCTGCTGGCTGTCACAAAATGAAAAAATGCTGTGTTCCTCCTCCTTCCTACTGGAGTCCTGTTTCATCTGTGCGAGGTGCCAGCTGGACTGGGTGCATGCGCAGTAGGTCCCTGTGAACTCTGCTGAGCTTTGGCAGCTTCAGTGAGGGTACATTGAACTGTCAAATCTCACCTGAACTGGGCTGGAAAACACCCAGGACCCTTTTTTAATTCTTACTACAACCAGCCCGCATATATGTGAAT